>NC_080704.1:14041786-14670510 GCF_030445035.2 Dasypus novemcinctus
TTAAAAAAGATTTATTTATTTATTTATTTCTCTCCCCTCCCCGCCCCCCCCCCCCCCCCCCCCCGTCCCGGTTGTCTGTTCTCTGTGTCTATTCGCTGTATGTTCTGCTTCTGTTGTTGTCAGCGGCACGGGAATCTGTGTTTCTTTTTGTTGCGTTATCTTGTTGTGTCAGCTCTCCGTGCGGGCTGCGCAATTCCTGGGCAGGCTGCACTTTCTTTCGTGCTAGGCAGCTCTCCTTACGGGGCGCACTCCTTGTGCGTGGGGCTCCCCTATGCGGGGGACACCCCTGCGTGGCAGGCACTCCTTGCGCACATCAGCACTGTGCATGGACCAGCTCCACACCGGTCAAGGAGGCCCAGGGTTTGAACCACAGACCTCCCATGTGCTAGACGGACGCCCTAACCACTGGGCTAAGTCCGCTTCCCATATGATCTACATTTTAATCATATATACCAGGTGCTTCTGGTACAAATGGTCTGTGCACTTTAAAAATACTTCTTAAAGCTTTGTAGTGGGTCTTAAAAGCTACTAGTACAAGCATGATTAGTTATTCCCAAGTACCATGCTCTCCATTGAGGCAATTACTACAAAGTATATGATGTTAATATGTAAGACAAGTTAGGTTAGGTTGTGCTGCAATAACAAACCCCATTATTAGCATTCTACAGTAAATGCTTTCATCTTGCAGTTCTGCCATCGGAAACACATGGTATCTAAGGTGCTCAATAAACTTAACTAAGTAAAACGAACATGCAGAAATATGCCCAATTACAAATGAATTTTTATAAATGAGCACGCTCTTATAACCAGCACTCAGATCAAGAAACAGAACATGGTGGGGTGGGGGCGGTGGGGGTGAATGGAGACCTCATATTTTTTGAATGTAATATTTTTTAAAAAATGAATAAAGAAAAAAAGAAACAGAACATGTAAAAACCCTTTGTATCCCTTCCCGGTCCTTACTCATATCCATTCCCAATAAGTGTAGCCAAGATGCAGGATTTTTCTTGAGACTGGGTCTTGAAGTGGTTTATACTTCTTCCAATCACATTCCATTGACCAGAACACAGATATATGGACCCAACTGCAAGGAGCATCCTTAGGCGTTGAAATGTAATTTTCCTGTGTGCCCAGGAAGAGAAACAGTGTGGTTAACATAGAGCATTATCTCTATTACAGTTACTAAATTATAACCTGGAATATAACCTCATGGTCCAAATACAACACCCACCATCCTTTCTGTGGGTGTGGCAGATGAAATCAAAGTTTGCATAGTTTCTAACTTAATGATTCCATAGAAAGTAAATTCCTTCCAAAATTTCTACAGTTTATATTAACAATTACCTGAAGACTATTATATGGCGTGGTGGATGGCAGATAATTTAGAGCAAGACAGAAAGAAGCGTGACCTTCTAGGGACAAGTCATTCTTCAAACATGCCCTGAATGCGTGTCAACTTCATGAGAATGAGGATTCAACCCTGAGTGTGCAGGGCTCCTGCAGAATGTCCATATTTGCCTTAGAAAACGGGCCTTTCTTCAGCCCATGTTTCCCCACTTTACTTTCTTTTTCTACCATAGCTCTTTGACATTTGAAAGTGGTACTTGTCTTTCTAATTTTTGCGAAACACTTAAGCTTACTCATTGAACACTTTTCTGTTGATAATCCTTTGGAATCAAGAGTATAAATTAGCATATGCTTCTGATTCGATCTGCACTAATTCAATGGTGTAAAAAGAAGCCTAGTACCCATTATATGCTTAGCAAATGCAGAAGGAAATACAAAAATTACAGAAGAAGCAAAATGTATGGTTCCTGTCCACCAAGGGCTTACAATCTGGTCATTCCCAAGACAGAAACAAAAAAAAAATGTAATACACAGAATGATGTCAGATGTAACTAGATGTCCATATGAATAAAGGGCTACAGGAATTCAGTAGAAGAAGGTGGGACTGTGTGGACTCCTGGATGATAGGTAGTTCTGCCAGCTTGAAGTCAGTGAATAACGGCATTCTGTGCATGGGAAGGGGATTCATGCAAAGGTATTCTTATTAGGAAAGAGCTCACGCAATTTGGAGAAAAATGGAATAACTGGTCTCCATCAAGAGGAAGTAGGAATTTTGAGCACATTGGAAGATTAATTTAGATGTGGCCTGAGAATTTGGTGGACCCTGAATGCTTGGTGGGAGTGCCTGTACTCAGTGCTGTTAGAATTTAAAAATAATCTCATGGTCACAGGAGAAAGTGGTTGCGTGAATTATGATGCAGCCACAGGATGGAATGTGAAGCACCATCGATGATGTTTATAAAGCGTCCATATAATGTAAAGGGAGGTGGCACATGAAAAGAAAGAAGTCCAAGTATTTAGTTAGCACGATTACAACAGTATGAAAAAATTATGCTACAGAAGTAAAAGAGAATGAAAGTAAATAAGTTAAAATATTTATAGAGTGATGTTCTGAAGGTGAAGAAATTCTGGCTGACTTCTTTTCTCCTTCTCAAATTCTCTATGATGAGCATATGCTTCTTTTTATATGAGAAAATAACTAATAATTCAAATTGTTTGCTTATTATGTATAACAAACTGCACAGACTGGAAAAATTCATTTTATTTATCTGCTAGTAGAGAAGAAAACCAGGCATAAACCTCTGAAAGAGTTAAATAATTTCGTAATTAAAGTATAAAACACTAAAATATTTTAACAGCATTATTGAGGTATAGTTTTTATACCTTAAATTGACCCATTTTAAGTGTGCAGTTTGATGTGTTTTACAACCACCATCACCATCCAGTTTTAGAATAACATCCATCATGTAAAAAATTCCTGTGTCTTTGCTTGTTTGCAGTTAATATCCACTCCGATGCTCAATGCCAGGCAACTACCAGTCTGCTTTCTGTTTGTATAATTTGGTTTTGTCAAGAAATCTTTTACAAATAGCATCAGATACTATGTGATTTTTTGTGTGTTTGGCTTCTTTCACTTAGTATAATGTTTTGGAAGGTCAGCAAGATTGTACCAGTATCAGTAGCTTGTTCCTCTTTGTTGCTTAGTAGTATTTCATTGTAGGAATATACCACATTTTGTTTACCCATTCACTAGTTGTTGTACATTGGATTGTTTTCAGTGATTAGCTGTTATGAATAAAGCTACTGTGTACATGTGCGTAGAAGTCTTTGTGTGCAAATTTATTTGTATTTCTCTTCGGTAAATACCTAGGATTGAAATTGCTGGGTCCTAGAAAGTGTTTAATGTTTCAAGGAACTACCAAATCACTTGCCAAAGTGGTTATACTATTTTACATTCCCACCAGCTGTGTATGAGTTATGATTTCTCCATATCCTCACCAATGCTCTTTCATTATCTATCTTTTTTATTATAGCCATTCTAGTGGGTATGATATGGTGTTTAATTGTTGTTTAATTTGCATTTCCCTGATGAATAATGATATTGAGCATCTTTTCATATGCTTATTGGCCATGCATGTATCTTCCTTGGTGAAGTGTCTTTTCAAATGTTTTGCCCATTTAAAAATTTTTATTTCTTTTGTTAAAACATTTAAAATATTACATTATTAACTGTATAGTTTAGTGCAGGGTTTGCCAACCTTGACACTGTTGACATTGTGGATAATTTTTAGTTGTGGGGTATCTGTCCTGTACATCATAGGAAATTTAGCAGCATCCCTGGCCTCTACCCAGTCATACCACTAGCACTGTCCCCAGTCATGACCATGAAAAATGTCTCCAGACCTTGCTGGGTGTCCCCTGGGGGACAAAACTGCCCTTAGTAGAGACTCCTTGCTATAGCTAATTGATATGGATTCAAAAGAGGTAAAGATCAAAGGTATGTGGTTAAAGAGGAACTTTGCTTGAGTATTTTAAATGAACAGAATTTAGAAGGCGGGAAGAGAAGAGGGGTATTCCAGGTAAATTATTTCTTTTTTATATTTAAGTTTTGCTTCAAAAACAATTTTGCAGATTTAAGAAGAAAATTAGACCTTGTTTTCCTACCATCCTAAGAGCAGTGTTTTTCTATTTTGTGTTTTCTTCTGATCGCTCTCCATACGTCTCTCTTGGTAAGTAGGAAGGCTGCACAGACCTTTTGTGAGACATTTAGGTCCACTCGTTTTGTGCTCCTAAGTCCAATCTTTTGGTGTAATCCTCTATTCACAAAACTGTTCTTTTTCTTACTTTGAATTATTTTCCTAGAATGAATATTGATGAATAATATTACTGGGATAAAGGGCATAACGTTTTTTATGGATTTTAATATGCACCACCTTTTGGATTTCCAGATGGTTTGTACTTCTTAGGAAATGCCCATTTCCAATTTGTATAGGTCCTGTTGTGCCAAAGATAGTCTTTGAATAAACCCTCCTTTCTCTGCATCTTGAGAAGCAGCTGTGCCAGTTTCTAAGCCTCTAGCAGTGATCGTCTACCACTTCTCCTTTTTGGAGGCTTCTATATATGAAACAAAATGTATGTTAAGTCAAAATTCCTGTGCTAAATAAAATCCCCATGACAGACAAAGATTTGAAGTATGGAAAGAGAGGAAATGAGTTTAAAAAATGATAAATCCACTTGTGTGCCAAGTATGGATGGGGCTGTATGCAATAAAGCCTCCTTAAGAAAACATTTGATGGGAGGAATAAAATCTTACTTGCACATAAATCTTTTTATATTAACAGCAAGGTTGTGTGTATAAGTGAGCTCTAATGTACCCAAGGGAAGGGGAAATAGAGGAGCAATTATAGCAAATAAGATGGGGGCAGAACTGTTTCACCATTCTTCATAAATTGGTCCAAAGTTGTTTAACCAAAACTAAAGAAAGATGGATGACTGTCATAATGGTGCTTTCTAATACAGAGTGAAGTTTATACTTAATCAATAGCAACTTTCTCTAAACGTTCTGAGTGCTCTAAAAACCTAATGTAATTCAGGCATAAATGGACATGTCTCCTGCCATTCTCCTTTTGGATTTCCCTAGCTCAGCCAATAATGGAAGAAAAGAATACACACCTCAGATGGAGCTAGTGCTGACTAGTTTTGTGGTTACAATTCTGCTTTTTTTCTACAGAGCTAATAACATTGCACCGGGCAAATTTTTCTTGTTTGGCCAAGGAAGAGCCCCACTCTTCCTTGGAATGAATTTTCTAGCAGTTCATAGCATTTCACAAATGTGGTCCCATTTACAGGTGTTCAAAATGATGGGCAATATAATTAAGTGAGAGGAATAACAAATGAAGGCTTAAATGTGCTTGAATCCAAGTGGTGTGTGCTAGTGTTCAGACCATGTGGGAAAACCTATCCTTTTGCATGTGGCATCAGCCTGCCTTGTTTGGAATTATAGTAACTACCTCCTAGGGCTCTTGTGCACATTGAATAGCAAAATTCATGCTTGGCATATAATTAGCACTCAGAAATTTTTAGTCATTCATTGTGGTGGTGGTGGTGGTGATTTTATCATCATAGGAAACATGTATTTGATGGGAAGCATTGTGGGGAAGATTCATCCTAAAGACAAACTTGGCTCAATGTCAAAGTCTCAGTCATCCTGAAGAAGGACAATTAAGAGTAAAGTGATGAGTATCATTTTGATTTTTTTCTGGTCTACCTCTATCATCAGCATTTAGGTCTTAACTCTAAACAGTGGGTTCCTAAATATAAGTGTGAAGATCTGTTAATGGTCTGATGTGTTTTTTCTCCCTACTTACAAACTAACAAGGTAGCCTGCCACAATCTCATGGATGCTGGCAGGAGATATGAGGCTCCTGTGTCAGAGACAAAGGGTAGTTTATTACTCACACAATAGTAGCAACCAGAGTATCAGAATTTGGCTTGATTCCCTGTGTCCTAATTCCCACAGGATGACATGACGAGGGCCAGGTGAATGGCAGATAGTCAGTGGTTTCCATTACAGGAGAGGAACCCTGAACTTAGAGAACATGACTTTTTTATAATGGGCAGGAAACATGTCTACCCTTTGCTCTGAAGGGAGGCACTCTCTGTCTTCCAACACCGTAAGTAAACCTGCCCTCTGCTCTGAAGGGGACACTGCGTCTTCCAAATCTGTTCCCTATACAAACATCCTCGTAAAGTTAGACTGGAACAAAGGTAGTTAGGGTCTCTGCTCAAAAGACATGTGAGACCTATGGAGAATTGCCTCCTAACAGTAAAATCTGAAAGCTATGTTTGTACTGGAAGATAGGGAAGGAAGCAAAGAAACATTGCTTTGATATCTGATGTGAGAAAATGTAACCTAAAAGGGAAAACAAGTGAATATCTCCACTTCAGATTGACATATAGTGTGGCTTTGGTACATTGAAGACTTCAGAGCACACATGGTATTTCAAGGGCCATGTGTGCAAGTATTCCATTGGCACCGATCCAGTGGTGATACCGGAGGTGGTGGAACCTGATGGTGACATCAGGGTACCTGCTGGTGTATTGAGGGTGCCCAATTCCTCAGCTCCTCATGGCACTGAGGAAGGACCTCTGCAGATGAGTGGGCAGGAGAGGTGTAGATGAGCAGCTACTGCATGGCAGCTAACAAGAATTATTCAAGAGCCTCTGTATATACTTGTTGGAGACTCCTGGAAGTAATGCAGGCAATTCTCTAAGGAACAGGGGGGTCCCCAATAATTGGGGTAGGAGGAAAGATCCAACAAATCATAGATTAGATTGATAATGGCTTCTTCTGCTCCTGACTTCAAATACTATGTCTTTTTAAAAAATATTTATTTATTTATTTATTTATTTATTTCTCTCCCCTCCCCCCCCCACCCCAGTTGTCTGTTCTCTGTGTCTATTTTGCTGTGTCTTCTTTTGTCTGCTTCTGTTGTTTTCAGCGGCACGGGAATCTGTGTTTCTTTTGGTTGTGTCATCTTGTTGTGTCAGCTCTCCGTGTGGGCAGCACCATTCCTGGGCAGGCTGCACTTTCTTTCGTGCTGGGCGGCTCTCCTTACAGGGCACACTCCTTGCGCGTGGGGCTTCCCTACGCAAGGGCACCCCTGCGTGGCAGGGTACTCCTTGCGTGCATCAGCACTGCACATGGGCCAGCTCCACGGGGTCAAGGAGGCCCGGGGTTTGAACCGCGGACCTTCCATGTGGTAGATGGACACCCTAACCACTGGGCCAAGTCTGCCGCCCAAATACTATTTCTATGGTGTGCAGTAGATATCCACAAATGGAAATTTAGTAAGAAAAAGTGAACAAAAATGATGAAGTAGTGAGACACAATCAAACTGATTCAACTGTGTCCATTAACTTTCTGTTTCTGATCCATAGTTTATTAGTGATATGCAATTATCAATTATCCATTGTGGAATTCCCAAAGTGTGTTTTGGGGAACCCCAGGACATTCTTCCAGATACCCCACAAAAGCAAAAACTTTTGCCAAATACATTTTGAAAATGCTCTGTATCATTCCACCCCTTTGGGAATTTAGAATTTACAGTAACATAATTAGAGGTTCTTGGTTGTCCTGTCCTTTAGGATGTTCTTGAACTTCATTCAAACCAACCTTTTCCGAACTCACTTGATTACAGAATCCTATTTTTACATAGCATTCATGAACATCACGTGGACCTAGTGTATGATGTTATGACATCACTGTCACAATTGAAATACTAATAAATAATAAATTAAACTTCCAGACTCTTTAAGATTTTTTTCAGTGATACCCATTGTTTCATTTGTTGCTTATGTTTAAGGTCAATTACAAATGCAACATTTTTCTATCCTGGCACTGCACTGTATTCATAACTAGTAAGAGGGTCTATAGTCCACCAAGCATGATTGAGAATTTCTGATATTGGCCTTAGGAGTTAATTTGGGCTTTTGATAAGCCACAGTTCCCGCATCGAATTGATACGATTCTGATGAAAGTCAAACACAGTTGGCATTTTACAGAGCTCGTGCAGCCAAACTGAGGGGTGGATTTCCAACTTTCAGCAGGTTTATAGAATATTAAAACTCGCTTACAAATACGCTGTTTGTAAATTCCTTGAGGTATGAGGTGCAAGGTTTGAGACCATTGGATAAAAATGTCTTTTTTCTTGAATCCATGTGGGGTCTTTATTACTTTGTCTTTGTTCCCAGGTAAAATATCAAAAATGCAGTTGAGAACTAAATAGCAGCCTTGCTTTTCATCTTTAGAAGGCTGTGTTAATTGGAGGATTTATTGGGTGTTTTTCATTATGTTAAGTGGAAGATAAATTAGTTTTCTATCTCTCGTTTGCACAAATCATGTATCAAATTTTATATATGAAAGCTGTTCCTTTTGTAGTTATCTCTTAAAAAACAAGAAGTGAGATAAGACCAAGTTGGCAGAATTGACAAGAGATATTCTGGAAGGATTTATCACATACTCACACTGGATTTTATGGTAAATTTCACAGTGGCTAAATTTGTGTTGTGTCATGGGCAAAGTTTTTTTTTTCCCTTCCCAGTAACATCTCTCTCCTCTTTCTGTTTTATTATGCATTAAAGTCAAGGAGGTCAGGGAGGAGGGTTGTGTTTCAATCCAGGTTCCACCTTGGAAATTTACTTAGTATTTATGAGCCTCCATTTCCTCTTTTGTGATGAGGGTTATATTTATGTCATAGGGCATTAGGTGCCTTAAATGAAATAATGCCAACTACGAAGGAGCAGGTACAGTTCCTGGCATATGGTGCATGGTCTCGATGCATTCATTTCTTGCCCTTTCTTCCCCTCCCTTCTGTGCTTTACTGTCCTTCTCATTCAACCCCTCAACTGTATTCCAGGTGAGACTCTCCTGATCTGCTACTCCTGCACCTTCCCCTTTCTCCCATCTGCCACAACCTGTGCAGGTGAACTGAGAACCTGAGGGGAGGCAACAGGAGCTGAAGAAAGACACATAGAGACAAAGACAAGATTAGAGGGGACCAGGTGGGCTAGGGCTAGCTGATGGCAAAGCCAAGGTCCCGAGCTGGTGCCACAAGCTTTATTTAAAGCAGTTAACTAGGTCATTGTTCTCAGAGCAGGGGCTATCAGGCATGAAGTTCTTTGAGGATGGCGTTCTTAGAGTTTCTTCCTATCAGGACATCAGCTCCTTTCTGCTTACTTGCAGGTACAGACATGGCTGACCACACACTCACCTCTCTGTGCACATTAATCCTCCCTAGCAATGTGGCTTGAGCCCAGCACCTTACGTCGGGGACCCCTACACCCATCCTTAATGGAATCTTTTTTGCCTTCTTTTCCATTGCCCTATCCCCCAGCTTCATCTTCACTCTCTCCCTCTCTATGGACCTTTCTCCTGGGCTTCAAGTGTACATTGGTCCCATCCATCTTAAAAGGTCTCAGTTCCACACTGTCCATCCCTTGAGCTACCAACATTGTTCTCTTCTTCACTTCTTTGACAAAATCCCAATCGTGTTGTCTATGCCAGCTACATCCATTTTCTCTACACCTTAATCCTTCCTTAATTCTGAGCAATTTTCCTAATATCCTGCTATTTTAGTGCATCACCTCTCTTAAAGGTCACCAAGAATCCTTTGTGCAAATCCAACCCTCAGTCCTCAGTTTTCTAGACTCTTCTGCTGCACTTGATGCATTTGACCCCCTTGAACGTGCCCCTATCATTCAACTTCTACCGAAAAGTCTTCAGTCAAGTCCTTTTGCTCCCTTTGTGATACCATTGTTCTGTAAGCTCTTCCATGCCTTCTTCCTCCTGCTGCTGCTTGTTTTACCCCAAGGTTATGCCTGGCCCATTGACTCTGTCCCCTAGGCTGCCATTCAGCAGGATTACATTATGTCTGCAGATGAATCTGGCCAGCTGTTTTCCTCTTGTATTCACATAGCAATCACTCGAGGAGTGGCCCATGGGGAAGCCATACCTTCCAACCAGACTAGCTGTGAGCATAACATTGGCACTGCTATTCCAGCCCTGACGTTCAAGTCTCCAGAAGTGATGATGCCAGCTGACAGGTACATAAAGTATATAAGGGGAGGAACGCTGGGAAACTGAGACCAAAATTATTGAGACTGCCTTTGGGCATATGAGCAGGAGGCGCATTGTTTCTCTCTTGTTTGTGAGCCAAGCCAGGAGAGAGAGAGAAAAATAACCTAGTAAACAAGTCTTGGAGGTCACTGGAGGTCAGATGCAGCATTCTCCTGCCTGCTTGTCAACATGACTGAAACAGCAAATTCACCCTTTTCCAATGAAGGAGTGAAGGGCCTCAAACTCCAGAAGGTCTCATTCTGTGAGACCAAAAGGCAGGAGGTTATGGTTTCAAAGGGATTTTCCAGCCCCAGGGAAAGGCCAGCATGGGGAATGGATGAACTCAGGCTAGTGGCCATGGTAGTTGCTGAGGGCAGGGAGAGGGAAGAAGAGGTGTGAGGTGGGGGCATTTTCAAGACTTGGACTTGTCCTCAATGATATTGCAGGGACAGATGCTGGACGTTATCTATCCTGCCATAACCCACTGAATGCACTGGGGGAGAGTGTAAAGTACAATGTAAACTATAATCCATGCGGGGCAGCAGTGCTCCAAGATGTATTTACCAAATGCAATGAGTGTGCCACAATGATGGAAGAGGTTGTTGATGTGGGAGGAGTGTGTGGGGGTAGGGTGTGGGGTATATGGGGACCTCATATTTTTTAATGTAACCTTTTTTGTGATCTATGTATCTTTTTTTAAAAAAAGGCAATTAAAAAATTTCCTATTTGCATCCTCTCATTTCTGCTCTTTCACTTTTCCCCATCTGTATGAACTACTTTACTCAAATAATTTTCTCAAACCTCTCCCCACTCCTTTTTTTCCCTTAAGGTAGCTATTGGGTTTTTGTAGTGGATTAGTTTCACTACAAAGCACCATTAAAAAGAGTTCTAATTCAAATAAATACGTTTTTGTATAGCGTGCAGTGGTGAATAACTTCGGGCTCTGAAATCAGCTTGAGTTCAGATCTGAGCGCCTCCATGTGCTACTTGGGTAACTGTGAGCTAGTCGATTAAATTAGGAAGCATCAGGCTCCTCTTTGTAAAAGGAATAAATGAGGCAATGCTTGTAAAGCAGTTAGCACATTGCTTGGCCATTGTCCTGAATAGTATATTTCCTCTAAACTTAGTAGTTCCTTTCTTCCTGTGGTCTAAATGCCATCTGTCAATGAAGCATTGGTGAGCAGCCTGCCAATCAGTCTTACACACAAGGCCTCTTTGTGGCTCACCTTTGAAACATCCCATCCCCTTACCACCAGGGGTCAAGTGAATAGATCACATCAGTAGTTTCCATCTACCATTGCACAGAAGACTCACTTGGGCAAACTTTTAAAAATACAGACTTCCTGATCCTACACAGCTTTGCTGGACCTGAAGCTTCTGGGAAAAGTACTGTGATGATTCTGTGCCTCTTTGGAAAGCCCTTAGGGCCTAGGTGATTCTTACGTGCAGCTGGTCTTTTCCCCATGATTGGGGGCCAAGAGATAAAATGATCTCCCCCCTGCCCAGCCCAGTCCTACCCTCTTATAGTTTCTTCTAGTTCTTGAGTAAAGCAGAGACACCTAGACTAACTTGGATGAAGGCCTTTCTAATGGTCATCCTATGTGCAAACGTTTGTGTGCTCTGTTGTGTGCTCTATACCACCTCCCAGTTTAAAATGGATTCTTTTTTCTTTTTTTAAAGATTTATTTATTTCACTCCCCTTCCCTGCATTCCCCCCCCCCCACGGTTGTTTGCTCTCTGTGTCCATTCGCTGCGTCGTTCTTCTGTGTCTGCTTGTATTCTTGTCAGTGGCACCGGCAATCTGTGTCTATTCTTGTTGCATCATCTTGCTGTGTCAGCTCTCCATGTATGCGGCGCCACTCCTGGGCAGGCTGCACTTTTTTCGCGCTGGGTGGCTCTCCTTATGGGGTGCACTCCTGGTGCATGGGGCTCCCCTACATGGGGACACCCTTTGCGTGGCACGGCACTCCTTGTGCACGTCAGCACTGCGCATGGGCCAGCTCATCACACAGGTCAGGAGGCCCTGGGTTTGAATCCTGGACCTCCCATGTGGTAGGCAGATGCTCTATCTATTAAGCCCAATCTTCTTCCCTAAAACAGATTCTTGAATGTTGTCTGAGGTGATCTTTCAATTGAGGGCCCTTTTGACAGTGCATGGAGGGTTGTTAATACTTACTCTGGAGAAGCAGACATAAACCAGGACTGCCTGAAGCAAACTGGGATGTATGGTCACTCATGAAAGCCTGGCTAGAGAAAAGTAAGTGGAGAAGGACCTACTGGAAAACATCATGAGAGTAGAAGATCCACCTTGTTTTGTCCTCTTTATGCTTTGCTCTCTTCTCCTTCTCCCGTATGTTTTATTTGGTACACAGTGCACTGGTCAAAGTAATACTTTTCAGGAGGACCCCAGGATCCCCATCTAAATCCCCCACCCTTTCCTGGCCCCTCCTATTTCCTTTCTTTACATTTGGTGACCCATTCTCAGTCTCCAAATGTGGTTTATCATCCAAAATTTTATGTAGCCTTGCCCAGTACTAAATTTCAATTCTTCGCCGCTACACTCTTGTTCCCTGCTCACACAGCCAATCTTCTGAAGCGCGTAATGCTGGGCGAGGACTGTTTCAAATAATTGCCATGACGATGACTCTCCCAGGGGTTATATGTAATTCAAAAGTGAGGGACCTTAACTCTAAGAAACTTCAAAATGGCCTATTTGTAGGGTTGCCAGATTTAACAAATTAAAATAGAGGATGTCCAGTTAAATTTGAATTTCAGATAAGTAAATATTTTTTGTAGTTTAACTGGGTCCCAAATACTGAATTGAGACCTTTCTGGAACTCTTTTATTTGGTCTTCTTTATAACTCTAGCCCTAACCATTCTCCACCATGAGACCATGCCCTTCCATTCTTTCATAAAGCATCCATTCACCTTCTCTGGGTTGCAACTTGGGAGTACAAGGGTCACTCCAGTGAGTTGGAGTGGCTGGGTGACAAAGCTGGGTAGGGAGGCCAGGGGAAAGTGTGTGCGGTGGAGGCGGTGTAGCTGGAAGCAGCGTGGTTTTGCTGAAGCTTTGGTAGAAGGCAGTCAGCGGCATGAGAGCTGGATGGAGTAGGATAGGGCCTTGGGGGAGATTTAGAAATGGAAGCAGACAGCTGATGGCCACATAAACAAAGCAGGGAAACTTCTTGAGGGCAGGACTTGTGCTCTATTCATTTTGTCTTTGCACGTGGCTTGAAACTAACTTTGCACCTTGGGGAACTGTGCAAATGTTTGGTGAATTAAGTCGTGTCCTCCAAGGGGATATCTTTTGCCTAATCTGCTGGGGAATGAAACACTTGGACTAATTTATTTCTTAGCTTGCTCCTGCAACATGACATGCTTTCCTTCTTTAAATTTGGAAATGGCCCCCTGGGTTCAGCCGAAGCATCTTCATGGGGAAGAATGGGCTGCCAGACTGTGCAGCCAGCCCAGCTATGCAGAAGGCTTCCTCTTAACATGATGGCAGTGTGTGTATGCATGTAGCCATTCATGCTTTGCACAGGGCTTCCTATGAACATTATGGCAGAGTATAAGTGTGTGGATATATGTGTATGTGTGAGGGGAGGTGGGGGAAGCACAAGTGCACACTGTGCAAAGGATAGGTTACTGTGTTGGCATTTTACAATATAAAACTTTCCTTTGAACCTCCGAAATACAGATGAATTAAAAAATGAGGCAGGGTCTGTCCTGAAGGCAAGAAATGACCTGTGATACTGCAGGTCGTCGATCCTTTGCTGCGGCTGGAGCAGAGAGGTGCGCCAACCCAGCAGAGAGATGGATGTTCTGAGCAGTGCTCTTCCTTTCCTCCTTCAGCACTTCCTGACAACTCTGCTTTGCAGCCTCCTGGAACACAGCCAGCCATCTCTAGGGGTGTTAGGAAATGTTCAAAACAAAATTAAAATCAACTCAATTTCATTTAAAATGCAATTAAATTCTATATAACACTTTTAGGAGCAGTGGGACTGGGTGTTAGAAACTCAGACAAAGCAAATAGGGCAGCCATGAAGGACTCGCCCACTGGATGGGGAAGGCAGGGGTGAGGGGTGGCCCGTTAAAGACTTGTTAAGGGACCAGGCACTACTGGGAAGGAGATAAAAACAGGAGGCAAAAACAGCCTCCAAACTGAGTGTTAATCAAACTCCTGGAATTCACCTCTATTCTTGAACTGCTGTGGTCATAGTTGATGTTGATCATTTATTTGCTTATTTTTTATTTATGCTTCATTTATTCAGCGATCACTTGTGTGCTGTCTCCATGCTAAGTGCCGAGCTTATTAACATGCAGGTTAGGTCTCCCCTGGACTCATCAAACACCCCCACATCGCCATTCCATCTACAGATGTTGCCCATGGCCTGAACTGGAAGCTGGGAAGGGGGTGCAGCGTCAGTGGGTGGAATTTGGCGAACTCATCAAAGGACAACTATTGAGAGCCCAGGTGTGCTGGGCGCTGTGCCCTGGGAAAATGTGGACAGTAATGGCTTTGATCGAGAAGTAATATGCGCTGCCTTCCAGGTTCAGTGGCGGTAAAGCACAGAGATGAGTGAGGATGACGTGCTCTCCCCTTTTATAAATCTAAATTTAATCGCAGTTAATAGGAGTTGCCTTTCCTGATGCCTTTCTGGTGGGAAGGGAGGCCTTCCAGGTCTGTGTTTGATCACATCAGTAAAGAGGCTGGAGTTAGAGAAGATTTAGGATGTGGTTTTATTTCATCCTATAGCACAACTTGGTTTGGGGTAGACCATCAGGTGACAAAGAGACTGATTTATTTTAAAATTTAGAGTCAAAAATTCATGCTTTCCTACACTGATATGAAGATAGTGGTTACCAGAGGTTCAAAAGGGCAGGGGGAGGGATGAATAGGTGGAACACTGGGCATTTTTAGGAAAGTGAAATTGTTTGATATGATACTGCAATGACGGACCCATGACATTATACATTTGTCAAAGCCTATAAAACCGTACAGCACAAAGTGTCAACCATGATATAAACTATAGACCATGGTTAGCGTTCATCAATTGTAACACATGTACCACACTAATGTAAGATGTTAAAACTAGGCAAAACTATGTGTGGGTGTGTGAGAGGGTTATATGGGAATTCCCTATACTTATGGTATAATTTTTCAGTAAATCTAAACCTTCTCTAAAAATAAAGTTTATTATAAAAAATATCATTTTGCTGAAAAAAATAAACCCATCCTATTGATTATTTTAAAAATTCATGCTATCCCAATACCAGGAAAATAATTAGATTTTTAGCTTGCATAATTAACAGTGTTATCAGTCAATACTATTAAGCTGCTTTAGCAGATTAACCATCAGTAATTATGAAAGTAACTGCAAATTAAAGGATGATGCTTAGATTTCAGTATAGTACTTTCTATCCAGCATTTAATATTATACTTTTTTTTCGGTACTGTACTTCTAGCCAGAGCCATTTCTCTTTGTCAGCAAGAGATCTGAGTGCCAGTCTGAGCACAGTCTCTAATGAGCTCTCTGACCTTGGATAAATTACTTTACTTCTCTGAACCTCGGTATTTTTACCTGTCGGTGGAGATAATGGCACATCATGGGGTTGTTGTGAAAGTCTGTGATACACATGCAGTTCTTGGCACATAGTAAGAGTTTAATAAATGTCAGTCCCTTCCCAACCACCCTCCCTCTGACCCTTCCACTTCCACGTGTGCCTGATATCAGCATCCAGGTCATACACAGACTCTAAGTCTGAGCCGAAAGATTGATCTTTGTGGTTTTGGAATTACTGGTGTCTGTTGTAGTAGAGTGCTTAACTAGCACTGAAACATCCTGTATTTTTAGCTACTTGACATTTCCAAGACGCTTAATCTTGGGTAAGCCACTTGCCGCCTCTGAATGTCAATTTCCTAATCTGTAAAATGGGGATTATCAAGCTATATAGGATTATCTGAGACTCATATGACATTATATGTGGAAACTTTGAATACTTTTAAACATTACAGGTGTGTGTTCTGCTCAGTAGCTTTACTGTCAGGCACTGATCCCAGCTCTAAGGATATAGGTCACATAAAACCAAAGGCCTGCTCTTATGGACTTGACCTTTTATTTGGCAGAGGCTCTTTAAAGGGAGGGATTCGGTCCTACTTATCTGTGAATCTGTCTTGGCCCTCACAGAAATTGGCATTTTAATAAACATTTGATGAAAATAAAGGATACATAATTTACATGAAGGAGAAATTCTGGAATTTCTCTTTTTTCAGTGATTGTTCCATCAAATATTGAAGAAAGTTCATATAGCAATAATAAAGGGTAAATTATTAAGTATGTTGGTATATATGTTGTATTATAGTTAAGCCACACAAAAGTTGCTTTTTCCATAATTCTACATTTCAGAATACCTGCAAAATCAGGGATAATGTACATATGCCATACATGTGTACTCTACCTGTGATTAATTTTGCAGTTTGATCTGAATTCGGGTATATTTCCAGCTTATTTCTTATTGTAATAAAGACCCACAAACATTAAGAAAATATATAGCCTCAGAACAGCACTAAAAGCATATGTGTATATATTTTTCAAAAATTGTGTTTTGTTAATATTTATAAGATAGATATTTTTATGGAATTAAAATAAAAAGAATGATACAACGAACAACCATGTCTCCACTGCCCACATGTAAATGCTTTAAAAATCATAGTTCAAAAATTTTACAGTGGGTAAGGGAAAAAGTAATTAGAATAAAAAGAAGAACTTATAAGCATATAGAAATAAAAGATGAGAGCCAAGTACTTTTAAAGTGAGTTTTACATTTGGAAATTAAGGGAAAAAATAACCCTCACAAATATGTATCTTCTATCTTATTTTATGAAAAATCACAATGAAAACTGTGTTTAACATTAAATCTTAAATCCTAGGCAAATATTATTTTTTGAAAGATTAAAAAAGGATAAAAGAGCATTTTTAGTTATCTCTGTCATGCGTTTCTCTATGAATGACTGGAATATTTGACAAAGAGAAATCCACATATTTGAGGGACTTGGTTTCCACTAACTCGTACTACTGCTGTGACCTGTCCCCCCCCCCAAATTAAATATGCCAAGAATCTAATCAGAAAGAATGTTTGATAACAAGCTTTCGGTATCAACTAGAAATCCAAAGGCCAATATTTTGTAAAATTCATGAGGTTTGAAATATCAGGTTCTGTAAGCTCGCAATTCTTAGCATATTGCAGTGCTGATGGGTATTAATTTCTCATGGATGCTAGAACATGAGTTGATTTACACCACTCCTTCACAACTTGGGGCGATTTTGCCCCTCAGGAGCCACTTGGCAGTGCCTGAAGTCATTTCTGCGCTGTCACAGCTGGGCGGGGGCTGCTACTGGCATTTGGTTGGCAGAGACCAGGGATGCTGCTAAATACCTTATGACCCCCAGGGCGGCCCCCACCGCCCAAAATCATCCGGCTCCAAATGCCCATAGTACAGAGGTTGAGAAACCCTTACCTATCCAATAGAACAAAGGTTTAAAACATTTATTTTCTAAAAGTAAAATATATGAGGACATTGCTTGTGCATTGCTTTTCTTATGATAATAATAGATGAGTCAGAGACACTAAAACTTATTTTTTATTGATTTTAATTATAGAAATTGTAAGTTTACAGAAAAATCATGCAGAAAATACAGAGTTCTTCTATAACATACCCCATTTTTTAAACTTTTTAAATTAAAGTTAAGAGATCACAGAGAACATTACATTAAAAAAAAACATAGGGAAACGGACTTTGGCCCAGTGGTTAGGGCGTCCGTCTACCATATGGGAGGTCCGCGGTTCAAACCCCGGGCCTCCTTGACCCGTGTGGAGCTGGCCATGCGCAGTGCTGATGCGCGCAAGGAGTGCCGTGCCACGCAAGGGTGTCCCCCGCGTGGGGGAGCCCCACGCGCAAGGAGTGCGCCCGTGAGGAAAGCCGCCCAGCGTGAAAAGAAAGAGCAGCCTGCCCAGGAATGGCGCCGCCCACGCTTCCCGTGCCGCTGACGACAACAGAAGCGGGTGCCGCTGACGACAACAGAAGCGGACAAAGAAACAAGACGCAGCAAACAGACACCAAGAACAGACAACCAGGGGAGGGGGGGAAATTAAATAAAATAAATAAAAAATCTTTAAAAAAAAAAAAAAAAAAAACATAAACGTGAGGTTCCCATATACCCCACTCCCCAACCCCCACCCCATCATTTTTGTAAATTGTATTTTTTTGAAGATATGTACATCACAAAAAAATGTTACATTAAAAAATATAAGAAGTTCCTGTATACCCCCACGCCCCCACCCCACTCCTCCCACACCAACAACCTTCCCCATCATTGTGGTACACTCATCACACTCGGCGAACACATTTTGGGGCACTCTGCACCACATGGATAACAGTTTACCCTGTAGTTCATACTCTCCCCCACTACACTCAGTGTCTCCCCTATTTTTAACACCTTGCATTAGTGTTGTCCCTTTGTTACAACTGATGAAAGAATGTTATTATAATTGTACTATTAACTATAGTCCATGGTTTACATTAGGGTTCACTGTTTGTGCTATACAGTCCTAAGGTTTTGTTTTTAAATTTTTATTCTAGTAGCATATATACAAAACATGCTGGAGTTGTCCAGAGTTTCTATTTGGGGTGATGGAAATGTTTTGGTAATGGATGGTAGTGATGGTAACCCAACACTGTGGACAAGATGGACAGCACTGAATTAAATGTTTGAATGTGGCTAAAAAGGGGAAATAAAAATTAATTTTCAAAGGGCGTCTTTACATCTAAGAAATACATTTTTGCATCATTTTTGAAACATGTGCATCTAAGAATAGCAAATTTTTTATATTTTTCCAACTGTATCAGAAAATAGATGATTCAGTGTGTTTAGACATGCTCCATTCATGAATGAAATGTCTGCCAGAGAAGGATCAACTGTACATATTTCATGTTGGCAATCTCTGTTTTAGAGATGCTCTTAGCATTTGGCATAAATTTCTTTCATATTCATGGGGGGAGGATTTATCAAAATAGCGCCAATTAAATTCTATGTCAATTCTTGGTGTCAGCTTATTTTATTTACTTTTGTATTATATGACTCTCATACTTGACCACAGATTCAGAAGGGGAGAATGTGTTTAGCTCTTAACCCTGAAGATTTCTGGAAAATTCTACATTAAAATATTTTCTACTATCCCTTTCTCCTTCATATGCTCCAAGGGTTCTTATCTCCCCAAATCTAGTCCATTCACAACAATCTTCACGTTCTTATCTTTTGGAAAATTCATTTTTGCAGCAGGCTAATAGCATGACATAATTTTCTAGAAACTGATTAGAAAATCAAAGAATACCACTATGTATCTCCTGATTATTATCATCCTTATAATGTTCTTCCTAAATACATAAATCAATGGTTTAAGAGGTGAGGGTATCATTGTTTTTAATACTCTTCTGAAGTTGCCATTTTGAAACAGTACAACAGGGGGTGGCAAAATGCAGCCAGGCTGGTAGCTTGTTTTTGCAAATAAAAGTTTTCTTGGCACACAGCCACAGTCACTCATTACATGCTATCTATTGCTGCTTTCATGCTACTACAACAGAATTGAGGAGTTGAAATAGAGACTGCAAAACTGAAGATTTACTCCCTGTTAACTAGAGACTGGTCCTTTGTAGTCCAAGTTTGCTGACCCCAGCAGCAGGAAGTTAGGCCTTTATAAAAGTCACCTATAGTCTGCTATGGACTGTTGATAAGTTTTCTAAACCAAGTGAAGTATCACTATTATATAATGTCACCATATATAGTTAAATGAGTAGTCATTACTTTATCATGATACATGTGTACTTTATCAGCCTAACATTATTTTCATCTATCTTTACATCTCAAATATAAAGTTTACCTATTTAAGAATTCAATATAATAAAGAAATTATATTTCTCACAAAAGACTTCCTCCTGAAAAAACCATGTGTATGCCCTCAGATAATATAGTCTAATGATCTTCAAGTTGACTATAAATGTTTGTTATAGGACACTTTTACTGTCCTTAAATACTCCCTTTAAAATTAGCAGTGCAGCTATAAGATCTGTGAAATCAAGGATGTTAGAGAGCATAATTGCAGTGTCTGTTTCGAACATTCTTTAGAGAGTAGATGAAGAATGCTTTAGAAAGTTTGATTTAATGAAATTAAATGGTCTCTTTTGTGGTTCCATCTGCAGATGGGAAAAATGATTTATTTGTATATGTCATTCTATATGTGTTATTTGCATATGCTATCAATTTGTCACATTAGGAGGAATCGAGGCTATTGCCTGAAATAAAATCATACCTTGTTTCCTTAAGACTAGTACAACTTCAGCTCTCAGGTATTTAGAAATTGGTCACTGGCAGGGATTTGTTTCAAAAAATAGGTGGGGCGTTATCCCATCAGATTATTCTTTCCAAATGTTAAAAAGGGCAGGATAGGCAGAAGAGAGGGTAAAATAAACACCACAAAGCTTTATTTGCTGAACTATTATAAAGAAGCCTTTAATTCAGAGGATTCTGGGAACTGCAGCTTGTCACAAGAACCCAGATGGAAGCATTTGTGTTTCTCCAAGGAAACCCTTGTTCATTTCTGCAACAGTTTGCATGATATCTGTTCTTCTCATGATAGTTGAAATTCTCCAGTTACTTATGTGTTAATCAGGGGATGCCAACTACTGTTAACAAACCCAGAATCTAAATGCAATAAAAATTATTTTTTATTCATGTCATCATCCAGTGGGTATGGAGGAAGTGGTGGTCCACACAGTCATACAGGGACCCAGGATCTTTTAATCTAGGGGCAGAAACCTACTACCTGTAAGCTGTGCATGGTTTTTATATTTTTTAATTGTTGAAAACTAATAAATAATATTTCATGACACTTACATATTGGGTGCTGTTCACATTTCAGCATACACAAATAAAGTTTTTTTTGAAGATTTATTTATGTATTTCTCTTCCCTCCCCCCCTCCCCACCCCGGTTGTCTGTTCTCTGTGTCTATTTGCTGCGTCTTCTTTGTCTGCTTCTGTTGTCAGCGGTACGGGAATCTGTTTCTTTTGGTTGCGTCATCTTGCTGTGTCAGCTCTCCGTGTGTGCGGTGCCATTTCTGGGCAGGCTGCACTTTCTTTCGTGCTGGGCGGCTCTGGAACACAACTATGCTCATTTTTTTACGTGTTAACTGTGGCTGTTTTTGTGCTACAATAGCAGAGTTGAATGACTGGGACATAGACCATATGACCTGCAAAGTCTACATATTTGCTATCTGGCTCTTTATAGGAAAAGGATGCCATCCCCTGGTCTAGGGGCTCTACCATCTTCTCGGGTCTCTTCATACCTCATTGAAGAGGGAAAAGAGAGTGAACCTGGAGGTTCTCACAAGAGGTTTTAAGGGCCAGGGTAATATGTAGCTCTGCCACCCAATTGACCAGCATTGAAATATGTATCTCTAATACCTGCAAGGGAGACTGGGAAATGCAACCTTGCAAAGTGCTGAGGATGAGACAACACAGATATTAATGGAAAATAGCCAGTGTTGGCCACTTTGGAGGAGGAATTCATAGACTCACCCTTGAGCCCTGGCCTCAACTATGACTTCATGTAGTTTTACGTTCAAGACATGCATGTGCTATTTTATTCCCTTGTCCCACAGTGCCATTATCTCAGCTCACCACCCTTTTTTCCTCAGTATGTATGGTCACAAAATGAAAGACAGGCTTTTTTGTTTTTTGCAAGATGTGCAACACGATGAGAACAGCAGAGGTGTCCAATACCTGAGGTGCATTTGACAGACTCATTTGTGTATTTTCGGAGCTAGTCATGCAATAGGTGTTTGAAATATCGATCAAAGCACTGTTTTCTTTCTCTCGATCATGTCGTCCTTCTTTTTGGTCTGCTCACACCTGCTGATGTTTGCGAGTTCTTGTCAAATGGGTACCATCCCAAAGAGTGATGTTTCCTTGGAGTATAAATTACATGTGAGAGTAGAAGCTCCTACAAATTCAAAGATTGTGATCAGCCAGATTTTTCTTTCAAGACAGAAGAAAGAGACAAATAAGAGGAACATGGCAATCAGAGATTTTTATATTTCTAAAGGGAAGCTCTGCATGAAAAAAACTCATAGGATCCTTGACTTTCTTTGGGCTCCTAGGAATTTTCTGGTATCAGTAAGAACTTTTAAAAAGCAGACAACAATAGAAATTACAGACATTTATCAACCCACAAAAGACAGTGTACAAAATGGGTGTCTGACTCACTACATTGCAGAGATCTATCAGTGGTGATATCAAATTGAAACAGGACTGACTCAAACCTCATCCAAGGGGGTCACTTTCATGCCCTCACCAGTGCATCTCTGCCAGTTCTTGGAGAACCTCGCAGAAGTCACAGTTGCGTGGAAGGTAGGAGGTGGAGGTGTGTTTGGACTCACAATCAGTGTGGCTCAGAGACTCTGCCTAGATATAGGCCTCTGGACAGGGCAACTTTCTTCTTTATCCTTCGGTTCCTTTATCTGTGCAGACCTCGGATTGTGTCAGGCCCCTCTGGCCTGGGCTCCATTTGATCCATGCCCCCTCCTGCAGGACTTCCTGGCCCTGGCATGCAAAGCTTGTCATCCCATTCATGCTTGAAAATAGCCTCTTCTTCCTTGGACAGCATTCCTACCAAGCTCACATGACATGAATTTTCCATCCCTCCTACCCACGTCTTCTCAGGAGGGCAAGAGAGAGAGAGAGAGAGGCAGCCCAGGGAGGCCTTTAGGCTTAGGCAAGCCTTCAGCAGGCTGGCCAGTGGGCCTCAAACTGGGCTGCACATGAGAGTCACCTGGGGAATTTTTAAAAATGCCAATGCCCAGGCTGCTGCACCCCAGACAGGAGTCTCTGGGGATGGGTCCCAGCATGGGTTTTTTTTAACCCCCCCCCCCCAGGAGATTCCAGTGCACAGCCAAGGCTGAAAACCTTTGCTCTAGCCCAGCCCTTCGACTGCCCAGCAGGCTTCTGTCATCCTTATCTCTGGCATGACTATAGACCCCCGGGCGGCACCACCATTGAGGCGCCAGGGCCCCCTCTGTCAAACACAGAATTGACAAATGTTACCTCATTTGTCACTCGCAGCTTTGTAACTTGGGCCTACCACAGTGATGCTGCTGAACCCCAAGACTGGAGATACAGCAGCGAAATCACGCTTCCAACTTTCGCGTGGAGTTGCATCTCAGGGAAGCTGACCAGGGCTACTGCTTTGCTTAGTGTCAGACATTCAGGGGTGGATGCAGAATCGCTTATGTGGGCCACCAGCTATGGAGAAAGAAGAATGAGAAATTGCCAGGACGCTTCTGGCACTCGGCGGCCTCCTCATGCAGCACTTCAGTTCTTCTGCCCTTTCAGTTGTGCTCCCTGTTCCCTTGGGCTGTTACCTGATTTTGGAATTGTCGACTTAGGTTGAATATGAATATATTTATATTTACAAGGAATGATGATTTTTCAGCCTGTAATTAAGAAGATTTAGTGTACTGGTCCACAGGCTTAATCTACCCACTCTTCTCCCAAATAACAATATATTTCTAATAAAATAAATGGTCTTCCTTTGGTAGCTGTGGAATAAAATTAATGGTCATCTCTGCTCACCAAACCTATACCTAATTCTCTCTTTCCCTTCCATTCCCAAACTAATCTACTCTGAAGTATTTATTGGATGGTGAGCTTAAATATAGGAGTCTATATTCCTTTATCTTAAATGGGAAAAATAGTTGCCAATCCATCCAGAAGTCCAAATAATCCCCCCTGAATATCACTAAAATACTCTATAACAATCCACGAAGGATTTCTGCATAACATAAAGCATGTAGAACAACAATTAACAGACTATTGAACATTTAATGAACACATCAGTGGGTTTATGTGCTGTATATAATTATACCACACAATATCAAACATAACAATATCTTCCTTCTCTACTATAATGGAAATTACTGTAAATAAACATGGATTGAGATATATGCAAGTTATACAGGGATGGGGTAATGGCCCACTTATGCCTTCTGCATGCTCACCTGTCTGTATGATTCACTCCCACCTCATTTTTAATATATGGGCTTCTCTAGGCCTCTTAGCATCCCTGCCTTCTTCATGGGATTTTCCACTTTAACATAATGCATTTTCAGTTAATAATATGAGGAAGTCTATGGTGCTAATGCACAAGATATTTAAACAACACAAGCACAGGATACGTTCCAATCTAGTAAAACCACAGCATAATCCTTGGCCTCTCCTTTAGGCCCATGAGCACCTTGAGCATTTCCACTGGGCATGTGTGTGCAAATTTGCTATGGTGGGTGTATTAGTCAGCCAAAGGGGTGCTGATGTAAAATACCAGGAATTGGTTGGTTTTTATAAAGGGTGTTTATTTAGGGTAGGAGCTTACAGATACCAGGCCAGAAAGCATAAATTACTTCCCTCACCTAAGTCTATTTTCATGTGTTGGAGCAAGATGGCTGCCAACGTCTCTGAGGGTTCAGGTTTCTTGGGTTTCCCTCTTCCCAGGGCTTGCTTCTTTCAAGGCTGAGGGTTCCGCTCTTCCTGGGGCTCAAGCTTAAGGCTTCAGCATCAAACTCCAACATCAAAAACACTGCAAATCTGTGCTTTGCCATGCCTTTTATCTGTGAGTCCCCACCCACCAAGGGTGGAGGTGCTATACACTACTGGCACAAGAGGTTTACCTGATTAAGTAATCCAATATAATCTAATATGCCCAGAGGAAAAGATCAGTTTACAACATAATCCAATATTTTTCTTTTTGGAATTCATCAATAATATCAAACTGCTACAGTGGGTTTCCCATTTAGAAAGTGAATTTGGGGTACAAATTTTTGGCAAGCTGTTCTTGCTATATTTGAATGGTGAGAGTGAAGTAGCAAGGGCACCACTATTTATAAGGCTGCTTTTAATCATAAAGCAGGGCAGATGGGGATTTCTTTTCATTACATGGCATACTCAAGGTTTTTCAGGTAGAGGAAGCACACCTGGGTTATTTTGTTGATGGAAGCTTTTCTCTTCAATTGCGTGGGATAGAGAAGCAAGCTAGGCATTTATTCCAGCAGCTGTGTGGTCATCATGGCCCCAAGTTCCTGATACTGCAGTAAGCAGGAGGCAGAAACAGTTGTTGGTAGCCTCAGGGATAATAGCTCTAGGGACCTGTTCCTTTATTTGTATACTGCTTTCATTCTTCCAAAGAGAGAGGAAGTGTGCCCATAAGCTACGCCTGATTCGGTGGGCTGGCTGTCAGTCAGTGTCCAGCCCAGCCCTATCCACACTTCCTTCCAGCTCAGTAAGGGTCCCTTGCTCAATCTCTCAGGACTGGGGTTGGGATTGGCTTGGGCTGGTTCCACCTTCCCTGAAGGACAGAAGGGATAGCATTTGCCCCTTCAGACCAGGTCACTGAACCATTTAGTGGACCTGAGGAAGGTTTTTTGGTTTTGGTTTTGGTTTTCCACCTGAGGTCTCCCTTCTCTTGAGGCAGCGAAACACATTTCTGTTTTTCCAGATAAGTAAGGAGTTCACCATGGACAGCGAAGTTAACAGGGCCCCAGATCTGACTTGGAGGGGTGTTCACTCAGAGCCCCTGTGGATCCTTCTACATTTTGTTGCCAGGCCATGGCAGAATGCATGAGTGTGGTGACTGAAATCCAGTCATTAATCTGCCACCTTGTGCCCCCAGCTTGTGCTCATGGCAGCAGTGCTGACCCTACAGAGAACAGGGCAGGCCATATATTACCATCCACAATTCTAGGCTGCACATGTAATTTAAAATTCTCTTGGAGTCACATTAAAAAGTAAGAAGAACAGGTGAAATTAATTGTAATAACATTTTATTTTACCCTGTATGTCCAAAATATTATCATTTCAACATGTCATCAATATTGTTTAAAATGAGCTACTTTACACTTTTTAAAAATGCTAATTCATAGAAATCATACCTATGTTTTACACATAATATGGCACATCTCAACTTAGACGAGGCACATTTCAGCGGCTTAATTGCCATCTGATGCGGGCGGCTCCTGGACTGGCTGGTTCTAGGCAGCTGACTTTGGTCCCCCTCCTGGCATGCCATTTCCCACAGCCTGAGGAATTTATAGAGTCCAGGGGCCATGTGCTCTGGAACCCATACCCTCCTGCCTTCTAGACCAGGAGCTGGCAAACCATGGGCCCACCACCTGTGTTTGTAAATAAAGATTTTTTGGAACAGAGCCACCACATTCATTCATTTATGTATTATTTGTGACTGCTTTTATGCTGTAATGGCAGAGCCCAATAGTTGTGACGGACAGTATGGCCTGTAAAGCCCCAAATTTTCACTCTCTGGCTCCTTACAGAAAAAGTTTACCAGCTCCTGTTTGAGACAGTTGGGCCAGGACTTGTGGCCCTGGAATGCCTTGCCCACTCAGCCCTGCGCCTGCTTCCAGGGTCTGCACACAGCCTTCCCTGGGTCTGTCTCCTGAGGGTAGTCACACCAAAGGGTGGCCGAGTGGGGCTGTTTGCACAGAGGAGGTGGGCAGAGCTAAGGTGTGGGTTAGAGTGTCCTTCTATGTCCCCAGAGGGGGCCCAAGCACTAGTGGGGAAGAGAAGAGTCTTGGGCTGTGGGTAGGGTTCTGGGGTGGTTGTCTCCATGCTGCCACACTGTGTGGCAGAACTCAAATTTGTGTAGGATGTTCACATTAGAAACCGCCTTGCATTTTGCTTCAAAAGTGCCTTTGTCAAATTAAAGGGATGAAACACTGATTTGATTTAATGGATTGTGACCTCAAGTGGGAACTTTTACGTATTTAGATGTAGAGTATGTGAGCCTCCATTTTGTTCTCTTGCCCCAACCCACAAATGTGAAGGGCGCACCTGCCTGGAAGAGGGGCACCTCATTTACACACAGGCACTCCGTGTGCCCTTGGAGGCAGGTGCTTGGCTGTACCACCCTTTTGTCTGGCCCTGTCTAACTTTCCAAGCACCTTGGCTTGTCCTGGGGCAATGAGGCAAGAAGGACATCAGTAGTGGATTGGGGTTACCTTCCCCACAAAGGAACTATGTCCATGGCTAGCCCTGAGGCGCACCCAAGCATCTAAGCTTCTTAGCAAGAGAAAAGAGGAACCATGGACTGAGAAGTGCCAGCCAGTCCCTTGTGAGACCCCAAATATTTACTGTCTCCTCACCCCGAGTAGTCATGATAATCAACATAACCCGCTTAGTCTGTTTGCCCATATCATCTCAGTCGCTCCTGTTCTCGTTTTTCCCTTTCCTGGGGTCCCGGGCTCCGTCCCGTAGAGGATGTCCCAGTCCAGTCACCCTGGATGGATGGCTGCCGAGTTGCCTGCACTGAACTAACCGAGCTGCGTCTTCCGATCCAGCCAGGGATGCCAGGAGTGGTGCCCCTTGGGCTTTACAGCAGATGCTTTGACAGCTAACCACTGCTTCTCATGATTCATTTCCTCAGAATGACTGAACCCCGGGCCCCAGGAGGGTCCTGAAAAGATTGCTTCGCAGTCGGGTTGCTGCTCTGTTAGCAGTCGGCGTAGTCTTGGTTGACACCGCATCAAAATCAGATCCCTCCGCCTGTTTCTAAAAGCCGACTGTGCGTTCACTCAGCTGAAATGAGGAGCCTCTCACTTCCCACCGTCTTCTGAAGTGTAGGGGTTACACTTGTGTGCTTTTCGCAGACAAAGCCCTCAGATGGGAGAAAAACACAAAACACGCGCAGGATTCATTTCTCCTTAGCATCATTTTCTTCATTGATTGTCCCGGGGACAATGTCTTGCTGTGGAGCCCCTGTGGATTCCCGGATGAGCCGGTTCATGCCCGTTCATTTCCTTGGCCTCCAGGGGTGGGGAGTTCATTCCTTGAAACTGGAGTAACACTAGCTGTGAGATTATTTTTAAGGATATAGTTTCATTTTCTTTGATAATGCTGTTAAGCTACTTAGAGTCAGAAGGGAAAATGCCCTATTTTTTTTCCTTTGCATAATTCTTATGGTAATTTCTGTTCTTTTTTCCTACTGATGAGAAATAGTGCAGACAAAAGGAGATACATATGCATGAGATTCCTGAACCAGTTTAGCATTTTTAAACACATTTTAGTATAATCTTCCCTGGACACCTTAAAATTAAGGTCTCATTTTCTATTAATGTGTTGGCCATTGAATATCATTACATCTGCCAACAGACATGGTTCCTATAATTTAAAAAGAAAGATATGAAATATTCAGAAACCAGATTTCTAGCGACCTAAGCCTATAATTTAAAACTAGAAGTGTTGGCAACGAATAAGCCTAGGTGAAGATTTTTTGTCTAATGGACCACATGATTACTAATAATTCTCTACCTTCCACCTGCCATAGATTGCCATTTTCTTTTGCAACATGTGTTGTTCCCTGTAATTCACAAAAAGAATGTTCACGGGGTGAGAGTCTAAGAAACCATCATATCTTTTGAGCTTTACTGGTGTTTTAGTACAAAGTATAATAATTCCAGCAGTTGAGGCTCAGGAATTTTCTATATAGGCATCCCTTTCCAGTTTCAAGTCTTATTTATTGCAAACAAAAGCAATAACCAGACTCTTCTTTATAGTACTCTAATAGAAGACAATGATGTATTTATTCTCAGGTACTCTCTTACCTTAACAATGTTGATAGTCCTCCTGAAGTCCCAGCTAATAATGTGGTAATTGATTTCATGATTTCCCAGGGAAGTGCTAAGGGATTCTGAAACATGTTAGCAAACTTCCAAATACTAAGAAATTGTGAATGGTCTTGTTCATCTTATGTTGAGCTACTTCAAGAGTAATTTTTAATATTTGCTGTATTTATAATTATACTGTAGCAAATTTGGAAACTATATAAAATTACAAAGAATAAAACAAATTACCCATCATTCTGCTGCTCTGGTGACATTTTGGTGTCTGTCTTTTTAGTCTTTATTTTTTAGCCATATACATATATTTAATAAACACATTGGAATCATGGTAGTCATAGTATTTTCAAAATCTTGACAATAGTAGGCACAAAAGGCACTTTTTGGTGTGCTGAAAGTCCCTTATGGTATTACATTTTGCTGGGAAAATATGGAGAAGGTAAAGGGAAGGACAGATGCTTGGGCATCAGCTTCTGAGAAAGTCACAGGTCCAAATAGGTTTCATGGAGAGTAGGTGGTATTTCCTTTGCCAGCCATGGTTAGTAGGGCAGTGTAGACTCACTGTGCAAGACTGTGGGCAGAACTGGCTGGCAGTGAAGGAAGAGGAGGACTAACCCAATAAAGACCAGTTTCTAGTTTCCTGAGGGCGTGTCTGACATTGTTGCCAAGAAGCAGATGGAACAACCCAAGATGACACGTGAAAGCAAGAGAGATTTGTTTCATAGGTAATCATGCTTTCCAGGGCGAGAAACCTTATCATCACCATCCCAACACACATTTGTGGACTTTTTCCTCAGTTAGGCACAGGCAGAGTAAAGTGGGATGGATTTATAAGTGTCTTCTTAATACCTGGAAGTGTACTGAGAAAGGAAGAAAACCATCTGGACAGTTTTTACTTAAAACCATCCACATCATTCACTCAAAATTTTGTCTAAATTGCCAGAAGGTAAAAAAAAGCTGTTAATGAGTTATTTAATGGTTCTGGTTTAGAATACCACCACCAACAAAACCTAACCTATATTTCATGTTTGTATTAATTGTTAATTATGGCCAAATATATATGGTATATTTATTGTCAAATATTGGGTAAAGAATATAACCTCAAATTGTAATGCTGACCTGCCAAGGAGGTTTTCTTAGTGACTTGATTTCCAGGAATGCCCTGCAGTCCCAAGCAGAGCCTGCTTGTATGTGGAGTGGGTTATAACTGGGCATTTAACTCTGTCCTCTGCCATCCCTCAATGCAGTCTGAGAGTCATTTTTCTTAACATTCTCATCTGGCAATGATTCTTTTCACTGTGAAATAGAATAATGTGATTACCAAACATATCTAAACTGTTGAAAGTGTTATGACATTTTATGAATTCTTAAGGCACTTTTCTTTAGAATGCCATATGTAAATACTCTGCTATGAAATCAGAATTTCCAGGTTTAACCAGATCCTTCTTTGGCAGAGGTCACTGCTGTTGTTCAATGGAAAGGGAATATACCTTGGGAATATTGGTGTATGTTATGGAATTCACTTCATAGACTAAAGAATAATATAGAAATCTCTTAAGCGGACAGTTTCTGTACCTCAGTCAAATTGACTACCCAAGGGAAAGAAAGTCAATATTTCACTAAAGTACAGTGGAAATTAAAATGCATTTAAACTAATTCAGTGACTGTGTGTTGTCAAATTTTAAATTTAGCAAAGAAGTACCATTAAAAATTGATTGCAATAAAAGAGAGGGCAACAATGAAAACATAAATTTCTACTCCCCTAACCCTCAGCTGAATGGTGATAACGATCGTTTCTCCAAAGGTCAGATAAAGTACTTTGCCATAATTTAAAAAAAAAAGAGCAAAACAACCCCAAGTTGCAGGACCAAGATTGGGTATGAGTAGTGCTCCTTATCAACAGGACTGTGGAGCTGCAGATCCAGGACCCAGAGAGTGCTTATTGTCTCTAGTGGATGCCTAAGGTCAGATGTCTCACCCCTGTAGAAGGAGCGACCTCTGCTCAGAGGGTCTAGCCCTGCTCAGGGTCTTTCCTCACATTGTCTTCTGTCTGGTACATCAAAGCATCCAGCTAGAGTTCTGGTTGTTTCCTTGTTTAAAAACTAGCCTCACTGCCATGAGAAGAATGGCAATTCCAAACCTTACAAATGGAACTGAAGACTTGTAAACTTTCCTGAGGTTTAGAAATATCCTTTTATGAGTTACAGTCTCAGCCTGTTCTGCTTAAGACTTAAGACTTAGGAGAGCCAACTGACCAAAGAGCAAGTGGTTGGTCTCCTCCAAGAAGTTGGTTACTGTTTTTATGCACTACAGCCCCCATTCTATGTGATTTTGCTCTTTTACCTCTTTCTTGGTGACTCCCCTTGACTACTAGAACCTACTTTGAACCCCCTTTTCTTGAATGCATAGAAAGCTAGAAGACCTCAGAGTTTATACCCCAACCCCATACACAAACAAATTACTCTTGACCAGTGACTGGCTGGTACTGGAACAACAAAGCCCAAATTCTGCCTTCAGGTCAGGACAACTCCAGGGCATAACTCACACTCCAGAGTCCACTGTGGGATCAGGCTGAAGCTTTTCTCTATGGGGCTTTGTCAGGAATGATGTCCTTCTTAGCTTCCTGCCCTTCCTGTCCTTCCTCCCTTCTTCCATCACCAGGCTTCTCCAGGGAGCACTGCCTTTAGGATCACTTTAACACAAATCCTCATTTCAGGGTCTGCTTCTAGAGGGGACCCATACAAAGAAAACAGGTTGGCCTGTGTATTTTGGGAAGAAAGAGGAGCTAACAAGCATTGACACCACCAAGTTACATGAGACTGTCCAGAATAGTGGTTATAAGAACAGAAGCTTCTCAGGCAGAGAAAGTTTGGTTTCTCTCCCAGCCCTTCCTTTGGTAGCTGAGGAAAATTAGGCAAAATGAGTGATAAACCCCTCTGAACTTCACTGTCCTTGCAAAATGTGGTGGTGGAGAGGAATAGAGCCAGTCCTGTAAGGTTACTGTGAAGCTTAAAAGAAATAATGCACAAAAAACTCTGTTCAGACGAGATCATGTGCATTCAGGGTGGAATGGCTGTAGACAGGGGAGCTCTGTCACATTCCTCAGTGGAACAGCAACAATCCCCAAAGGGCAAGGGCAAAGACCATTGAAGAAGGATGGTCCAATGATGAGCCCTTGATACTGATAACTATGCTTATGAGCCTGTGTGCCTGAAATTTCAACAAGGCCTAGAGCTGCAGGATGCCTAAGAGTTACCTCCTGAGAGTCTTCATGTTGCTCAAATGTGGCTATTCTCTAAGCCAAACTCAGTATGTAAGTGCATTACCTTCCCCCCAGCATGGGACATGACTCCAGTGGATGAACCTCCCTGGGGCCAAGGAATTACTACCAATCACTAGCTGGTGATGCAACTAGAAAAAGACCTTGAATAAAGGGGGATAATGGTAAAGACAAATGAGTTTATATGGCTAAGAGACTTCAAAATGGTGTAGGAAGAGTGGGGTGGGGGGTGGGGGGTATATGGGAACCTCTTATATTTTTTAATGTAACATTTTATGTGTGATGTATATATCTTCAAAAAATACAATTTACAAAAATGATGATGTGGGGGTGGGGAGTGGGTTATATGGGAATCTCTTATTTTGTTTTCTTATTTTTTAATATAATGTTCCTTGTGATCTATTAACCTTAATTAAATTTTTTTTTTAATCTCTACTTAGACACCAAAAAAAAAGGAGTTGGGAGGTCATCAGAGGGGTTGCTCTTATGCACATCTCAGCAGGATCCCAGAGATAGCCAAAGTAGATACAACCTCAGGTACTGGTGCTCCTGAGGGCTACGGAGACACACAGGTTCTATGGTCATGGCAGATGGCTCTGGAATTCAGTGCCTTGTCAGTGGGCCCTGCTTTGGAATTTGTGTTCCTAAGTGTGATGGAGTTGGACTCAGATGTGACCTTTCTACACTTGCCTCTTCTGTCACTTCTAGTGACCCTGTGGTTGGCACTGGGGTTGGTATATACTCAGGAGACTTGAATCTTTGGACTGGTCATGTGCCAGCTGGGCCCTGAGCCTCAGCAGAGTTGCAGCTCTTACTCTCTGGTCCTTTGGTCTTACCCAGGTGAGCTAACAGGGAGGTGAGGATGGTCAACCACCACACCAGGGAACTGAGAGTGCCCACAAATGCAAGCAGGAGAATTGCATCCATCAGCCATGTGGGATCTAAGCCCCCTCTTGATTTAGAGGTAGAGTGGAACATCACCATCCCAGGGTACACAGGATGGAGGAATAAAATACAGATTAGAGTGGACTTACCGGTAATCTACTATAGAACTATTGTGACTCTAGTAGTAGAAGAAATTGTGTCATTGATGTCAAGACAGTGGCCACAGGAGTTGCTGAGGGCAGAGAGAGGGATGAAGAGATGTGATGTGGAGGCATTTTCTGGACTTGGAGTTTTCCTAAATGATATTGCCGGATCATATGCAGGACATTATATATCCTGCCATAACCTACTGAATAGACTGGGGGAGAGTGTAAACTACAATGTAAACTATAATCCATGCAGTGCAGCAGTGCTCCAAAATGTATTCACCAAATGCAATGAATGCACCACACTGATGAAAGAGGTTGTTGATATGGGAGGAGTGGGGAGTGAGGGGTATATGGGAACCTCTCATAATTTTTTAATGTAACACTTTTTGTAATCTATATATCTTTTTAAAAAAGAAATTTATAAAAACTCTGCTCATGGCACATAACAAACCCTCAATAAATGTTAGCTTTATAGAAAATCCTGCTCCCAAGATACTAAGAAGGAGCCAGTATGTTTAGATAATCTTCTGTAGTACAACTCAAAAACAATACATTATTAGATAGAACAACTACTAGTGTCCCTATTTTATAGGGAAAGAAATGGGCTCAGAAAAGTTAAGTGCCTGTTGGTTGTCATATGCTTGGCTGTGGTCTGTGACTAGGACCCAGGGCTCTGGGCTAGCAGGACACTGCTTTGTCCAGGTTACATACAGCCTCTCAGCAGCTAGTGGTCTGACATTGGGAATGTGTTTGCTTTAGCCAGGGCTCTCTTTGAATTGTAAGTCTAAAAATGGACGTGAGATTTTTAAAGAAGAGAAATAGTATGTTATTAAAGAAAGATGTGTAAGGTGAAGGAAGGGAAAAGCACAGTAAGAGTGCACCCTCCAACTATTCTTTGAATCTTCCAAACAGTAATAATATTTCATTAAGTGAGATTCATTCTTCATTTGTAAATGATTCAGCTCTCTGGTATTGATTCCTCTACCTTATCTAGAGGAAATGAAAGCAACTTTAGATGATGGTGTTCTCAGAAGCTCATGCATCTGTGAATCTAAAAATGTCACATGAAAAATGTGAAGGTCATGTGCATAAATTTACATATGTCTACATTCATGTATGTGTTAATTATTTCCAAAGAGATTAAGATCAGACATATGGAAAAACATATGTACTGGGAGGAAAAAATTCAGGTGTGTTCAATATATCAACCTGCCAAAATCTAACCTGGTGAGACTGAAGATGGAGGGCATGTATGAGTTAAGTCTTTATAATAGAGAAAATGACCAAATTTCACCAGGGCAGGTGGGAGGGTCAAAGGCAGGAAATCTATTTGTAAAGAGAACTTTAAAGAATATACAAAGAACTTCAAATTATACTTGAATTTCCTGGGAGGTTTGGGAAAGGCAAAGTCTGAGAGACTTTGAACATAGGGGTAGAATAGTGGCAGTGAGAAAGATAACAAAATAATGTCATAAAAGTAAGGAGTCTCTAATTTTTCTTTTTGTTTCTTTGAGGCAAGGTTCAAATACAAGCAATGCATGCAGGAGTCTAGGAATTTTCTTCAAACACTGGAAGGGCTGTGATCTGGATGAAGGTGTGGGCTTTTTGTTGGTGCTTCTGGAGGGTAAAACAAAAATTGATTGTGGAAAACTACAGCGAATTAGCCATTGGATCCACTTTCTTGTAACTGAGCTGTGAACATTTGGTGAGTTGCCCATCACTAGAGGTGTTTTCTGCTTACCATTGATGCTGTAGAAAGCTTAGGACAAAGTCCGACTCTCCCACCAATCTATGACTATTTCATTTTAAATTTCATAATCATTTGGGATCTTTATAATTTAAACATAATCAGTGTTCTTAATAAGATATTAAAGTACCATGAGTTTTATAACCTTGTGATTGCTGTGAATCTACTTAAGAAGCCATCTGTATCTTGAAGTTAAATATACCACACATAATGTTATAAGCCTTTATTGAAAGCAATGGATATTAATTATTGATGTTAGTTCTCATTTAAAAGTGAAGACTATGTTTTTTCAAATGGGCAGAATGATTCTGCCTGTATAGTGGAATAATACTTCAAAGAGAGAGGAAGGGACAGAAAGCAGGAGTGAGCAAGCAAAGGAGGGACTGTATACCAATAATTTTATATTGAGAAAAACTATTTTTAAAGGATGGGATAAAATAAAAGATATTTTCCAATAAAAAACTGCAATGAATTTCCATCAAGAGATGAAACTCTAAAGAGTGTACTTCAGGAAGAAGGGAATATCAGTGGAAGGAAAGCATGAGAAGTAAAAAATGCTTTCTGTTTTCTTTTTCCTCTCCCTGGAAACAGAAACACACTGAGAAGGAATAAGTCCAGGTTTCCCATCATTTTAGTGATATGGAGCCCAGAGTCAGAAAACATTTTTTATAAAAATATGATGGCACAGTATTTCTTGGGAAAAAAAACAAAACCAGATTGGATGATGGCAAGAGTGGCTGTAGAGGGCTAGTTTGTAGATTACTACAGTGATTTGGGCATCAGAGCGAGGGAATTAGAGAGAGTAGATAAACAATCAAGTCTGGGAATCAATAGGACTTGGCAACTATGAGATGTGAGGAGTAAAGGCTAGGCTGGATGCTTGAATGAGCACACAGGTAGATCTTGGAGCCTTTCAGCAAGATTGAAAACAGACAGACCTGAGGGCAAGATGTTTGTGATATGTCCAGTGAAGGTGTTAAGCGGACAGTTGAATATGTTGATATAACCTTTTCTGCAGCTGAGACAACTTGCTTTGAGATTCCAATATAATTTTTCTTGAGCCCTAATCAACATGTAGTGGGAGGCCCACAGCCCTCCCAGTCTCTGAGGATTCTTTTTTTTTTTTTCATATAACAAGTTTTATTTTTAGAGAAGTTTTAGATATCAAAAGTATGGAGGGGGTGGGGAACGGATGTGGCTCAACCAATTGGGATCCCATCTACCACATAGGAGGTCCAGGGTTCGATGCCCAGGGCCTCTTGGTGAGGGCAAGCTGGCCCACGTGGTGAGCTGGCCCACACAGAATGCCAGCCCACTCTCGAATGCTGCCCCACGTAGGAGTGTCCCCCTGTGTGGGAATGCTGCCCAGCATGGGGAAGCCACCCCAAGCAGGAGTGCTGGCCAACGTGGAGAGCTGGTGCAGCAAGATGACGCAACAAGGGAAACAGGACGTGGCCCAGTGGTTAGGGCGTCCGTCTACCACATGGGAGGTCTGCAGTTCAAACCCTGGGCCTCCTTGACCCGTGTGGAGCTGGCCCATGCACAGTGCTGATGCGCGCAAGGAGTGCCCTGCCACGCAGGGATGTCCCCTGCGTAGGGGAGCCCCACATGCAAGGAGTGTGCCCCATAAGGAGAGCCGCCCAGCGTGAAAGAAAGTGCAGCCTGCCTAAGAATGGCGCCACCCACATGGAGAGCTGACACAACAAGATGACGCAACAAAAAGAGACACAGATTCCCATGCCGCTGACAACAACAGAAGTGGACAAAGAAACAAGACGCAGCAAATAGACACAGAGAACAGACAATGGGGGTTGGGGGGGTGGAGAGAGAAATAAATAAATAAATAAATCTTAAAAAAAAAAAGATGACACAACAAGAGACATGGGAGAGAAAATAAGAAGGCGTAGCTGAATAGGGAGTTGAGGTGGCGCAAGAGAGTAACCACCTCTCTCCCACTCTGGAAGGCCCCAGGATTGTTCCTGGAGCTGCCTAATGAGAATACAAAGCAGACGCAGAAGAACACACAAGGAATGGATACAGAGAGCAGACAATGCAGGGAGGGAGGGGAACAAGGGGGAGAAATAAATAAAATAAAATAAAATAATTTTTTAAAAAAGTATAGAGGATGCCCATATAATTCATCCCCTCCCCCTCCCACAATTTCCCTATAAATAACATCTTACATTAGTGTAGTACATTTGTTACATTGATGAACACATATTGAAGCATTGCTACTAACTAAGGTCTAAACTTTACTTTATGGTTTATATTTTGCACTGTACAGTTTTATAGGTTTTGACAAAATGTCAACTAATGGCCTGTAGTCATCATTGCAATACCATGCAGAACAATTCCCATGTCCTAAAAATGCTCTATATGCCACCTATTCGTCCCACCCCCTCTCCTCAGAACCTCTGGTAACCACTTTCTTTTTATCGATGTTACAAGTTCATCCATTGCTAAAATAATGCCTGCTTTGGTCCGTGGTTGCATTCCCCCCTTATATTTGTTCATTCCTCAGTCTTGAGGATGATGATGCCTGCTTTGCTTCAGAGTCAAAGGGGGCTTAGATCTTATGGGGCAGATGGAAGGAACTGTTTGGCTTGCAGTTGTAGATACTGTTTGTTTTGGGGAATGGGTTTCACATCATCATCATTTTGTTAGTTGTCCTGGGTGAGTCTGATGAACTGGAGAGTGGGTATTGGCCACAACTCTGCTGAGATTCAGGGCTCAGACAGCATATGAACAGACTGAAGATTCAAGTCCCTGGGACATTTATTTGATGGGTATAGTGCTAATTATAGGTTCAAATAAAAGGGGTACAAGAATCAGGTATAGAAAAATTATAAATGAGTCAACTCTATTATATTGGAGAAGTAGATTATCATATAATTCCAAAGTAAGGCCCACTGATGAGGTGCTGATTTCATGGGGTTGTGTGCCTTGCCTATAGTGTATGGATGTCTTTAGAGCCCTCAGGAACACCCCTGTTTGAGGTTTTGTTTACTGTGGCAGTTAGTGAGATCTGCCTGAGACATGCATAAGCATAACCTCTGAAATGACCTCCTGACTCACTTTGAAATCTCTTACCCATAAAAATTCTTTTGTGTTTAATGTTTCCGCCTTTTGGTCAAGGTCTTTTTCCAAGTGCATCACTGGTTGGTGCTTGGTATTACTCCTTCAGTGCCAGGAAGGCTCACCCCAAGGAGTCATGCCCCATGCTGGTAGGAAGGTAGTGAGTTTATTTGCCAAGTTTGGCTTAGAGAGAGGCCAAATTGGAGTAACAAGGAGGTTTTCACGAGGTAACTCTTAGGCAATAGCTATTAGGCTAAGTTTCAGTTTTATAAGAATAAGGTTCATAAATACAAGCATTAATACTGAAGGCTTGGCATATTGGTCTGTTTTATTTAATTAGGCATTGCCTGTGTACTCTAGAGATTCTTGCTACTCTATTTGAGAATGTAGTAGGACTCCCCAAGATGGGAATTTATATTTGGTCAGTTTTTGTGTTGGTCTCCACCTACTGAGATAACATGCTATGACCACATGAACACATTCATATTCCATAGAGGTGTGCCCCAAGTAGACCTCTCCCCACACATCCCCCGACCACCAATACCCTGAACCAGTGACCCTCCCCTGCCATAGATACCAAAAGAACATTCCCATAATTGTATTCTCAGCCACAGTTCTAAGGGTTCTTGATGGAGGCAGAAGGGGACATTGAAGGTGAGGAATATAAATTGTTTTCTCTTCATACCAGTCTGAATTTCTGCTTCCAGTGAATTTAATCAGTGTACTGAGTATCTCCTTGTCTTCCTCATATGGTGTTTTTCTTTTCTTCCACATTTCTTCCAAGTGTAAAATAGGGCCCCATTTAATTGATAATATCATCAACAACAATTATTCCTACAAGGCATTTATTTAGCAAACTTGAAGTTCTGGGAAAATGGAGGGGTTGACATAATGGCAGTTGTTTTTACACTCCTTGTTCTTCAACCTTGCCACCATATTGTTTGTCCATCCTCTTTCTTCTCCAAGACCTTCTCTTTTGGCGTTTTCTGAATCCTTCATGCAGGTTCCCCTCTTTCCATACAGCACAGTACTTTCCCTATTCACAGTTCCCAGTTAGCTGCATACTTACTCTCATGCAGCTAAGTCTCAATAATATCTTCCCTATACCTCATTCCAGGCCCTGCCCTTATGTAGCTCAGAACTGCTAGAGGTATTGTGATGTCAGCCTTTTCCCTTCATGGAATGGAGCAGAAAAGCAGTTAATTTTCCTATTTAAATAAAATTTTGTACCCTCTTAACAAGCAGAAGTAACAACGTTTTTCTTTAAGAAACATTTTTTCCTATCCAACCTTGAGTCTGGAGCTCAGAAAAGCATTCTGGTCTAGGGATAAATTTCAGAAGATGGGGAAAATGTTTTGGGAAGCAATATTTCTGAATAGCAGTTTAATTCAATTGAGTTGCTGTTATAAGCAGGCCTTCCTTAAAGCATTCAAATATTCAACAAATACATAATTATTCCACTTGTTTATTTCTCAATTATTTCATAAGTTTCACACAAACAAATCCCAGTATTGTAGGCATTCAAAATGAAGTGTCATTCTCTAGTGTAGGTAAAGGGAGAATTTAGCCATGTGTGTGATTGAATGCCTCTTCTTCAAGGTAATAGGTTTGTGGATGGTGGAAAAGAGCCCCTCCCTTGCTTTGGGGGCCATCAAAGTGACAATGCTGAAAAGGGGTGTCATCCTGTTTCCTTAATTTTGTGAATACAGAACCAGAGTGCTGAAGAGGGGACAAAGCTATGAACAGTAGTACTGGTCTGGCTATTCCCCATGTTTTAGGATATGATTCTTGATGTTGAAAACCAAATGCCATCTTCCCTGACCGAGGTCAGAGACCTAACATTGATAGGTGCCAGGCTTGATAATGGAGGTTGGATGCCAACATCAATGGCAGGTGGTCAGTTATAATCACATCTGCTTAACCATCACCCTATTTGGAGACCTCCATAGGGTGGAATGTGGGCATGCAATTAATGTGAGAGTTCTGAGGTGGTTGGCCTCTATGGATTCCTAACCCAAGCCCCTGGTGTGCCTTTGACAAGTATCATGGGGAGTTGACAACACCAATCTCAGATACTTCCATGGTTCATTCAGATGCCCTGCTCCAGCCAGTCCTCCCCTCAACCTCAACAAGAAAAGAAGGTAGAACATAAGTTGATAGACTGAGGCTACATCTCACCAGGTAGACACAACTGGAACTTATGCCCCAGGACTTCCTATAAATTAGTTAGGTCCATGAGCAGGTAAACAAGTCCTGTGCTCAACCCCTCCCTTGGGAGCGTGGCCAAGGTTTAAACCTGGTCAAGTATGAGTGGACAGCTGTAAGCAGTTGGACCCCATGGCAGATTGTTCTTGATTAACCTTGATGGTGGGATGCTCTACAAGACCTATGACCAGGAAACAGTTGTGGCTGGATCCTGTGCAGGTGGTCTGTTCATAAAGTCTCATTTCCAGTGGTGACATCTCTATTTGTGTATGTGTCAGTTCTTCCCAGCCTTTTCATGTCATGACAAATACAAAATCCATTAATGGGTGAGGTTATTTGTGGTAGAAGGTACAGACGAAGAGGCCCCAATTGTTCCAGGCCACTCGCTCTGGTTAAATATCTCTGTTTAAATATCTCCACACACTTGTAACCCACTCATGGTACACCAGTGTATTTTGACATTGTACATTATTTCACAGTTCTTCCTAATCTCCCTAAACGTTTGTTCCATTACTATTGATAAAATCAAATTAGCATCTCAGAATTCTCATCTACTTTATGGCCAAGGTGAGGTAACTTTGCAAAATATTTTCCTGAAAAGATGTTCATTGCCAAGTATTAAAAATAACACCCGGCTTCTTGTTTGAATTTTAATTATCCTACTAGTTGAAATGATTCTTCAGAGTTAATGCTTCCTATGTGGTTTTATTGATGTAATATCTCTTGCCAACATTTTCATTGTCTCTGTGCTATAATTGTTTGGTACTTACATGTCATTCTGTCTCACCAATATTTGGCTTTGTGATCTTTTCTTGCAAACCTTCAAGTCCCACATGCCTGGTGAGGACAGTTTCTTGATTGAAAATGTTATCTTTGGTTTTATTAATATCATACTTGTGACTTTTCCCCTGTACTTTGTTTTCCTTCTCTAACACCTTACAAATTATAGGTATATGATGATTTACTTGTTCTTCTGACTCTTAATGTAAAAAAAAAGCATTCTTTGATTCTTGACTCATTTTCCCTGTATTAATATTTGAGGCCAAAGACTTTTCTTGTTATTTTATTGTCTTGTAGTTTCTGGTTCTTGGAAGTGGGAATGAATCTTTTTCTTCTCTCTTCTGATTTTCCCCATTGAACCATGACAAATGTTGTGATAAAAGATTAGGTGAAAGTCCCTTCTAAACTGCTGAGTATATTAAAAAGAACATGGGATTTTAAAACTTTTACTTTTTTTTTTGTCAAATGAACTTGGGTTCCAGTCATGTTTCTATTTTTTTTAAGTCTGACCTTGGAATAGTACTTATCCTCTGAGTCGTTTCTTCACCTAAAAAAAAGGAAAACCAAATATTTGCTTTGCATGCCTTGAATAACTATTTTAAGAAAGTATTTAGGGAAGCGGACTTGGCCCAGTGGTTAGGGCGTCTGTATACCACATGGGATGTCCACGGTTCAAACCCCGGGCCTCCTTGACCCGTGTGGAGCTGGCCCACGCGCAGTGCTGATGCGCACAAGGAGTGCCATGCCACACAGGGTGTCCCCGCGTAGGGGAGCCCCACACACAAGGAGTGCGCTCCGTAAGGAGAGCCGCGCAGCGCGAAAGAAAATGCAGCCTGCCCAGGAATGGTGCCTCACACATGGAGAGCTGACACACAAGAAGATGCAACAAAACAAAACACAGATTCCCATGCCTCTGACAACAACAGAAGCAGACAAAGAAGAAGACGCAGCAAATAGACACAGAGAACAGACAACTGGGGCGGGGGGAGGGGGTATAGAAATAAATAAATAAATAAATCTTAAAAAAAGTATTTAAAATTATCTTGTGCTGTGCTGGAGACATAGTAGGTGTCATTAACTTGTTTCTGCTCTTGTGATGTTTTCTACTTAGGAAAACCTCCATCTGTGCTTCCCTCTAGTCTCAGAAGATGAGACATCCCTTCCTTTTTTTGTTTTTGATGTTACTCCTCTCTCTGCATTCCTGATCCCTTCTGCTTTTGCCTTCTCCAGTGTCTTGTGCCTGCTCTTATCCCCTTCTACAGCACCCCCTTTTCTCTCCCCACCAAATACCTCAGTCTTTTTTTACTTTTATTAACAAATCAATTTTACTGATACATATTAAAAAGCATAAATCTATCCAAAGTGTACAATCAATGGCATTAAGTATAATCACATAGTTGTGCATTTATTACTTCAATCATTTTTAGAGCATTTTCATTATTCCAATAATAATAATAAACAAAAATTCATTACCTCTCAATCTCTGTATGCTTCCCTTGCCATACATACCTGTTATTCTTTTTCTGTCTCTCTAGTTTGTACTTATATTTTGTAAAAACAGTCTTATATATGCAGTATCACCCAAATTTGTATTTTATTTGAGGTTTCGCTATGTTATACAGTTCCATGTTACATTATTTTAGCTTTCCTTCTGTTGATATATATGACCTTAGACTTACCCTTTCAACCACTGTCATACCCATACAATAGCACTGCTAGTTACAAACACTATGATGTGTTTTCACCATTTCTATTCCTCAGTCTTTAATACTCATCTAGATTATCTCTCATCCTGAGGGTCACCCTCTTTTCACCCTTTGTCCCCTGCTCCACTCCCTACTCAACTTCTTCCCTATCTCTGAACTTCAATTCACTGAACACTTTAAAAAATACATTCTAAATTTGTTTTAGCTACTTTTACTTTTCACTCTATTGCCAATCTGCCACTATTTGGCTTTTATCCAAATGAAGAGTGCTAGAGCACATGTCACCAGAGATCACCTGTATTCTTGAAGGTAAAGTTAAATACTGAAACAGATAAAACCTCCAAGTTCAATGGCATAAGCCAATAAAATTTCATTTCTTACCCATGTAAATAACTTATGATCTTGGTCAGGAAGTTCTTCTCCAACCAATGATATATGGTCCCAGACTCTTTCCATCTTGTGGCCCTACCTTCTTCAACACATGGCTCCCAAGAGGAGTGTTTCCATTCTAGCCCTCCAAAAATATAAAAGGGCACGGATGATTGCACTTAGGAGGCTTTTATGATCCAATCTGGAAAGGGGGTACATCACTCCTTTTCACATTCCATTGACTACAACTCAGTCCCACAAACATACCGAGCAGCAAAAAAGGCTGGGAGATGTAGACATCCTTGCATGTCCAGGAAGAAGGGGGCAACATGTGTTTGGGTGATCAGTCAGCAGTCTCTGCAACCCCTCCATGTGACCAAATCCTGGGAACATTTTCAGTCATCTATTCCTGCTGCATTTGGCAGTATGGTCCATGCTGTTCTTGATGTTGATGAGGAAATGGATCTGCTCATGCATGCACTGGGCAAGGTGATCGATACATATTTTCTCAAACTTTAACAACAGCTCTGCAAAGTAAGGATTATTGTCCCATTTCTCAGATGGCATCCTCCTTGTCAGCTCCATTTCTTTTATCTCTGTGACCCTATCTCACTTTTTTGGCTTTCGTACTCTCTAATTATTTTTTTAATGTATTTTTATTATGGAAGTTCTGAACCTGCTAATTATTGCTTCTCAGTCATTCTTGGAGGTTTTTCACATGTACACATTTTAGATGTAGGCATTTACCTGCTTGTGACCTTGACCTGTTGACCTTCCTTGTCAACATATATTCTCTCAGTAACCTTATGCTTTGGTCAATTGATCTGCATCTATATGGTAATGACTCCAAAATCTAAATGTCCAGTCCTGATCTCTTACCTGAACTTCAGAATGATATGTTGAAATGCCTATAGCATATATTCTGTAGATACCTAAAACTCAATCTCTCCCAAAGTGCACTTTTCCAATTTCCTCCTGAGAACAATCTTCCTCCTGTCTTCCCACAGTAATTGACACCATGCACTCACCCAAAACAGGTTACTAGTGGTGATCATCAGTTCTTCTGACTCTTTGCCAAGGCTACCTCCTCGGTTAATCTTTGAACTAGATCTCATGTCATCTTTTAACCATCCATCACCTAGTTCTGTCTCATTACTCCTGACCGGCTTTTACTTTCAGTAGCTCTCCATGGTCTTAGTTCTCACTCTTGCCTCCTTCAAATCCATCATCCACACTGGTACCAGAATGTTGTCTCTGAAGTGATAGTTGTATGGAGTCGTCCCCTGTTCTCTCATCAGTGACTCCCCTTTAAGTACCAATCCAAGCTCCTTAGCCTGGCATATCAGGCCATGAATGATCTCTCTCTCCATACCCAGTCTTCAGCCTTGTATTCTCATACCCTCTGCACTATATTTTACACTCTACTAAGACACAATTCTAGTTCTCCCAATACGCCATGCTCTTTGACTCCTTTATGCCTTTGCCTAAGCTGGTGCCTTCTCTTTTTCCTGTGCGGATCTAACTCTGCTTATCCTTCAAGGTGCCTCAAGTTTCTCTTCTCAAGAAACCTTTGGGTTAGACCAAATAGACCTTCACTGGCCCCACCCTCACCCTGTGATTTTTCTCTCTTTGCACTTAAGAATATTATACAGAAATCCCTATTCATGTGGTTCCTGCCAAGAGTAGGAACCCTAAGGGCAGTGATGTGTGTCCCACGGCCTGACAGAGTAGTTCCTAGACCGTAGTAAATGTTGCATAAACATTTGTTGAATGGAGACATGCTTTCTGAAAAGGACACAGTCACCCAAGGCAAGATTTTGAGCCTGGACATAACCACAGATGATGGCTCATTACCCCCCACACCCCCAACGAGCAAAGCAGATGCCCTACTTAGTTAAAAGCTGTGAAAATTGCATTTCTAAATCATTAAGGCTGACATGAAGAGAATACAAAATATACAAATCCTCTACTTCCTTCTGATTCTCTGGGTTGTATTGATTTAAGGGGGGGGGGGTACAATTTTTTGGATGCTTGCTAGAACCTCTGACTTCAAAAGCTAACAATTTGCATTTATCCTCTTAAAATGCCATTAATGCATCTTTCCTGCCTAAGTGCACACCACCAGGACTTGACATTTAGGAAAGAGGTTATTGGAAGCAAAAGAACTGGCAGGCGTTGTTTTGGTGATTAAGAAAGCAGAAAACTACAAACAGCTTAGCCCAGCAAGAGGTCAGGAGGAAAACAGAACGATAGCCCACCAAGGCACTTCTAGTATGATGCATTTTATTCAGTAATAAATAAGGCTTTAATGTTTTAAATTTTTCGCTATGAAATTTTCAAACATACAAAGTCTGGGAAACGGACTTTGGCCCAGTGGTTAGGGCGTCCGTCTACCATATGGGAGGTCCGCGGTTCAAACCCCGGGCCTCCTTGACCCGTGTGGAGCTGGCCATGCGCAGTGCTGATGCGCGCAAGGAGTGCCGTGCCACGCAAGGGTGTCCCCCGCGTGGGGGAGCCCCACGCGCAAGGAGTGCGCCCGTGAGGAAAGCCGCCCAGCGCGAAAAGAAAGAGCAGCCTGCCCAGGAATGGCGCCGCCCACACTTCCCGTGCCGCTGACGACAACAGAAGCGGACAAAGCAACAAGACGCAGCAAATAGACACCAAGAACAGACAACCAGGGGAGGGGGGGGAATTAAATAAATAAATAAATCTTTAAAAAAAAAAAAAACAAAAAACAAAGTCAACAGAATAGTGTAATGACCTCTCACATCACCCAGCTTCAACAATTATTGACATTCTGCCATTTCTGTATTGTCTTTGTGCCCAGCCATTCCCCATGCCCATTCACTGTTTTTCTAAACAGGTTTTTTTTTCTTTTGTGGTAAAACTGAGGCTTTAGTTTTTCATATTCTAAAGCACAAACTAATAAACCTATGTTAAAAATGTCCCATCATTTGGAAATGGATGGTAGTGATGGTTGCACAATGCTGTGAATGTAATGAATGCCACTGAATTATATACATAAAATGTTTAAAATGCCAACTTTTATGTTACATATATTTTACCCCACTAAAATTTTTTTAAAAATTTTTTAAAATTTTTTTAAAAGCATTCCATTGCAAAATGAATAGCATTATAAATAAAAATTATTAGAGTTTTATTGCTTAAAATTGTAGCAGTATACCTTGCTTAATTTCTGCCTTGTTTACTTAATAAAATATGTGGCAAAAAAAAATCCACAAAAATATTCTAACATTGCTCATTTGAATGACATTATTTGCACTTCTGAATTGTATCCAGAAGCACTCTGGTGTGGTGGTTTAGAGCAAGAGCGAGCAAACTACAGCCTGTAGGCCAAATCTGGTCCCTTACCTGTTCTTGTAAATAAAGTTTTATTGGGGCACAGCTATGCCTATTCATTTGTGGCAATGTCTGTGGCTGCCCTCATGCTAGAATGGCAGAGTCAGGTAGCCGGGACTGAGACCATATGGCTTGCGAAGCCTAAAGAATTTACTCTCTGGCCCTTTACAGATGAGGCTTTCTGACCCCTGGTTTAGAGCATGAGCTGCCCCTTATCATCTGTGTGACTCTGGGCAGGGTACTTAATCTATTGGAGATTGTTTAATCATCTGTAAAATGGGAATGAATGTCTAGCATAATTCATAGGGTTGTTTTGAGGATCAAAAGTGTTAATACACCTGAGTCCAACTCCATCACACCCAGGAGCACAAATTCCAAAGTAGGGCCACTGGCAAGGTACTGAACTCCAGAGTCATCTGTCATGACCATAAGACTACCTCTCTACACATGTCTCTTCTGGCACTTTTATTGAACCTGTGGTTGGTGTTGGGGTTGGCGTGTGCTCAGGAGACTTGAATCTCTGGAATGGCCATGTGCCATCTGGGTCCTGAGCCTCAGCAGAGTTGCAACAGCTGCTCTTCAGTTCATTGGACTTACCCAGGTCAACTAACAGGGAGGTGAAAATGGTCAGCCACCATGCCAGGAAACTGAGAGATTCTACAGCTGTAAGCAAGAGAATTCCATCCATCAGCCATGTGGGATCTAAGCCCTTTCTCAATTTAAAGGTGGAGTGGACATCACCATCCCAGGGTCCTCAGGATGGAGGAATAAAATATAGATTAGAGTGGACTTACTGGTATTCTACTATAGCACTATTGTGACTCTAGCAATGGAAGAAATTGTATCATTGATGTGGAGACAGTGGCCATGGGAGTTACTGAGGGCAGGGAGAATGAAAAAAAGGTGAGATATGGGGGCATTTTCTGGACTTGGAGTTGTCCTGAATGATATTGCAGGGACAGATGCAGGACATTATATATCCTGCCATAACCCACTGAATGGACTGGATATGTAAACTATCACATAATCCATACAACGTAGCAGTGCTCCAGAATGTATTCATCAAATACAATTAATGTGTCACACTAATGGAAGAAGTTATTGGTGTGGGAGGAGTGGGGGTGGGTGGGAAGGGGGGGTGGTATACGGGAATCTCTCATATTTTTTAATGTAACCTTTTCTGTGATCTATGTATCTTTTTAAAAAAGATAATTAAAAAAGAGTTAATACATGTAAAGCACCTAGAATGATGTTAGGCACATAATCAACACTAGGTGTTAGCTTTATCATCATTATCGTTATTATTATTGGCATAGTGGTAGTATTGGAGTCACATAAACCAGGCTTCAAATTTCAGCTGTGCCACTTAGGGTCTTGAGAAAATAAGTTATTCAGGCTAGGCTGTTTCTGTAGCTGTACAGTGGAGCTGACAGTCCCCTCCATGTGTGAGCATTGTAGGGACTGAAGGTAGCAAAGCCTGGAAAGGGTTTGTCAAATGGGAACTGTGGTCATCAGTATGTTTCTGTGGGCTTTGTCCATTTGGCAGAAGTTCCTGGGCACATGGATCCTTGCAGAGATCTGGTGGGCAGGGACTCAAGAAGCCTTGTAGGGCAACCCTCAAAATCTCAGTTAATTTGCTACAGCCCAGAGTCTAGGCCTTAGCTTTGAAGGTATAGGAACTTACTTTGTTACTTCTCCAACAGTGCATTCCCCTCTCCTGCACAGACTTTTTGTCATGAGACATGTAGAAAACCGGCAGGTCAGTTTGTACATTTAAGATTCAAACTGGAATTGCTAAAAGGATGGAGCACCTGCATCTCTCAGTCAGCCCGTTGTCATTGGTACACACCCCTCCACAGAAGATTGCTGGTGGATTCAGAATGAGGGCCATCTCTAACGTCATTTGCATGTTGCACGGGCACCGCCAAAGACTGCTCTGTTTCCACCTCCTACCAGGGACTCTGCCTTTGAACGGGCCTGGTCAGAGCTGGGATGGGAGCTGCCAACCTTTGACTCTTTGGCTCTCCATTGCAAAGCAGAATGGTGGGTTGGTTGGCATTATTTCTGTAGCTATGTGAATATAGTGAATCAGGTCACAGTCTACCTGGCAGGACTGTGGAGAAGTCCAGGGGTTCCCAGAGCCAGGGGAGGGCAGCTGGGGGGGCTCAGGGCAGCTGCTATGCACTCTCTGCTGTGGAAGTACTTTGGTATTTTACACTGTGATTTGGTGTACTGGTTGAAAAGCAATGTGTGTCCTAAAGCTTGAATACCTCAACCTCTAGATGGCAAAATATATTCAGAAAGTGAAATCAAAGGCGATATTCATGAGAGAGGGAAAAAAGAAAACTGCTGGGAATTTTATCATTTGTCTTCATGAAGTAAACATTTGCTTCTTAAAAATCAGATATTTATTCGGGAGAAAAACAAAGACTCCCCCAGTATAACCTTGAGATAATATAAATTTGTTTATGAAACCAGTTGTGGGTAAAATGAGGTGATCATCATTTCTGCATCGCATTGCACCTGATTTATTGGCAGCCTTTAGTGCTCATAAAATGCATTAAACACTAACCCCCCCCCATAAGTTGTTTATGTCATTAAGATGTAGTTGGTAGGTACTTTATAATAATTGACTTATGCTTGAAAAAAATCTTGATATGCTTCTCAGAATACAAATGAATTATAGTGCATATTAAATGCGGGAACAAATAGCAGCACACATTTTATGTTAGTCACACTAACTGCCCATTTTCAGCCAATCTTTCTTAGGTAGACTTTGGCTCAAATTGCAAGTTCATTTTCTCCCACAATCACTAGATTTTGTCTGTCATCGATTTTTCCAATCATCTTACTGATTATAGTCCTTAACATTAAGGAAAAGTATGGAACCAGTGTTGTCTTCTTGAAACAATTTTGCCATTTGAATCATAAAAAGTTCCTGAAACATTATTATATTATACAAATGATTTCGTTTATCTCATATTTCCTGAGCATCTATTGTGCACCAGGCACTTTTCTAGACACTGGAAATATAGCCATGAATTAAATGGGGTAAGATCCTTGCCCACATGGGGCTTATCTTTTACTTGAGGGGGGGGCACAGAAATGAAACAAAATCAATAATTAAATGTAGAGTATGTTATATGATAATAAGAACTGTGAGAAAAATGGAGGAGGAAGGTGGGAGAGAGATTGATGGGAGGGGAGAGTGGTGAGTTTTCAATACAGGTAGGGTAAAGACCTAAACTGAGGGAAGAAGCTTGCCAGTGAAACTGCCGAGGGGAAAGTGTGCCAGGCAGAGGGAGGTAGGGTGACTAACTCATGCCAGTTTGCTTGAGACTTTCCTGGTGTTAGCACTGAAGGTCCCAGGTCCCAGACCACCCAGGGAGGTGAGAGTGTCTCAGGCAGGTGAGAGGATTTGCAAGAAGACAAATGTGGTTGGAGCCAAAGGAATGTGGGGCAGTCATAAATGGTGAGGTCAGAGAGGTGCTTTGGGGGTGTCAGGCCATGTCAGGCATTTTAAGGTCTAGCTTTGACTTTGAATGAAACACGAAGTTACTGGAGGGTTGGTTTCAGAATGACAGGGTCTGATGTCTCTTCCTAAAGGCCTACTCTAGGTTCTGCTTTGAAAACGGAGAAGGGATCAAGGGCATCTGAAGAGAAACCCATTGGGAAGGTACCACAATAACCCAGGTATGGGGTACCTGATGATGGGGTAGCCATGAGAAGTAGTGAGAGGTGGTGGAATTCTGCATGGACATTGAGGGTAGAACCAATAGTTCCCTGACAGTTTGGATGTGGAATGTGAGAGAATAAGAGGAGTCAAGCGGGTAGTTTGAGTTTTTGTCCTGCATTCTCTCCTGAAAGGAGAGGATTGCCATTTCCTGGGGCAGGTAAGCCTGAGAGGAACTGATTTGTAAAGTGGAACACCAGGAGTTGTTTGTAATGCCTATTATATCTCCAAGTGGAATTGTCACATGGGCAGTTGGATTTAGGAATTGGAGGTTCCAGATGTTGTCCTGGGGAACTGAGACCCTCCTCCACTTCCTCAATGCATGACAGTGGTTGGTATCTCCCATTGCAGCTGCTTTCCGTGATCATTTTATTATAGCTGTGTCCTATATTAATATTTCTAAAAATTCAAGATGATAGTAAATCCATCTCTTCACAACAGGTGTTGATTGGAATAAAGTACTATGGAAGTGTAAGCTACCATATGTTTGTTTTCCCACAGGACTTTAATGAGTTTGTCTATTAGTTTAACATAAATTTTTGAATACCAGGAGACATTTGATTATGTTCCTTGAAGAATGCCTAAAGCTACTGTTTGGTTGATTTAAAAGAGTTCTTTTACTAATTTTTAAGGGACGAAATTATTCTAATTGTTTTGCCTTTCAAGATGGGAAAATATTGCGTTGGATTGTATTAAGCCTAGTGAAATTTATTAAATGAACTGTTCTCTTCTCTCCATCTACTAAATAGGCCCAGGGCAAAAGCTGTGGTGCAAAGTGAGCCAGTTTTCTTAGAGGAAAATGAAGGCCTAATGCTGTACATTATCACCCTATCATAGAGCAAGAGATGAAAATATTGCTTTGTTGACTTTGCAACTAGAAATTAAGGGCCACCTGTGTTACATCTCAGCCTGTAGTGCAATCAAGACACAGTGGTTTTAGCACACCTTGGAGTGCTAAAAAAAAAATGACTGGGTCCCACCCACAAAGATTGTGATGTAATTTGTCTGGGGTGTGACCTGAGTATCAGAATGTTTTAAATTCCCCCAGGCGATTCGCATGGGCAGCCGAGACTGAGTACCTCTGGTATAGGACACATTCTCATACTGGGGTTTGCTAGTTCATTGGACAGAGAAGATCTCCATTACAAATTAAGCAACTTCCAAGAGAAAAAGAATCCCAGCAGAGTTATAAGGGTCACCTGTGTTTATATGGTTCTTATCTCTTAGAGAGTTTTTTTGTGTGTGTGGGGGGTAGATAAGGTTCCATGCTTCATAAGGAGAGTGGACCCTTCACAGCTCTTTCTCAGCCACATGTATGTTGAAAGGGCATTTTGATTTGCAGGCACTGCCCCTTGGGGAAATTTTCTAAACTTTACTTTACCTTTTAAACTTACAAAATCTATTCATTTCAGGGAAAAAACCTACCTGTTTCATGAGTTTCTGTCACGTTTATTTCTCTCCTTTCCCTGGCTTGTATCAGTAATACAAACAAATATTTCATGTGGACAGATATTCCAAAATTACAGTAGTCCTTTATGATTAAAAGGTAGATTTAAACTTCTGTGATCCAGCCTGAGTTTAGCACCCCTAAATATGGATTAGGGTGTTAATAATAAATCCAGGAAGATTATTGATCTGCGTTTAAATTTTGAAAATTTTTTTCTTAGAAAATACTTTTTATTATACCACTCTGTGCACAATGTATGTACGGAAATAGTGTGTTTAATCATTTAGGTCCAAGAGAAAAAGGTAATTGGTAGCCAGATTTCACTGACAGAATAAAGCATCCAAATTTCTTTATTTAAATTTTAATTTAAATATACACAACATCAGATAGACTAGGCTTCTATACTGGACCCCTACAAAAACAAGGTATTTGCCTATTTTTAGAGTCTTCCCTTGCCAGAATTGGCTTCCCTGCAAGATCAGGAGTTCTGGAGTTGAATTAACATATTCCTCACTGGATCCCAGAAAGCTGCCCATGGTCCGCTAAGTGACAGAAGACAAAAAATATAACTAAGCCTCCAGCATTGCTTTACACCCCATGGATGGAACGTCAACACACAGCGATTCTAACAGGACAGCTATCTCGAAGAAGGGCAGCAATTTCTTCACCAGCCCCATCCTAAAGGTCTTTGGGTAAACTGGTTTTCTTCCTGAGTGAATTGATCTGAAGCCTCTCATCTGCATATTCATAAGCCATTTTTCCCCTCTTCATATCGTGCAATATTCTCCAGTCTACATGGTGTCCTTGAACTTGACCTGAAGCTGATAAAGCAACCTTCTGCTGGGGAGTCTCCAGCAGCAAGCCCAGCATGAAGGCCACCATCTTGTCCACTGCTGAACTTTGTGGGGAAAATGTAAGATGGTGAAATACATGACTGACCAATTGCATTGGTTAGCTTTGGCCGTGTAACAGACCACCTCTGAACTTGGTGGCCTACAGTACACATTTATTTCTCATCAACTGATCTAGGCTAGGATCCGCTGGACCTTGGCCACGCTTACCCATGTGCCTCCATTCTGCCTCTGTTCCAGATGATTCTCATCCTCCTTCTGGGATCGGTTAACCCAGACATGTCCTTCTTGTGATGGTGGCAGAAGCATAAGAGAACAAATGAAAATACACAACATCCCTTGAGTCCAAGGCTTGGAACTGGCATAGTAACATGTCTACCTCATTATATTGGCCAGAGCAGTCACTGACTAAGCCTGGAGTCAAGGGCTGAGTCCAGGTTACTCCATTCACGGTGGGAGGACACAGCAAAGTTACCATATTGGGAGGAGTGATTTGATACCATTGTTGAAATCTACCATACCAGTTTATCTTTGCTTTCCTTTAAATGAAATTTATGTATTTAATACATTGAAATAAAGTAGGTATGATTCATGAATGCTTTCCTGTTTTTATCCTTTCTCTGGAAATAACACCTCTGATCATATGTTCACAGGGGCTTATAGCAGATTTGGGAGACTGAATTAGATGCTTGTATAATCAATCACTTGCCCTTTTTCATCACAGTGTAAGTATTGAGAGGGGGGAAAATCTATATTTTTAAGCCAACTTCCAAACACATTGTAATTTCCCCACATTTCTTCTAGAATACTGAGTACTGGTAGTTTTACTAAGCTTGGTTATTATGACAACCCATTCCCCCTCCCCCTTTATAATATCAAAAATGTACAGTGCTACAGATAGCCTCCCTTTTTTAAGACAGATGGGATACTTGAAAGTTAAATCTCAAAGCCTGGTTATTAGTGTAAGTCATGATAAATTCAATCACAAATTATGGGTTCACTTTTGGTTACTGGCTCTTGGCAGAGAGAAGAAACGTTGTTACTTGTCTTATTATTTTATACCTACTTTTCTGTATAGAAGATGTTTGGAAGTAGAGGTTCACTTGGAAATTATGGGGTCTCCCATAGTTTTGTGAGGAGTAGTTAGTGTTCATTTCCTCAAAGTCAGCTATCACTAGGAGTTTTGTTGAAGATGAGGCTAACAATGAAATCCTTGCGCAGAGGTGAAAAGGGTTTAAGATCATTCCTACCAGCCTGCTTGGTTTCCCCACACCAGGTAGAGGCTGTGATGGGGATCTATGAGGAACATTTGTAGCTTGCTTCTACAGGCTGGGGCCTCTGATGATGTATGTTCCTTGAAAATCTGCTATTCTTTCCCCTCCCCAAATGTGTTGATGCCCTAGTTGTTTTTTTACAAAAGCAACTGTAATAGTTAAGGTAATTATACCCCAGATCTCAGTGGCTTAAGAGAAGTTTCTTTCTTTCTCACATCCCTGGCCAATGCAGTTTGGCTAGAGGTTACCCACCTCCACACAGTCATTCTGGGATCCACACTCCTTCCATCTGGTGGATCCTCTGGGTCTGTGGAGTCATCTCCATGTAGCTGGAAGATGGAGGAAAAGTGAGGACCTCAAGTGGGAGACTTTTCATTGACCAGGCCTGGAGGTGGCACACTCATTTCTCCTCACATTGCATTGTCCAGAGTTCATCATGCGGCCATGCCCAACTATGAGAAAGGTAGAAAGACATAGCTTTCTGTGTTCCCAGGAAGAGGAGGTGACTATGGCCCTGCTATAGCCATGGAAAGGAAAATTTAGGGAGTACAAATATTGTAAAGTTGCCCAGTGGGCAGGAACATTCTATTCTACTCTAGAGGCAACTGAGGTGTAAAGCAAAGAGCAGTGGACTTTACAGCAGGGAATCTGGGTACCAATCTCAACTCTGTACTTGGGAAGGGTTAGAAGGTCTTGCCTCATTTCCTTACCTATAAAAATGAGAATAACAATCTCTTAGGATGGTTTTGAGAGTCAAACGAGCTAATAGTTAGGAAAGTACTTCGTGTTATCATTCTGTTGTTTCTTCCACAGTGCTAGGCTTAGCCTGTAATTGCTTCTTTGTGATTCTTTTTCCAAATACTTTCCCTTTCCATTGAGAAGAGAAGCACATCTCTAGTTCCTATGGGTGCATGGCCTTCTGCAAGGAGTTATGATTCTAATTCTGGGAGGAGTTATACCTCCCAATACCAAGGGAGTTTTGATGTAAATGCCATGTCAAGCTTTACCTTCTTACTGAAAATAGCTATAAAGATTTCTCACTTTCCTTTAAAAAATATCACCAGTTTTTGCCCCTCCATTGGCAGGTTGGCTGTAACCAGCATTTAGGTCATAAACTTTTCCCATGATGTGACAGGATGTATTGGAAATGAATTAAAATAAATGGCACTCTGAAAAAAATGAATCAGAATGTCTTCAGCTGCTCATCCTTTGTTAAATTAAAATATCTGATTGTCTCTCATCAGGACAATCACACACACACATACACACAATTATTTACAGAATGGGGGAGTAAGAGATGAAATTTGACTATTCTTTGATTCTCTTTCCGTTTCAAGATTATTTTCTGCTTTTATTTGCCAGATGGGAAAGCTAGGGCTGGGATTTTATATCACATAAGTAGGTAATCTACAGTCTCTCAATAAAATGATAGCACATGGAATTATGTGAATAAAAGTTTGAGAGAAGCCCAGGATAATGAATAGAACACTGGAATAGAAACCATACAGCTTGGATTTCATTATAATTCTCTCACTGACTTGGGTGACTGTGGAAAAGTCCTTATGTCAGATTCCTCATTAACAAAATCAAAGAAGTAATCTTCTGGGAAGCTCTTTTAGGACCCTTCTAGCTATAGTCTCTATTCTGTATATCGAATGACTAACAAAGTTGCGAACAAGTTTGGTAAAACTGGAATGGAAAATTTAGGGCATATTGAGGGTCCACTCATATTATTGATAGGTAATATGCTAGCCATTGTTTATTGTTTAAAGGACTTGGTTTTTGTTTGAAAGTATATCTAAGTAATACCATTAAAGCTGTGGTTCTCAACTGGGGGTGATTTAGCCCCATGGAGGGTATTTTGCTATATCTGGAGACATGTTTGGTTGTCACAACTTGAGAGGGGGAAGGCGTGACTGGCATCTAGTGGGTGGAGGTGAGGGATGTTTCTAAACACCCTGCAATGCACAGTGCAGCCCTCCTCTCTCACACACACACAGCAAAGACTTATCTGGCTTCTAACGTCAATAGCACCAACGCTGACAAACCCTGATTTGGAGACAGAATGTAGAGACTCCAATTTCCTAGGTGTGTGCCATTGAGATGAGGAGATGTTTATTTAGAAAGAAATAGGTATTTAAACCATGTGTACCATAGAGTTTGGCAGAGATGGGGGTAGTGAGAAATATGGAAAATAATGGGAAGGTGGTTCTAAAAATCATGTACTTGAATATGGTGACGTTTAATTCCCAGGATTCTAATGGAGCAATAGAACATTCTATTGGGGGGGAATTACTGATTCTGGGATTCTTCAGAAAGAGTTTCTGGATGGTAAATACCCTTGAGCTCACTATATCTAATATCATTGATTGATTATGGGCCACATGGAGAATTTCTTTCTTTAGTTTCATTAGTGGATATTTTTCCTGAGCAATTCTTTATAATGTCATTCTGATGAGGAATACTAGTTAGCATGGCAAATGCCATTGTCTTTTTTTAAAAAGCTTCAAAAAATACCTTCCTTAGTCTGTATTGGGCTTAATTGAGCCATGTGTTAAATAATTTTCTATTCTCCTAAATCTCGATGACTGGACAATCAGCAAGATGGTGACAGAGTAAGGAGCTATTAGAGTCAGCTCGTGCTACAGGGCAGTTAGTAAACACCCAGAACTATCGAAAGCAACTGTTTGGGGGCTCCAGGAAACCAGAAGAATATCTTGCAACATTCTTGAAGGAATGGAAGGAGATGACTACCCATCTGCAGAGAAAATTCATGAGTAGAGCTCTCCATGCCACGGAGGCCAGTGCCCATCCTCCACTGGAGGCACAATTCACCTCGGGAGCTGTTCCATAGCTGGAATTGGAAGTTTCACTTACCAAAAATGGGAAAGGAAGAGAAAGTTGGGCACCAACTTCAGCTACTGATTAATAAATTTGGCAGGCTAAAGTATAATCCTAAGAGCAGATAAAGTTTGAACCTGTCCAAATCAGAAAGAGGCCGGGAGCCGCCATCTTAACTCCAACCCCTGCAAGGGGAGAAGCGGGGTAGCCTGAGGATCCCAGTGCTGGTGGAGACCGGCTTCTTCCCATCCAGGTCAGATTGCAGCTCTAGCCTAACTCCTAGCCCCACCTCCAGCAGGGAGGAAGCTGAGGGAACCTGCGCCAGCCTCTCCGGGAACATACAGGCCACGCTGTGGAGGCCAGTGATTATCCTACTCTGGAGGCACAGGTCCCCTCAGGAGCTATTCTGTGTCTGGAATTGGAAGCTCCATTTCCCAAAAACGGGAGGAAGAGAAGGTTGGCCACTGACTTCAGCTACTGATAAGTAAATTCAGCTGGCTAAAGTATAACCCTAAAAACAGCTAAACTTTGAACCTGTCCAAGTCAAAAAGAGGCCAGTAGCTTCCATTTTAACTCCACCTCTGGCATGAAGGGAAGCTGGGCTGACTGAAAATCACAGTGAAGTTAGGGACTGGCTTCTTTCACCCAGATCACTCTGCAGGCCTAGCCTAGGCTACAGCCCCACCTCTAGCAGGGAGGAAGATGGCAGGCCCTGCACTAACCTCTCTGGATAATTACAGGTATATTCAGTAGGCAGGGACTGAATAGTCAGAATTCTAATGGGGCAACTGTTGTCATTTTGGGCCTGCGTGGTATAGATTACTGCCCAAACCTGTAGCTCCATCCCCACCCCAGGCAGGGGAGAAAGGGGCATGAAGCTTCATCAAGCTCTCTGGGTAACTAGAGCCTAGGTCTGCACAACTTGGATTATTCTACACAACTGTGGCTCTGTCCCTACCCCTGGCAAAGGAGAAAGTTAGGAGGCGCTTCATTGGTCTCTGGAGCAATGAGGGCAGCTTGAGCCTCCATAGCTTGCAGCACCAACTACTTCCTTGGCTCCTACTACACAACCTGCAAGGGAGAAAGGGCAAGAAAGCCCTAAACTTAAGAGAAAAACTGCACCCAGAATGAATACATGTAGTAAGCCAGATCCCAAGACACCAACAAAAAATTACAATTCACAGAAAGAAACAGGAAGATATGGCCCAGTTAAAGGAATAAGAAAACCCTCCAAATGCATAAAGGAGTCGACACAACTAATCATAGATATTCAAATAAATCTCCTTAATAAATTCAATGAGGTGGCTAAAGATATTAAAGCTATTAAGAAAATATTGGATGAGCACAAATAAGAATTTGAAAGCATACATAGAAAAATAGCAGATCTTATGGGAGTGAAAGGTGCAATAAATTAAATTAAAAATACACTGGAATCATGTAATAGCAGATTTGAGGAGGCAAAAGAAAGGATTGGTGAGCTTGAAGACATGGCCTCCTAAAGTGAACATACAAAAGAACAGATGAAGAAAAGAATGGAAAAAATTGAACAAGGTCTCAGGGAACTGAACAACAAGAGACATGCAAACATATATGTCATGGGTGTCCCAGAATGAGAAGAGAAAGGAAAAGGAGCAGAAGGAATATTTGAAGAAATATTTGAAGAAATAATGGTAGAAAACTTCCCAACAAGAAGCACAACATACTTCCATCCAAATAAATCTGAATAGACCAACTTTGAGACATACTAATCAGAATGTCAAATGCCAAAGACAAAGAGAGAATTCTGAGAGCAGCAAGAGAAAAGCAATGTATAACATATAAGGGATACCCAATAAGATTAAGTGCCTGTTTCTCATCAGAAACCATGGAGGCAAGAAGACAGTGGTATGATATATTTAAGATACTGCAAGGGGAAAGCTTTCAGCCAAGAATCTTATATCTGTCAAGATTGTCTTTCAGAAATGAGGACGAGTTTAGAATATTCACAGATAAACAGAAACTGAGAGTGTTTGTAACCAAGATACGAGCTTTGCAGGAAATACTAAAGTGTGTGCTGCAGTCTGGAAAGAAAAGTGAAGAGAGAGATTTGGAAGAGAGCCTACAAATGAAGATTTTTACCAGTAAAAATAACTCAATGTCTCAAAAGAGTGCTGAAAATAAAATATGACCGAAAAAACTCAAAGGTCTAAATGGATGAAATAAGAACTGCCTTTACAGTAATGACATCGAATGTTAATGGATTAAATTCCCCAATCAAAAGACACAGAATGGCAAAATGGATAAGAAAATATGACCCACCTATATGCTGTCTGCAAGAGACTCACCTTAGACCAAAGGATACCAATAGATTGAAAGTGAAAGGCTGGACAAAGTTATTCCACACATGCAGTAACAAATAAATAAATAAAGTTAGAGTAGCTATTCTTACATCAGATGAAATGGGCTTTAGAAGACACTAGTAATGAACAATCTAAGGAGAAAGTCAAGAAAAAATTTTCTATTTACAATAGCAACTAAAAGAATCACATATTTAGGAATAAACTTAACCAACGATGTAAAGCACTTGTATTCACAAAACTACAACTCACTGTTAAAAGAAATTTGAAAAAACCTAAATAATTGGAAGAACATTCCCTGCCATGGCTTGGAAGACTGAATATCATTAAGATGTAATTTCTACGAAATTGTTATACAGATTCAATGCAATCCCAATAAAAATTCTACCAGCATTTTACAAAATAAATGGAAAACACAATTATCAAATAAATTTATTAGGAAGGGTAAGGGGTCCTGAATAGCCAGAAAGATCTTAAAAGGGAAAAGCAAAGTTGGAGGCCTCTCACTTTTGTACTTCAAATCATATATTACCTAGTTACAGTGGTAAAAACAGGGTGGTACTGGCGTAAAGACAGACACAGAGACCAATGGAACTGAAATGATGGTTCAGAAACAGACCCTCACATCTATGGTCAAGTGATTTTTGACAAGCCTGTCAAACCCACCCAGCTCAGGAAGTGGTGCTGAGAAAACTGGATATCCATAGCCAAAAGAAGGAAAGAAGACCCCTATCTCACACCTTATACAAAAATTAACTCAAAATGGATAAAAACCTTAAATATAAAAGCAAGAACCATAAAGCTTCTAGAAGAAAATGTAGGAAAACATCTTCAAGACCTGGTCGTAGGTAGTGGACTCTTAAAGGAGATAAGAGGAGGACTGAGATGTACTACTAATGTTTAATGTATGTAGAATCTTCTACAAATGTTAAATGCAAGGGATACTCTAAAAGTGTCGAAATGTATAGAGTTGATGCTAACACATTATACTGAGTAACAACTCGTTTATAAATAGGAATGTGTCTGAAAAAAGGGTAAGCTAGGGATACAAATGCCAATTGAAAGAAAGCTAGAGAATAATCTAGGGACTGAATAGCACAGTAAACTCAGAGGTGGATGACAATTGTGTTTGAAGGTACAGAGGCAAGAGTGTGCTTTCTGAGCTAGAATAGATATACATCACTATTGCAGGGTGGTGGAAATGTGGAGAAGCATGGGAAAAATACGACTGGAGTAACTTATTGACTGTGGTTAACAGTAATGTAATAGTACTGTGTTGATAATGGGGGAGTATGGAAAAAGTGTGCCAAATGTACCCTATGGACCTGATAATAGTCTGATAATGTTATCTCATAATCTGTAATGAATGTTCCCACACAGTGTGATGTGTTGATAGAGGAGTGTTGTATGGGAATTCTGCACATGTGCATGATTGTTTCATAAGCTTACAACTTCTGTCACAAAAATATATTTAACAAATAATAATGGGTGGGTTAGGGGGAAAATGAACCAAATGTAAAATAAGGACTCTAGTTAGTAGTAAAATTTTAATGATATTCTTTCATAATTTGTAACAAATGTCTCATGATAATGCAAGGTGTTGGTGGTGGGATGATACAAGGAACTCCTGTATGATGTTACACGTGTTTGCTTTGTAAATTCACAACTTTTACTATACACTTATTGTTTATGTATGTTCATGTATAAATAATAATAGGGTGAGTTGGGGAAAAATATCCCAAATGTAAGATACTTTGGTTAGCAGTAATATTTTGAGGATGCTCTTTAATCATTAGTTTAAAATGTTTCACAACAATGCAATGTATTGGTGGTAGGGTGAGGTATGAGAGCCCTGTATGATGTTATGTATGTTTGTTTTTTAAGTTCACAACTATTACTATACACCTATTGTTTATGTATGTTTATGTATAAGTGATATACTTCAATAAATTTTTAAAAATTTAAAAAAAAGAACTTTATGACCATCTGATTGATTCATAGCTCCTAAAAAGAGAAATCAGTTTGTTTAATTTCCCTTAAGGAACGACAAGAGGGGAGGGGATACAGAACAGTTCCAATATTGCAGTAGGACTAAAAGATTATGGTAAAGGTACGTGGCAATATTATGAATAGGAAAGGTTAATTCGCTCATTGTATTCCTTTTCAATTTCAGGTATATATATATCTGTGTGTGTGTACACATATGTACATATTCTTGCATACATATATGTATTTATATCTATCTATATATTTATAAATGCATGTCTACACATGTAATATATAAAGAGACAATAATGTATAATAGTAAAAAACTAATTACTACAGGTTTATTGTATTAACTTATACATAGCTGTTTATTTTTTGAATCTATGAAGAGCACCAAAAGGTATAAAATTAGCAGCTAATATAGAATATTGTTGCTGGTGAAATCTCAATAGAGTCTGTAGTTTAGTTAATAGTATCATGTCAAGGTCACTTTCCTGATTTTGTAAATATATTGTGTTATCTATGAGGGAAGCTGGGTGAAAAGTACATGGAAAATCTTTGCATTATTTTTGAAATTTCCTGTGGGTCTAAAGTAAAATGTAAAAAACAAAAACAAATCAAAACTAGGATTGTCTTACCTACTTCAACAGGAATGTAAATGTAACAGAGAACAAACCCTGTGTCTTTGTTGAAAAATATAGCAATACTCATATATACTATCCACTGATACTATGTAATTTCCCCCATGAAGCTATAAAGTCTTAACATTATGTTACATGTCTGTTCATCATTAAGGCTACTTGATAGAAACAGTAATCCCTTTTAGGTACACGTTTATCAACATACAACCTACATGCAGAATAATGCACAAATACCTTGTCTACAGCTGATGAATTTTCGTAAACTGAACACACGCATGTAACCAGTGCCCAGGTCAGGAAATAGGGCATGACCAGCACCCAGAGCTCCCCATGCCACACCTTCCAGTCCCTCACTGGGCACTCATCCCTCACTGCCAAGGAAAAAAATATCCCAATTTCTAACTTAGACTCGCTTGGACTGTTTTCTAAATTTGACGTAGTGAAGTTTCAGTGCCTCACATTTTCTGCCAGGAAAAAGATGTGGGGATCACACAGGTGGGAGTGGCACCCTTCGAGTAGACTCTGTCCTCACGCCAGCTGCAAAGGAGCTGCCCTTGAAAGCTTCTTTGCTGCTAATGTGTGCCTGATTACTGAAGCAGGGTTGGGGATCCCAGAGTCTCTTTATTTTAGTTACTTATATTGTGACTTCAGCTTGGCTTGACAAGATAAAGGTGAGAGCTTTTTGCACAGTAATCACAAAGTCAGTATTGTAACACTTGTCATTGGGATTAAGGTAGAGTTAAATTAAGAGTTAGATAAGTGCATCTCAGAGCATCCGACTCCCCAGGGGATCTATTTAAAATGCAGATTCTGACGCAGGAGGTCTGTGGTGGAGTCACAGATTCTCCATTTCTACCACGTTCCTGCTGGTGTTGCTGATGGGAGGTACAAGGATGGCATTTTGAGGGGCCCAGATGTAGACACTTTCCTATAATCAGGGGCAGCACTGCATGGTCGCTAAGAGGGACTCTAGCACCAGATTGCCCACATTTGAATCCTTCTTCTGCATATACCTATGGACTTCAAATAAGTTTCCGATTCCTTCTCTGCCTCACTGTGATGATAATAAAAATATTTTGTGATGATTAAATGCCATAATACATATAAAGTGCTTCAGTGCCTGACAAATGGTAAGCACTCAGTACAGGTCATCATCCTCGTGACTGGGCAATCTTTTCAATCATTGACTGGCACTGGACCTGCAGCCACTTGACCTTCTAGGTAGGTATTTTTTTTTCTGGAAAAAGTACTGAGGATAGCATAGAGTCTTGGTGTTTGGTTTAGGGTAAGAATGATGAGGGTATTGAGAGTAGATGCTCGCTGCTAGAGAATCTTGAACTGTGGAGACCAAGGAGGGGAGTGAGTGGATTCATGTAAGTGGGAAAGAGGGCAGGCGGTTGATAGCAGAGCAGCACTTGATGAGATGATTAACGTGGTTGGGCCTAGGATGACTCGTATAAGGGGTGGCTTGTGCGACTTTTTATTAATTCAATTTCTTTCTACTCATAGAGTGATGTCAAAATTTAAAGGGTGAACCTTAACTTTACTATTTGAAATCTGTAACAATTCTGAACTAGTAATGATTAGCTAGCTTGCAGAGAAATAGGCCAAAGTGGAAAAGAAATATCACAACCCAAGATATATTTTTTTAAAGATTTATTTATTTATTTATTTTTCTCCCCTTCCCCCCCGCCAACCCCGGTTGCCTGTTCTCTGTGTCTATTTGCTTCATGTTCTTCTTTGTCCGCTTCTGTTGTTGTCAGTGGAATGGGAATCTGTGTCTCTTTTTGCTGCGTCATCTTGTGTCAGCTCTCCGTGTGGGCAGCGCCATTCTCAGGCAGGCTGCACTTTCTTTCGCACCGGGTGGCTCTCCTCACAGGGCGCACTCCTTGCCCGTGGGGCTCCCCTACGCGGGGGCACCCCTGCGTGGCAGGGCACTCCTTGCGCGCATCAGCACTGCAGGTGGGCCTGCTCCACATGGGTCAAGGAGGCCCGGGGTTTGAACCGTGGACCTCCCATGTGGTAGACGGATGCCCTATCCATTGGGCCAAGTCCGCTTCCCACAACCCAAGATATTTTAAAAAGAAAATACAACTCCTGTATGCAGCCACATCTTAATGAAAAACAAATGACTGTCATTGAATTTATCAGTGCTACCAGCATGCCCACTTTGTCATTTAAGGAAATCCACCTCCTACCCCCTACCATGCTTAGTCGTGTTATTCTAAATAAAGACAACTTTACATGGCCACCAGAGGTTCTGAGGGATGAGAGAAGGAAGAATAGGTGTAATATGGGGGCATTTTCGGGGCATTGGAGTTTTCCTGCATGACATTACGGAGACAAATACAGGCCATTGTTTATTTTGTTATAACCTACAAAATTGTGCAAGGCAGAGTGTAAACTTTAATGTAAACTGTAATCCATAGTTAGTAGCAATGCTTCAATATGTGTTCATCAATTGCAGCAAATGTTCCACACTAGTGAGGGAAGGTGATGATGTGGGAAAGTGTGGGAGGGGAATGGAGTGGGGTATATGGGAATCCCTTATATTTTTCATGTAACATTTATGTAATCTAAAGCCAGTTTAAAAATAAAAAAATTAATTAAAAAGATAAAATACAATCTACAACAACGACAACAACAAAATAAGACAACTACAGAAAAGTAAGTATTTTTCTTCGTGTGAACTCAGTAAAAATGAACATGGAATTTTGAAAGTATTAACAATTAAATGTCTAAAATTGTTAAAGGAGAAGATAGCTTTACATTTTACTTAATTTGCTTTTATTTTATATTTTCTGCCAAAGTACAGTGTGACTTTTTTTTTGCACTAATGCTAATTTGGCTTTCAAATCAGACTCATTCAAAAACACTAAAAATTTTGCAAGCATAAAAGTTGACATTGATTTATTTTCTCAATATAGATTGCTCCACGAATAAAAAAAATTGAAAATGGCATAAATACTATTTTATGTGAATGTAGTATATAATCATATGATATGCTGAGCTGATAGCACCCTCTTAGTTTCTAGAGGCTTCTGGTGCCTTGTGGTGTCAGTTTCATTAGTGACGATAGCATTTTAGTAAAAAAAGCACACTCGAATATATGGTGCCAGTTATTAAAGATATTTTTCATGTTTTGCTCATAAGTGCCTGTGCCCTGCTGAGAGCCGGAAAGTCTGAATATGACTCTTCAATGCTTCACGTATGGGGAATTACTTTCGGAAGAGGTGCTTCTTTGTACTGAGTTTGCATTTCTGGTATCAAAAATGCGTGCAATTTAATTTGCCTTCTTGACTGAAATGTTTCTTTACTCTATTGTCACTGTCACTTTGTTTTTGCCTGGAGAGATAATTGTATTTCCATGCTGCTGCACCACTTTTTAGAAGTGTCAGTTTCCTCATTGTGGAATTCTATGATATCACAAAATATCGATATGTTCATTCATTCATTGATTCATTCATTCGACAAGGGTTTTCCATATGCAGAAGGGTGGACCTACCAAGAATGCAGAAGGCAGAATGTAATCAACACATTTTCATGGGTTTGGGGGCCCATAAATTGCTTCTAGGATGTATTGTTTTAAGAGTGAAAAAAAATAGGCTTAGATATCTGCTCTTTCCAGCGAAAAATTAAAAGAGAACGAAAAGCAGGCACAGATCCAGGTTTTCTTGGATCCTGACGCTTTTACATTATGAGAGGCCCACTTTGGGAAGAAGAAGAATACCAAATTATGAATACAAATTGCCAGAATCCCACCCAGAGCCTTGGAAAAGGCCGTGCAATTAGGGCTCTTAAATTGAAATGTCATTAGCCTCACAGTCTATCCACCACAGAATAAAAATGGGCCATTTTACTCTGAAGAGTTTCATGTTCACACTTAACTTCTACAGAAAAGAGAGATCACTGATAGAACAATAAAGCAGAGAAACGGCATGATTGAGATTTCTGGCTTATGCAGACAGCCAAGTGGTAATCCATTGAACATGGGTTGTATCGTTTCCTAGTTTTCTTCCCCAGGATTTGTTTCTGGAGAGATGGGAGGAAAAGGGAGCGGCAAGGGAAAGGGGGCCAGGCTGTGGCCCTTTTGCCTTGGGTATGGAACAACCGTGCTAGTTCCATTTGGGATGCAAAACTGGGCCCTGCTTAGAAGGAGAGTGTTCAGGCCAGGAGGCCAGGAGTCCAAGATAGGATGCATTTCTCTTTAGAAGACAGAGAGACATAGTGTTAAGGAAACGCAGAAGGCAGTAGTGTTAGTGCCAGCTGAAGAAACACAAGCGTTCCAGGGAGAGGTAACATCTTAGCGCAACTTTGATTGATGGGTGACATTTGAAGGCGCAGGAACGAAGTGACAAGGAATTTCAAGCAGGGGACTCAGTGCACACCATGGAAGGAGGCTGGTCCCGGGGTCATCTCCATGTGACAGAAATGGAGGACCAGAAGGCAGAATGGGAGGAAGTAGGAAAGAAAGCTCCACCATGGACACGGCAGGCCAACAAGGATAGGGGATGTTTCCTTTTTACTGGGTAATGGGGAGCAGGGGGAGAATTTTGTGCTGAGGGTGATGAGGATCTGAGGGGGAAGATTAATTGGTAGTATCGAGATGATTTGGAGATCAGTTTAGTTCAGCCTCTCACTTCATAGACTAACTTGGGCCCAGAAAGGAAGAGTGGCTTGTCAAGACCACAGAGCGACTTGGGAGTAAGCTTAGGTCTCTAGACTGGCAATTGTTCTTTCTTTCCATCAGGACATTATAGGTCAGGGTCAATCACCATCCCTATAGCTTAGTTCACAAAAACCTTGTCCCTTCCTGTGTCAAGAAGGTGGAAAAGGGGAAGACAAAACTGTTGCTTAGCTACAATCATGGATCTTGATTTGACCATACATACCAATTTGCAAACACTTTTTTTGTGTGTGTAAAGTAGCACTGTTCAATTGAAATATATGAGACACATTTGAAATTTAAAATATTTCTCATAGTACAGCTCCTTCTGAAGTAGGAGCCCTTAGTTGGGACTTTTTAAAATAGAAGCATCCACTCTGCAATGTATACACTAGTGTGCTTCTACTAAATGCCACCGCTACTAATGAAATGGACACCATAAGGAACCAGAAACTTCTGGAAACTAAGAGTGTACCCTCATGTTAGCATATCATCCGATTATGCACTACAGTCACATAAAATATTATTTATACCATTCTCAATATTTTTTATTCATGGAACAATAACTATTTAGCCCAAGAGTTCCAAATCATTATCATTTCAATACATAATCAATACTAAAATTCTCAGAGATATTTTACATTTTTTTCACGAAGTGTTTGAAATCTAATGTGCATTGTACACATATAGCACATCTCATTTCGGACTCACCACATTGTAAGTGCCCAAAAGCCACATGAGGCTGGTGGCTACCTTTTTGGACAGCACAGGTGGAAAGCCTTAGACTAAGATTTTAAAGAACAGGATTTCTGAATTTCTAGTGTGGCAGTTCATTTTCCAATTGGTCTCAAACTGGTCAAAAATTGATTGTTTTCCTGTATCTTTTCAAGCTAGTGTTAGGAATTGCAAGAAATAACTGAATAAATGTTCCCAAAGTGAGACCTCCATGGGACATATGAATATCACTTTTGATTCTTCTCCTAATTAAATATCTGGGCAAAATCTCTGTATAGATGTTAAGTGCATGGCCATTCTTTTCCTTGGCTCACTGGTCTCAAAAGGGACCATTCTTCCAGGAAGGTGCTAAGTACCTCTTCTTGACATTCTTTTTTTTTCCATTTAATATTCAGGGTTCAATTTTTTTTAAAAGCCCAAAGAAGTACCAAGCCTGTTTGACAGGAAGTGCCAAGGAATGATTGTCTTTTTCCAGCCCATATTTGATTTTCACCCATTTCAGCAGCCTCTTCTGGTCACAGATGCTCCCAGCCACCTGTTCTCTGAATATATTATTTTCCCAACTGGCTTTCCCATTTGTTTATATATTGGGCAAAGTAGATTCCAGCCATCACTCAATTCTTTTCACTCATTTATTAAGCCCATTCAGTCCGAAAAGCTTTGTCCTCATCAGCCAGGAAGACAAACTCACAGGCAAAATTCCCAGATCTAATTCTAAAACCTTAAAACAACTCTCCAGTGGTCCATCTTGCATATTAACCCCTGAAGGGAAAATGGAGACAAAGACAGATGTCTCTGATTGGAGCTGAGCTGGAAGGGGAGGCAAGGATACTAGGAGGCTTTCAGATGTCTTCGGTTTTATATTATCCAAATGACTTGCTATAGCAGATGCTTTCAGGGGGGGCACAGTGTAGATACAGAACATTTCCATCAAAGCTGAAAGTTTCATTGGACCATGCTGGCCTATACTGTATTAAAGCTTGTTGAGGATTATGGGATTTGTGGTTTCCTGGATGCAAAATCTTATGTTAGAGACCTGCCCTGGAGAAGGGTCCTCAGTCTTCATAGTCTTGCGGGGAGGAGCAAATGTTTAGGGAGAAGGTTGAGCAGGAAAGCTAGTGGGCCAGCCTGCTTCAATGAAAAGATATGAATGTGGGTCAGTTAGTTCCATCATTATTTCTCAGAGAGTATTTCACAAATCCTTGGGATCAGTTTGTTCTTGTGGGCAAATTAAGCATGCCTGCAGAAATCTTGTTTGTGCCGTTAAACTGATGGAACATACTCTTCATAGTGCAGAGATAAATTTCAGTTTACACAAGGTCAACTGATGACACCCACTGAAGTGGTGGGCTCTTAATTAATGTGGTTCTTGTATAACTCTAATTTTCTCTAACAAACATTTTGTTTCACTTGAGTTTTCAGAGTCTGAATTGCCTAAATGACTAATTCAAATCTGAGGCATTGGGTTTCTCCAAAACTGTGAAACCAATTTTCTTTTTTCCTTGTTAATATTTGTTCTCCCATTCATTTACCAGACTAGACAAAGGAAGACCCTAGGCCCATAAGGTCACACTGAACATTTGTGGGTTTTTAGAACTCTTGTTCTTAACACTTCCTTAACATGACTGTGAGAAATTCTGAAAAATCTCTTTAAGTGGAAACATATTATTAGTAAGTTTTATTCCATAGATACCTCAGGAACTATCTGACGTCATTCATTATTCCATCTCATGTTTTCCCAGACTGTGTTCCACAGAACCCTAGGGTTCCATAAGGTTTCATAACAGGTGTTCAGAGAAAAAAATCCCACAGACAAATAGTTTAGTAAATGCTGCAGACTCTGTCTCTCTTTTGGAGATTCAACATGCATGTGACCTTAATAAAGATCCTAATAAATACTCCAGCAGTAGATAAACCTACTTAGCATTTCTCACATTTATTTGGTCACAGGTCACCCCTCTTTTTTTTTTTTTTTACCCCTCTTTTTAAATTAAAAAAAAATAAGTTTAGATCAATGGCTATTGTCATTGAACAGTAAGTTAGTGCTATTTCTCACTATAAAATATGATATGTGCCTCCATAGAAATTAATGAAACCCCTCCTGTTTACTAGCTCCTTCTGAAGTAGGAGCCCACAGTTTGGAGCTTTTTAAATCTATCCCATTCCTTCTGCAATGTATACTGGATGACAAACAGGTTACCTTACTGTCCCCCCCCCCCCACGCCCAGTGCTTCTGCCCCTTCAGCCCCCAGTGTTCGCTGAGTGATTATTTCAGCTGTTCCTTGTGATGAGAGAAATTCTTCTTGTGGCTTGAACAGAACAGGAGAGGAATGTGTTTGCAGGAATTAAGATCTGGATTGTAAAAGAGATTATGTTTTCCAAAAAAAGTGTTGGAGGATAAGAAAGCTGCCTTAGCCACCCAGAATGGTGAAGCTTCCAGGGCAGGGCCTAAATGGGTGATAGTAAGATCCCATTGATTCACATTCATCTTAAAGTCCTTCTATGCCACTACGAATATTCTGCATGCTCTAGTCAATGCACATCTCCCACCTCCCCTCCCCATGCCAAACCACCTCCCAAATACATGTAAAGAGCCATTCCTGCCTTTGCATTCAGAACCTTGCATTTATCAACGTTAAGTTTTATCTTGCTAGGTTGAACCCATTGTTCCCAGTTGTCAGGATCCTTTTGGGGGAAGTGATTAGGAATACAGATTTCTCCAGACAGCCTGTTCTCCAATTCTGTCTCTGTTCTTCATGAGCTGCATGAACTGGACAAAATTTAAACTTCCTCTATGCCCCAGTTTTCTTGTCTGTGAAATGGGGAAGATCAGATGACTGTATCATAGGATTATTGGATGGACTACATGAGTTAATTTATGTAAAGCATTTAGAAACACGGCTGGCATAGAATAAAGTGATCAGTAGGGGGACTGGCTATTATTATTTCACTAATCTATAATTCAACTCTCCCAGCTTAGCACCCTATAAATTTGACCAGGTTTCTATTCATAAGTCCCCATCCAAATAGTCAATAGAAATGTTGGATGAGGGACCATGTGGCAAACCTCTTGAGAGTCCTCCCTAGGCACTGGAGACCTGTGTGTTGTGGGACACCTTTTGAATGTGGACATTCATCCAGTTAGAAATTATCTCTTTGTACTTCTTCAAACACACATGGCTCCATCTAGTTCCCAAGGAGGTTTGTGTCAAATGTAACATTTTCTAAAATAAGACAACCATCAACTTAACAAATTTGAGATCAGGGGTTCTTAAGATGGGGCAGATATCAGAATTATCTGGGGAGATCTTGGGACTATTTATTTTATTTGATGATTTTATGTCTTGAGGTGTAGTGGAAATGTTTAACAGAAAGAATTAGGTGAACAAATATATAGAGATGTGCACGATGCATTTGGGGAAATGCAGGCAGGTCAATTTGATGTGTTTGTACATCTGTCTCATATAGGTAGGGATAGATGAGAAGGGGTGAGCAAACTGGAGAGTGTGGAGGGAGATAAGTCTGGATATAAAGATAGACCAGAGTCTATTAAGCAAGGGAATCCTATTATCAAACACTGGAGAAAAATGATGGAAAAGCATTTGAATACTCACTTGCTTTTTTATTTCTCTTCTCAGGAGCCCTCTCCTCTGGCATTTATCTTATAGGAGTCCAGTCTTCAACAATATAAATGCTAGGTGTGCCTAAGGACTAAATGCACATCTGTTGCACTTATCAAATGATAATCCTCAGGCAAACCACCATTTGCATTTCCACTTGGGACTATTCTGTGGACAAACAAATCTGACATAGGAACTCTGGTTTGGCCTTGGTACCCAATAGAGGTGTAAATTGGGAGTGCATAGGCAGTTCCCCTCCTAGCCAAGCGTGTTGTAATGCATTCCACTTCTACTATGCAGACCCTTGGCAGGATACATAGTCCTACATCTTCATTGATGGTTCTTTATCATTTTTTTGAATGAACCAAAGACATTTTATAGAGATATAGGTACCTACTAAAGAATACAACATGGCTAAAGATAAAACTTTAATGTCTTATAAAGGCTACCACACATACACATACAAAGTCACCCATATTCAGATGTCAGCTGTCCTTGACAGAAAAATTTGGGGGTAATGTTTTGCATTCTATAAGGATTCTGGTCTTTCTGAAAAAAAATCTTGCAACAGTTGTCCTCTTGATCATGGAGCTTCCCAGTAGATATGAAAATACACATTGGAAATGCAGCCCAATTTTTTTTCTTTTAAGTGAAGAGGGCCACCCTTCAATATGAGGGGCACTCCTAGCATTGTGCAGTATACTATCTCCTCTGAAAAGGAGGTGCTGTATTGGCTCTATGATTTCTGTGACCCTCTAATCAAATTTATGAATCAATCACTTACGCTTTTGAGTAAGTTTCACATATTATACTGAGGCATAATTGTGATTGTCGTAACATTGGGATATGCACCAGGACACCTCCATTTTTTATGCATTATGAGGGATTGCATAGTCTTATAGCTTTGATAAAATTGGTCATGGGATGAGTGGAGAATTATATCTTGTGGTTGAATTTAAGGAACTCATTTGTCACTCCATAGATTCAGTGAGTTGGTCAGAAAGCTAAAGAATGTGGGGATTTAAGAAAGTCAAGTGCATGACATTTTGGTTTTCTCTAAAGTATGAAAAAAATGGTTCATTGACTTTTTTCATTATAGCAAATGCAGAAATGAAAGTGACAAGGTCATCTGGCACATTTCACACAACTTTTGACTTTTTCAGACTGGAGTATTCCTGGCCTTCAGGAATCTTGATCCTGTATGGCAGACTCTGTTCTCTGGAGGCGGCAATCCTGATTTGACCTAAGTCAAGAAAACTTTGGAGAATGGGTCAGTTCTATACAGTATAGTTATTGCTTTGCAGTTGATGCAGGATGTGAGAGAAAGGACCATTCATTTATTTGTTCATTCAACGTTGTTCATTTACTGAATACCTGCTGTGTGCCCACTGCTTTCTAGGTGCTGGGGATTCAGTGATGAAAGAGGCAAGACCAAATGTACTTAGATTAGGGGGTGGGAGTAGGGTAGGAAAAAGCCAAGGAAATTGGCAATTGTAGAGTTATAAAGGAAGATCAGTGTGATGCGGGAGCCCTTAAGAGAAGCTAACCGAGTCCTGGTGATTCAGGGCAAGTTTCCTTCCTAGTGGGAGGAGTGATAAAGGTGAGTTCTGAAGCCAAAGGAGGGGTTAGACACAAAGGGAGTAGGAGTAGGTTCAGCATCCCAGCAAAAGCAAAGACTATAATAGGCCAAGATTTGAAGGCAAAGGTGAGTCTAGCATGCTTAGGAAACTCCTAGTCAGAATGCAAAGATCAAAGATCGAGGGCAACAAGAGGCATGGCTGGAGGCCTTTGAGGGCCAGATCCTGGAGGTCTTTATATTGTGTCAAGGAATATGGATATTACCTGGGGGAGAGTGAAGAGCCAGGGAGGGAGGGGCTTTAAGCCATAAAATCTTACAATTAGACTTGGAATCAAGACTTGAAAGCAGCAGACCAAGTGCTGGGTTTGTTAAGAGTTGTTACAGTCATCTAGGACAGATGCATTGACGACCTGATCTGTTGGAGAAAATATAGAATGGTAGATTCAAGAACACTAAAGACATAGACCTGAGTGAGGACTTAGAGATACCATTTTACTGCTACTTAATGATAATTATTGTATCATTTAGGATATTTCGGCTGCTAATGAAGAATACCCGATTAATAGTGGCTAAATGTTAAAAGCATTTATCTAACATATCAAGAAATTTGCATGTGGGTTTGTGGAGTTGCCCCGTGATATGGGGCTCTGGCTTTTCCACAGTCTTTTTGGCTGCTGCCTCAGGAATGCAAGGTGGCTGCCACCCACCCAAAGAGCATGTCCTCCTGTGACAACGTTCAAAGGCAGGCAAGGGGTGGGTTTCTCCTCACTCGTCTTTATTCTTGCGGACTTTAATCTTCCCCTCACTTCCTTAAGATGTCTGGTGTTTCATTGGCCACTGTGAGGGCACAAATTAATGACAGAACTGCTTTTGGCCAATCATGATACATCTCTTGCGTATAATGCCATTCAAATCCTGAGCAAAATCCAAGCCTTGTTAACAGGGAAGAAGAGGCACCTGGCTATGGCTCAGGCAATTCAATAATGTATTCCAAATCTCTTAAGGAGTGGTAGTGACTGAAAATGTAATCTTGATATTCCCCTTTCAGATTTCAACCATCTAACTATACACATGCATACAAAATAGATGACCTTATTTTTTATGGAGAAATAGAGGCAATAGGCAGAAATTCCCCTAAGTACACCAAGATGGTCTCCTTTCTTTGTTACTGCTTGTTTTGAAAGAGGAGGCTTCTTCCTTAAAATGCTAACTCTTCCATAAGCACTGGATTCCCTCCCCTCTACCTTGTGATTTTAATGATCTCTTCTCTTCCCTAGTATTCCATCTTTCCAGTTCCCAGGCTGATTCCCCTTGGTCAATTAGCATGTTCAAACCCTCTTTGGGTTAAAAAAAAACACACAAAATTTTAAAAGGTCTTAATATTCATTATACTCCCCTATCTGCCTTGCTGCCCTTATCTCTCTTTTGAACAGTTTTTCTGGAAGGCCACAGAAGACTTCCCAATTGTCAAGTCCAAAGGCCAATTTTTTATCTTACGTGAACCACTCTGTAACATTTGTCCCTACCACTTCTACTTCTTGGTCTTTTTTTTCCCTTTGGTTTCTAGTTTTCTGCTTTACCTTAATTTTCCATATACTTCTTTGACTCTTCTTTCTTATCATTCTTTGCTAGCTGCCCCTTTGCCATCAAATGTTATAGTTCCTTAAGGATTGTTCTTGGTCCTCTTTGGGGCCTCACAGCACATTCTATCCTGAGATGATCTTAGCCATCCTCATGGCTTTAAATGCCAAGCATTTATATACTAATTACTTTCAAATCTTTGGCCCTGGATTCACTCCAAGTCTCCATAGCTATACTTCCAAATACAGGACATTTTCTACCTGGATATCCTACAGGAATATCAATGTTACAATTGCCAAATTTTATTAATGATCTTTTCTCCCAGACTGCTGCTGCTTCTCCAGTTCCTCAAATCGGTTGTTGTTGCTGAGTTCACCCAGTTTTCTCGGTAGGCATCACAGTCATCCTCTTTGCCAAATCTTTTCCTCCCTCTCTTGGTTACTCATCATTTGTTAGTTGTACCTTGGACATATATCTTAAGTCAAGTTTTGGCTCCTTTCCTAATGGCACCCACTGCCTTAGTGCTACCCTCATCCTCTCTGCTAGGGGTGGTTGCTTCCTACCCAATTATTACCACAAACCTCTTCCCAATTCAGTTCTTTCCCACATCACTGTAAGAGTTATTTTCCAAACAATGAGTGTTATTTTGCTTCTTATCTCCCTTAAAACCTGTTTGCTCTCTGTTGCCAAGGGAATAAAAATTCATACACTTAACTTGGTGAAAAGATATTTGTCAATGCTCTCTAGTCAGTGACCACCTGGAACTCACCTGGAATTGAACAGGTTGGGTTTCTTGGAGAACCTGCACTATGGGCAACCATGGGGTGTCTCAGTAAAAGGGTTTTAGAAAGGCCTTACTATAGAATCAGGGCTATTGGGAGGTGATTTGGGAAAGTATTCAAGCAAGTGGGACTTTTCTCTGCATTGGATACTTCAGGAAGTGGGAGAAAAATTCTGATTTATAGAGAGTAACACATTTTATCTATAAATCATATCTATAAGGAAGATGAATGAATCGAGGCTAAAGTTCATTAGTAAAGAATCAGCAGCCTCTGTCGTGGTCCCTAGGGGAGCAGCGACAGTCTCCCAGGTACAGCGGCGGGGACCGGGAGGGAGTGAGGGTTCAACAGTGAGCCCCTGATGCTAATGACTATGCTTGTGAGCCGATAAACCTAAAATAAGAACAAGGCCTAGAGCAACATTGTGCCTGGGAATTTCCTCCTGTCAGCCTTCATGTTACTCAAATGTGGCCAGTCTCGAAGCCAAACTCAGCATGTAAATGCAATGCCTTCCCTCCAGCGTGGGACATGACACCCGGGGATGAGCCTTCCTGGCAACGAGGGACCACTATCAACTACCAACTGATGATGCAACTAGAAAAGGACCTTATACGGAAGGTTCAATGCGGATCAGCAGAATATCCATGTCTACATAAAATAACATGACTTTAAAATGCTGTTTGACCTAAAGTAAGGGGGAAATGGAAAGGAGAAATGAGTTTATATGGCTATGAGTTTCTAAAAAAGAGTCTGGAGGCTGGCAAAAGGATTGCCCTCATGCACAACTGAGCAGAGTCAGAGAGACAGATAAAGCAGATACAACCCCCAGATATTGGTTCCTTTGAAGGCTAAAGAGACCCATGAGAGTTATGGTCATGGCCGATGGGGTTAACTACCAGGGCAGATGGCCCCTCTTTGGAAATGGTGTTTAAGTGTGATGAATCTGGACTCAGATGGGATCTCCCTTCATAAGACTTTCATGCTAATGTGCTGGAGGTGCAGTTAATGTTGGGGTTTAAGATATATTTAGGGGATTTGAATCTCTGGACTGACAATGTGATAGCCAGGTCCTGAGCCTCAACAGACTCCAGCACCTACAATCTGATTTATTGGACTTACCACACTCAGCTAAGATGGAGTTGAAGAAGGACAATCACCACACCATTGAGCCTAGAGTGATTACAACTGAAAATGGGAGGATTGCATCCAGCATCCATGTGGAATCTGAGCCTCCTCTTGACATAGAGGTGCAATGGACACAACCAATCCAATGTCCACATAGAAGAGGTGGCATTGGATTGGGAAAAGTGGACATGGTGGACGATGGGTATGGTGAAAGGCAGGAAGAGATGAGAGGTGGAGGCGCCTTTGGGACATGGAGCTGCCCTGGATGGTGCCTCAGAGGTAATCACCGGACATTGTAAATCCTCACAGGGCCCACTGGATGGAATGGAGGAGAGTATGGGCCATGATGTGGACCATTGTCTATGAGGTGCAGAGGTGCCCAAAGATGTACTTACCAAATCCAATGGATGTGTCATGATGATGGGAACGAGTGTTGTTGGGGGGGGAGAGGGGGGGTGGGGGGGTGGGGTTGAAGGGGACCTCACATATATATATATTTTTTTAATGTAATATTATTACAAAGTCAATAATAAAAAAATTAAAAAATTAAAAAAAAAAAAAAAAGAATCAGCAGCCATTGATATTAGCCAGGATAGAGAGGTGTTTGGCCATATTTGTGATTTGGACAATGTTCACATTTTATCTGTCTTCAGAAATGATTACGGAATGGCTTTGTTTTTGTCTTGATCCACTGCAGCCACAGAGTGGCCTTGTCTGGAGTTGGTGTTCATGAATTGTTCATGTTCAACAGAAGAGATCCCAGGCCCCACTGTGAGTGTTCACTGTGTCCTGCATGTCAGGGGCTGCTTTTCTCATACGTTTCTCTGTCAGGTACCAATGCATCCCACTAACCTTCTGCTCTGTCCTTGGCACACTCTCCCATTCTCTCCTACTTTTCTCTTCCTGTGTATTTTATATTTTTGCCTCACTGAGATTCTCAAAGTTTTCTTAACCATGCCATAACATTTCCTGCTTCTTTGTCGTTGGCTATCTCTGAACTGCTCCGCCCCTTCTCACCCTTCTATTTCTGAATGGGTGATGTCAAATCATCAAGTGTCTCCTTCTCAGAAGGATTTTGTTATGGCACTTTCTATCTAGTACTGTCTAGGATATTGATTTCCCCCCACTGCAGTATGATCTTCCCCAGTGAAGAACTTGCTAGCTATACAACTCCTGGCAAGTTACTTAACCTTTCTGTACCTTGGGTTGCTTATCTGTAAAATGGGAATAATTGTTGATTTATATTAAGTGCTTAGAATATTGCCTGGGCCATAGTAACTACTGTGTAAGTGTTATCTCTTATTGTTATTATTGGTGGTGGTGGCAGCTTTGACCAGTGTTGCCTAGTATTATGATTGCTTTATTTCCAAGGTCTCAACACCTTCTGCAGTGTGTGACCCACAAAATAGTGGTTAAATAAAAGTTTTATATTTGTGCATTTCTTTTCAGTTATAAAGTACTTGTAAGCTCATTATTTTATTTAGATTTAAGATAAACATATGAGGTTATTCTTTTCATCCCCAGTTTGGAGTTGAAAAAACAAGTGTGGAGTGATCAGTAGGCCTGCTTGTGATCACACAAAAAGCAAATGGAAGTCTGAGACTTGAACCTGGGTCTTCTCATGTCTGATTCCATGTTTTCCAAACAGTTTGTGCCAATTTAAATAACAACATTTTTATAAACATTATTATACACAAACCGTATTTCCCAGGCTGTGAAGTCTCTTGACATACATTAGGGAAAATATTAAATGATCACATAATTTTAGTATATTGGGGTCAAATTGAGAAAACAGAGCCTGATGTTGAATCGTTCCAGTGAATTCAATCCAAGGATAAAGCATTTGGGTGTGCATGTACATGCACACAGCACATATGGACATCCTAATATTCTCTTATGGGATATCAGTTTTAAAAACCCAAGTTTGATACTAACTGTGACTTTTGCTCTGAAAGTATCAACTCTATTTTTGGCTGCTATGGCCATGTACGTCCACAACTTTGTAGCTAGAACACTAAGGAAGCAGCATGTAATAACAGGGATCTAGGGCTGTAGAAGGCCAGGCCAGGAAAAAGAATACTAAGTCTTAGGCCACAGAAGTAGATCTGGCAAATGGATTTACTTCACAGGACTCTATTTGCAGTGTTGTGATTGGTGTGCAATGCAAATTACTGCCTGGAGAAGGAAAACAATTTGAAACCCAACTTGTCATGGACAGCAGTGAATAAATATGCAAATTGTTTCATTCTTTGAAATAGCACGAAAGAATTATACCTTAATTTACTTGTGGTGTCAGTGTCCATTTTAATACTCACAGAAACATTGGATTCTTTCTACATTCAATTTATTCTTTGCTTTTCCTTGAATTATTCTTATTGTACTGGGTGGCCACTGTTATACAACAAGTTAGGCTAATAAATTAAGACTGATTGCCTTGTATGGCATAAGCCAAGGCCTCCGACTTTGGGATAATATTAGGTAATTTTTCTGAAATTTAGTGCAAGTCAGCTGCTGTGATTTTTAAGTCTTTACACTTTTCCAATTCATGTGGTTATGTTTTTAAATTTTATGTAATATTTGAGTATTAATTGTAGTATGAATGAAGTATTTCTACATCTGTTTGTCTTGCAGTTGCATGCTATTGTGTTCTATATTACAAAGCATAAAGATTACTATACAAACCCAGCTTTCTCCATACAGAAAGTTTATTAAATATGTTGTGTATTTGTCAATAATTCTCATTTTCACTAAAGGTGTTTTTGATAAAAATGATAGAAAAGCTCTTAGAGCAATGTATCACACTTATAACTCAAGCACAATTGGAAAGAACAAACTACTTTTTTCGAAAGCATTTATAGTGTACTCACTGTCCTAAGGTAGTAATTAGGTGTTGGAGCAGATTGGCCTTTGAACTCTAGAAGTTTACACTCTACATCAGTGCTTTGCAAATCCCTTCCCTCTCTTTCTTCTTTCCTTTAGGCTCCAGAATCTTTTATTGAAACAAGATATTGCCCAACTGCTCTGGTACAAGGCAGCATGGTAGTTAGTTGGGTTGAGGAATGCACTTGGCTTTGCTCAGGTGACCTGAAGGTTTTCCCCAGAACTTGGAGGTCCCTTAGAGCAAGGTGTAAACACCATTGTTCTCCATGATGACAAAGGTGGATACCCTTTTGAAAAGCTAGTGGCAGTTCATCGCATCAAAAGATGCACACCAAGTGAGCAACACAGGAGTTAGAAAACTAACCATGGAATCTAAGTAAGTAAATTACTTCATCAAAGGAAGGTTTTGACCCAGTGTATGAATTTAAACACTTTAGAAAAACGTGACCATAGACCCATAGCTATAAAAACCAAGTCAAGGGAAGTGGACTTGGATCAATGGATAGAGCATCTGCCTACCAAATGGGAGGTCCATGGTTCAAACCCAGGGCCTCCTTGACCCGTGTGGAGCTGGCCCACACACAGTGCTGATGTGCGCAAGGAGTGCCCTGCCACTCAGGGGTGTACCCTGTGTAGGGGAGCCCCACACACAAGGAGTGTGCCCCGTAAGGAGAGGCGCCCAGCACAAAAAAAAAGTGCAGCCTGCCCAGGAATGGCGCCACACACAAAAGAGCTGACACAGCAAGATGATGCAACAGAGACACAGATTCCCGGTGCCGCTGACAAGAATAGAAGCAGACACACAAGAACACACAGCGAATGGACACAGAGAGCAGACAATGGGTGGGAGGAGAAAGAAATTAAAAAAATAAATCTTTAAAAAACCCAAGTCAAACCAAAACAAAAGAAACAAACACACAAAATACACACACAGTTTTGTAATGGGTTTTTGTATGCTTTGTGTGTAGCAGTTAGATAAAATATATTTGACCAAGATGCTACCCCATATTTGATATATATATGCCACAGGGATGTCATTGCATGGTGAATTACCTTTCTGGAGATGTCTTTGATCTACTTTGCAAAGGGGGTAGTGATAAGATTGAGGGCTCCCCCACCAGAAGGTAACTGTCAGTGCAGGGAGCATATTATCACAGCTATCCCTGAATCCCCACTTCCCAACTCAGTCTCTGGTAAGTATCTGTTGAATAAGTGAATACACAGACTCTAGCCCTTATCAAGGAACTGGTCTTCATATACATACTCTGGGAGTCAGATTTTGTTCTCATACAGAACATGAATTTGGGCTCCCAAGGATGGATCCCTATTAATCACATTCACTTAAGAATTTAAGTATAAATTTGCATATCTTACTTATTTATATAAACATGTACATACCAATTAGATATATGGATTTCTATTCAAATGTCAAATCTACCATGAGAAATCCAGTCCTCAAATAGACAAGCATGTTTACTTTCGCATCTTCTGTCCCTGTAGGCAAGCTACGTGATAAGCCAAATTATAATCAGAATTCCAGTTTAGAACAGAGTAATACAAATTCTTGAGTCAACTGGAGGTTCATGTCAGCTTGACCTGCTCACTGTTTCTTAGCGGAGACTTTATAGTAGAAGCCAAATGATCAAAAAACTACTTTGGGGGAAATGGATGTGCCTCAAGCGGTTGGGCTCCAGTCTACTGAATGGGAGGTCCAGGGTTTGATTCTTGGGACCTCCTGGTGAAGGCAAGCTGATCCATGCAGCGAGCTGGCCCAAGCAGAGAGCTGGCCCATGTGGAAAGCTGGCCCGCACGGAGTGCTGGCCCACACAGGAGTGCTGACCTGCATGGCAAGCTGGCCTGAGAGAAGAGCTGGTGCAGCAAGATGACACAACAAAAAGAGACACAGAGGAGAGACAATAAGAGAAGCAGCAGACCAGGAAGCTGAGGTGGTGCAAGAGATTGAGCACCTCTCTCCCACTCCAGAAGGTCCCAGGATCAGTTCCCAGTGCCTCCTAAAGAGAGGACAAGCAGACACAGCAAATGGACACAGAGAGCATGTGGGGTGGGGTGGGGGATAAATAAATAAATCTTAAAAAAAAAAAAACTACTTTGGTAAGACTGGAATCAGAACCAAAGTATTTAGGATATGAGTGAAATGTTTAATTACATCAGGTTTTTATAGTTCTGGGCACATCTATCAGGACAAGGGGTATTTAGCATGTGTGAATGGATGCTGTGTCTTTCTGCCAGTGCTTGCTTGGACACTGCTATGGTCTGCCTCTGTAAAGGAGCTGTTTCTTATAATAACAACCCCATGCAGTTTTTGTGAGTGTCAAAAGAGATAACTGCTGTAAGATACTTACTGAGTATTTAGTAAACGCATATTGTTTAAATAATGTGCATTTATTACTCCGCCTCTTTACATTCCTCTTTTTGTCTTTTCCTTTTTTGCCATCTTATTTCCATCTCCACATTCACTGATGACTAACCTCACTTTGTTTTCTGCAGTTGTTGACATCTTCTAACTCTCTTCAATCTAGGGACCTTTTTGCCTCTTTAAGGAGAGTTTGCAGGTCTCGACTATATGTCATTATTTACATATTTTAAAGTAGAGCTCTCAAATGTCATTGTTCCTCATTTCCAAGTTTTTGAAGGTCATGGGGACCTTTGCTTTAGCCTCTGGAAGGACAGCAATCTTTGTTGTGTAGTGGGGAGGGCTGGCAGTACCCAATGCCTGATGCAGTGCCTTACACATGGTAGACACTCAATAAGTTCAGGTTTAATTAATTGTAGCAGTTAACCCTTTCTTTGACAGCAGGCCCTATTGACATTTGAGACTGGATATGTTTTTTTCTTTAAGATTTATTTTTTATTTATTTCTCTCCCCTTCCCTGTCCCCTCCCAGTTGTCTGCTCTCTGTGTCCATTCACTCTGTGTTCTTCTGTGTCCGCTTGTATTCTTGTCAGCAGCCCCGGGAATCTGTGTCTTTTTGTTGCATCATCTTGCTGCGTCAGCGCTGTGTGTGTGCAGTGCCACTCCTGGGCAGGCTGCACTTTTTTTGCTCTAAGTGGCTCTCCTTCCGGGGCGCACTTTCTTATGTGTGAGGTTCCCCTATGCAGGGGACACTCCTGCATGGCACGGCACTCCTTGCGCACATCAGCACTGCGCGTGGGCCAGCTCATCACATGGGTCGGGAGGCCCTGGGTTTGAACCATGGACCTCCCACGTGGTAGGCAGACACTCTATCCATTGAGCCAAATCCACTTCCCTGGCTATGTTTTTGTTGTGAGAACTGTCCTGTGCCTTGGAGGATGTTTAGCAGCATCCCTGGTCTCTACCCATTAGAAGCACTAACAACCCTTCCCCCAGTTATGATAGCCAAAACTGTCTCCAGACATTGGCAAATGCCCCATGGGGAACATGATAATCTCTACTTGAGAACCACTACTTTAGAGCAAAGTTTGCCCAATAGTGCCATTCATGTCTTTGTTATCTCCCCAAATTTTCCAAACTCAGCAAAAATACACAAGAGGGAATGGCACTGACTTTCCTATTAACAAGTTGCCACCAGCCTCAGGGCAGTAGCATTTCCCACTAAATACTACAGAAAATTCACAGCCACCAACAGTGTCTCTACTTTAGAGGTTCTACTCCTCAAGTTCTGGGACAGGACACAAAAGGAAAAGGCCAGAAGAAGGAATTGAGTGGTGAAGGCTCAGATCTGTCCACATGACACAGCTGTGATGCTGATCCCTTTGCCCTGGGGATGGCTATGGCTCTGTCCACAATCCCTGGCAGAATGGGGAGATAAACAGTTCAGACAAGAGTCAGTCCCAGCTTGCTGCATCTCTGTTTCTGGAACTGTGACCTCAGGTCTGGATCTCTTGCCCTGTCTCCAGCTATTTCACAGCAGGGACTTTGCTGAGTTATTTAGATTCAACCACCCCTGTCCAGAACCTTTCCCAAGGAACTGCCCTCCCACCCCATATTAAATCCCCAGGGCAGCAGTTCTCCTTTCAAGTGCATAGAACTCTAAGGGGGTGTAGCTGTCTGGTAACCCCATAGGGAAGAGGAATGGGGTGAAGGGTCACTCCACCTGGCTACTAGCGCTCACCTGAGCATGGCCTGTGAGTGTGAACCTCACTGTTCATTCCCAATTCATTGATTCCTTTGTCCCTGAAGTACTGACTCCTTCAGTGACTGCCCATTTATGCACCAGAAACTAGGCTAAGTGATAGAGGGCAGTGCCACTCAAAGGCCTGTCCATGAACTGCAAGTTACTGGTCCAGGGTGAGATAAGAAGCTGGTACTAAATTGTAAATCTGCAGTGGTAATCATACTCACAATGTTTCCTTGAGATGACAGTGCTTTTCTAGCAAGATGTTGTTGATAAGAGAAGCCTTCTGGTGCAAGCTCCTCATCTCGTCATAGACTGCTAACTGTGTTTGAACTGGTCTCCTCTGAGAGCCATATTTGAGTAGCACTGATATGGAATAGAGAAAGCTTAATAAGATATATTTTCCAACGTCAGAAACCTCACAGGCAGATTTACATACGTCATTGTGGGAGAGAATGGGCAATTGTGGGAGAGGAAAGAATTGTGAGAAAGACAAAGAATTGTAGAAGAAACAAAGAATTATGGGGAGAGGGAATAATTGGAGAGAAGAGAATTTTGAGAGATTCAAGGAATTGTGGAAGATTCAAGGAATTGTGGGGGCTATAGGGATTGTGGGAGTGACATGAAATTGTGGGAGATATGGAGACCCATGGGCTATATGGGGAATTATGGGAGAGAATGGAAAATTGTGGGAGATATGGAGAATTGTGGGAAAATAGAGAATTATGGGAGAAGACAGGGCATTATGGGGAGAACTTGGAATTGTGGGAGCTTCAAGGGACTGTGGGAAAGACAAAGAACTGTGAGAGAAGAATTGTAGCAGACATGGGAAATTATGAGATAGTACAAGGAATTGTGAAAAAGACCTCAGAATTGTGGCAAAGAGGGAATTGTGGGAGAGAACTGGGAATTGCAGAAAAGATGGGAATTGTGGGAGAGAATGCAGCATTGTGGAAAGGATGGGAATTATAGGAGATGGAGAACTATGGGAGATACAGAGAAATATGGGAAATATGGGGAAATGTAGAACTGGAAATTGTTGGAGCTTTAAGGAGTTGTGGGATAGGTGCAGAATTGTGGGAGAGATGAAGAATTATGGGAGAGAATAAGGAACTGTGAGAGATATGGGAATTGTGGGAACTTTAAGAATTGTGGGGAAGGCAGGGAATTGTTGGAAAGATGGAGAATTGTGGGAGATATGGGGAATTGTGGGAGCTTTAAGGAATTGTGGGAAAGATGGAGAATTGTGAGAGAGATAAATTATGGGAGAAATGAAGAACTATAGGAGATATGGGGGATTGTGGGAGATATGGAGGATTGTGGGAGATATGAGGAATTGTGGGAGAAGCAGGAATTGTGGGAAAGAACTGGGAATTGTGGGAAAGATGGACATTGTGGGAGAGGCTGGAACATTGTGGAAAGGATGGGAATTATGGTAAAGGAGGGAGAATTGTGGGCGATATAGAGAATTGTGGGAGAACTGGGAATTGTGGGAACTCAAGAATTGTGGGAAATGTGGGGAATTGTGGAAAAGATGGAGAATTGTGGGAGAAACTAGAGAATTCTGGAAAGGATAGGAATATGTCTGAGTGACAGGAATTGTGGGGAAGACGAGGAATTGCATGAGAAATTACAGCATTGTGGAAAGGATAGAGGAGAAGATGGAGAACTGTGGTAGAAAACTGAGCAGTGTGGGCACTTCAAGGAATTGTGGGAAAGCTGGAGAATTGTGGGAGATTAAAGCAATTGTAGGAGAGAGATGGGAACCATGGGAAAGTACAGGGAATTGTGGGAGCTTCAAGGAATTGTGGTAAAAGTGGGAATTGTGGGAGAGAATGGGGCATTATGGGAAGTTTTGGAATTTTGGGAAAAGATGGAGAGTTGTGGGAGATATGGGGAATTGTGGGAGAAACTGGGGGATTATGGTTGCTACAAGGAATTGCAGGAAAGATCGGTATTGTGGAGGAGAAGAGGAATTGTAGGAGAGGAGGGAGATTATGGGAGGGTACAGGGAATTGTGGTAAAGACCTCATAATTGTGACAAAAACAGGGAATTGTGGGAGCAATGGTATTTGGGGAGAGTCAAATAATTATGGGTATGATGAGGAATTATGGAAGAGAATGGAGCATTCTGGAAGGGATGAGGAATTCTGGGAGAGAATGAAGAACTGTGTAAGATATGGGGAATTGTGGGAGCTTCAAGTAATTATAGGAAAGATAGAAAATTGTGGGAGGGATGAGGAATTCTGGGAGAGAATGAAGGACTGTGAGAGATATGGGGAATTGTAGGAAAGATGAATTATGAGAGGGATGAGAATTATGGGAGAGGATAGAGAATTGTGGGAGATCAGGAACTGAGGAAGAGACTGGGGAACTGTGGGAGAAAACTGGGAATTGTGGGAAAGATGGGCATTGTGGGAGACAGTGGAGCATTGTGGGAAGGATGGGATTATGGGAAAGGATGGAGAATTGTGGGAGATATGGAGAATTGTGGAAAAGATGGAGAATTGTGGGAGAGACCAGAGAATTCTGGAAAGGATAGGGATATGTTTGAATGACAACAATTGTGGGAAGGATGAGGAGTTGCATGAGAGAAGGATTGAGGAACATTGTGAGAAGGATGGAGGAGATGATGGAGAACTGTGGTAGAATACTGAGCAGTGTGGGCACTTCAAGGAATTGTGGGAAAGCTGGGGAATTGTGGGAGATTAAAGCAATTGTAGGAGAGAGACAGGAACCATGGGAAAGTACAGGGAATTGTGGGAGCTTCAAGGAATTATGGAAAAGGTGGGAATTGTGCGAAGGTTTGGAATTTTGGGAAATGATGGAAGGCTGTGGGAGATATGGGGAATTGTGGAAGAAACTGGGGAATTATGGTTGCTACAAGGAATTGTAGGAAAGATGGCTATTGTAGAGGAGAAGAGAAATTGTAGGAGAGGTGAGAGATTATGGGAGAGTGTAGGAAATTGTGGAAAAGCCCTGATAATTGTGACAAAGACAGGGAATTGAGGGAGCAATGAGATTTGGGGAGGGTCAAATAATTATGGGAATAATGAGAAATTACGGGAGAGCATGGAAAATTCTGGAAGGGATGAGGAATTATGAGAGAGAATGAAGGACAGTGGGAGATAATAGGGAATTGGGACTTGAGGGAAAGGTGGGAAAGATGGTGACTGTAGGGTAGAAGAGGAATTGTGAGAGTGGTGGGAAATAATGGCAAAGTACAGGGAATTTTATAAAAGACCCGAGAATTGTGGCAAAGGCAGGGATATTTTAGAATGAGAGGGAATTGTGGAGATGAGGAATTGCATGAGAGAATATAGCATTGTGGCAGGGTGGGGATTATGGTAAAAGATGGAGAATTGTGGGAGATTTGGAGAATTGTGGGAAATATGGGGAATTGAGGGAGAGACTGGGAACTGTGGGAGCTTTAAGGAATTGTGGGAAAGATGGGGAATTGTGGGAGAGACCAGGGAATTGTAGGAGAAATTGATGATTATGGGAGAAGACAGGGTATTATGGGAGGTGAATTGTGGGAATTCAAGAAATTTTGAGAACGATGAAGAATTATGGGAGAGAAGAAGAATTGTTGGAGAGATGTCAAATTGTGGAAGAGACCTGAAAATTGTGCAAAGACAGGGACTCGTAGGAGCAACAGGGAATTGTGGGAGAGTCAAGGAATTATGGATAAGATTGTGAATTATGAGAGATCAGGGTATTGTAGTAAAGGCTGATAGATGGGAAAGGACTTGGCAATTGCAGATGTTCTTCATCCAATTAATAGAAATAATTTTGAGTAGCTCTAATAATTTTGAGTAGCTCTATTAATTAGGGTTCTAGAGGGAAACCAACAATATAATATATATGTAAATAATTTGAGATGTATTACAGGAATTGGCTGACATAGCTGTGGGGATTGGCAAGTCCAAATTCAAAGGGCAGGCCATAAATTGGGAATCCAGTGAAGGGTTTGAGGGATTCCCCAGGAGAAGTTGGCTGGCAGAAGTAGAGAAAGTAGAGAAAGAGAAAAAATCTGACAGCTGAAATCATCAGTTTTCTCTTTAAGACCTCCAAGTGATTGGATGAGACTTCTCTCACTGCTGAAAGCAATCTCCTGATTTGATTGTGGTTGTAATCAGCTGTAGATGCAAGCAACTAACTGGTGATTTAAATCTACAAAATACCCTCACGTTAGTAACAAGCAGGCCTGTGCTTCATTGTTCAAACAACTGGACACCATAACCTAGCCAGGTTGATGTGTGACTTTAACCATCACAGGCAGCAAACATAGGAAGCCACTTTTATAGTACTATTGTGTTCTTTTTACACAATAAATCGTCATTGGGCATAAATCCTTTTCACGCATGCAGAAAGTTCCAGTTTTCCCTCCATGAAACTAAGATTTTCTAGATATAATCCTTCATATGTCAGCAACAAAGATTTGTTAATCATGTATTAGTTCACTTCTTTTCTCTTCCCACCCTACATCCCATTTTTGCCTTGAAGACAGTGGAAGCATCCACAGTGTTGAGCTAAAAGGAACATAAAAAAGAACAATTTTCAACCACTTTTATTAAACCCACACTGATGCTGGGAACTCTGCTTTGTTTATGTAAAAAGTTCCAACTCTCAGTCATTTCTTGACTGAAAAAAATAAATAACTCTCAGGAACGAGACCAAATACAGCCTGCATAAGTTATTATGTTAATTCCTATGTAGTTAGTAATACCTCATATTTTTCCATAAATGATTTGAGAGAGCTTACCAAAATATAGACAGTCCTGTATAAAAGAATTAGTTGAAGAAACCAAGGAAAGAGGAAATTTGTGTAAGGAGAATAATGCAGCCAACAATAAGATTAACACTTTGAGCATGCAGGCCATCAGAGCCTGAAGTTTTTCCTTCTGAACACAAATGAAAAGTGTTCGTTTTCCAAGGCCAGCCAGAAATTGGATTCAAAGCTTTTGGATGCTCAGGAAAAAAAGAGGAAACTACAATCATTTAAAGATTTTCAAGGGCTCATAAGATTAAACCTCAAGACTGGTGTCTGGTTGGTTAGTTGTTTTATTTTGAGAAGCACATTTTTTTCTTGAGTTACTTAATTTTCAGTCCCAAGAGAAATCTCAATTCCTTGGAAAGATGGTTTAAGGGGAAAAAAATATTAAGATGTTGATTAATTCACACACTTTTTATATCAACTAGAGGGAGGGTGTTGGGGATTTAATCATGTCCCCCACAAGACATGTTCAAGTTCAAACCTCCAATCCTGTGGTTGTGAACTCATTTGTAAATTGGCTCTCCAGAGATCTTATTAAGATGAGGCCAAGTTGAATCAGAGTGGGCCTTAAACCTACATGACTGGAGCCCTTTAAGCAAAGGAAATTTGGACACAGTAGTAGAAGCAACAGGAGACCAAAGGAGACAGATAGCCGTGTGACAGATGCAGAGGCTGACTGCCAGCAAGCCATCACCAGACACTGCAGACTTCAAAGAAAGGACAGCCTCCCATACCTTGAATTTGGCCTGCTAGCCTCTAAAACTGAGAGACAGTAAATTCATGTTGTTTAGGCCACCCAATTTGTGATTTCTTTAGAGTAGCCCTGGCAAACTAAGAGAGTAGTTTCAGCTTCTGTGAAGAAAATTAGAGCATCTGACCAGAAAGGGACACAGCCTGATGGCCCCTCCACCCCTTTATAGAGACTGGCAAAAAAGGCAAAAAATGACAGGCTACAATAAACACATCCAGGTGACTCCAACTGGAAGCCAAATAGGTGATCAAGGATCCAAAATCCTATTCTGTAGAGCATGGCTGCAATAATTTTAGCCTAACAAGCATAACCTGCCAAAAGCATGAGAAAATTCTCAATGTAATACTCAAGCACAGGGTAAACAATTAAACATCTGGAAAGAAATGTCCAATCTTGCTTTTACTCTATGGGACTCGTGATGAATTATTGGTCTTTATTCACAGGATGAGACACATAGAATCACACACATGCATTCCCTTTAGCAAATTGCCCTTTAAGTTTCCGCCTTAAGAATCTAATGCTGGCAAAGTTATACCACTCGGTTGATCTAAGTTAATATTCACATCTAACCAGTCATGATAACTTTTCTCTTGGAAAAAAAGAAGTTATCCTGTAAAAAATAAGTCAAAATTCATAACGGTTGTGACTGTTAATTAACCTAAAAATTTGATGAGTCTTTCCGATATCCTACTTTAATAAGATTTTTCCATCATAAAACAGGGCATAGGATATCAGGGTGGAGATAAAAATATTCCAAAACCCAGGGTTCCTTGTTTAGCACAGATCCTGGAAATTGTTTTTCTCTTGCTAGAAATGGAAAAGAAATTGTAATATACTTGGGGACACTTTATTTCCAACAGTCTCAAGTCTCTCAGGACTCCAGTATATGATTCCAGCTAATTCAGTTTTATTCAGTATTCATGGACTATGAGAAATGCAAAACTGAGCCAAATACAGTCCCTGCCCTCTAAGATGTTACCATTTTATAGGACACACAAGTAAATCTTGTTGACAGTATGTGCATGTAAGAATGTGAACAAAATGCTATGAGAACACACAGAAGGAGAGAATGAAACGTAAGGAGATTTGACAAGTCAGTAATAAAACTCTCAAATGAAGGCAAGAGAAAAGAAAGGTTTCTCAAAGGAAGTGATAATTGAGATAGACCTGGCACAGTGGCTAAGATGTTTATAAGTAAAAATGAAAGCTCACAGTATTCGAGGTGAGAAATCAGTGTGAAAACAACAAACACAAAAGAGAGAGGAAGGAATGGCTGACTTGCAGAGCTAGCTGGTGTTATGGTTCATGGGAGGATGGGGAAGGAGATATTAATATACACGCATCCAAACAGACAACTGGGATTCAGATCTTGGAGTCCAATTAATGCAAAGCCAGAGTTTGGATTCTCTTCCATAGGCACGGGGGTCTAATGAGTATTTTAATGTGAAATGACATCAATGTAAGGTCAAGGAGAAGGAGGACAATGGAAGGTAGGAAGGAAGAACATTCCTTGACAGGGCTTAGATGTGCCAGTATTTACTAATCAAGGGCCAGTGGACCGGAGCTCACAGGTGCCAAGGGCTGGAACTGCCCTGGGAGGGCCAGTGAGGCTCTGGGAGGCAGAAAGGAAAGGAAACATAGAATGTGTAAAACAAGTAATTGAAAGGGGAAAGCAGGAGTAGGGGCATTTGGAAATAGAGTAAGGTGACATGGGGCTCAGATGAAGGGGAGTTTGGAAGTAAGAGGTGACATGGACTTTATGTCCCCCTTCTAGACCTCAGTTATTTCCACTTGTGAAGTGACACTCTGGACTAAGTGATATATTCGATTGCCTTATGTTCCAGTAATTATGTATTGTTCTGGGTGTTTCAGGTTATTAGACAGGCAAGATAAAAATGCAAGGTGAGTCGAGGTGAGTGCTAGATAATCTGAAAAGTAGTTCCTGGATTACCAGATGCCAGAGTTGGGAGAAAATACAAATCCTCAAGAGGGAGGGGTTTGGAGTGGATTAGGGGGAACTGAGAGATTAGGTGCACAGAGTCTAAACCCAGGTGACTCAGGAACAAGTCCCCCCTCCCCAATGGCTGCTGAATTTATTTGCTTGATCAATAATGGTCCTGGCAAAAATTAGTTAATCAACGTTGAGACATTTACAATGGAAGATTACTTTTAAAAATACCATGACATCTTTATAGAAATTTAGAGTTTACACAAACAAAAAAGAAGCACTTGATATTGCCAGCAAATATAAAATGAATGCAGCATGCATTTTCTGTGTTCCTTTAACATGTCATGGATGTTTTAAAATAAAAAATAGTATTGTAGCTACCTATTTGTCAGTTTCATACTTATCCTTCTCAAAGACAATGACCTCCCTGAGCTAAAACAGCACTGACCGTATAGCAGATGCCCAATGAATATTTGCTGAAGATCTTGTGGGAAGGACCTAGTAAGAGCCAGGCACCACTACAGGTTCTCAAAAATGGCTGCTTAACGGGAACCCATTGGCCTTGAGATGAATCCTAAAGTAGTAGGCTCTTAAAGATCTGGTAATTTCAAGCTTCATCTCAATAGTTCAAATAAGGAACATCCCATCTATATTTACAGCATTTCCTTTGTAACTCTGAGCTTTTTCTCCACAAGCAACAAAGTATTTCTTGCATTATAAACAGCTCCCTGCCTTTACTGAAAAGACCAAAATCAGAGCAGCTAGAAAGAAGGACAAAGGAAACAGCTCAAGGCAAAGCCTTGTCTCAGTCTCCACATGAACAGTTTAGGAAGGAAGGCCACCCAGCTCTGAGTTCTGGCAGCAGCATGTGGTGCAATCTCAGGAGTCTGTCTTTTGGGCGTCACCCTGGCCTGGGCTGCTTGCCTTGCTATTTTAGAGGCCTATTGGAAATGTTTGCTGACCTGCTTTGCCTTTGAACTGTACTCCTCACCACCATTGGCTCCATTTCTTTATTCTCAAACTCTGAGCATGTTTGATGAGGAGGAGGATCATGGTTACTACTGGTACTATTAAGATAGTTGGCATTTATTGAATCCCTACCATGTGCCAGGCACTCTTTAAGCATATAGTGTACACTATCCCATTAGCTATGCACAGACTCTTATGAAGTAGGCACTGGCATTAGTTCCGTATTACAGGCAACAAACTACTAGGTGAGATTTCGCATGAGGGCTGGTTCTCACCTCACTTGAGCAAAGCCGAGATGAACAGTCCTGTGCTCAGATGCCGCTAACCCTTGAGGTAACTGTTCCAGCTCTTGCCCAGCAAGGCCATACTTATACTCAGATATTATGCTGCCCAGCTTCTAACAAGCTTGACAAATGCTGCTCTTACTCAAAGAGCTAAGTGCTTGCTCATTACAAAACAAAGGGTTTAAGAAGACCCAAACGCTTATATCATTAATAATTTTGTAATCTTACAGTGGATTATTCTTTTTTTATAATTTTTCAATTGTCGATGTTATAGGTTTAAAGAGAAACATACAGAAAATACAGAGTTCCCATATCCCCCACCCCATTATTACCACTTTGCATTAGGGTGGTACCTCTGTTACAATTGATGAAAGACTATTATTAAAATTGTACTATTAACTATAGGCTTTGGTTTACCTTAGGGTTCCCTGTTTGTGTAGTACAATCTTATGGTGCTTGTTTTTTTTACAATTTTTATTCTAGTAACCATATACATCATCTAAAATTTCTCCCTTTAACCACATTCAAATATATAATTCAGTAGTGTCAATCACATTCACAAAGTTATGTTATCATCATCACTACCCATTACCAATATCATTCCATCTCCCCAAACAGAAATTCAGCACCAGCTAACCATTAACTTCCCATTCCCTACTCACATCCCAGCCACTGGTAGCCTATATTCTAGTTTCTGACTCTATGAATTTTCATATTCTCATTATTTCATATCAATGAAGTCATACAATATTTGTCCTTTTGTGCCTTGGCTTGTTTCATCTAACATGATGTCTTCAAAATTCATCCATGTCGTTACATGTATCAGGACTTCACTCCTTTTTGATGGCTAAATAATATTCCATTGTATGTATATACCATATTTTATTTATCCATTCATCAGTTGGTTGCTTCCACCTTTTGGCAGTTGTGAATGATGCTGCTATGAACCTCAGTATGCAAATGTCTGTTCAAGTTCCTGCTTTCAAATCTTTGGTGTGTATGTCTGCAAGTGGGATTGCCATGTTATAGGGTATGGGGAAGGACAGAGCCTGCAGGTCCCCAGTAGAGGCACAGGGAGGGGAGAGGAAGCTTCCTCCCCACCCAGTGTTTGTCAGGATTAAACCCACCATCCCAAGAGTAAGGTCCTGCAAACGTGTAGACTTTTCTTAGGAAGACTTTTTCAATCTCCTTTCTCAAAACTAGTAGTAAAATGCTTCCTCAAGAAGAATCTTTTAAAGGGATAAGATCTGAGCATACACTTTATTTTAAAAATTGAAGGAAGAACATTTCCCACAAGCTGCAAACAGAGAAATAAAATCAAGTTTTGATTTTAGGCAAGTCAGATAAAGTAGATGAGGGAAGGTAAAAGTAATCACTTATAGTAACAACAATGTTAATTGAGATTTAATTGGAAGTAAGAATCATCACTTATGGTTATTATTCTTTTTCATTAGCCATCTTAATTAGAAGATAAATGAACTTATTGTGATAGTAAATTTGGAATATAGAGCAAATGATACATTATAAACTTATAGTATGTTTGAGGAAAAATATGTATAACAGACTGATCTTTCATTTTAACCAATGAAATAGCACTCTTTAGAGAAACATTGTTTAAGCCTTTTGCTAGTACTTTCTTCCTGCTTATTAGCTGAGTTAATGGAAATAACCCCATTTCAAAACAGGAGTCAACAAAGGGCAACAAAAAGAGGAAATGTATAAATTGATAATGTCAGTTGATGGTGACAATACTGGGAGAACCTTCATAAGAAAAGATCCTTGAACAGCAAAAATGCTACGGTAACCAAAGAGGAAAACCTATCTTTACAAAGGGAAAAGATGCGAGTCAAAGTCAAGCATCATTTACACAAGCAGTGTAAAAGGTTTGAGTCATTTCTTTGTGTTCTTTTTCAATATAAGCATTGAAGTGTCCAAGTTGAGAACCCTTTGGCTAAACTGTGCCCTCCTAAGACAAGAAGCTTCTGCAGAGCAGTCAAGACTGATCCCGAGCCTTAGTACCTAGTCAGGTTTAGAGAACATGCATCACACAATCAGCTTGGAGATCTTCCTCAGAATATGACATATGCCTTACTTATTAATATTTATGCATGTGAACGATGAAAGTAATCACTCCAGTTTACCAAGGTGTCAGTGCCAAATATTGTCCCCAATAAACTAGGTCTTTAACGTCTATTTCTAATACTGGGAAACTAAGAAGGACAACATGGTCCATTACCCAGAAGCCCCTGCATAACAAAAATGGCACTATTAGTTTAAAACTGACTTGACCTTCTCAACCTTGGACCTAGTGACATTTGGGACTGGATCACTCTTTGTTGCCAGGGAAGAGGGCTGGGCCTGTCCACTGTATGGTGTTAAACAGCATCCAGGGCCCATACCAACTAGATGCCAGCAGTACCCTCCCCCAAGGTTTTGACCTCACACATGTCTCCAGACTTTGCCATATTTCCCCTGAGGGGTATATATGTGGTTGAGGATCCCGGCTTTATATTAATAGTATGCCTGTAATAACACAACTCACATCGTCCTTTTGGCCCCCAGCTATTATAACTAAGAAGGTAAGCCAGTCAGTGATGGGGGCATGAGGGTATTGAATTCCTGCCAAGACATTCATTATTGGATAGAGATATAGCTGCCGTGTTGTCTGCTTTGGTCCCGTGGAGCCATTTAAGGTAGCCCCTCCCATCACTCATTCGCTCACTTGAAGCAGAAACTAACCTTGGAACATTTTTGTTTTATAACCACACATAAAATATAGATGCCCCCATGCATGATTTTGAATTTGAACTTGATACATGTTATATGAAATGAATTATTCATGATGGAGGCATGATACAATCTATTGTAGAGCAATATACTGTAAAGAACTGTATTAATTGGGTGACTATTAATAAAATATGAACATTGCAGGTCAGCACCTACTCTGCCATGTTACCAATTAGTTACAGCCCACTGCAAAAATCTGGGTAGAGAAGATTAGGAATTAGAAATTAAGAAGCATGGTAGATGGGAAAAAATTCTTTGTACATTCTGACTTTAATATAACTCAATAGGCAAAAAGTTCTTGTAAAGATTTTTCCTTGACTTTAGGCACCGAAATAGCAACAACTGTGCATTTAAGGTACTTAAATTCAACTGTATTTGGTGAGGGGTGGGCAAGGAAGAGGAGGGGGATAGGTAAGGATTTAAATAGTCCTAGAGGCCTTGCCAGCTTCCCACAGGCAGGAAGCGAGGCAAATTTGAGACATTCAAGTTGATAAAGCCTTTGGAAAGAATATTTGAATGGCATTCAGGGTCCTACATCACTGAAAAAGAAACTGAGCTCACTCTTCAGGTGACAGACAAGTGGTCCTGGAGACATAATGACTTGGCAAGAGTATGAGGGAATCCTAACACTGTCCGCAGAGGACAACATGGATGACGACCAAAAGTCAGATGTGGGAATCTTCCTAAATGTGCTAAAGTGTCCTAAGTGACAAAACACTTAAATGAGTTCAGAATTAAGCTCACACCATAACTCTCTTTAGATTAATGTTTATAAATTCTAGCAGAGGGTTAAGTATACCAAATGGTGCCAACTTTATCTTCTGGGCAACTGTAAGTGGTTTCAAGCATGACTAGATTCAAACTTCAGACCTAACCACCACCTCAGTTGCTCCTTCACTTTATACCGTTGAGGAAGATGTTTTTATTAATTTCACAAACTTACCCTGTGTTTTACAAAATCCTCAAAAAACCTGACCCAACAGACGCTAACTAAGTCACTGTAGGTTGTAAATTGACAGCTGTCATTTTTACAGAAATTCTTTCCACAATCAGAAATGCCAGTTGTACTTCATGTTTTGTTCTCAGAAGCCTTTCTTATGTGCTTTCTTCTCCCTCCAAGGTTTTCTCAAACTGATCTTTCCACCGATTATTCTTATCTTTTTTGTTTGTTCAATAGACTGTGAGACTGATATGGGCGAGAAGTACATGTCTCCAGTCCTTCTACCCCACACAGCTCTCAGGACAGGGTCTGGCAGTGATCTGCATTTAGCAAAAGAACACATATTTATTTTAAGAATGCAGGCTGAATTAACCAGCGATCCTTTTCTACTAATTATTTTCTTTCCCTCATTGTACCCACAAAAAGCCCTGTTTTGTTCAAATTAGCCCAAAACTGAATAACATGCAACTAATTCACTTCTTCTTGATTTGCCAAATTCCCTCCCTGCTTCAATGATTAAACAGTTCATCAAAGTTAGGTGTTCACTTACCACATGGAATTCCAGTAAACCAAAAAAGGAATGTCCTTGGGAACATGGTGCAAGTGGCGTCAGAAATTTAATTGAGAATAGCAGCTGATCCCTTCTTTTAGTTCAATTTGCCAGGTAATTATTCTGATAAGGCACTGTGGGCAGTGCTGCTGTGCCACAGGAAATAGAGGTAGAATCGTAAAGTGTATTGGGCTTCAAAGCCTGGAAATACAACATTTTCTCAGGGCTTCCTGTGGGAGCTGGCATTTTAGGTGAGCCTACAAAGTTGTGGATGTTTTCCACAGCCATAAATGAATATATCAGGCATGGAGCAATACCCCTCCCGTGAAACATGCCATTGGGAATACAAGGGTCCCCAGTAAGAAAGGGAGTGGGGTGGGCGGTGCCTGAATGGCAGCAAATGATCTAATTTGGTTTAATGTAAGTCAAATGGAGGACAGAAATGAACAATAAAGCCTGAGATGGTGAGTCACACACAGTAGGTGGAAACTGTTGAATGTTAGACCAAAGAGTCTAGTTTTATTTTGAAAGCCAGTGAGAAGTCATTGGCACTCTATAAGCTGTGGGATCATATAATTGGAGCTTTGCCATGAAGATTTTAATTTGGTGGCTTGTGCTGGAAGGAACGAGAAAGAATGTATCATTGCTACATGCAACAGCTTGGATGAATCTCACAGGCAAATGTTGAAAGAAAGAGGCCCAACATGAATCGTGCCATTTACGGGAAAGTCAAGAACAGGCAACACTGGTGTATGGTGTTCTTCATAAGAATAGTGGTTACTTTTGGTGGGAGTATTAACTGAGAACAGTCATTAGGGGCCTTTCTGGGGTACTAAAAATAGTCTGTATGCCTGGGTGTATCCATATATGTGAGAATTCATTGAGCTGCACACATAGGACCAGGGCACTCTACTGTGTGTGTGTTGCACCTCAATAAATATTTATTTAGCAGTAAAAAAACAATATGAAAACAAAAAATGTCACAGCAATAGTTTTATAGAAGGGAAGAGGGTCTGAGCTTGAGGCCAATGAGAATAAACAGAAGGGGAAAGATATGAAAGCACTTATGAAGTAGACTGAGCTTAGGGCTTGGCAAACAATGAGAAGAAGAAGGAAAAGATATATACAGAGATATGAGGTCACTGGATAAATGGGAAACTCTGTGTTTGTGTTGTTATATTAACTAATGAGGAACCATAATCACAGTGTGTTGGGTACCACCGTATAATTAGGATGACCATTTGGTTTCAAGGACCTCTTGAGCTTTGGCAAAATTTACCTCTGCTCTGAGGTCCTAGCCTCTTCCCATGCTCTTTGGCATCCTTTGTTCATGCCTGGAGAAATACAAAGACTCACAGGAATTACTTTGCATTCCATGGTCCTCTGCATCTCATTAATGTCCACCTTGTATTCCATACAGATCTGCTCCTCACTCTGAGAAAGTTAAACAAACAGTCTCACCAAGGTCGGTGCAGAACTTACACAGAAACCATTCTGCATCCAGAAGATTCTGCAGTCTACAGGCATAGGAAGCTTGCTTTTGTCCTTTCAGGGTCATTATGACCAAAGAATGTTGATGCTTGGTAGCTGATTTTTGAAGAATACTGGGCTTCTGTCGCAGTACTATACAAGGGATCATGAATATGAGCTGTTCATGCCATCTTTTCATGTCTATGTACAGAGCTTGCTTCTAGAGAAATGGGTTTGGGGCCTCTCCCATAGCCTCTCTGCCATGCTTGGGGCCTGCACATTTGAAATGAACAGTAAGTTCTTAAAGGGGAGACTGTACTGGCAGTAAATTGGTACTTCCTGATGAGCCAGCAGAGAGCGTGAGGACCGATAGTGTAGGGGGTGGAAGACCAAGAGACCAGGCTTTCACAGAAGGGCAGCGGGCTCTCCCAGAAACAATTGGGAACAATATTATGTACTCTTCTGGGCTTTGCCCTGATCCTGACACACCAAAGCAGTAGAGGTAGGGTGGCAGCAAGCAATATTGGCATTTCATAAGGAAGAAAGGTGGGAATGGTTTAATTGCATGAAGATAAATGTTGTGCTGTAATCAAAATCTTTATTTAGTAACTGCCTGGCCAACTCCAAGGAGACGACTGCTCAGAATTTGTTTTCTTCCCTGGTGATTGAACGTTTTTCCATGTGTCGAAGCTGGGACCACTTCAGATATGGTTAAGGTGGCCCCTCCCTGGAATTCCCTCTAGAGACAACTTTTTCTGCAAAGGGTCAGACAGTAAATATTTTAAGCTTTGTGGGCCATACAATCTCTGTCGCAGCTATTCAACTCTGTTGTTGTGGCGTGAAAGGAGCCTTAGCCAATATATAAATGAATGAGTGTGACTGTGTGCCAATAAAATGTGTTTTCTCAAAAACAGATGGCTGCCAGATTTTGTCCACAGGTCCTAGTTTGCTGATCCCTGCTCTTGAGGGCTTTAAAAGATGCATCCGATCCATTGTACCAAGCTATGGCTCTATGTGCTGCTACCCGGAAACCTTGTCTGTGTGCACTTACCCCTGAGAGATACCTAGAAAGTCACTCTTTAGAAGTTAAAATTTAAACCACTGATGGAAAATTACCAAAAACAAATGCCTGGAAAGTGTTGAAGGCCTAGTGTTTTCTTATGTCTTAGGCCAGTGGCAACAAATTATTGAAACAAGGAACCTATGCATTGTTCATGCTACTTAATACTAATTATAAAGTTGTTTATAAAGTGAGAAACTGGTATATAAAGATAAGCTTATTTAGTCATATTCACTAGGCTGTGTGCATCATGATGATAGAGGCCATTTTGGCTACCCATTGTATGCCCAGCTCCCCATTGTATACCCAGCTCCTAGCCAGAGATGCAAAATAAATATTTGTTGAATGAATTAAGGGATGAAATGTGCAGTTTCTAAAGCCTGATCTCTGAGAGTATTTATTTTGGAAGCAAACTATTATACAATTCCATTGCACAAAACATGCTGCCCTCATGTGATGCATTGGGGCAGCCATCAGGCATGGCATCCTTGCATTGTTTACTGATGTTCCAGATTTGCTCTGCTCTGGTACCAGTCTTGCTAATCCCTTGGTTGCTGATTGACTCAGAAAGACATCTCTGCTTATGTAGGGGCAAAGCTAACTGGTTTCCTACAGATGGAATTTGGCTTCTTTGTGTTCTAAGCATGGTCCATTCAATCTAATGAGCTAAACAAATTCAATGTATCTCCTTGTTGGTCTTAGACTTAACTAAACTTCAGAAGTCATCACCAGTCCAGTTTCCAGCTTGCTCTCCAAGTGTCATAAAATAAAGTCAATAGCTTTTATGAGGTACGTTCAGCATAAAATAGCATTCATGTTGAACAAAGAAGGAATGACTGCTTATAAGACTATATTTTCCCCAAGCTAATTCCACTAGGTTCACTTAGTTTGAAGAGTTGACCATAATGGGTAACTGATTTCACCTTTAGTAGTAGTGTACCCTAATGCAATCAGAAATCTTTATCTGCTCAGCAGTAAAGAAGATCGTTAATTACTCTAAATTTTCTACTCTATTTCTGCTGGTATGTTGCTGTTCTTCTATAGTTTTCCCTATGCTTTATTTATCCTTTAACATTTTTTCTGTAGCTTTGTATTTTATATGAATCTCTTGTAAGCAGCATAAAGTTGGAATTTTAAAACTTTTACTCTGATTTTGTCTTTTCACTTAAGCATTTATTTCATTTATATTTAATGTAATTACAGATATTAATATGCATAGATTTACATCTAACATTTTGTGTGTTTTGTATTTGTCCTAATGAGCCTATCTTCCTTTGTCTATCTTTTGCTGCCTTGTTTTAAGAGAGAGGAAAATCTGGACCTGCTCCGAGGTATCTGTTGCATACACTGCTAAAGATGGCCAGGTGAGGGTTTGAACCTCCAATGCCATCCATTTCCAGGCCTCGTTGATTCCACAGTTTTCTATCCTTTCGGTGGTCACCATAGAAAACTCACTGTGAATTGTTAGTATCAAAGTCTAAAGCCAATCATTTCCTTCCACAGAATGCAAAGGATATTTAAACTCCATTTACTCCCACATCCACCCTGCTTGTAAATGTATATGCTGATGTTGTTGTGTATTTTAATTTGTTCCACAAGGTAGGATTATTTTTAAGACACTGGGGGAGCATACAGAAGAAATTGTCACTGTACATAAGCTATAACACATCTTATAGTGATGAAAGATATGATGGAAAAGACTTTTTTGTTTAGTTTTTTTTCACATATAATTTTAAAAAGTTTTTAATTTAATTTCTTTTTTAAAAACAAAAGATACATAGATCACAAAAAATATTATATTAAAAAATATATAAGAGGTTCCCATATACCCCACACCCCACCCCTCGCCTCCCACATCAACAACTTCTTTCATCATTCATTGAATTTGGTGAATACATTTTGGGGTACTGCTGCACCACATGGATTATAGTTTACATTGTAGTTTACACTCTCCCCCAGTCCATTCAGTGGGTTATGGCAGGATATATAATGTCCAGCATCTGTCCCTGCAATATCATTCAGGACAACTCCAAGTACCGAAAATGCCCCCACATCACATCTATTTTTCTCTCTCCCTGCCCTCAGCAACTCCCATGGCCACTGTCTCCACATAAATGATAGTTTCTTCAATTGCTCAAGTCACAGTAGTTCTATAGTAGAATACCAGTAAGTCCACTCTAATCTATATTTTATTCCTCCATCCTGTGGACCCTGGGATGATGATGTCCACTCTAAATCGAGAAGGGGCTTAGATCCCATGTGGTTGATGGATGTGATTCTCCTGCTTGCAGTTGTAGGCACTCTTGGGTCCCTTGTGTGGTGGTTGACCATCTTCACCTCCCTGTTAGCTGACCTGGGTAAGTCCAATGAACCAGAGTGTAGGAGTTGCAACTCTGCTGAGGCTCAGAACCCAGCTGGCACTTGGGTAATCCAGAGATTCAAGTCTCCTGAGTATACAACAACCCCATTTTCAACCCAGGTTCAGTAAAAGTGACAGAAGAGGCATGTGTAGAAAAGTTACATCTGAGTCTAACTCCATTGCACTCAGGAACACAAATTACAAAGTAGGGCCCACTGACAAGGCACTGAACTCCAGAGCCATCTGCCATTACTGTAGAATCTGTGTTTCTATATAGCCCTCAGGAGCACCAGTACCTGGGGTTGTGTCTACTTTGGCTGTCTCTTGGATCGTGCTGAGACGTGCATAAGTGTAACCCCTCTGATAACCTCCTGACTCTTTTTTGAAGACTCGTAGCCATATAAACTCATTTGTCTTTACCATTATCCCCCTTTTTTCAAGGTCTTTTTCTAGTCACATCACCAGATAGTGATTGGTAGTAATCCCTCAGCACCAGGGAGGCTCATCACCGGGAGTCATGTCCCAGGCTGGGGGGAAGGTAATGCATTTACATGCTGAGTTTGGCTTAGAGAGTGGCCACATTTGAGCAACATGGAGGCTCTCAGGAGGTAACTCTTAGGCACCCTGCAGCTCTAGGCCTCGTTGAAATTTCAGGCACACAAGCTCATAAGCATAGTCATCAGTATCAAGGGCTCATCATTGGACCATCCTTCTTCACTGGTCTTTGCCCTTGCACTTGGAGGATTGATGCTGTTCCACTGGGGAATGTGACAGAGCTCCCCTGGTTAGGAACTCAGCACTCCCTCAGTTGTTGTTTGTAAGTTAATTTATTTTTTTATTTTTTGTATTTAATTTGTTTTAAAATTATTTTATTTTTTATTCATTTGTTTTTTGGCTTTGTTTTGGATTGCAGAAGGGTCGCAACTGTAGCAGGGAAGGCTCACTTGTGTGGGTTGTTGGTGATGGGGGGAATGTGTGGGGAGGGGGAGGGGTATGCCTGGGGCATGCCTTTATGGAATAGGAATATATTCAAGTGGTCTTAGGGCATTGTCTCCGTGGGTGGAGACCCACCCAATAACTGAAAGAATATTGAATTCCCATCCTTGGAAGTTCTGCTACATTCTCTAATAGAGCAGCAAAAATCCCTAGAGTACATGGGCAGTGTCTAGCAAAGAAGGACAGACCAATACACCAGAGTCTTTACATTGATAAAGTTGTGCTTATGAACTTAGCTTAGTATTATATATTACCTGAGAGTTACCTCGTGAAAGCCTCTCTGTTGTTCAAACTTAGCATATAAACTCACTACCCTGGGAAGCGGACTTGGCCCAATGGATAGGGCCATCTGCCTACCACATGGGAGGTCCGCAGTTCAAACCCTGGGCCTCCTTGACCCATGTGGAGCTGGTCCATGCACAGTGCTGATGTGCGCAAGGAGTGCCGTGCCATGCAGGGGTGTCCCCTGCATAGGGGAGCCCCACGCACAAGGAGTGAGCCCAGTAAGGAGAGCTGCCCAGCACAAAAGAAAGTGCAGCCTGCCCAGGAATGGCACTGCACACATGAAGAGCTGACACAACAAGATGCCACAACAAAAAGAAACACAGATTCCCGGTGCCACTGATAAGGATAGAAGCGGTCACAGAACACACAGCGAATGGACAGAGAGAGCAGACAACTGGGCGGGGGGGAAGGGGAGAGAAATAATAAATAAAAGTAAAAATCTAAAAAAAATAAAAAAATAAACTCACTATCTTGCCTCCCCACCACAGCGTGGAACATGATTCCCAGGAATGAGCCTCCCTGGCACTGAGGGATTATTACCAAGCACCAATTGGCATTACATTTGGAAAAGGACCTTGACCCAAAGGGGGAAATATTAAATACAAATGTTTTTTTATGGCTAAAAGATTTCCAAGTGAGTCAGGAGGTCATTCCAATGGTTACACTTATGCATGTCTCAGGAGGATCTCACTGACTGCCACAGTAAACAGTGCCTCAAGCAGAGGGGTTCCTGAGGGCTCTGGAGACATCTTGTCACTATAGGCAGAGCAGACAATCTCAGAAATCTGACATCCTGTCAGTGGGCCTTGACTTTGAGTATATGTTCCCCAATGCAACAGAGTTAGACTCATTTATAGTTTCCCTACACATGGCTCTTCTGCCTCTTTTATTTGAACCTATAATTAGTACTATACTTGTTAAATATATGTACCAGAGACTTAAATCTTTCATCTATTCATATGCTGGCTGAGCCCTGAATGTCAGCAGTGCTGCAACACTTACTCTCCAGTTCATCAGATTTTCCCAGGACAAATAGCAAAATGGTGATGATGGACAATGTCCATCCCAAAAAACAGAGTATCTACCACTTCAGGCAAGATAGTCCCACCCATCTCCCCCATGGGATATAAGACCCATCTCAGTCAGAAACAGAGTGGACATCACCATCCTAAGATCCTCAAGATTGAGGAATGAGCAAACATAAGAGGGGAATGCAACTATGGACTAAAGTAGACTTATTATTCTAGCAATGGAAGATCTGATAACATTGATATAAAGACAGTGGTCACCACAGGTTCTGAGGGGAGGGAGAGGGAAGAATAGGTGTAACATGGGGCATTTTGGGAACATTGGAATTGTTCTTCATGGCATTGCAATGACAGATACAGGCCATTATACATTTTGTCAAAACCTATAAAAATGTGTGATGCGAAGTGCAAATTCTAATGTAAACTATTGGCCATGGTTAGTAGCAATGCTTAAGTATGTGTTCATCAATTGCAACAAATATACTTCACTAATGAAAGATGTTGTTAATGGGGAAAAGTGTGGGAGGAGAAGGAGGTGGGGTATATGGGAATCCTCCTATATTTTTGATCTATCATTTATGTAAGCTAAAGCTTCTTTAAAAATAAAATAAAATTTAAAAATCTTTTAAAAAAGATAAGATTATTTTTGCTTGCTACATTCAGTGTTTGTTTAGAGTTACCCAAATATTTACTACATTCTTTGCTCTTTCTTTTTTGTATCTTAGACATTTCTTCAGGCAACTTCTTTTTTTCCTGGTTAATGTATATGCTTTAAAATTTCATTTAGAGTGACTCTTGTGGTCATGGACTCTTTCTATTTTCATTTGCCTAAACCTGTCTTTATTTTTTCTTTTGTTCTTGAAAGGTATTTAGTGAGTTATGTGTTCTTGGTTGGAAATCATTTTCTTCCAGCTCATTAAGGAAGTCTTCTAACTTCCATTTTTGCTATTGAGAAATCATCTTTAAGTCTAACTGTAATTCCTGTGAAGATAATTTCTCCTTTATTTTAGCTACCTATGAGAATGCACAAATTTCTAGGCGTCTGTTTGACTTATTTTATCCTCCCTGGGATTTTTTTTTTTTATTTCTTGGAACTGTGAACTAGTGTCTTTTATCAGTGTAAAAATATCCTTAGATATTATCTCTCCAAATAGTTTCTCAGTTCAATACCCTTTAGGAAATGTAAATTAAATCCTCTCAGAGGATCTTCTCTATATTTTACTCTCCCTTCTATATTTACCAACATTTTGTCTTCCCATGCTATGCTCTGGGTAATTTCTTCTGATTTATCTTTCATGAATTCTTTCTTCAGCTCGGTTTGATCTACTGTTAAACTTGTCTATTGAGCTTTTAAATAGATATTTTTGTTTATTTGTTCCCACTTTTTCAGTTGTTTTCATCCAAAAGACTGACCCAAATAACGAAACTCGTCATTACTGGAAACTGGGTGCCCTTGCTTTATGCATTTTTTCTTCTTTACTTTTTTAGAAGATGGAATCATGAAGTCCTTGATTTTGTCATCCTTATCACAGACGCCTGCAATTAAAATGACCGCTTTTAAGAGACCAAATGGTTTTATATGTTTGTTTGTATGTTGGGGTTCCTCTACAAACTGACGCCATCCCTGCCCTCACTAAAAAGTGGGATAATAGGCCAAGAAACCATCAGTGACAATTCAGTATGTACCCATGTAACCATGATCCCACTGAATTACGAAGGAAGCCTAGAATCTTTCTGGGAAAGTCAGAGAAGTCTCTCTGGGGGGAGTGATGGGTGGAAGGTGTATGAGATAATCTGGTAGAAAGTGTTCCAAGAGAAGAAGGAGAGTGTGTCCTGAAAAATGCTTACATTTCATGGGGCTAGGTGTAAGAAGAGGGGCAAAAAAAGAAGCTGAGAAGTAATGGTTAAAAATCAGGACAGTAGAGCTTGGCATCCTAGGAAATAAGAAGGGGAAAGTTTTAAGCTTGAGAATATGAGAACTGGAACAGATTATATGATCAGGTAGTTTAGTGGTCATTAGTTATCTTAGAGAGAACAATTTTCAGAAGAGGAAGGTAGAAGTTAGAACTCCTTGGGTAAGAGATGATGAAGAAACAGAAGGTTTATAGGTAACAGGAAGGAGCCATAGGATAACACCTCAAGGGGACTATACCATGGTTGGCAATCTATAGACTGTGGGCCAGATCCAGCCCACTCCTTGTTTTTTTTTTTAAAGGTTTATTTATTTATTTCTCTCCCCTTCCCCCTCCCCACCCAGGTTGTCTGTTCTCTGTGTCTATTTGCTGCGTCTTCTTTGTCTGCTTCTGTTGTTGTCAGCAGCATGGGAATCTGTGTTTCTTTTTGTTGCGTCATCTTGTTGTGTCAGCTCTCCATGTGTGCGGTGCCACTCCTGGGCAGGCTGCACTTTCTTTCACACTGGGCGGCTCTCCTTACGGGGTGCACTCCTTGCACGTGGGGCTCCCCTATGTGGGGGACACCCCTGCGTGGCAGGGCACTCCTTGCGTGCGTCAGCACTGCGCGTAGGCCAGCTCCACATGGATCAAGGAGGCCCGGGGTTTGAACCGCAGACCTCCCGTGTGGTAGACAGATGCCCTAACCACTGGCCAATCCGCTGCCCTCCTTGTTTTTTGTTAATAAAGATTTATTGGAACACAGCCATGCTTATTCACTTATGTGTTGTTATGGAGGAGTTGAGTGGTTACAGCAGAGACTGTATGACTTGTAATACTGAAAATATTTACTACCTGGCTCTTCACAGAAAGTGTTTGATGAGCCCTGAACTATATGGATGAGCAAACTTTGTGCTTGCTTCTTTTTAATAGTACAGAGGAACATGTTTTAAGCCAATTAGAAAGGAGGACTGGAGAGGAAGAGGATGAAGGTCATAGTAGGAGAGTTGTTAATTGATGAGGATGGTTCTCAAGGAGATAAGATCCAGAAGGCTGATGAGAAGAACAGCTTTCAAAGAGTAGGAACTTTCTCTGAGTCCCTAAACAGACAAAAGTGAAGAGAGAATGGATAGATCTACCAAGAACTTTGAATTGAGAGGAGATATTGAGAGAGCTCATGATCAAGGTTTCAGAGAGCCTTTCTTTTTGTAGTGTAAAATATTCAGAAAGTTGAAAAATATCTACCCTTTGACAGAGTAAGGCTTTGTGAGTCCCCCCCCCCCGCCCCATTTCTGTCATCTTTCTATACAACTTCTTTTAATTTCATGAGGGATAGGTAGTTTCATTTTTTAAAAATTGTTTTCTCCCTTTTTTAAAAAATGTTACATTTAAAAAATATGAGGTCCCCATATACACCCCCAGGCCCCTCACCCCACTCCTCCCACATCAACAACCTCGTTCATCATTGTGGGACATTCATTGCATTTGGAAAATACATTTTTGGAGCACTGCTGCACCACATGGACAGTGGTCCACATTGTAGTTTACATTTTTATCTTATAATTCTTGGTCCTGGCTTAGACGTTTGACTGCTTTATTTCTTTCTGTTATTCCCTCTCAGTGGAGCTGGCTTCCCCACCAACCCCCCCATGACTTTTTCAAAATTCCCCAATCTTCAATAATAAAATGGGATTTCTTCAAAATTTAATATAATTCATTGAGAAAGCTTATAGCAAAAGATATTAAAATATTGATGTTAAAATTTATATTAAAATAAAATTGATATTGCTATTAAATATTGATATTAAACTGGAAAATGAAAATCAGGACCAAGGAATGAAAGTCGTCTATAAATATTCTATCTGTATGTGATGTTCTATCTGCTCTGAGTTTCACATTTGGTGTATATCTCTAGAAACCAGAGCAAAAAGCAAGACATTAAAAGTTACATAACCCTCATTGAAAGCTGAAAGTGTTTATTCAAATCAAGTAATTACTGATGACCTTCTATCAGTTAGGCAGGGAGAAATGCATAAATCTAAGATACCCTCTTTAAGGAATGTACCGTTAAGAGAGGGAAGGGATGACTGAGTCAATGCCAGTACAGGTAATAAGGACAAAGAGAATTCAGGGTACCTTGGACACACAGAAGATGACGTTTAACCCAGTCGGGGGTTATCAAGCAGACTTCCTGGAGGAGGTGGGCCTGAATTGTCTTAAAGCTGTGGTTCAGAAACTTTAGGGCACCTGAGAATCACCTGGGGATCTTGTCAAAAATACAAATTTCCAAGCTTCTCTTCCCAGAGCTTCTAAATCAGTCTTTTGGGGCTTGCAGGTGCTCTTCAGGTCTGGGGACCCCACTCTGAGCAACCAGGCTGTAAAGGATATGTAGGTATTATCGAGCAGTACTCAAAATAAGAGCCGTTTGAGATAATCAGAACATAAAAATCTCAATTTCAAATGAGCCTATAGCTGCTTTGGGAAATTTTGAGGTTATGAATATTGAGGGCTTACGGTTTACATATGTTTTCATGGCTTTTTTTTTTAAACTTGGTAATAGACCCGTTAGACTTGTGCGTGTCTCGCCCTCCCACCCTGAATGTGGCAGTGGTCCACATAAGAGACAAGTGACTGGGAGGCCGCGTGATTAAAGAGGGACTCTAATTAGTGACACACACACAGCTACCACTGTGAAAGCAGAAGCAACTGCAACCGTTGCTAAATATAATTGCTAGAGAAAAGTTTATAAATATTCATTTAAATGTATTTCTCAAAGGCTCATGTTTGGAAGCACAGCTGCTGGGTTGCCTAAAGAAACACAAATGTACCACAATTAGTACATTCGTAAAGGAAGAAAATAAAAGCCTTATCTTTAATGTGCAGGCATTTGAGTAAATACTGTGGATCAGTGATTTCTATAGCTAACATTTTGCATGTCATATTTATTAGACAGTGTTACTACTTATACTTTAGAAATTCAGTAGTTGCTCTGATTATGGCTTTCTCAGTTTAACAGTTATAAATTTAACTTGTGCCCAGTGACTAATATATTATTTCTTGTGTGATTAAGATTTGTGTTTGCTTGCCAGAAAATTAGGCTAAAGGCCGTTAAAATGAATTTCATTTTCTTATCAAACAGATACTCAGATGGGGGAGAAAACGTTTCATTTTAAAATTTCAGGCTAATGGTTTTGCTTGTTAGTTTGGGTTTTTGGTTTTGGGTGTTTTGGGTTTTTTTGTAAAGATTTTGTGGTTAATTCTCCATTTTCTGTCTTAAGATGAGTGTTGTAATAATTATTCACCAGCCACGTGTGGCTCCATATGCTCCAAATATGAGTGAAAAGATTGCATTCCTGTGACAGTCTTATATCATCTCGCATGTTGGGTTTGGTGGCTTTGTAGAGGGGGCAGAACAAAGACAATGAGGCAGTGATCAGCCTGGGAAAGGCCGCTGGTGGTAGTCAGGGAATATATAGATGCCTGAGAAGAAGATGGGCACGACGTAGATTAAAAATATGCAGATTCTCCAAGGGTAAAGTAAGCAAGAGACACCAACAAACTTATTGCCATAGGCTGAAGCAGAGTAAAAGGCAAAATTCCCCATAAGCAGATGTGAATGAGCACTAGAGACCAACAAATAATATGTCATCGTGTGAGCTTGATATTAACACAAGATTTGGCCAAAGAAGGTGGATACCTGTGGGAGACCTAAATATTCTTTTTGCATTTTTTCCTTTTTTTAAATTATTAGCATTTTTAAAGAAGTTTAGATTACATAAATGATACATTGAAAATACAGGGGATTCCCATATACCTGACCCCTACACACACACTTTTCCCCATTAACATCTTTCATTAGTATCGTACATGTGTTACAACTGATGAACACATACTGAAGCATTGCTGCTAACCATGGTCTACAGTTTACATCATGGTTTACACTTTACATTGCACTATTTTATAGGTTTTGACAAAATGTATAATGATCTGTACTTGTCATTGCAATGTCATTCAGAACAATTCCAATGTCCCAAAAAACGCCCCATTACACCTATTCTTCCCTCTCCCTCCCCTCAGAAACTCTGGTGACCACTGTCTTTACATCAGTGGTACAAGTTCTTCCATTACTAGCATAATAATAAGTCTACTTTAGTCCATACTTGTATTGCCCCTTTATGTTTCTTCATTCCTCAAACGAGGATTTGGGGATGGTGAGGCCCACTCTACTTCTGGTTGAGAGGGGGCTTAGATCCCATGGGGCAGAGGGGTGGAACTGTCTTGCTTGCAGTTGTAGATAGTCTCTGTTTTTTGGGATGGGCGTTGTCCATCATCATCCTTTTGTTAGTTGTCCTGGGTGAGTCTCTGGGTGCAGTCTCTGGCTGCAACTCTGCTGAGATTCAGGCCTCAACCGGCATATGAACAGCCAGAAGATTTAAGTTTCTGGGACATATATTTAATGGTAAAGTGCTAATTATAGGCTCAATTTAAAGGGGCATAAGAACCATGTGTAGGAAAATTATAAATGAGTCCAACTCCAGTACATTGAGGGGCTAGCTTATCATATATTCCAAGGTCAGGCCCCCTGGCAGGGTGCCAAATCCCTGGACTTGTCTGCCCTGCCTCTAGTGTCCAGATGTCTCTAGAGCCCTCAGGAGCCCCCTGCTTGAGGCCCAGTTTACGGCAGCAGTCAGTGAGATCCCGCTGAGACGTGCATAAGCGTCACCTCTGGAATGACCTCCCGACTCACTTTGCAATCTCTTAGCCAGAAAATCTCATTTGTATTCAGTAAAGCAACAGTTCTCAAACAGGGGCGATTTTTGTCTCCTGGGGAACACTTGGCAATGTTGGGAGACATTTTTGGATGCCACAACTAGGGCAGGGATGTTACTGACATCTAGTGGGTAGAGGCCAGGGGTGCTGCTAAACATCCTACAATGCACAGGGCAGGCCCCACCACCAAGAATTATCTGGCCCACATGTCAGAAGTGCTGACCACGAGAAACCTCTCTTCTTAGCCCATGGGCGCCGATGTGGGGCTAAGGCGGTGTTGCAGGTAAGCACACACCTCAGACGGCATCTTTAGGTTTAGTAAACTAGGTCAGTTGTCAAAATTTGTGTTCATTTCCTGACTTCTTAAAGAGCAACACCTTTGGTGGTAATAGCATAGACATTCTAGAGCAAAAAGTAAAATTTAAAATACTCTTAACCATTATGTTTTTTACAAGGACATAGTTATTAAATTATTAATTATTAAAAGGACTTTTATTAAACTCAGCTGAAAACTTGATTATATTATTTATTTTTATCAAACCAAGAGTATGGGGTGGGGAGTGGGGTATATGGGAATGTCTTGTTTTTTAATGTAATATTTTGAGTGATGGATTTATCTTTGAAAAAAAAAGAGAGAGACAAAAAAATTTGGAGTTCTGTGCCATGTCAGAGGGCCCTACTTTGGAATTTGTGCTCCTTAGTATGATGGAGTTGGACTCAGATGTGACCTTCCTACACACGCCTCTTCTGTCACTTTCACTGAACCTGTGGTTGGCACTAGGGATAGTCCATACTCAGGAGACTTGAATCTCTGGACTGCCCATGTGCCAGCTGGGCCTCTCCGGTTCATTGGACTTACCCAGGTCAGCTAACAGGGAGGTGAAGATGGTCAACCACCACACCAGGGAACCGAGAGTGCCTACAACTGTAAGCAGAGGAATTACATCCATCATCCATGTGGAATCTAAGCCCCCTCTTGATCTAGAGGTGGAGGGGACATCACCATCCCAGGGTCCACAGGATGGAGGAATAAAATATGGATTAAAGTGGACTTCCTGATATTCTACTATAGAACTATTGTGACTAGTAATAGAAGAAATCGTAGCATTGAGGAGGAGAAAGTGGCCACAGTAGTTGCTGAGGGCAGGGAGAGGGTAAAAGAGATGTGATGTGGAGCATTTTGGGGATTTTGAGTTGTCTTTAATGATATGGCAGGGTCAGATGCTGGACTTTATATATCCTGCCATAACCCACTGAATGTACTGGGGGAGAATGCAAACTACAGGGTAAACTATTATCTGTGTGGTGCAGCAGTGCTCCAGAATGTGTTCACTGAGTGTGATGAGTGTGCCACAATGATGGAGGAGGTTGCTGGTGTGGGAGGAGTGGAGTGGGGAGGTGGGGAGTATATGGGAACCTCTTATATATATATATATTTTAAGATTTATTTATTTATTTCTCTCCCCTCCCCCCCCCGCCCCAGTTGTCTGTTCTCTGTGTCTATTTGCTTCGTGTTCTTCTTTGTCTGCTTCTGTTGTTGTCAGTGGCATGGGAATCTGTGTCTCTTTTTGTTGCGTCATCTTGTGTCAGCTCTCCGTGTGTGCGGCACCATTCCTGGGCAGGCTGCACTTTCTTTTGCACTGGGTGGCTCTCCTCACGGGGCGCACTCCTTGCGCTTGGGGCTCCCCTATGCGGGGGATACCCCTGCGTGGCAGGGCACTCCTTGCACGCATCAGCACTGCACATGGGCCAGCTCCACACGGGTCAAGGAGGCCCGGGGTTTGAACCGTGGACCTCCCATGTGGTAGGTGGATGCTCTATCCACTGGGCCAAGTCCGCTTCCCATCTTATATATATTTTTTGTCTTTATTTATTTTTTTAATGTTACATTAAAAAAATATGAGGTCCCCATATACCCCCACCCCCCTCACCCCACTCCTCCCCCATAGCAACAACCTCCTCCATCATCATGAGACATTCATTGTACTTGGTGAACACATCTCTGAGCACCGCTGCACCTCATGGTCAATGGTCCACATCATAGCCCACACTCTCCCACAGTCCACCCATGGGCCATGGGAGGACATACAATGTCCGGTAACTCCCTGCAGCACCACCCAGGACAACTCCAACCCCCGAAAATGCCCCCACATCACATCTCTTTCTCCCACTCCCTACCCCCAGCAGCCACCATGGCCACTTTTTCCACACCAATGCCACATTTTCTTCGATTAATGTAACATGTTTTTGTGTGATGTATGTATCTTCAAAAAAATACAGTTTACAAAAATGAAGTGGGGAGCAGGGAGCAGGGTTTATGGGAACCTCTTATGTTTTTTATGGTTTTTTTTAATGTTTTTTAATGTAACATTCTTTATGATCTATTAACTTTAATAAAAAAAAGTGTAAAAAAAAAAACCATGAAGAGTTTTAGTGGTGCTTCTCACATTTCCCTTTGTTTCTCAATATTTCAGCTCCACTTCTGAAATGTATTCCATCCTAAGGGTATTCAGGTAAATCCTTTGCTACCCACTGTGTGGTGCACTTTTTTTTAGCATTACAAAGAGTTATCAGAGAAATCCTCCAGAGTTCTATGGCTGCCTTCTCTTTTACATTGCAAAAGTTGCTTTAAAGTCAGGTGCATAGCTGCTAGGATGCACAGATCAGAGTAGCTGATTTGGAAATAAAAATCTTTTATTGTCATGGCGCTCATCATTGAAAATGCATGCACAGTTTAGCATTTTGCAATGTTATGAAAATCTTTAAAATTTATACTCGATGAAACATGTTTCGTTCTGAACTAATGAAATTCCTATGGCCATTTTAAGATCTGAATATGGAAGCCATTTGAATTTTAAGGTCTTTGATGGCTGCATAAATTTGATTGCAAGTAAATGGCAATATATAAAGTAAAAAAACATATATATGTTGTCTTATTGCCACTATTAAGCAACCTATTTCCTTTATTCTGGTTTGTTCTAATGAGAATAAGGGAAAATTATTAAGAATGTTTAGGTGAATTGTCAGACGACTTGAAAGTCATCTTTTTTTTTCAGTCTTTTTTTTCAACAATAAACTTACTTTTTTTTTAAACTTTTTTTAAATGTTACATTCAAAAAATATAAGAGGTCCCCACAAGTCTGAGATGTTTGAAATGAGAATGTGATGATTCTGTTTGTTCAGTTAGCTCACCAAATATTGATATAAGCCTCTCCAAAGCCTTAACTGTGCCTAGTAAGAGCAGAGGCAAAACTGAGAAATGGATTTCATATCTTGGGCTCTGGCTAATTGGCTGCCTTAAGGCTGAGAAGAATTCTAATTGATTAGCAAGTCTGCCACAGCCATAGAAAGGAGGGTGTTGGCACCCTGTCAGCATATTTGCTGGCCCTGCCAGGCCTTCTTGCTCTGCTGTCAGGAACAGTGTGCAAAATGTTGATCCAGTGTGGGGCTTTATATTTGCTTTTTATCTTTAAAAAAAAGAAAGAAAGAAAGAAAATGTAAACTTTCCTAACAAACCGTACATGGATTGGTATTTCTGTGGCATGTTCATACGTCATGGTTGGTCATGTATCCTGAGGAAAGTGAAAGTTTTATCGAGTGGAGGGATGGTCAATAGTAGGTACCTTCCTTTTTTTGTTTCTTTTTTGTTTGTTTTGTTTTCAATGTTTTGCATCACGTTGTCATTTACATGCTGTAGGATGCCAGTATTGTGTTTAGCTTAATTAAAATATACTTTTAAATAGTGGAATCTTTACTGTACTTTGTAATGAGATGGAGCATGTCCTTTATAATCTTCTGATTCCTGCAGAGGCTTGCTCATCATCTCATGGCAAAATACTTCTTACAAGAGTTGTTGAAAGTAAAGTTTTACCTTTTATTTTACAAAACTTTTCTCGTGTGACAAGAGGGTGTCAATAGTATACCACCTAGCAGATCGTTTTGAAACATTAGACCTATTTTTCTGTTATTTCTATATAAAATTTGAAGCGACGAATGAGCAATTAACTGCTTTTCAAGAGAAATACTTCCAAATTCTAGACCATTTTGAAAATGGATGTTTAATAGTGTTTCCATTGTTCTAAGGCTCTGTTTCTAAAAATGATGGGCGTTACCTATCAAAACTCTCAAAGCTGCATGTTTAATATCCTTGGAGTTTTCTAACCTGTTTACAAATCTTCCAGATTTAGGTTTCAGTGGGTTCTGAACTCATGTATTAAAAATACCAAAAATTAGCATATTCCAGTTCGTTTCCAGGACAACTGTCAGAGGTGCCTGATGGATGGAGGTGGGTTGAAGACTGAGCTTCATGAGGTGGAAAATTCAGCCAGTCAACATTTGGGGTCAGCATATCTCTGTCAAGTAGTTCTTTCAGTCTCAGAACCACTGATCCAAACTTTGCAATGAACTTGGTACCAGACCTTCAAATTGCTGTGTCATAGAGTATTAAATCAAGATTTTCTAAATTCATTAAGCATATTAAAACAAACTGTTCTCTGTAAAAAATGTTGATAGCAATGAGTCCACAGGAGCCAATACTGTACTGATGGATAATAGGACATGTAAAGATACATTGATTTCATCTATTTAATTTTTTTTATTTGGGGGGTGTTTTATACTGTACATCATATATTGGTACAGTAGAACAGGGAAATAATTTAGCATCATCTAGGTCAGATGTTGGCAAACTGGGGCTCATGGGCCCAAATCTGGCCCCTTGTCCCTTCGTTTATGTATTATCCATGTCTCTTTTGCACTACAGTGGCCAAATTGTCTAGTCGAGCAGATGTGACAGAGACCTTGCTGCCTGCAGAGCCTAAAATATAGACTACATGGCCCTTTACACACAAAATTCGCTGCCCCCTTGTTGAGGTTAATAAGGCATCTGCCGAAAAGAGGTGCCTTGCCATGCAAGTGATCTTTTTGAGGAGGCCTTGTAGCACTGGTTCTCAAATGGGCCTGCACATTGGAATGGTCTGGACAATATTTTTTAAATCCAAGGCCAGAATCCACAGCCAGGGATTCTGATCTAATTTGATTGAGGTGGGGCCCGAACACTAGGAGGGTTAAAATCTCTCCAGTGGATTGTCATGTGCAGCCAAGTTTGAGAACCACTGCCTTCGGATGCTGAGCACTCCCTGGTAGGAAGGTCTTTCTCTGGGTAGCCTGGAGCTGCCCCAGACAGGATGGCAGGAAACATTCTTCCCTGGCTGCCTGGGTTGAATATGCTTGGAGTAGTCTGTCCCCAGATTTAGAGGACATAGGACAGATTTGACAATAGCAGTCCATTGTCAAACCTTAAACTTGCTCGGGTATGTGGCCAGAAGAAATGAGATCCCTTGCCGATTCTCTAGATGTAGGTAAAATCTACAGCCTAAGTGCTTCTGTGGTCTATGTGTTCAGTGCTGTCCTTGGCTCTCTGATGCCGATTTTTATCTCCAAACAATGAAAATCTATTGGCCAAGCTCCTGGTAGTTATCTTCCATTCAAATGTCAATAGAAGATGATCTGAAGTTCTGGGAGTTTGGCCATGGTGGATTTCTTTTCCTGCCTGGCTTCCAGACTGGGGATTATTTCGGCAATAATCCTATTTCTGAAAGCCTGCCACATAATGTTATTTTGCTGCTCTGTGCGTGGCTGTCGTTGTAAACACTGTTTATAGAACCTTTATCAGCATTTGCCTCTGGAATTTATAAAGCACTTAGTATAATTTGCTGTGAAACCACTGGTGTTTTTTTTAGCTTAATAGAGTCGGCACATATGGAGTATTCAGAAAATAGCTGTTTACATCCTATAAAATGGCTTGTGAGTCGAAAGCGCTTTTATCTTAGCATTTAAAATGATTGATCTCAGTTAACTCACCCAGCCAGGTACTGCTCTTCTCATTTCACAAATGAGGGAAATGAGGCAAAAAGAAGACAGGGGACTTCTTCAAGGCCACACAGCAAGTAGTGGGGAATTGAGAACTGGAACTCAAGATTCCTAACTCCCTAGGCTGAGCTTTCCCATCTAAGACTTGGCTCCACTGCAGGGCAGTAACAACAGAGTCTCTTAAGTGTCCCCTGGGTCTTTGTCCTCCCTGAATCATTAGCATCCCCCCAGCAGATGCTTGTAAGAAAATGCATGGCTGACTGTTCCTCCCTCGAGGAAACCTTCTGCAAACTTTATTATTATCCGCTTGAAATGACATAGATGCAAATGGATCCACTGAGGAAGAGACATTTTGCTTTTTAAAATTAAACCGCAACTCCGGGTAAGTAGCATCATCCACAGAGCAGTTAGAAATTCATTTCACCAGTGTTCTGTAGGGGGAGGTGATAATCAGTAGTATGCTTTCCAAATGGCATAGGGTAGCATCTTGGTTCAGTTGTGTAATTTGAAAGCTTTTAAAAGAAGTACTGTACATTTGGACTCATCAGAAAACAAGTAAACAGAAATCAACCCAAAGTTAATCAACTGTACCTGGAAAGAATAACAAAAAATTGGGTGGGGGGTAGTCGTGGCGTGAAATCCTTGTATTCAGAGTTCATTAAAAGTGTTAATTTCCACACCAAGTACGGTCTTCTTCCTGTACAATGTAACCATGTTAAATATTCATGACAGTGATCCACTCAATTATCAAATGGATTCACTTCTCTCTATATACTTTCTAAGGCAGCAGAATACTTTTTTTTAATTGTAGAAAATATTCCATCACCAGAGCTAAGCCATGTCTATTCACCAAGAATTTATTGTTTTGATGCTTAAAATGTATGGAGATTTTGCTTGGGAGAATACATGTACCCAGTAACATTTGCTCTGGAAGACAATTTTTTTTTTTTTGTAAAATGAGACCTCTTTGTCCACCATCATAAGATGGCCAACCGTTCCCATAGCAGGGGCATATCTGGATAAAGATCTGAATCATAGAAGTTATAAATTACAAAGGCAATCTAAATTGATATTAATTATGTTTTTGTTATGAACTAATATCTGCCCTCATGAGGCTTACATTCTAGTTGGGGTAATGTGACAATAAAGAGAACCAAATGAGTAAGTGCAGCTGTAGTTAGTGCTGTCAACCAGTATCAGGGCGTCCCCAAGCAGCAGCAGCACAGCAGGGCTGACAGGCCACAGGAGCATCCGTTCATTCAGTAAGCCAACAGTGAGCCCCAGTGGATTTGAACAGTTTATGACTCGCGGTGCAGCATGCTCCCCTCAGTTCCCTTTGCCCCCAGAGTTCCACGGGGTCAATGTGGAAGAGGGCCCAGGTAGGTGCTGTGCACAGGGTGGGTTCCCAGATGAGCAATGCTGAGTTGAGGAGACTCTCAGTCTTTTGAGAGGAGTGTCAGCAATTCTGCCCATCCTGCCTTCCAGCCAGATGATCTTGATTAGTCTGGAATGTAAGCCATTTTTCTCTGGGTCAGGGAAGGAGACTTCCCTTTGTATCCTTTAACGTCTGATGAGGGCAGGGGTGTGGATACTACTCTACCTTAACTGTCCTCCTGGTTGTGAACCAAACCTGTGACCCAAGGCTATGTTCTCTCTGGCTCCCCAGCTCAGAAGATATGCAGAAATGCCTAAATTAGCTTCCAACACCGGAATGAGGTGATACGAGGTAAGATAGCTGAAGGGTATCAGGGAAGCTGAACTCTGAGCAGACATATGAAGATGGAGGGAAAGGGGTCCTCAGAATAACTCAAGAAAGGTGCTTCAGAGAGAGAACAGTATGAAGTGGGCAACATGCTTGGTGCATTCTAGTGACTTCCAGAAGAGCTTCTTGGGCGAGCAGGGGGATAAGTTTGGGAGAGTGCAGAGGCCAGGTCATTCAGGGGCTTGTGGGCCCTGGTTTGAGTTGGAGTTTATCAGAAGAGTGCTGGGAAGCCCACACAGGGCTCTCATCGGACAAGTGACCTAATTCAACAGTGGGGGGCCAGCCTGGGATGACGGGGCTGCTCTTCCTGGAGTCTCCTTTTTGACCACTTCTCAGCCAGGCCCCACATTTTGCTTTCTCACTGCTTCTTTTCACTGTAGTCTTCATTTCTTCTACAAAGGGCTACTTTTAGGAAATATGCTCAGGCAGAGAACTCACCTGGCTCTACTGTGCCTAAGGGGTGGCACCTGAGTCTCTGGGACTAAATGGAAACCAGGCTAAGACTTTCCTAACAAGAGCAACTGGAGCGCCAGAGTGTGGGGTTGCTTTAATCCCTTCTTGTAAATCTGAGTTCAATTCCTTTTAGAGCAAGGTTGAGCCTCTGGGTGGGAACCAATTGGTATAAGGAAGAGGACAGCTGCCCCGGCTGGCATCAAGCTGTGGTTTAAAGATCTTATCTCTTGAGAGGAACAAAATAACTGATGAGTGGGCAAAGGGCCACATGTGGGTTGAGTAAACAACTAGTAGGAAGGCAAAAGGATGTGTGTGGGTGCTTTTTTAAGTAAAGCTCTGGACTTCTTTCCCTCTCCAAGTTCTCTCTGTTGAAACCCTATTCAATTTCTCCAACGTTGACTAGAAGAGGGAACTAAGCACTGACTTTTCAGTATTCAGCTTGATAACGTGTATGTAGTTCGAGTTGAATAACCTCTTGCCAAGAAACTTAAATTAGTTGTAACATTTCATTTGCCAACACATACTCCAAAATATGGCCCTTGTTAATTATCAGAAGATTATGATTAAAATTAATCAAGACACCTAAGGCAGCCCAGGAGCAGTAAATTGCACGTGATAATTTGTTCTTCACCTAATTCTTTGTTCAAACCATAGCTTCTGCCCTTCTATGTGGGCTTTAAAACATCGAAAGGCATTTCTTGAGTTTGACTGAGTGGCACATTTGGCTTGTATTTATAAATTGTTTTCAACGATAACTGTTCAGATATTTTGAACACCATTTTGATGCATTATGAAGACAGTTTCTGCCAGTTAACTAAAAAGCAGTTTGAGAATAAATATGTTAAAGGGAAATTTCCCTCATTTTCTTGTTATTTTGATTTAACTATAACAAATTATTTTACATTCTCAAATATTAAGTTCCCAGATTATTTCACTTCTCTGTTGATATGAGACTGTATTCATTAATATATATATTGATGCATCGGAATTAATTGCCATCTCTTTAGTTAATATTTTGAGAAAGCGATTGCTGTTATTAATAAATTTTCTAATTACGTAAGATAACGGGGTGCTTTAGGGTTTTTTTTAATACAATAGACTTTCACCAAGCCCAGGTTGCTGTTTTTATCGTCTTTTAACATTTGTGTGACAAGGAAAGTTCTAGGGATTCAATATAGTTCTGTGAGGAAAGAAAACAATTTTTTTTGATGCTTTATCAACACTGTTAGCTCTCTAATGTCATCTCCATTGGGGCAGCTTTTCTTTCAATGCCATTTCCCTAACCCAAAGCACAAATTAAAAAAATGTCAGAAGAGGAAAGGATTTTAAAGGAATCCAATTTGTTTTCTTTTTTCTGATTTTGATAAATATTATTTGCTGTAAAGGAGTATATGAAACAGTTCCATATACTATTTTATAGCCTTTTATATTGGGCTCAAGTGTAATATACCTTTGAAAAAATTGTTGAATGACTACTCAAGGCATATGGGCTACAATTTCCAACACCTTAGGGACTGAAATCTATCTAAACTGATCAAATCAACTTCACTTAGACCATTTTACCTTTGAAAAGTAGTTGAAGTCAGCTCTTCTCCAACTTTAATGAGATATAGAACTCTCCTGGGGAGTTAACCTGTACTGATTCAGTCGGTTTGGGATGGGGCCGAGATTCTACATTTTAAAGGAGCCCCAAGGACTGCTGGTGTTCCTAATGGGTGGACCATTCATTGTAGGGGTTGGCAAACTTCTGCCATGAGTGAAATCCAGCCTGCAGCCTTTATTTGCAAATAAAGTTTTATTGGAACACAGACATGACCATTTGTTTACGTATTGTCTATGGCTACAACAATGGAGATGAGTAGTTACGACAGAGCCTCATAGCCTGCAAAGTCTTCAATATATACTATCTCATTTGGTTTAGAAAAAGATGGAAAGCATGCTAAAGATAGATTAGAAATGTACTCCGTTGCTTTGTTGCCTGCTTAGCACCCAAATTATTACATCTGATACGTTTGTGCTTTACTTAAAATATTTATTTCATCTTTTGTTCAAAGTGTTTTGCTTATAATTTGCTTTTATTATATGTAATTAATATTTATTATCAATGAAGCATAGATAATATTTAATCATAATAAATAAATTACTATTTAATTAATACCTAATTAAAGAGCTTTTCTTTTTTTAAAAGAATTTAACATTTTCCTGTCCAATTTATATGTTTTTGTTCATGTCATTTCAAATGCAAGACATGCTACCATTCTAGGGCAGTAATGCCAAACTTTCAATATTAATGGGACTAGTTTCTAGGAATCCAGTAAGGACCCACATAATTCCGATGATGCATCTGGATTTTTTGGCCACCATATAGATGACTGGCAGAGATCTTTATCATCCTCTCTTTCTCCAAGCACTTATTTCTAGTTCCTACATAGGGCACCTTTGTGATTTCAGCCTGCTTCAACTACCATCCTTGATCCACCACCTGGATATGGTATCTTTGATTCTACATTTTGAAAGATGAAAATATCAGTGCTCTCATCCTTCCTGCCACTTTGCCACCACCCTGCCTCCCAGCTTCTGTCATCTCTACCTTTCCATATATACTCTCTCCAGATTGATAACACTTAAATGGGTCCCATAACAATGGTTTTCCAAGCCCATCATTTGTTCTGGTCATTTACTTATTTTATTTTATTTTTCACATGGATTAGATTTTTAAAAGATACTTAGATTATATAAATGTTACATTAAAAATGTAGGGGATTCCCATATGCCCCACTCCCTACCCCTCCCATACTTTCCCACATTAACAACATCCTTCATTAGTATGGTACATTTGTTACAATTCATGAACACATATTGGAGCATTGCCAATTGGATTATAGTTTACATTATAGTTCAAACTCTCTCCCACACAATTTTGTAAGTTATGACAAGATATATAATGGCCTGTATCTATCATTGCAACGTCATTAAGGACAATTCCAAAGTCCCAAAAATGCCCCCCTAATACACCTATTTTTCCCTCTCCTCAGAACCTCCCATGTCCACTGCCTCCACATCAATGATAAAGGTTCTTCCATTGCTAAAATCACAATAAGTCTATAGTAGAATAACAGTAAGTCTGTTCTAGTCCATCATTCATTCCCCAATCCTGGGGGTTCTGGGATGGTGATGCCCACTCCCCCTCTAATTGAGAGGGGGTTTAGATCCCGTGGAGCAGGTGGTTAGGCCTATCTTGCTTGCAGTTGTAGACTCTCTCAGTTCCTTGGGATGGTCATTGTCCATCATCTTTCCCTTGTTAGTTGTTCTGGATAAGTCCAGTGGTAGGTGTTGCAACTCTTGAGAATCAGGGCCTGACTGGCATGTGGAAAACCCAAAGATTTAAGTCTCTTGGACATAAACCTATCAACTCTAGTACTAACTATAGGTTCAAATAGAAGGGGCAGAAGAGCCACGTGTAGGGAAACCATGACTGAGTCCAACTCTGTCACGCTGGAGAGTATAAATTCCAAAGTAGGGCCCACTGGCAGGGCACCAAACTCCTGAGCCGTCAGCCCTACCTATGGTATCTGGATGTCTCCAGAGCCCTCAGTAGCCCCACCATTTAAAGCAATATTTACTGTGGCAATGAATGGGATCCTGCTGTGATGCTCGTAAATGTAACCTCTAGGATGACCTCCCAACTCACTTTGAAGTCTCTCAACCATATAAACTCATTTGTCTTTACCTTTGTCCCTTTTGGTCAGGGTCTTTTTCCGGTTGTATTGCTTGTTGGTGCTTGGTAGTAATCCTTCAGTGCCAGGGAAGCTCATTCCTGGAAGTCAAGTCCCATCGGGGGCAGGGGGGGAAGATGGTAATGCATTTATACGCTGAGTTTGGCTTAGAGAGAGGCCACATTTGAACAAGGGGGCTCTTAGGAAGTAATTCTTAGGCAACCTATAATACTAGGATAAGTTTCAATTTCAAAAGGAAAGTTTCATAAGTATAGTCATCAATATCAAGGGCCCACCAGTGGTCCATCCTCCTTCACCAGTCACTGCCCCTGTACTTAGGGGATTCTTGCTGTCCCATTAGAGAACGTGGCAGAACTCCCCAGGATGGGAATTGGATAGTCTTTCTGTCTTTGTGTGGATTTCCACCTACCATGACAATGCCCCATGAACACTGAAACTCACTCATATGCCTTATAGGTATGCCCCAGGTGAACCTCCTCCCATGAATCCTCCATTACTGACACCCCACACCAATGATCCTCCCCTGCCATAACTGGAACCCTTCTGTGATCCAAAACTTCTTCAAAAATGAAGCCAACAAAATAACCAAATAAAATTAATAAGAAAATAAAATAATAATGATAGTTTTTAAAATGACAAATAAAATACAAAAAAATTAAAAATTTGAAATAATAAAAGAAATAATTTAAAAATTAAATAAAATTTTGGCGTTCTGTCTTTCATCACTGTAAGATCTTTTGTCTAGTATGTACAGTGACATTTTCTTCCATTTATTCCCTCAGTGTCTTATTTTTTTCATTTTATCTTCAAAGAAGCTTTAGGTTACAGAAAAGATACATACAGAATATAGGGGATTCCCATATACCCAAGATCCTCCCCCCTTTCCCCTTTCTCCTGTTAATAACATTTTACATGTGGATGGTACATTTGTTACAACTGATGTACAAATATTGAAGCATTGCTACTAACCATCATCAATGATTTACATTACAATCATTTTATTTTTGAGGAACGCTTCTGCTCTCACCAAGCTTGCTACTCAGCTCTCTTGAGCAGGTCTTCTCTTCGATGGATTGGACTTGCTAATTCGTATTTTGGAATGAAGAAACAAGTAGCTCCTAAGGAAGCTCTGTGAAATGGATAGGGTTTTTTTTGACTGGTGGGCTTGAACTTGAGTCTGAGCAGGTGGGTACTTAGATTGTTTCACTATGGACTTTGCTATAGTATGGAGGTCTTTATCTTGGGCACCAATGACTCCCACTTCCAGTCCTGCATTTTCTCAGATGGTTTATTACATTTCTTTAAAGAATAATCTCCTAATTTCTTGCCTTGGAAAATATTGATTGTTGGCCTTTCTGCATGAGCGAATGGGGTGGGGTGAATTGTTTCCTATAGAGACGTTTATTCCTTCTCTGTTCTGTCCAGGGCTTGTGCCAACCCACATTGTACCTGGCACTTCTGTGTCCCAAACTTATTATGATTCTTCCAGGCAGGTCACTTTCCCCTCATTTCTCCCTCTGACTGGCTTGAAGTTTCTCAGGCTCTGTATTCAGTGGTGGGCCACAGATTTGGGACCATCGGATTTCACAGCCTTGCCATTATTGACATTTGAGGCCAGATATTTCTTTGTTGTGGGGCCTGACTCTAGCACAAGGATGTTCAGCAGCATCCCTGGTCTCTTCCCAATAAAGGCCAGAAGTACTCACCTCCTCAGTCACGGCGACCAAAAATGTCTCTATAGACATTGCCAAATGTGCTCTAGGGTCAAGATTGCCCCTGGTTGAGAACCACTGAGTTAGAGAGATGCATAGAAATCGATGTCTTGGGAAACGGACTTGGCCCAGGGATTAGGGCGTCCGTCTACCACATGGGAGGCCCGCGGTTCAAACCCCGGGCCTCCTTGACCCATGTGGAGCTGGCCCATGCGCAGTGCTGATGCGCGCAAGGAGTGCCCTGCCACGCAGGGGTGTCCCCAGCTAGGGGAGCCCCACGCGCAAGGAGTGCCCCTGTAAGGAGAGCCGCCCAGCGTGAAAGAAAGTGCAGCCTGCCCAGGAATGGCGCTGCCCACACTTCCCGTGCCACTGACGACAACAGAGGCGGACAAAGAAACAAGACCCAGCAAACAGACACAGAGAACAGACAACCGGGGGAGGGGGGGGGGGGGGGAATTAAATAAATAAATAAATCTTTAAAAAAAAAGAAAAAGAAATCGATGCCTTGCCAGATGAGCTCAAGGCAGCTAGAGACCCAGGACATCCGCCTCTAGCCTCAAGCGTTCTTTCTATTCATCCCAGTGAAGCATAATATTATTTTTCCTAGAGGTCACGAGTTGAAAAAGTTGGGGAAACCCTGGATAAGCTAAATCATCTCTGCCCTTCCCTTTGGGGCCTTGTCTTTCCATCAGATTTACATCTGCCCAACTCTTGTTGAACTCCCTCAGCTGCCACCCTATCTTCTTTCTTGCTCTCTTTGTTAGTATTGGTTTAATTCCTTTTCCTTCTTGATTTTCATTTTTAAATAATCTCGATTAGGAGAGGAGATAAATATGTATTGTTGGTCTGGCATTTTGAACTGAAATCTCCATTATAATGTCCTCTAAGCTAATATACTGGGGATTGGGAAACTGACTTTTATAGTTTCGGAATCTTATTTCAAATTTGAATTTTGCCATTGCTTAGTTTTCATTAGCTGGTACACAGTACATTTTTAAAAACCATCACAAAATGGCTTAATTTCTACAGCTGACTCCCATGAATGGCTCATCATGTCAGTATTAGTAATATGACTGTCCTTTGGGAGGAGTAGAAGTGACATTTGCTTCCTACTGCAGGAGTAAAGATGGTCCTCAAAACTCTCCCCAATCTGATCAAACCTAATTCATTTACTCCTCTAGACAAAAAAGGTTTTATATTCTGCAGTGATTAAAATATTCAATTTTCCAGTTTTGAACTTAATTTGCCATCTGGTTATTTACTGCACTTGTGGCATGTGAAATTGTTGTTTATTCACTTGTCAGAGGGAGTAAGTCTGGGTCAGCCAGAGAATAGACTCTGTAATCTACCTCCTGTGGTGAAAATATTGCATAGCAGATCTGCTCTACAGTTTCCTTTGGATAGTTCACCATTTTCCAAAGAGAAAGAAAAGATGACATCTCTCCTGCTAGTCCTCCTGCTAGTACCTACCAATGCCTTTGTGAATATTGTAGACTGATTACGAAATTGGTCCCATTTCTCCATATTTGCCTTTATCCATGTCCTTTGCACTGTGACTTTTCAGCTCTTCCCATCAATAATTGGAGTCTGTTTCTCTTCCTCTTGAATCAGAGATGAGCTTGTGGACTGCTTTGGCCAGCAGCATGCATGGGAAGTGAAGAGGTGTCTGTTTTGTGCCTAGTTCTCAAGAAGACATGCACATTTCTGCTCTCTTTCTCTCGCAACACTGCCCAGCCCCATGAGAACAAGCCAGGGCTAGACCGCTGGAAGATGATAGACCCTCGAGTCCCAGCCATCCCAGAATTCGACTGCAGGTACCTGATAGAGCCCAACTGAGGCTTGACAAACTGCCCTTGTCCAATTGCCATTCTGCAGACATGTGAGCCAAGCAAAGAGATAGCATACGTAGTTGTTTTAAACCACTAAAAGCTGTGATGATTTTGTTATACATTTAGTGTAGAAAGGTATCCCCCTTGGGGAGCCAAGTTAGATAGCAGCACCCCTTATTCTGGTACGGACCTTACCAGAGTACACACTCCTACCCTCTCCCTCTGGCGTCCTCATGCAAAAGAACAACATTCACACTTGGAAGCAGCAGCCGTGAAATCTAGAGCCAGGTTGCTGCATTCCACTGGGCACAGCCATTAGTCATCTTCAAAAGGATTCCTTATCTCTGTAAGCCTCTGGATTGCTTCCCCCAGTTTGGATATTTGAAAGGACTCACTAGATGCCACAGAGTAGACCTCGTATGAGGCTTTTATTTAAAGGCGAAGGACACAATGCAGCAAGAGTGAGTATGCAGGCAAGCACTGGGAATCTTGGAGACATTTCAGCAACCCAGACTCTCCAGGACCCCTTTCTTTGAGTACACGGGGCCAGGCTCAATCCCTGCCTGGAATGCCAAGATCCGTGTGAGGAATCTTGCCTTGGGAAGTAGTAGAAATACAGGCACTTCTAAGTCCCCTTGATCACACTCCAACCAGGCTTCTCAAACAGGTTATGCCAGTTGCAAACCATCAGTAAAGAAACTGGCCAGGGCAGGAGTGGGGTGGTGGTGGTAGGGTGGGGATGATGAGTGTGTCACTGGCAGAGTTTCTAAACCATTCAAAAAGACATCTGGAACCCCATTGCCCTTATCTTGACCAAGAACTCAAAAAACCAGACAGCTGGGCTTCCTTAGAGATATAGAACTTCCAGCCCAACAATAAATCAACTACCTCTCTACAGCTCCAGTTTCCTTGTCTGTAAAATGAGGTTAATTAGAAACCTTTTCATAGGGTTGATGTGAGGAATGGAGATGATTCATCCTGAATATTTGCTACAAGGGCCTCGAGCTTAGTAAATGCTCAATAAATCTGTTATTGCAGTTACTTAAATGAGAAAACTCAGTGGGAGTCAGGGATTAAAGTTTAAGCTATGTGACCTTGGACACAACACCTCAGCTTCTTGGGCATCAGCTTCCTCCTATGAGATTAGGGAAGAAATTATCTGATAGGTCCCTTCCTATGGTCATGTCATGAACACGTTCTATCAAATTAATGCCCCCAAGCCCAGGTAGGAGTACATTTTACCATTTGCTCATGCAGATTACTCCTTAGTAACCAGAAAAGATAGAAAAATTTGTGAGTCCTCATATTTAGGGGGTAGTTCATAATTAGCATGGATAATCTAGCAAGCAAAGTTCAGAAAACAACTGTTTTGAAGAAGGCCCTAGGTTTACAAAAAGCTCTTGAGAGGAGGTTGAGAACTTTTCAGCATGGAAAAGTCTAGGCATCACCAGGATAATCTTTTCAGAGTCACTTTGGCAGGGGGGGCTTCAAGTGTGGTCCATAACCATCAGGGGTCAGTGGGTTTCACCCGTATTTGACTGAAGGAGCCCTTAAGTTGGACTGTCACTTTCTAAATTCCCACCAGTGTATGAGAAGGTGGACGGCAGAGGTGAGTGAGAAGCTTAGTTTGGCACGGTGCCCTTCTTAAGAAACACTTGATTTTACCTTGGAAACTCTGTTGGCACCCTTGGGACACTCCCTAATACCTTCGTTCTGTAGTATGCTCTCCTGCTACCTGTGTTTGGCCATGCTCCCTGCTCTGCCTCAGCAGTTACTAGGGCTAGATACTGACTGAAGCGTCCAGTGCAAGTGTGGCTATTCCCTGCAGAAGCAATGCAATGGCTGAGGGCAGAGCTGATGATTTACAGCAGGAGTCTGTCAACCTCTTAGGTCAAGGGCTAGGTAGTAAATGTTTTAGGCTTTGGAGGCCATACGGTCTCTCTTGTGACTACTCAGCTCTGCTGTTGGTTGTAGCACAAAAGCAGCCATAGACAATATGAAAAGGAATAGGCATGGCCAGTTTCCAGAAAAGGGTTTTTTTCATAATGCAGTTGGCAGTGTGCCGGATTTGGCCCCCAAGCTATTGTCTGCTGACCCCTGATTTACAGGGTTGGCAGAAATAAAATACATATGTTGCTACGGACTGGGCAAAGAGTGTTTTCAGGACTTCTTTTTTTACTTAAAAGCAGAAAAATCTTGTCCATTGTGTACTTGAAAATGGCATAACACTATAAAGACATGACAATTAGCCCTCAACAGAATAGCAGCATAGAATTACAGTTCAGAAAAATCACACTTGTAGCCTTGAATAACTTGTCCACATCCTGAAGATGATACCTATTCTTGGTGGAAAGCTAGCATGCCACTGTAATTGAGAATGTTAGGAACATACATGAGGTTTAACTTCTCAATTAGACCTCTGATACTGAGCACCAAATAATTGTCCACTGGGTTTTCCCTGAAACCATCTTTGGAACTTGGTTAATTGAAGGACACATAAAAGGAATTTTTTGAAACATGAATACCTGAGATGCATCCTCAAACGCAAGACTAGTGAATTAGAAGCAAAAATGGAATGCCATCTCACTAAGTTTATCCTTTTCAAAATGCATTATTTTTAAAAATTCAGCAATGAATTCAAGGTAATGAGTACCATTTAACAAAGTAATATTTCAGCATTAAAACCTAAAGAAAAATGGTGAAAAGACCCTGAGGAGTTGACTTTTGGTGTTTATAACTTTTTTTTAATTGATTTTGTAAAAATATTACATTACAAAAAAATATATGAGGACCCCTTCAACCCCACCACTCCCACCCCACCACTCCCCCCCACCCCCAGCAACACTCATTTCCATCATCATGACACATCCATTGCATTTGGTAAGTACATCTCTGGGCACCTCTGCACCTCATGGTCAATGGTCCACATCATGGCCCATACTCTCCCTCATTCCATCCAGTGGGCCCTGTGAGGATTTATAATGTCCAGTGATTGCCCCTGAAGCACCATCCAGGGCAGCTCCAAGTCCCTAAGACACCTCCACATCTCGTCTCTTCCTGCCATTCCCCATACCCATTAGCCACCATGTCCACTTTTCCCACTCCAATGCCACCCTTTCTCTGTGGACATTGGATTGGTTGTGTCCATTGCACCTCTATGTCAAGAGGAAGCTCAGATTCCTCATGGATACTGGATGCAATCCTCTTGCTTTCAGTTGTAGGCCCTCTAGGCTCCGTGGTGTGGTGGTTGTCCTTCTTCAACTCCATCTTAGCTGAGTGAGGTGAGTCCAATAAATCAGATTGTAGGTGCTGGAGTCTGTTGAGGCTCAGGGCCTGGCTATCACATTGTCAGTCCAGAGATTCAGATCCCCTAAATATATCTTAAGCCCCGACACCAACTACAACTCCAGCACAGTAGCATGAAAGTCTTAAGAAGAGAGATCCCATCTGAGTCCAGATTCATCACGCATAAACACCAGCTCCAAAGAAGGGCCATCTGACATGGCAGTTAATCCCATCAGCCATGACCATAGCACCCATGGGCCTCTTTAGCCCTCAAAGGAACCAATATCTGGGGGTTGTATCTACTTTATTTGTCTCTTAGACTCTGCTCAGTTGTGCATAAGGGCAATCCTTCTGACAGCCTCCAGACTCTTTTTTAGAGACTCGTAGCCATATAAACTCATTTCTCCTTTCCATTTCCCCCTTAGATTAGGTCAAACAGCATTTTAAAGTCATGTTATTTTATGTAGACAGGGATATTCTGCTGATCTGCACTGAACCTTCCTTTCAAGGTCATTCTCCAGTTGCATCATCAGTTGGTAGTTGATAGTGATCCCTTGGTGCCAGGGAGGCTCATCCCCGGGTGTCATGTCCCACGCTGGGGGGAAGGCATTGCATTTACATGCTGAGTTTGGCTTTGAGACTGGCCACATTTGAGCAACATGAAGGCTGTCAGGAGGAAACTCCCAGGCACAATGCTGCTCTAGGCCTTGTTCTTATTTCAGGCATATCAGCTCACAAGCATAGTCATTAGTGTCAGGGGCTCACTGTTGGACCCTCTTTCCTTCCCGGTCCTTGCCGCTGCACTTGGGAGACTGTCGCTGCTCCCCTAGGGACCACGACAGAGCACCACCGGCCAGGAACCCAGTACCCCCCCAGCTGTAGTTTTTAATTGTTGCCACTATGAGTATATCCAAACATTACCATGGACCCTGGACATATGTCCTGTATAGCTCCCTGTCAGCCATATAACTTTTATTGGGGGAAAACTTTGAAGTTCTTTACGCTACAGTTTGATTTTCTTGTTGTTCAAAGAAGGCAAGACATAGCAACTGTAGCTTCATTGAATTATTGGGAAATAAACGAGTTGGTCATGTGTGCTCATTGGGTCCACAATATGATAGATGAAATGCAGATACTTGCTGAAAAATATGATTCAATGGATAATATTTTCCTGGTTACTTTATATCAGAATTAATTTTCTTTTAGGAAGCAGGTAGATAAATTGGGATTTACTTATTTTTGCCCAAACTTGATTTGGAACTAATATTAAAACTCAAGACATTGGGCTTATGGGTTAATTGGGAATCCTGGCATTTAAAAAAAATAGAATTTCAAAAATGCTTAGCATTTTTAACATCTATAAAGTAAAAATAAAAGCCACCAGAAACCCCAACTTGTACTGTTTATTCTTTCTTCTGAAAGAGTTCACTCTTGAAATACTGCATCATTAAGCAAGGTGCCCTTGTATCCTGAAAGCAACATATGGGCAGAGTAAATATAATCCTGATTAAGCTCTGTATTTTGTATGGAATGGCAATACAGCCAGACATTTTAAATACCTGCAACTTGTCAACCCCTAATTTGTGGTTTCCCACAGGACTAAGGCTCCAAAGTATATTTTTCTAACTACAGATGTTTGCCATTTTTAACCATAATAATGTACCAAAGTTTAAAAGCATTGTATTTGTCTACCCCCATTTAAAGATAAACATCTGTTTGCTTTAAAATTGGACTAAAGTCTATGAATCACAGAAAAAGTGACATGTTTTATCAGCCATATGTACCAACTCTAGAAATGGGCTAGTTTTCAAAAATTATTATGGTCAGGCAATTATGTGCTTGAAATTTTGCAAGCCTATCTGATTCATTACCTATGCCACATTTAGCATTTTCACATTTAAAATATTTTTGTAAAAAGCCAGCCAACAGGACGTTTCTATTTTGCACTCATAGTTACATACTTGTGGCCAAGATAAAATGCAACTGAACTTGGGCTATTATGACCAGGAATCATGGTCCTCAGAAAAGGTAGCTTTAGACTTCACAATGCTGAAAAAAGGAATCCTCACTCCTTCAAGCTAATCAGGAAAGGGCATGTGTCAAAAAATGCTACATAATCTGGGTTATAACTCCACCTGTGAAAATTAACATCTGGGTTAATATGGGTTCTGTTACACTTCATAGTTTTCTGCAAATTTTGGGTTTACCTTTTATGCAACAGTGAGTTCTATGACGACATAGCAGTGTAACATCGTAGATGTAACTTGTTCAACAAAAGATTGAAATCATGATCCTGGTTTTCTAGGCTTTAACAAGCCAGCCAACCAAAGCTTGTTTGGGGGTGGCATTTAAGTAAAATTGAGGAGTTCTTCTGACATCCTACATAATTAATATAGAAAGCACGGCTGAAAGAAAACATATTCAAGCCATATCTATAACACTTCATTGTTGTGGTTATCTCCAGTTGTTTTAGTTTTTGGAAGAAAACCATTGTTGTGTCAGCTTTCAAGAACATAAGGGCATCAAGTATAAATGATGAGCAGATTTCCCTAGACCCTCGGGCAACAGGTAGACTTTTCTGGTGTGTGTAAGGTACGACTGACCAGAATTTGGTTCTTTATTATCTTTTCCCATTAAATGATCCCTTATGTGTACACTTTTATCAGGAGACAATGAAACATGTCTTTACCTCTCATGCCCTGTAAATTGCAAAATGCTCCTGTAGTATCATTAGTATCTGCCTTACACTGAGAGTAAGTTTGACAGTAAGCTTTATCCTGCACTTTCAGTCATATTATTTCAGTCCTGCATTAAAATGGTTTAAATGTATGAGTGTCAACCTAGTTATTCAATTTGCATGCAAATGGATTTGCCTCCAGCCCTCAGTTTTTTCCTTTCTTTCTCATGTTCATATCAGAGCCAAGCATCTGTCTGGTGTTAGAAATCACCTCTGCCTCTAGGACCTGCCTCAGTGGTTGTGCAGTGTTCCTACTATGGGCACCCACAAGTCAAGTGCAAGGGCAAAACTTGAAGGCTATGCAAACTCATTCTAGATGTACACTTTGTATAAAGGCATACATTCTTGGGAAATTAGGCAACTTTCTACATCGACTAATTTATTCCACCCCTCTCTGTTATCCTGTGTAGATAGGTATGGTATTTACAGAGCACACTTGTGAGTAAATAAGCCAATTTATCTATAGCTAGGTAACTAGAAGAGGGGTTTTGGCCTTTGTTGTTCCTATCCGGCAGTTCCAGTTCTTTCAGTTCAATGCAACAAACATTTGTGCACCTCTTATGTGCCAGCTGTTTTAGAAGGATGGATAAGACATAGAATCTGTCCCCAGGAGTCCACAGTATGCAAAGGGAAGGAGACAGGAAGACAACCCTAGTACACCTCCAACAATAACTATTGCTTTCTAGGTAAAGTACATCTTGTACTAAGTGTCAGGTATTGTTCTTACTCCTTGGCATATATTATCTCATTTAATCCTCAAAATAACACTCTGAGGTAAGTTTTATTAACCCATTGTACAGATGGTACAACTGAGGTTAAATAACTTTTGAAAGTCATACACTTCCATGCCTACATTGCTTATGACTTTAACTCAAGGAGTTGGGGTTGATTTTCATATTTTCGTGGAGGAGGTACTATGATTGAATTTGGGATGCTGTGCAGGAAGTCTCATCTCCTACTTAACTTTTTAGGGTTTTATCTAATATTAATAATTTTCCTTACCATCCAAGTTTATTTTTACTTCTTTTGACTTTTCCTCACCTCTTTTTACCCTTGATTAATTTTATTTTAAGCCACCATCTTTTAAGATGTTAAGGATATTATTTTAAACTTTGATTCCATTCAATTTCATTTAATCTTTTTTTAGTTATGGTGAGTGACATTTTTAAAAATTTATTGATATATATCACTCATACATAAACATACATAAACAATGAGTATAGAGTAATAGTTGTGAACATACAAAATAAACATGTATAACATCATACAGGGCTCTCATATCTCACCCTACCACCAACACCTTGTATTGCTATGAAACATTTTTAACTAATAATGAAAGAACATTCTCAAAATATTACTACTAACCAAAGTATCTTACATTTGGTGAATTTTTCCTCATGGCACCCTATTATTATTTTTATATCATTTGTACATGAACATGTATAAATAGTAAGTGCATAGTGAAAGTTGTGAACTTACAAAGCAAACAAGCATAACATCATATAGGGGTCCCACACATCAACCCACCACCAACATCTACTATTGTTGTGAGACATTGTTACAATTTTTGAAAGAATATCATGAAAATTTTACTTATTATAGTCCATATCTAACATTTGGTGTATTTTTCCCCCAACCAGCCCTATTATTTTTTTAAAATATATTTTTGTTACAGAAGTTGTGAACTTACAAAACAATCACACACATGTGCAGAGTTCCCTTATAATACTCCTCTATCTATAATATACCACACCATGATGGACCATTGATGGGCCCTTGATATTGAAGACTGTGCATATGAACATTTACTCTTGAAATGGAAACTTAGCCTAGTATTATAGGGTACCTAAGAGTTGCCTCTTGGGAACCTCCTTGTTGCTCAAATGTGGCCTCTTGCTAAGCTGAACTCAGCATATAAATACGTTACCTTCTCCCCAGTATGGGACATGACTCCTGGGCATGAGCCTCCTTGGCACCTAGGGATTACTACTAAGCACCAACTTGCAATGCAACTGGAAAAATACCTTGACCAAAAGGGGGAAAAGGTAAAGACAGATGAGTTTATATGGCTAAAAGATTTCAAAGTGAGTTGGGAGGTCATCCCAGAGGTTATGCTTATGCACATCTCAACAGGATCTCATTGATTGCTAAAGTAGATACTACCCCAAATAGTAGGGCTCCTGAAGGCTCTGGAGACATCTAGACAATACAGTCAGGGCAGATAGCTCAGGAGTTTGGTGTCTTGCCAGTGGGCCCTACTTTGAAATTTATGCCCCCAAGTGTGACAGATTTGGACTCAGTTGTGGTTTCCCTACACATGGCTCTTTTGTCCTTCAATTTGAATCCATAATTAGTACTAGAGTTGGTAGTGTATGTCCAAGAGACTCAAACTTTTAGGCTGCCTATGTGAATACAAGTGTTTTACATCACTGGCTAAGCTTATTCCTAAATATTTGATTCTTTTAGTTGCCATTATAAATGGAATTTTCCCCCCAGGTTTTCTCCTCAGATTGCACATTATTAGTGTTTTTAAAAATCTAATTCATCTGATATAAGTATAGCTAATCCAGGTTTTGTTTTGTTTTGGGTACTGCATGCATGTAATATCTTTTTCCAGCCTTTCATTTTCAATCTGTTGGTATCCTTGGGTCTAAGATGCATCTCTTGCAGACAGCAGATAGGTGGCTCATATTTTCTTATCCATTACACCAGTCTGTGTCTTTTGATTGGGGAGTTTAATCCATTAATACTCAATGTTATTACTGTAAAGGCAGTTTGTATTTCACCCATTTTAACCTTTGAGTTTGATCTGTCATATTTCATTTTCACCACTCTTTTGACACTTTTAGTTACTTTTACTGATGTAATCTTCATTTCTAGACTCTCGTCAAGACCTCTCTCTCTCTCACCTGTCTTTTCTTTTCAGACTATAGCGCACCCTTTAGTGTTTCCTGAAAAGCAGGTCTCTTGGTTACAAGCTTTCTCAGTTTCTGCTTATCTGTGAATATTCTAAACTCGGCCTCATTTTTGAAAGATCATCTTGCCAGATATAAGATTTTTGGCTGGCAGTTTTTCTCTTGCAGTATCTTAAATATATCATACCACTGTCTTCTTGCCTTCATGGTTTCTGATGAGAAATTGGCACTTAATCTTATTGGGTATCCCTTATATGTTATGCATTGCCTTTTTCTTACTGCTCTCAGAATTCTCTCTTTGTCTTTGGCATTTGACATTCTAATTAGTATATGTCTTGGAGTTGGTTTATTCAGATTCATTCAGATGGGAGTACATTGTGCTTCTTGGACACAGATATCCAACAGCAGAGTTGGGAAATTTTCTACCATTATGTCTTTAAATATTCCTTCTGCCCCTTTTCCATTCTCTTCTTCTTCTGGGACACCCATGACACATATGTTTGCATGTCTCTTGCTGTCGTTTAGTTCCCTGAGATATGTTCAATTTTTTCCATTCTTTTCTTCATCTGTCCTTTTGTATGTTTACTTTCAGAGGCCATGTCTTCAAGCTCACCAATCCTTTCTTCTGCCTCTTCAAATCTGCTGTTTGTATGATTCCAGTGTAGTTTTTATTTCATTTATTGAACTTTTCATTGTTAAGATTTGCTATTTTTCTATGTATGCTTTCAAATTTTTCTTTGTGCTTATCCAATAATGTCTTCTTAATATCCTTAATATCTTTAGTCATCTCATTCAATTTATTAAAGAGATATGTTTGAACATCTATGATTAGTTGTCTCAATGTCTTACATCATCTGGAGGCTTAGCATGTTCCTTTAGCTGAGCCATATCTTCTTGTTCCTTGGTATGGATTGTAATTTTTTGTTGGTGTCTTGGCATCTGGCTTACTAGATGTACTTATTCTGGGTGCAGTTTCTCTTTAGTTTAGGCTTTCTTGCCCTTTCTCCTTTGCTGGTTGTGTAGTATGAGCCAAAGATGTAGTTGATGCTATAAGCTATGGAGGCTCAAGCTGCCCACATTGCCCCAGGGATCAATAACGCTTCTCCCACCTTTCTCTTTTGCTAGTGGTAGGGTCAGAGCCACAGCTGTGTGTAATAATCCAAGTCATGCAGACTAATATCATCTGTAGTTGCCCAGAGAGACTGATGAAGCCCCTTCTTCCCCTGAGTGGGGTGGGGATGGAGCTGCAAGCGTGGACACCAATCTCTGCTGTGCGGGCCCAAAATGACCAGAGTTACCTGGGTAGACTCCCAACTATGCAGTATGTGTTAACTGAATGTACCTGCAGTTACCTGGAGAGGCTGGTGCAGGTCCCACCATTTTCCTTCCTGCCAGAGGTGAGGGTGAAGCCCAGACTAGGGCTGCAGGCTGCAGGCCAATCTGGGTGAAAAGAAGCCTGTTCCTACTGTCACTGTGATTTTCAATCAGCCCAGCTTCCCCTCATGCCGGGGGTGGAGTTAAAATGGCAACTACCGGCCTCTTTCTGACTTGGACAGGTTCAAACTTTAGCTGTTTTTAGGGTTTTACTTTAGCCAGCCAAATTTACCAACTAGTAACTGAAGCCAGTGGCCAACCGTCACTTCCTCCCGTTTTTAGGAAATTGAGCCCCAAACTCCAGCCACAGAATAGCTCCTGAGGCAGCTTGCACTGTCAGAGTACTATGAGCACCAGCCTCTGTGGCATGGTCTGTATTTTCTTGAAGGGGTAAAAAAGGGGCTGGCTTAAATGTCCCTCACTGGTGACTGAGTCTTTGCCTGGCTGGGGTTCTAAATGCAAATCCTTGTAGCTCAGGCTATGGTGTTAATTTCCTGTGAATGATGTAGTTTTAGGAAATGAATTTCCTCATCTTCAAGTTGATTTTTTTTTTGGTCATAAAAGGGAAAGTACTTGACAGAGACCAAGATGGGTTGAGAGGCCATCTCCAAGTTTGTTGATTTATACTCAAAGGACTTGTTTTCTCTATGCCTTGTTTAGCTCTTCCTAAGGTGGCCTTGGCAAGGCTTAAAGTTTCTAGTCCATCCAGTAAGGTGTGCACCAATCATGTTGCTGCCCAGTGTCAACTGGACAGTTCCTAGAGCTCTGTAAGTTCTTTGTATCCAGCAGATGGCATAATTATTTGTGGAGCCCTGGTCGCCCTAGGCTCAGAGAATTATTTCCCTTCAGGTTAATTCTCCAGGGAAAGTGCAAGGTATGGGATTCAGAGAGCTGAATGTTGCCTTGGCTGCCCTGGGCACCCCATCCCAGAAGAGGATGTGTTCTCTAAGGGGCAGTTATATTTTTGTTAAATAGGGGCACAAAGTGGTACATGGCACATGATTGATTCATGGTTAAAATATATGGTAAGCATCACAGATCCTGCTCAGAGAACTATAACCCTTCACGCAGCAGGCCTGACTTGGGAGGAAGGCCAAGAGGCTCTTTCTATATAACATCATTTATGGAGTTTTCAAAACTAGCTATGTTTTGGATCTAGCTGAATAAACTAATCCCATGCTGGGCCTGAAAGGTCACACAGCTGGTACAGGAAAAATGTCCAATTTCAAAGCCAAGCTTTTTCTCTTATGCTGCAAGGAGAGGAAAAAGGGGATTCAAGAAGGTCTAGGGCAGTGTGTGTGATGGCTCAGAACTTTTGATGAGAAATATCATTGGAGTCAACCAAGAAGATAAATAATCTGGCAGAGCAGTAGGTTTGGATTGTAGGGTAATGCGAAATACAGTGCCTCTGCTTGAGTGGGACTGAACGCTTGAAAACTGGTACATGTTTATGTGGGTTTGACTGGGGGTGGGGGTGAAGCGGGTAGCCGGAGCAAGTGGAGTTTTAAGAGACGCATTATGTTAGGCTGTTCAGAACGGGCTTGAAGGGGGTGAAAACCTGTTGCCACTTCAACAAGGACACAGAGCAATTCAAACATGAGAAAACAAAAATGGTCATTAAATCTGTGTAGTAGACATTTCTTGCCTCATGATTAATGCTCAAACTAAAGATGATCTCTTTGTAGGCAAGTACTCATTAAGAGACTTTTCTGTTATGTTTATTAGCTCAATATCTTTTTAATTGCCAGAGCAAGATAAAAATGATCATTATTGCCATTGCTCAAGAAGATTAGGCTGTTGAAAATTGTTCATCGAAGAGCTAGAGAGAAATTGTATGGACCTGACTAAGAAAAGTACAACTGGAATTTATAAGGAATGCATACATACTTTCACAACAGGCTGTGCAGTATTTTTAAGTGTCTAGTTTATGAAATTTGTTTGGGATATGGGTTTAAGGTAATGAAGTACGTTATTATGAAGTATCCTGATTTTATGTCAGAGGCTATTTTTTCTCTTCAATGGGTGTTTTGACAACCAAGTCTCCCTTTGAGCTTAATGATAGCATGAATGCTTTGCAGCAGTGATTTGTACCCTCTGTTCTGAGTGGGTCATGAGATCAACTGTGGCTTTTCAGAATGAACCTTAAAGAAGGTTTGACCATTAAAAACAAAAGTAATTTGTAAAAAAAAAATAGTTCTTTATATGGTTATGTTGCTTTACTGTTAATTTGTGATTGTCGGGTTTCACCTTCATGATGAAAAATCCTTTTTTTTTTTAATTTTATTTTTTTTATTGACTTTGTAATAATAGTACATTAAAAATATATATGTGAGGTCCCATTCAACCCCACCCCCCCACCCCACCTCTCCCCCCCCCCAGCAACACTCGTTCCCATCATCATGACACATCCATTGGATTTGGTAAGTACATCTTTGGGCACCTCTGCACCTCATAGTCAGTGGTCCACATCATGGCCCATACTCTCCTCCATTCCATCCAGTGGGCCCTGTGAGGATTTACAATGTCTGGTGATTGCCTCTGAAGCACCATCCAGGGCAGCTCCATGTCCCAAAGACGCCTCCAATCTGATTTATTGGACTTACCACACTCAGCTAAGATGGAGTTGAAGAAGGACAACCACCACACCATGGAGCCTAGAGTGAATACAACTGAAAGTGGGAGGATTGCATCCAGCATCCATGTGGAATCTGAACCTCCTCTTGACATAGAGGTGCAATGGACACAACCAATCCAATGTCCACATAGAAGAGGTGGCATTGGATTGGGAAAAGTGGACATGGTGGATGATGGGTATGGGGAAAGGCAGGAAGAGAAAAATCCTTTTTGAAGAAATATTTCATTCTGAATTGGACTTGATTTGACAGGAACAGAATGGGAAAAAAAATAATCCTTATAAACTGCTCTAGAAGTATGTGTGCCATGTAGAAGTGTGTCCATTTATACATCTGTGTACTGGTCAGCATATAATCCTGTGGAAAAGGAAATGCAGCTTTACGGGGGAATGGGGTATTGCATCATCTTTAGGAATTTGCCTCTGACTTATAAATGGAAAAATCCACCCACACCATTTATGCATTCACCCCTCCATTCGTTCAGTAAACGTTCATTGAACACCCATTATAAGCTTTGATTGAACTCCTACTGTGTGTCAATCAGTGTATTTGGTATGATTCAATACAAGGGTGGATCAGACTGTTGTCGGGAAGAATTCACACACTAATGGGAGAGACATGTTTAAGAAGCTACATAGTGGTAAGTGTTAGAAATGGATATAAACTATTTTAGAAATTCAGGAACGGTTGCCTAATGTGACCGAAGTAAGTCAAGCCAATAGAAGGGAGCACACAGTTGTGGAATGCACACTACCTGGAGGAACTTTTGCCAGGCACTTTGTGCAATATTTAAGTTATACAACAACGTCAGGTAGCATCATTATTGCCTTTTTAAAAATGAGAGCGCGGACTTCCAGAAGGGGAGCAGCTTGCAGCTTACACCAGGGCAAAAACCTAACCAGGGGCAGAGCCAAGATTTCAAACTTGGTCCACTTCACTCCAGAGCTCATCTTGTCCTGCCCCGTGTTGGATCTTGAAAGGTAAGTAGGAGTTCACTGGTGAGTAGAGGAAAGGACATTTGGCCTGAGAACAGAGCACGTAGAAAGGTCTTTAAATGTTGAAAAGTTTTTGGGTTGGGTCTAAAGCATTTTTGGGGAAGGGTTGCAGGAAGGAGAAAGACTGGGAAGAGCTGGGAATTCAGAATTAAGGATTACATGCAAGTGGGAGAAGCAAGAGTATGGTAGAAAAAGGGCTTCCATCTTTGACCAGGGAATTCATAGTTCATCTGGCTTTTAGAGAGGCTCTCTTCCTATGTACATTTTTTAAAAAGATTTATTTTTATTTATTTGTCTCCCCTTCCCCCCCCCCAAGTTGTCTGCTCTCTGTGTCCGTTCACTGTGTGTTCTTCTGTGTCTGCTTGCATTCTTGTCAGCGCCACTGGGAATCTGTGTCTCTTGCTGTTGCATCATCTTGCTGTGTCAGCTCTGTGTGTGTGCTGCGCCACTTCTGGGCAGGCTGCAGAAATTGCCCAAAAAGGCAATTTGGGCATTTTGTTGTTTAGTATGCCAAATAGAGTTAGCAAAGAAAACCATTTCCGTTTTTATGGATTTTTTGGAATACCTTGAGATTTTAGCCTAGGAGCATAAATGACAGGTCATCGCTGTGTTAAGCCAGCTAGCAGCAGCCTCCATCTTAGTAAGGCAAGAGCTGCACAATTTTTCTCCTCAGTGTTACATTTTTTTTAAAAACCACAAATATATATATTCGTGTGTTTTGAAATACATACATATCTGTATGTATGTATGTGTTTGGTTTTAGTTTGTCGGCATTTGTTTTAAGTAATTTTATGCATCCACAAGTTTTGATTTTGATATCAATGTTGATTTTCAGTGGACCACAAACCTTCCTTGCCAGCATCAGTTGCTCCACATCTTAAAAACGCACGTCGGAGGTGTCTTTGGGACATGGAGCTGCCCTGGATGGTGCTTCAGAAGCAATCACCGGACATTGTAAATCCTCACAGGGCCCACTGGATAGAATGGAGGAGAGTATGGGCCATGATGTGGACCATTGACTATGAGGTGCAGAGGTGCCCAAAGATGTACTTACCAAATCCAATGGATGTGTCATGATGATGGGAACAAGTGTTTTGGGGGGGAGAGGGGGAGTGGGGGAGTGGGGTTGAATGGGACCTCACATATATATTTTTGATATAATATTATTACAAAGTCAATAAAAAAAAATGCACATCTGTGTAGCCGATGGTCTACCTAAATTACCTGTTCCAATATGAGTTTCTAATTCTTTTCCATTAACTGTGTAAAGATGAACGGCATTCAGATCATGTGAGGTGAGCCGGCCAGCACTTTCTGCTGTCAGCACGCTGGACTGAGGACCAGTGAACTTACTCTATAGCCACAAACATTGCAAACTTCACTTCATTTCTAAACTGCAGGCCTCCAGCCCTCAGCTTGGTTTACTGTTGTTGCTTTTTGGTTTTGTTTTGTTTTTCAATTCGGTTTCTTTTTCTGTAAAAGGATTGGGTTTGAAGCCATGATATATCAGGTGCTGCCAATCTTAAATTCTGTGGCTAGGACTATTCTTCATGAAGACTGGCCTCCCACCGTGTTCCCCTCTATCTTCAAGGCATGAAATAAGACCTCAGAATGGCGTCATTTTAGGAAATGAATCTAAAGCATTGCTCAGCAAGTAGTGATGCATAGGTGGAAAGTGTAATGAAATACTGCCCTATTCTAACTCATTTGTCTTTTTTCTTTATGGCTGAGTTACGGATTCTATTTGAAACCGATTGCTGTCTAAGTCATGGGGACGTTTGCATTTTGAATACTGAAACTAGAGGAAAGGTCAAATGCGTTTTCCTAACCTATTTTTATTGTTGTCCTTATTATTGTGACTAACACGTGCCTTGTACTGACTTTTTATTATTGGCCAGACACTCTGCTGTCTTACCAGACAGACATTAGTGTCCCTGTTTATAGTTAAGGAGACTGAGGCACAGAGCAGTCCAGTTGCATGAGGCCACACACCCAGCAAGTGGCATGGGCAGGATTTAAAGTCATTTCTGTCTGATTCTAAAGTTTGAGCTCCTAGTAGGCCACCGCATTTGATTTTTGCTGGCTGACTATTAATATGTCTCTCCCACTTGGTTCTGTGTAATCTTATATCCCCTAATACAGTCCTTGATTCAAGGAACTTTTTTAAAGTGTGCCTTTTCAGATATTTTAATGACTCTTGCCATTAAAATGCATAAAATCCAGGAACACCATTATTGATCAGCATGGGAAGTTCTTATACAATTGCTTTCTGCCCTGGTCCTACAGGGAAGATAAAAAACAAACAAATAACAAAAAGGGCCCATTGGTAAGAAAATAGTTCACCACCAAAATAGAGATTTTTGCCTTTGGATTTTGCCAAACCTTCTAGACCTTTCAGAATTGATATTCAATAGAGCAGATATTCAGATTGACACCCCCGAGCCACACATTCACTGCAGTCCACCTCCTCCATTAGGCAGGCTGGCGAATATTCATGCATTTGACATTTAGTTTTTGGTAGTGCAACCTGGGGCTAGATTACAGTACAAGGAACTGGACAAGGGATAAAATAGCAGGAGGCAGATATGAAAGGGAGCAGGTGTATTTACATCAGCAATGGCTAGTACTTACTGAGTGCTACCCTGAACCTGATCCTATTCTAAAGTGCGGCACACATGCTATTCCATTTGATGGTCAATACCCTATAAAGTAGGGGCAGTCATATGCCCCATTTCTCTTTTGAGGAAGAAATTGAGGCTTGGGGGAGGTGAAATGACTTATCCGGGATCACACAACTGTTGTGAAAGAGCAGGAAATTCCAAGCCAGGCAGCATGTCCCAGAACCGGGGCTTTTCTTGGTGGGTCATTGGTGGGTGTGATCAACTCTAGCTAGAGAAGAGGATTTTGCTTATGTATGCCAAGTTCACACTGGCCATCTAGACCCTGGTAATAGAACCTGGGAAGAGCATTCCAAGCTGAGGTCATATTTGGAGAAATAACAGAGGCAGGAAAGTACAAAGATGTCTGAGAGCAGCGAAGGGCCAACCTGGAAGGAATTTCTTGTGTTCAAAGTGATGTGGCTGGAAGGTGGGTGAGAGGCAGATCATAGAGGGCTGCAAAGGCCAAATTGTGTAAACGAACACACCATTTACTTAAGGGACCGAGACCTGACCGTGTGCCCCCTTCATCCCTCATGATGAGGTTATGTGTCATTAGAAACATTCCCGTTTCAGATAGGGAAACTAAACGTACTAGAGATAAAGCCAGTAAGTGATAGAGCTTAGATTCAAACCAAGGAAGCCAGGGCCCAGAGGCCATGACCTTCGTGGCTAAGCTGCTGTCCTGTTTGGAAGTGAAGTGATGTGATCATGAGTGAGGACCCGTGAATAGGACAAGAAAGACTGAGGGAAGAAAAGCCAGCTGCTTAGGTGACTGTCGCAGTCCTCGGGAATAGTAGTCAAGATGGTAGCAGTGAAAAGGGCTGTGAGGTGGGAGGGATTCAGGAGATGGGAAATGGGATTTGGAAGGAGGCACTCGAATCTGACCCTGTGCTTTCCTGGGTGCTGTGACCTTGGAGGGGTGGGCTAACCTCTGCACTTGCTTCCCTCGTTCCCAAAGCAGGAAAAGGCAAATGAGTTCTACTTGGACCCTGCCGATGGCGAGGTGGCAACAGGCCATCCATCTGGCCACGCCTGGCGGGTCAGTTGGAAATCTGGGTCTGGAAAGAGGTCACGGCACTCAAAGAAATGTGGACTCATCTGCAGAGGGAAAGGTTGAAATCACCAAGAGGGGGGACATGTAGGGAGAGAGAAATGAAAGGAGGACTGAACCGACCCGCCTCCTCCCGAGAGCCGGTCAGGACTTATAATGAAATTCCTAGGAGCACATTACCTTTTTCTAGCGCCATCGTTTTTTAGTTAACATCGTTTTTGATATGTGAAGCTGTCTTCTAACCCTTTCCTCGCGTCAGCATTTTCTACCTCAGCACAATGCATCATACAGTGGCCAGGTGAATGCTAATACCTCTTCTTTACTTGGCTCCACATTTGCTATTTCTTAGGATAAAATCCCTTCCACATGAAGCCCTCTACGGTAACCTCAGAGTTACTAATTCCGTATTTGAAAGCCTTAGCTTTCCTGTGGGGCATCATATGTTGCCAGAAAAGTCATGATGCTGGTTTATTTGTTTGGCGTTTTATTAATGCATTCACTCCATTAATTTAAGATGGAATTTGAAAGTGCGATGTGGGACTAAGGTTGCTGGTTGACGCAATTGCCCAGAAGAGCAGATCTGGGTGATGGGCTTTGAACTGACTTCTTTTAGTGCCTTTTGTTTTCAACTTCGATATCCCTTGGCACACTCTTCTCCAGGCTGCCTGCTCTGGCCTTCAGACTCACCTCAGCAAGCTGGGCCATTCCAAAGAAACAAGCACGTCCCCAGGAGCCCTTGCCAAAGCCATGGAGTCTTTGCTAAAGGTCTTGGGGACATGCTGGCGGGCTTGCATGCGGGTGGACTGTGGGGTCCATCACATCGTACTGCAATGCTCCCCCCACCTCCCCAAAAAACTCTCCTCTCTCCTAATCCCACTTCTTTTTGTAGCTGCTCAAATTCCTCCTCTTCTTCTCCCCTCCCCCCTTTTGCTCTCTCCCGGCCAGCACACCCTCCTCTTTATTTTTTTGCTGTCACATTTTCCCTCTTCTCCCTAGCCTCACTTGCATCCCAAATCATTGCAGGCCTTGCAAAACCAACACATTTTCCTTATTAGTCACCATTATTAGGAGGTTGGAAGCTAGGAATTTTAATGCTTTGTCCCTGTCATGCAACTATTGATTTCATAATATTAATTATTGAAATAGAACTGAACCACATTCAATAAATCATATACAGCAGATTCATAGCCAAAGAGCATTTGTCTTCTTGGACTTAAGTGAGATTTCACTGACCTTTGCAGACTGGTTGTGCTGACTTCCTCTGGAGTCTGTTTCTAGCTTTTAAATTTTTTTTGGCAGGCTTCAGTAAATGGGCAAGTGCTAAACATATACAAGTGTTTGTAGACCTCCCAGATCTACCCCCAGAGAGGGAGGGGAGTGTAAATCTAGCTCTAAAATTCTCGTTTGCACCATTCTCCAACTCTTTGCCTCAACACACACAAGGCAGGGAGAAAAGAATAATGGAAATGTCCTCAGCCTTTTGGGGGGCTGTTTGTTAAAGATATAGGTTGTTTAAAAATGAGCATAATAAATACCAAGTATCAATGCAATAAGCATTCAATGGATGGATGGATGGAGTGAATGAGTGAGTGCATGAAAGGAGGTAGTGCCCCTCCCCCTTTAACCTGGGATGGTAAGAGAAATGGGTAGGTGATTAATGGCCTGGTTATAGTTGTATTCAAGCTTGTGCTCCAGCTCTGCTTTGACATCAGTTCAATAACAACTTCCTTTTCTTCTAGCAATTGTACCTCTAACCCAATTTCACCAAAATCAGGAAGGTCCAGTAACTTTACCAATGACCCACACCCAGTTAGTGTTGGAGCTCATGAACTGTAAGCCACGTTGCTGGTTTTTATTAGACCCTATAGGTGTCCCTGTGGCTGTAATGTATAATCCTACATTTTTGTGATACTGATAATGTGATTCGTGGCATATTGGGAGACCAGGAGGGATGGTAGCAAAACCTGATCTGTCATTAATTTAGCCAATTCAGTTCAATCCATTGCTTCACTAACTCTACTCACATGGTATAAAATATTATTAGTATCTCTGGCTCTTTAAAACACAAACTAATTTTGCCTTCGAAATATATTTTCCATGAGAATTTTTATAATATTTAAATTTTTAAAAAATATATATTGAAAAGGTAGATGCTTAATAAATACTAATGTAACTTACTTGAACTACTCAAAATTATGATGCCAGTTGTAGAAAAAGAAATCAGCAAGCAAACGTGAATGTTGTTAGAATGGCAAGTTGGTGATTCATTGAAAGTTATCAAAAATGATATATCAGGGAAGTAGATGTGGCTCAAGCTATTGGGCTCCCATCTACCATATAGGAGGTCCAGGGTTTGTTTCCCAGGGCCTCCTGGTGAAGGCAAGCTGGCCCGCACGGCGAGCCAGCCCAAGTGGAGAGCTGGCCCATGCAGAGTGCTGACCCATGCACAGAGCTGGTACAGCAAGGTGATGCAACAACAACAAAAAAGAGACACAGAGGAGAGACAATAACAGATGCAGCAGACCAGGGAGCTGAAGTGACACAAGAGATTGAGTGCCCCTCTCCCACTCTGGAAGGTTCCAGGATCAGTTCCCAGTGCCACCTAAAGAGAAGACAAGCATACACAGAAGAACACACAGTGGATAGACACAGAAAGCAGGCAGCAAGTGCAAAATCAACAAGGGGGCAAGGGAATAAATAAATATTTTTTTAAAAATGATATATCACTATGATTCACCATGGAATAAGTGGGAAGAGTTTCTTGGAATGATAAAGTATTGCAAAAAAAAAATTAGGCTGCATCAGGATTCTGGAAATAAAGAGGAGGAAGGCAGTGCCCAGTCTGAGATGGCCTATTGGGGGGTTGGCCAGTCTAGACGAGGCTCTCAGTGTGATGGGCATAGAAACAGTCCAAGGTTTGAATTACAGCTCCCTCACTGATTCGAGCTGAAACCTTGGGCAGGTTTTATCATTTCTTTGCTTAGATTTCCACATCTGTAAAACTGGCAAAGTAATACCTACTTCAAAGAGTTGTTATGTGGATTATTAATAATGATATAAATATATCCTTTTTACCCAAATATACTTTCTGAATCTTGCTCATTGTACTTAAAATATATACCTTAGAAAAGGCAAAACTATTGAAACAGAAAGCAGATCAGTGGTTGCCTGGGGCTGGAGTGAGGGAGGGGAATGGTTACAAACAGGCAGGAGAGAACTTTCTGGGAGAATGGTTTGGTCCTAAAACTGGATTGTGGTGATGGTTGCACAACTGTATAGGTTTACTAAAATACATCAAACTTTATACTTTGTGGCATGTAAAACATAGCTCAATAAAGCTATTACATGCATGTACGTGTCTATGTGTGTATACATATCATAGAGACCGTTACAAATCAGATCACATAGAGGGGTTTCACTGTTGTTGGTTTTACAACTGCAGAGCATTCCACAGCATAGACATAGAATAATTTCTTCAACTAAACCCATACCACTGGCCCTTTGTATTTTTCTAGTCCTTTGCTCAGGGCTGCCATGAATAACCTTGAACACACTGGATTGGTACATGTGCAAGGATGTCAGTAGAGTCAGCTCTCAAAAGTTAAATTACTGGGTTGTGTGGCATGAGCACTGGTGATTTTGAGAGATACTGCCAAATATGCCTTCATAAGAACTGTACCAATTCACACTTCCACCAGGGCCATTTGAGTCCCTGTTCTTCATTGCTGTACCACACAGTATTGGTCACCACATTTTAGTATGTTTGCCAGTCTAGTATATGAAAAATTGCATCTCAGTATAGTTGCAACTGACGTAATTTCTTTTTTAACTTACTTTTTATTTTGAAATACTTTCAAACTTAGAGGAAGGTTACAAAAATAACACAAACCCCATACATAAAACTCCAACATACCTCTACCCACCCTCCAGATACCCAGATCCACCAATTTCAACGTTTTGCTACATTTGGTCTGGTATTGTTTTTTGCTGATAATGAAATATTGTCCTAAGGCCGTGTATTGAAATAGTCCATCTATATCTTAGCTCAAGTCCCATCTGTATTTAGGTTTATAGCTAAACCTTCTGTTGTGCTCCATTGATCTGTATATCTACTCCTGAAATAATACCACATGGTCTTGATTACTGAGACTTTAGTATGTTTTATTTCTTAAGAGAGCTAGTCATCCCACCCACCACCATTGTTTTTCCTTCTTAGAGTTCTCTTGATTTTTCTTGTTTCTTTATTTTTCCATATGAACTTCGGAGTCACCTTCTTTGGGGAAAGGGCTAGAATGTATTGGTGTTTTAAGGGGTAGTGTGTTACATTTAGGAATTGCTTCTAGAAAGGATTGACATCTGTAGGGTGTTACATTGTCATTTCCAGTTTGGTGAGGCCTTCTTTTTGTGCCTTCAGGTATGTTTTTAACTTTTGTTTATATTGGTTCCGTACATTTCCTGTTAAGTTTATTCTTAGGTGTTTTATTTTTCTTGTTGCTCTTGTCCATGTAGTCTTTTTTTTTAAAAGATTTATTTATTTATTCCCCTGTCCCCCCGTTGTCTGCTCTCTGTGCCCATTTGCTGTACGTTCTTCTGTGTCTGCTTGTCTTCTCTTTAGGAGGCACTGGGAACCGATCCTGGGACCTCCTGGAGTGGGAGAGAGGTGCTCAGTATCTTGTACTGCCTCAGCTCCATGGTCTGCTGCATCTCTTATTGTCTCTCTGTGTCTCTTTTTGTTGTGTCATCTTGCTGTGCCAGCTCTGTGCTTGTGCCATCTTGCCTTCACCAGGAGGCCCCGGGAATTGAACCTTGAATCTCCCATATGGTGGATGGGAGCCCAATCACTTGAGCCACATTCACTTCCCCCATGTAGTCTGTGTCATCTTGCTGTGCCAACTCTGTGCTTGTGCCAGCTCGCCGCATGGGCCATCTTGCCTTCACCAGGAGGCCCCGGGAATTGAACCTTGAATCTCCCATATGGTGGATGGGAGCCCAATCACTTGAGCCACATCCACTTCCCCCATGTAGTCTTTTTAACCATTGTATCTTCTAAAAAGTTATTTGTGTATATGGAAACCATTGATTTTTTATGTTAATTTGTTCCCTCTTTCTTTAATGAATTATTTATAGTATTTTTTATTCTTTTGAAATTTTTTGGTATATAGCCATATCACCTACAAATAATGAGTGTTTTACCTTGTCCTTCCAATTTTTATTTCTCTGAATTATTAATCTTGTCTAGTTGTGTTGGCTGGGACCACCAGAGTAAAATATTACACAATAATATTGATAGTGTTCACCTGTGTCTTGTTTTGACTTTATGGAGAGTTCCTCTAAAATTTTTCCATTAAACATCTTGCTTGTTTTGGACTGAGATAAATATACATTATCATGATATTTAAATATCCATCTGTTCCTTTTTTATTGAGTTTCTTTTCTTTTAATCAAGGATGGTGGTTAATTTTGTCAAGGTCCTGTTCAGAAGTTATGAAGTTTATCATGAGATTCTTATATCAATAGATATGTTAATATTGCACCATCTTTGTGTTCCTCTAATAAATCCCTACTTGATTGTGATGTATTATTATTTTACTATTATGTTAGTTTCTGTGTACTAAGACTTTATTAAGCATTTTGGCACCATGATCAATAAGTGAGATTGGCCTGACGTACTTTTTTTTTCAGGGGAGGAAAAGTTCATTATCCAGCTTTGATATCAGTGTTACACTTACTATGTGAACATAATTTGTTTATTTTATTTTATTAAAGTATATCATTCATACATGAACATACATAAACAATAGGTGTATAGTAAAAGTTTTACTTACAAAATAAACATGCATAACATCATACAGGGTCCCATACATCACCCCACCATCAACACTTTGCATTCTTATGAAACACTGGCTACAAACTATGCAAGAGCAGCACCACAATACTATTACTAACTATAGTCCATATCTTACAGTTGGTGTATTTTTCCCCCAACCCAGCCTATTATTTTTTTAAATATATTTTTATTACAGAGATTGTGAACTTCTAAAACAATCATTTACATGTATAGCCTTACCATACTACACCCCTTCACCAACATACCACACCGTGGTGGAATATTTGTTACAGATTATGAGATAATATCATCAGATTATTACCACCAACCATGGTTCATAGCATACATTTGGCACACTTTTTCCATACTCCCCTATTATCAACACAGTACATCTTTGGCATTGATGCAATATTACAGTATCGCTATTAGCCACAATCCATAGGTCATACCAATTGGATTTTTCCCATGCTTTGCCATATTCCCACTACCCTGCAATAATGATGTACTTCCCTCTAGCTTACAGAAAGACACTGTTGCCTCTGTACCATCAACCACAACTCTCATCCACCTCTGGTTCACTGAGTTATTCAGTCCCTAGATTATTCTCTAGCTTTCTTTCAATTGACATTTGTATCCCTAGACTACCCTTTTCAGCCACAGTTCCATTTATAAACCAGCTGCTACTCACTATAATGTGTTACCGTCAACTCTATCCATTTCCACACTTTTACAGTTATGTTAATTAAAACTTCTACGTACCTTAAGCATCAGAAGTCCTTCTCAGCCCTCCTCTTATCTCCTAATAACCTATACTCTAGGTTTTAACTCCATTTGGTTATTTTTTGTACATAATTTGTTTTTGGTTTTCTTCTTATTCCCTTCTATGTAAAGTATTAAATAATATTAACATTATTTTTTATTAAGATTTGGTAGAATTCCCCTGTTAAAGAAATTCAATATTTTTATTCCTCTCTTTCCCTTTTGAAAGGTAGCTCTTTCACAACTTCCTCTAATTCTTTTCTGAAAAATACTGTCTTTATAATTTCTCTCATGGAGTGAATTTTGATATATTTTACTCTCTTAAAATGTTGTTCTCCTAATCTAGGTTTTCACATTTTTATTTCCTTGATTATATTGTTTGTGTAATTTATTGTCACCCTAGTCTCCATATATCCTTTGAAGCCTCAAATTTGTTTATTGTTTTTACTGCTTAACATTTTCTGCTTCCCTAATTTCTGCTTTTAATTTATTATTTCCTTCCTTTGCTTTCTTTCAGTACATTTTGTTCTTAATTTTGAGTTATTTATTTACTTTTTAAAATTATTAGTATAGGTAGAGAAAGTTTGAATTTCCTCTGAGCCCTACTTTGGGTGTACTCTGTAAATTCATATTTATTTTGTTTTTGTTTTCCTTATTTTCTAAAGTTATGCAATCTGTTTACGTTTCCTTTTTTAAAAAAACTAACTTGTTTAGGAAATATGTGTTTAATTTCCAGGAGTTAGGGAGGTTTCTTTTTGTTCTGATTCTATTATTAGATTTTCTAGTTTAACTACATTTTGATGTCATACATTTTTTAAACTTAATTTATAGCTAGTTTTTGTGGAGGATCTAATTTATGTTCAGTTTTTGTGATGGTGTCATGGGTGCTTGAAAAGAAGATATATTTTGATTTTCAGCGTATTGACTTTGGTAAATATCAACTAGATAGTATCAGACTATAGTAATTTTCTCAAGAAGGACACATAGAAATAATATTCCTTGAGTTCTTACATGGTCAAAACAATTATTTGAAATCTTTGGACTTGAAAAACACTTTATTTGGATAGAAATATCCTTGGGTTTCTCCTTTTTGCCTTGGGAATTTTGTAAATGTTTCTTCTGATGTGGAATATTGCTGTAAACAAGTCTGAAGCCATCTCAATCTCCCCCTATATATGCTTTTCCCCCTGGTTTTCCAAAGAATTCTAGCTTAAATTTGAAATCCAGTGAGTTTTCAATGACTTTTTTGGGTCCAAACTCTCTGATATACCCTGTGTTCTTTCAGTAGGAAGACACAAGTCTCTTTTTTTTTTTAAGGCCAGGTTAGATTTAATATAATCAATAATAAGAAATAGATAGTGTAGCAACAAACATTCATAAATGTAAAAAATAATTCTAATATAATGGAAATTAATTATAACATAATTCTAATTTTTACATTATAGCTCTAACTATTGGACATAATAATCTCTAAGAATGGAATAAATAATTGCTTTAGTCATTTAATTTCCATTTAGGCCATAATTCTTTCTGGATAATCAAATTCCTATTTGGGAATTCTTCACATCTTATTGGAATGAATTACCACAGATACCAATATGCCAACTCATAATTTTATGAGGCAGAAAACCTAAAATCTTTTTCAGCAGTAGTCATGCTAAATCATTATTGATCCAGGTGGATTATTTTAATTAACAAGAATGCATAAGGAAGGGTTAAAGAAAAATGAAGTGTCCAAAAATATATCTCTTCTCCAGTCCTCCTCAATTAAAAGCAAATGCTTATTTTGTATGAAGAAACTAAGTCTTTTAATCTTTTGGGTTTTTTTTCAATACCAGAGCTGGGGAATGAACCTAGGACCTCATATTCAGGAAGCCAGCCCTCAATCACTGAGCCACATGGGCTCCCCGAGTTGGATTTTTCACTTGTTTGCTATTGTTTTTCTTTTTGTTTTTAGGAGGCACTGGGGATTGAACCCAGGACTCCCATGTGGGAAGCAGGTATTCAACTGCCTGAGCCACATTCACTCCCCTTAAATTTAATTTTAGTAAAGTTTTGAAAATTATATCTTTAAAAGATTGCTTTCCTCTATTATGTTTGTTTTCTTCTTTAGGATTTCAATTGTAACCATGTTGGATCTTCTTTTTCTGACTTGTAAGTCTGTCATCTTCTCCTAATTCCTTTTATGACTTTATTTTCATTTTATTTTGTTTTCTGCAGGTTATACCTATATTTGTGCTTATGAAAATTTTATCTTTTTATTTCTATAATGGTTTCATTTTCCCACTTAGCTTTTTTTCCCCTGAATTTTGCCAGCTTGGTTTTCATCTCTTCCAACTGTCTCGCTGTTTCTATGATGAGGTTTTGATGAGGCTTTGTTTATGTGATTACTTCAATTATTATTTTTTTCATTCTTTTCTAAAAAATGAATTGATCTATTCTCTAGGAACATTTCTCAGGCTAGACTTCTTTATATGTTAATGAATTTCACTGCTCCTTTTCTACATTTTCCTAATAGTTCTAGACTGATACTGTGCTACTTCCCATTTTGTTATTTTTTTGTTGTTGTTGAAGGCATTGGATTTTAATGGACCAGCAAATTATGAGAGATCCCTGAAGGGGTAAACAGGTTCATATTCTAGCCTCGGTGATTTTTTTGTTTGCTTGTTTGTTTACCATTCAGAAGGTCTCTTCTCACCTGCCATGTCAAACTGCTTCCTGCACAAATAGCTTATCTCTGAGCTTCTTTTAATAGCACTACATCCATATGTAAATTGGAACTTGGGTTTTTTTTCTCCTACCACTGAGCTCACTTCCATTCCCTTTCTTGCCTTTTCAGGGAAGGGATAAAACATCTCTTCAGTATATGCTCTTCACCTGCAGGAATTGTAGTGTGTGTGTGTGTCTGCACATGCACAGGCAAATAAGTGCACGCATCATAACTTTTGCCACCCCTGAACTCTCTTCTTTAATTCTTTCCAGCATACCTCTTGTACATATTCAGCTGTTTTTAGCACTCTTTACAAATATTTTGGAATCTGCTTCTTATATTTTGTCAAAAACAAGGCATGCATTTTTTTCTCCATTCACCTCATTGTTTTACCTCTTTATTTGTTAAGGGAAGGTACCAATTCTTTGATATTTTTCTTTAATTTCTTTAGAGATTTTTTTAACATCACAATTTTTAGTGTTACTAATTTGGATGGATGCTATTGTTATCTCCTTTAATGAAAGGTGATAACTTCCCCTACCCTTAAAGAAAGAATCAGGGGAGCAGATGTGGTTCAAGCAGTTGAGCTCCTGTTTCTCACATGGAGGTCTTGGGTTCAGTTCTCAGTTCCTCCTAAGGAAAACAGAAACAAACAACAAGCAAAAACAAACGTAAAAGCCAACTCAGGGGAGCCAATGTTGCTCAGTGGTTGAGCACTGGCTTCCCACGTATAGGGTCCCAGTTTCATTTCCCAACCCCCAGTACCTCAAAAAAAAAAGGGATCATCTTAAATCTTAAAAGATGCTTTCCTTCATTCATACCAATAGAGTGGGCATTTATAAACAGGATATGAAATTATGTGAGATGTATTATCTAATATTTTGGGACAAATAGCCTAAGTAATATTTTTCACAGATACAGAATTGGTTGTATAATTCTCTTTTTCTGTAATTAATTGGGGTAGTTGTAATAATATAGTGCTTCAACCTGGTTGAGAGTATTCGATTTAATCACATAATCTGATTGATTTGATTGATTTTTTTCTCTGATTGAGAAAAAGCTGCTTTCTCTAGATTTGGGCACAGGAATGCAGTCTGGATAAATCTTATAGTCTTTTTATAACACATTCCCTGTCTTTCGAAGATCCATCTTTAATATTTTATATATATACTATTTTCACAGCCACTATTATAAGACTTTGGTAGTATTTATCATCTTTTAAAATCTAGAATTAAAAAAAAATCCTTATGAAATTAGTATTCATTTTTCACCCAGAATGAGTTTAATTACACATGTGAACATATGGATGATTATTTTTAGAAGAAACATAAATAAATAGTAAATAATAGTAAACTAAATTCTTATTCTAGCCAATTATTTCATAGATGTTCCAAAATATTTAATTTTACTTTGTAATCTAAGGTGGTATCAATTTATTTAAACTGTTCATCAAAGTGAAAATAGCTATTTTAAAATACTATATTATAGTGGAATGTGCTTAGTGTTAATGTTTGGTTTTCCTTTTATTTAAATGTTTTCTATTATAATAAATGTGCAGATGTTTCATAGTTATTGCACATTTTATAAGCATGATTATGTAATTTAAATTAATACCATCAATTTTCACTTGAAGCAGTGTTTTGTAAGTAAACATATTTGAGTTTGGCTCTTTTCTTCCCTACAGGGGAAATCCAATTTGCAAACAGTTGGTTAGAGGGGAACACTCTGAAAGTAAGGGTAGGTTTCACTAGATTACATTCATGAGACATTAAGTGATTTCTTTATCATGATTTTAAAATATTGACAGACCCTCAAATTGTGTGGGCTACACTTGTTTATAATAAATAATGAACCAAAGTGGAAAATGGAATTGGAGATTTTACATTGATGAAGTTTCATTTCACTCAGCTGATGAGCCTGTTTAGACAGACTCTCCATCCACTAAATCCTGACTCTGAATTTTCTTTGACCATAAGTAAAGGAGGAATGTATAAGAGAAGCTTCCCTTACCTGCCGTGTTCCCGTGAGTGAGAGAGAAGCCTGAGAAGGAGGATGCAGTATGAATATATTGCTTCAAGGTAGGAGGGACAGATGAAATTGGAGGACCCTAGGTATTCCAAATCATCCCCAAAGGTAGAGTGGAGAGGATGACCAAATGGTTTTCTTTTACTTCCTGGAGTACAAACCAAAGACATTTGCCCTGGGTCTCCTCTTTCTTTTAAGCAAATGCTGAAGGAAAATCTTCAGGATAAAATTGGACCTTGAATGAGCCTTTGATGTAGAGAGGAACTAAAAAAAGGCATTTTTTAAACAGACTTTGATCATAAACTAAACTAAACTAGAGAATTCAGTAGCCCATAGGCCATGGCTGGGTGCCACTTTAATGAATCTGACACTCTTTTAAATTGAATAATGGAGAGATTTTCATTCAAAATATCAGGTTTAAGCTGTGCCGACCCCATTCACCTCTATGAAACTAATGGAAAACAACAACAAAAATAATTTAAAAAGAAGAAAGCTCCATCATTAATGAAACCAGGAAACAAGGTGTAAAAGTTGGCCAAGGAAATAATTCCCAGACTACCAACTACAATGGGGAAATTGCCCCAAAACAGGGAAATTTAGCCCAAACTGAGGGAGCCCTGGAGAGGAGAGATATGTCTCAAGGAAAGGAGTGTTCCACAAATGGGAGTCATAGGTGAAAAAGTGCAAGGAATGGTCCTTGAAAGAGTAGGACCCAGGCACAGGCACCTCTCGTCCCTGCCAGAGAGTAACAGGGGAGCTAGGGTTGAAGAAATTTGCAGAGGGCCAGGCTGGCGGGCACAGTGGGCAGGTGGAAGAGAGACAGTGGGTGGCAGTCAGCTATGCCACAGCTAATCTCAGCTGAAGAGAAATCAATAATTTTAAAAATGCAAAATCACCACAAACACTACAAGCCCTGTGACATACAGGATTTCCCCACCAGCCATATGCATACCTTCTGTTGGCACCAAAAATGGCAAGGAGGATGAAGGACCTTAGAGTCCCCATGCAACAAAAAACAAGTTACCTCCAAGGGCGATGGAAGGAGAGTAAGGGTGTCTTCCGAATTCTCCAGAGCTAAGCTCAGCTCTGAAGAAGTGGCCTAAAATAGCGACAGTGCCATAGAAAGAGCATAGTGAAAGCCAAGAATCTAATGCTCAGCCACGTTGTTGTTCGTCTATGAAGGCAAAAGACTGACATTTTTTAACATGGAAGTGAACATCGGCAAACTCTTTGTAAGAGAATAAATGACTTGATTTTGAGGTTTCTTCAACCAGAAATGAATAAAGAAGCTGAAATGAGTATCATATCTGTGTCCATATAAGAGAAAGGTCAAAACAACTGTGGGAAGTAGGGGTGCGGAATGCAAATGCTTTATGTCTTGCTAATGTATAATTAGTAAGATAATTTGTCTAATATAATGAACACAAATTCATCGCAGGAGAGGATGGGGGATAAATTTAGGAGTGTGGATTTCCCCAGGTTTCATAGCTCAGAGTCAAAAGCGCCTGCCTAAAATGAATACATTAAGCAAGAGAGGCTTGAATTATATTTTTAAAACATTGTTTTAAAAGTACAAGAATAACCAGCAGAGGGACCTAAAAAATACTTTAACAAATCACCATGGAGAAGTGAAGGAGGGAGTTAGGAGGAAGTGCATATTCATGTATTTCTCAGTCTCTATAAGTTGGGAGTTAGTAGAAAAAGGTAACCACTAGGAGATAAAAAAAAAAATTGACTGTAAGATTGTCAAATTATCAGGAGAAAACAAGAAGAAAAAAAGAGCATATAGCAAGACACTGGCGATGCTATTGGACAGAAGTGTGGAACAAGAGGGAGGGAGAAGCCCTTTTCCTTGTATTCCCTTTGTTCTGTAGGATTTGAGTTTTCATTTTATTTATTTTTTGGCCATGTGCCTGTTTTATTTTCGTAATGTATGGAATAGTTTTTCCAACCCTCAAATTCCAGATTGGCTTTAAAGGTTGTATTGCTCTTTAAGTGCAAAATTTCTGTCCTATGTGGTCGACCAGATTTCAAAAGTTGAGCCAGATTCATATGTTAGATTTGTTTATAGAGGCTCAACAACTGCCTTGGTCATTGTAACCTCACCTTTATTGAAAAGGAAAGTTGTTTTGGAACTACAATAATAGACCGAGATAAACTATCTCATATTTAATTAAATTTTCAAAGTGTTTTTGATTAAAACTACCCTGATAAGAATTATATGTTGAAACAGATTAGACGTTTCAGATTAACTTTGTAATAAGTTAAAAAAAAAAACAGGTCAGGAGACAGGAAATGAAAACTGGAGGTGAGCAAGAGATTTTCAGAGTAGGAGGATCATGGAACAGTCTCTTTAGAATGAAGGATCTTATATCTATTCATTAAACCTTTGGAAGATTTACATTGTGACAGAGCAAGATATGCCCAAAGTAGAAGATGGCAAGAAATGAGAAAGGATGCTGGAGAAAATGTGTTGGCCCATAATGTGTGATTACGCTGCAGTTCTTTCTAGAGCATTACAGATGGAGACTCCCTAGAGATTTGTAGATGTTGCTATTATTTCTAAAGCCCATCATTTCTGGCAATTATCTCATTGCCCTATTGGCATGGGCCCCCCTTAAAAGTAGAGGCACGTGTGGCTTATTTCATTATGCTTTAATTTCTTAGCATCCTTTAGCTAAGCAGTTCCCAGGCTTGGGAATTTTAGTCTTGAACATTTTGCTTTTAATTGGCACACTGCTGTAGTGATGAAAACCACTGTTTCCAAAAAGAAGAGCATTTTAAAGTAAATGTTTTGTTAAAGTGTAACAGACAGACAGAAAAACGCACAAAACGTAAGTGGACCACTCAAAGAATTTTCACAAAGCAAGCATACACGTGCAACTAGCACCCAGAAATGGAACATTACCAGCCCACCAGAAACTCTTCGTGTCCCTTTGGAGCCAGCCCAGGGGTAACTTCCATCCTGACAGATTAGTGTCCTCCTTTTTTTTTTAACTTTATGTTAATGAAATCCTGTAGCTTGTGTTCTTTTGTATTGACCTTCTTTCACTCCACATTAGGTTAGTGAGTTCATCCATGTAGTTGTGTGAAGTTGTAGTTCCTTCATTCCCAGTGCTGTATAGAATTCCATTGAGTGAATATGCCACAAATAACTGATCCATTCAATTGTGCATGGCCATTTGAGTAGTTTCCAGTTATGAGCATTATCAATAGTGCTAATATGAACATTCTAGCATGTTCTGCTTGGTGACTATATCTGCATTTATGTTGGGCATATATCTAGGAGTGTATTTGTTGGGTCACAAGGTATTTTTCACATGTTTAGCTTTAGTAATTCCAGTTTTCAGACATGTTGATGGTCATTTTTATCGACTCTAGCCAGCAGCGTATGAGGGTTTGCGTTGCTTTTCAACAGCTCCCTAACACTTGCCATCGTCTATCTTTTCCATTGCAGCCCTTCTGATGGGTGTGCAGCAGTACCCACTGTGGTTTTCGGTTGCATTTTCAAAAGAAGGGGTGTTTTAACCAAAATTAGAAAGTACCAATGCAGAAAAAGATATAATCCTTTCTTAAAGAGAACAGTTAGTAATTTCTGTTGACCTGCAAATTTTTAAAGACGCATAGAAAATATGAATGCTAAAGTAGGACAACATAAAGAGCTTCTTTTTCGTGACACGCCTGTGTTAATTTGGGGGTTTTTGTTAGCTCTTTCACCACAAATCCAGCTAGTGGAGCCTGGGTGCCCAATTCGTTCTGGTGTTTCCATTGTTATTACATTCATGATTGGAAAACAGAATGAACATCTATAGATCCGTTCCCTAAATCTAGACTATTCTGGCCAGACTGAAAGAAGCCAAAGAATAACATCCCCTATGCCCGAGGTTCACTGCAGTGTCAGGACGAGTCGGGGGTAGCTGACTAACCCTCTGTGTGTGTGCTCAGAGGGAAACCTCCAGGCTTAGCTGTCCCTACCCAGCTCAGGTAGAAATGCATCTCGGAGGGATCCGCTGCCTGGCCGAGTACCTGCATTGACCAGCACCTGTCCGCAGACCGGCTTTTAGAGACAACTCCTCTAGCTGATTCCAGAGACTGTTTCTCATGCAAGCACTCCTCTCTCTGCATGGGATTGCCCATTTTAGCTCATCGTTCAATAACCACTTTGGTATCCCATGGTTATGCATCCGCTAGCCATTCTGCCCAGCAGGGTGAATTCTGCTAGGCGAAAGGCCGAGAACCAATCATGCTGGACTCACCAGCTGAAGCTCAAAATATTTGGGTTGCTCATCAAAAAGTTTTTCAGAGGCAAATTTACCGTGAAGTTCATGACCCTTAAGCTTCAGGGTTTCTCACTTGCACAGGCCCCTTCCAAGGCCCTGTGTCTCTGTTTTGTAGTTGTAATTTTGTATTCTTGCTCTTCAAGAGCTCCCCAGCACCACCAATTATATGTACTTCAGGTCCCATAGAACCTGGGTAAGCACCTGGCTTCAGATGCCCATCATCTTGTTTGGCTGATTTTCCCTTTTTTGCCCTTGGACAAGAATTTGGAAATCATGTAGATTGACAGTTCTCAGTGACAGAATGTTACAATTAGCTGTGAAGTATGTATTAGGTAGTGAGAACAGTGGCCACTATTTATTGAGTGCTCATTCTGTCCTAGATACAGGCTCAATGGGATTTCAGTTAATATTCATGATAATCCTATGACAAAGACTATTATTATCCCTACTTTCACAGAGGGGTGAAAGTAACTTGCTAAAGTCATGTTTCTAGAAAATGGCAGAGTCAGGGCACTGTGCTCCTACTAATAATTAAATTTTAAAATGTTCAAATGATTTCCTACCTCAAACCCACTTAAAACATAATTTAGCACAAATGCACCAGTAACCCCAACTTGCTGCTTTCATTTGCCTTTTGGGAGGAAATTGTGACTAAGTCAAATTCATCCATCCGTGCCCTATTCTCTGATGAGCCCTCCCCCAAAAGGCACTATGTTCTCCATGTGGGCATCAGCCACTGTCAGATGGAGGACATAAATTAAGAATAGCTGAGGGGAGCAGATGTGGCTCAAGCAGTTGGGCACCTGCCTCCCACATGGGAGGTCCTGGGTTCAGTTCCTGGTGCCTCCTAAAGAAGACACAATAAGTTGATGCAACAAGCTGATCCAACGAGCTGATGCACAAACAGACACCATGAGCAGGCACTACAAGCAAGGAGCAGATGTGGCTCAAGCGGTTGGGTACCCTCCTCCCAAATGGGAGGTCCCAGGTTCACTTCCTGGTGCTTCCTAAAGAAGATGAGCAGACAACAAGCAGATACGGCAAGCAGACAACAAGCAGACAGACAAGGGAGCCATCTCAGGGGGTGGGTGGAGAATAGATGAGCTAGAATGCCTGCCTTACATGGCTTCAGGAGGATAGGCATTGCTTCCTGCTGAGGTATGTGAGAATTCCTTACAGCTTGATACTCTGCCTCCAAATCAGCAGACCTCAGGAGCAAGATCTTGATAAGTGTGGAAAAACTGGCTACAGGAAAGCCTGAGTCAAACTGAGGTCATGTCCACTCTTTCAATTGTCTTCCCCACTTTATTCAGTTCTGCGTGAAAATATTGCAGCCTCAGACATTACAGAATTAATCTTGAACTTTGGGTTTGGGCCAAGATGGTTCTCTTTTGCTCCTTAATGGAAAATTCCCTGGCTGTTTAGACCCCATATCAAACACTGTTGGTGATAGTTTGGACCTCTAGAAAATTTAGTGCACTGTGATTATTTTTTTCAAGTAGCTATTCATATCACTAACATAAATCTTTCTGGCAAAGATCCCACTAAGCGGTGCAAAAGAATTCTGTCCAGCGATTTGTAATCTCTCCTCCAGTAGCAAGCAACAGAATTAGATGTCACTGACTTTTTCTTCTCCCACTGAAGGAATAGAGATTAAAATGTAATGAAATTAAAGATGGTTGGGGAGAAGATTACAAATTTCAATTTAGTGTGTGCGGTTCCTACATATGGTGGGCTTCTAAGGTTTTCCTTGATATAGTACACCTGAATTTAATGTACATGAATGGAAAACTTACAGAAGAGCATTTCACCTCTAAGGGAATGGTTATGGATTGGTTTTCCTTCCTGGTAATTCAGGATCTACTTACCACATTACAAGCTGTTTTCTGCCTAGAGATTTCATCTACAATGTTCTAATACTAGTGAGGTACCACTTTAAATCTACCTGCAAGCACTTCCACATATCTCTATTTGACAGCTCTCAAAGTGGCCACAAAGTTTTAATAAACGTGTGGTTAATGGCAAATTTTATTATATTAGGAGCATGGGGGAAATTGAATACATGAATGATTTGTTTTCTTCCAGAATGAGAGACATATTTTCAAGATGAGTGGGGGTAGATGGACTATCTGGGTCTTCCTCTCCAGTTTTCTTTTGGAATAAGACTTCAGTTAATTATACAGGGGAGAAGATCACAACTTTCATAACAGTTCTGTGAATCCAGTGTATTAAAGAGCAAAATAAAAGCCACTATTAAAAAGCAAAAGTGTGACCTGGGCGGGGATGGGAAAGGATTCTTGCCTTAAGAGTCATTTGCATTTGAGTATGAGCTACATCCCTGCTGTGTGATGTTGAAAAAGTTACTTATTCCTTTTGCATGTCCTCAAGCAAAATGCAGAGACTATCTATCTGCCTTTTTTGAAAGCACTTAGACCTTGGTAAACCAGTAATTTCTCTTCAATTATAAGGTGGCATTAATTATTGTTATCTTTATGACCATTAATATTCTTTTAAACTTCAGAGGAAAAAATAATTCAAATTTCTTAACCTGAAAAATAGATTGGCATTTTCCATCTAATATTCACCCTCAGCTACCTTGCTTTGGGAAGTTGCAAAAAGATAACACCAAGATTTTAATTCTGGTGAGTTTGCCCTGAAGATCCCAACAGCCAGGGGAATTGGATAGCAGTTCTGTCTTTGATGCTTGACTTAGTTATTTGTTTGCCCCTGGGGTCTCCCGGGCACCCCAGAGCACACACTCCTGAAAAGTATAGATTTTGTAGAAATACCAAAGGATCTGGGAAATTCTGTGCCAAGGGAAAGGGCCAATACATCCCCCTCCCACCCCCAAACACCCAGATCCACCAGCTGCAACATTTTACCACCTTTACTGTGTCACTCCATCCACCAACCTAACTAGCCATTCATCCATCCATTTTCCAAACACCTGAGAGCAGGCTGCACATATCACACTCCCTGAACATAGAATAAATATGTCCATGTTCACCTCCCAGGAAGAAGGACATCCACCCATGCATCCATCTCAAATACAGTCATCAAATTCAAGAAATCCAACACAAATACCAAGTCCACACTGTACTTCCACCCCTTCCTGTGTCCCAACAGTGTCCCCTGAGCTCCTCTTCTCCACCCTTAGATGGCATTCATTGTCACTCTTTGCACTTAATTGTCATTATCTCTTTAGTTTCTCTCTCAGTCCTAGAACTGAGAACAAGGTAAATCTGCCCATCCCAACCACTCCCAAGCATACCATTCAGTGGGATTAATCACATTCACAATGCTGCAGTGCCCTCACCACCATCTGTTACTAGAATTTTCCTTTACCCCAAACAGAAACCCTATACTCATTTACAGTAACTCCCCCACTGTCCCTGCCGCCCACCCCTGGTAACCTGTCCTCTACTTTCTGTCTCTGTAAGCTTGCATATTCTTTGATATTTTCTTTGTGGTTACCACGGGGCTTAAATTTAACATCTTAAATCTATTACAATCTCATTTGCTTTGATACCAACTTAATGTCAATAACATACACACATTATGTTCCTATACACCTCTGCCACCCCCACCTTTTTGTAGATCTCATAAATTTTATGTTTATACATTACAATTCCAAAACAACTGATTTATCGTTAGATTTTAGGCATTTGCCTTTTAGATCCTATAGGAAGTAAAAAGTGGAATTACAAATCAAAACTATAATAGTGCTGGTATTTATACTTACCCATGTCATTATGTTTCCCAGAGATCTTTATCTCCTCGTGTGGCTTCAGTCATTTGTCTTGTGTCCTTTCTTTTCAAACTTCAGAACTCCTTTTAGCATTTTCTGTAGAGCTGGTTTAGTGGTGATGAACTCCATGAGTTTTTGTTTATTTGGGAATGTGTTAATCTTGCCTTCATTTTTTTTTAGTTAGGCCAGTAAAAGGAATTTATTGGAAAATGGGGGAAAAACAAAGCTTGCTGAGAAATGGGAGAGAAGGATGGAAATATGCACTGAGATTTGGTATAGGCTCTTCTAGGCAGAGAGAGAGAGCTCTGGCTTGTGTGGTTACCTTTTAAACTATTAGTTATTCCTCCCCTTGCTAATGCTAAGGGAAGGGGCCCCTGCTGTTATTGGCTACCCCACCAATGGTGTGGGCCAATGGTAAGGCCTGTTTCGAATATCTGGGGCCTTCCCTAGGCCCTAGGAAGAGTCCCAACTGGGACCTCAAGGTCTCAGCGGGGTCTCAAGGTCATGTTGTCTATCAGCCAGGTTATCTGTTGGCCATGTTGTGGCTCATCTTTTCATTTCACTGTACAAACCTGCCTCAACTCCCCCCTCAGAGAATTCGTGTCCTTATTCTTAAGGGGGTGCTGAGGGGCGATGGCGATTCTTCTCTAGTTACTTCCTGCTGGTTAGGGCAGTAGTCCCTGCCTGATAGGGCATAAACCTCTCTGACTATTCTGTTGAGGTTGAGGGAAGATGGATCTGGCACCCTTGTTGGAACTGGATGAAATCCCTGCATTGATTCTGTAAGAAATAAACTTAATTAGAATTTTGAAGATATATGGTCCTCCTAAAAGGATAAAGATGATGGTGGTGAGCAGGCTCAAAAAGGGGGCCAGCCATGACATACTGGACCATGAGAATGAGAAAAGGCCAGATGCCGCATCCTCCCAAAGTTGATGAGAAACAGCATTCTTCCGTGCATTCTTTTATGCTGTTGGTTAATTCAAGGGAGAGCTTGTGGTAAACCTGCTGGGTTTGGAAATAAACTGCCAATCCCAGTTCCCAATGCAGTGGTTATGCTTAGGACAGACAGCTAGGAAAAGTATGAAAAGAGGCACTGCCCTAGACATAAACTCACAAAGAGGCATATGGCAATCAAAATAAAGACAGTACTTAAGGAGAACCATTCTTTTGTCTTACTGCCTTCATTTTTGAAACATAGTTTTGACAGAGAATTTTTGGTTCACAGGTCTTTTTTGCTTTAAATTTGCCTTAAATTTGTGATGCCACTGCCTTCTTGCAGCCATGGTTTCTGATGAGAAATCAGCACCCATTCTTATTGAGGCTCCCTTGTATGTAACACGTTGCTTCTCTATTGCAGCTTTCAGAACTCCCTGTTTATCTTTCACAACACTTTGACTATAATATAGTGTGATGTGGGTCTACCTAAGTTTATCCTCTTTGGAGTTCGTTGAGCATCTTGGGTATGTATATTCATGTCTTTTGTTAAATTTGGGGAGTTTTCAGCCATTATTTCTTTGAATATCTCTCTGCCCCTTTCTCTCTTTTCCATCTGGGTCTCCCACAATGTGTCTATTGGAAGTTGATGGTGTCCCACAGGTTCCTCAGGCTCTGTTCACTTTTTTCCTTTCCTTCTTCTTTCTGCTCCTCAGACTGGATGATTTCAATGTTCTTATCTTCAATTTATCTGATTCTTTCTTCTGCTTGCTCCAATCTGCTGCTGGACTCCTCTGGGGAATTTTCTATTTCTGTTATTGTGATCTTCGGCTCTGGTTGGTTCCTTTTCATAATTCCCATCTCTATATTGTATTCTGTTTGTGTTCATCTATCATTTTTATGATTCCCTGTAGTTCTTTGTCCATGTTTTCCTTTAGCTCTGTGAGTATATTTAAGACCATTGTTTTGAAGTCTTGTCTGAAATGTCCCAGGCCTAATCCTCCTCATTGATGGTTTCTAATGCTTTAATCTTCTTTACCTCGGCCTTCACTTCCTGTTTCTTTTTATGGTTTGTAATCTTTTGTTGAAACCTGAACATGTTAATATTTTAATCTGTTATCACTGGAAGTTAGATGCTGAGGCATCTGTTCCTTAAGCTTGTATCCAGCTAGTGTTATGCAGAGCTTTCCTTGAAAAGAAGGCCAAAAAGAAAACACCTTTCCCACTCTTTGTGGATTGACTGTACATGTCCTCTCCTTCAGATTTTATCCATAGGATGAGTTTAGAGAATTGTTCCAGGCCAAGCAACACCCTAGGAATTCCATTTCTAAGATTCCCAATGTTTCCTCTTTCTTCAGAAATAGTTTCCTTATGGTCCGGGCACTGTCCTACAGTCAGACCATATGTCCTACAGGCAGCAATCCTTTGCCCTAGGTAACCGCTTGGGTGCTCTGTCATAGTATTCTGTAGAAGAGCTCTCTGAGCTGTCTTCTACATGCAGGGCAATTTCTAAGATAGTCAGTCCCTCAGGCCACCACCAGACAGATTGGGCCAGATATACATCCTCCCAATACGTGCACCAGGGCCACTCTGCTCCCCCTGGAACCAGGGCCAGTGATCTGCACTGGGAGATTGAGCTGACTTGGTGTTGAGTCAGTGAGAGGTGGAAGAGGGGCCAGCCAGGGACCCTGAGATTTTATTGCTTTTAAGTAGCCTTTTTCTTGATTCAGTGCTTGCCCTGTTACTGTGGTCCTTTAACTGTTTTTCTGGATTTTTGAGAAAAACGTTTCTGCTAGTCTTTGCTGGGTATTCCAAGCTTCCTTGAGGGGACAGAATCTTGAAGTTTCTCCTACTACACTCTTGATCAGGGCAGAGACCACTGAAGCATTTTAGGCAGAAGAGTGACACCATTAGATTTGGGTTCTTTAAAAGGTTCTTCAGGTTATGCTTTGGAGAATGGCTCAGAAGTGGATGAGCCTGGAAGCAGGGTGGCTAATGCAATCAACAGGTATGAAGTTACAGAGCCCAGGGATTGAGGAGAGAGAATGCAGCCAAATTTGGGATCTCTGAGGAGATGACATTGACAAGTTTAGCTTAGCAGCTCATTACTCCAAACCCTGCCAACTCGCTGGGTGCTGGTTTGCTTGTCTTTTTTGCTTCTGGTAGAGGTTGCTAGGGTTTTTGTCCCATAGGCTCATCCTCTTGAATAGCTATAAAAGTAAACATCCAGAATCTTCTTAAACATTCAGTTATTGCTCCTTGGCTCTCAAATTGATTGAAGTAGAGGTGCAAAAGTACGCCAGAAATCCTTGACTGCTACAGTGACAGCAGCTGCCACTGCTATGTTGAAACCTTGCCATCTGAAATTCAGCATGGTCTCCTAGCCTTGTTCCTTTGCTGTGTAATATAATCATCAGTCTCCCTTTCCTTTGAAGAAAGAAGTGGATGAGGGAATGTTCTGGATATTAAACTTGCTTCTTTGGTATATAGAGAGAGCAATCTTAAGTTCACAGTAACAGGAGGAACCAAGCAACTCTTTGATCCGCCACTGTTTCAGTCAGAGAACAGAGAGCAAAAACAGTCCAGTACATCATCCATTAAACCTCAGCTTGACGATCCTCTTGTCTCTCAAGTGGGTTGATGTTTCATTAAGGATTAAAATCTCTGCTCTTCTATTCTGCACGGTTTTGTTTTCACAGCTTTGTCTGAATAACGTGTAGGATAAAGCATTCCGAACAGCAATATCACAGCTCTGGAGATCAGCCCAGACACCATTTTCCTGGGGATGTGGGCCCCACCTGTGGGTGGGTGGGTGCTGAGCCCAACAGAGCAGGCTGCCAGTAGCAGCCAGTGGACTCACTGGTTCCTTGTGCTCACGCAGGCTGTGCCGGCACCCTTGGGAACCCGGCCTGGTGTTTGTGCACTGCCAGTGGGTCCCACCCCTGCTCTACACTGATGAGATAAGTGTTTTGTTTGTTTGTTTTGTTTTGTTTTCCTTCTTTATTTTTTTTAAATGTTACATTCAAAAAATATAAGAGGTCCCCACATACCCCCTCACCCCACTCATCCCAAATCAACAACCCCTTCCATCATTGTGGCACGTTCATTGCATTTGGTGAATACATTTTGGAGCACTGCTGCACCACATGGATAGTGGTTTACATTGTAGTTTACACTTTCCCCCAGTCCACCCAGTGGGCCATGGCAGGACATACAGTGTCCAGCATCTGTCCCTGCAGCACCACCCAGGACAACTCCAAGTCCTGAAAATTCCCCTACGAGATAGGTTTTTTAATCCATCCCTGGTGCTCAAGAGCCACACTGGTAGCTACTAGCCACATGGGCTATTTATATTTAAATTAATTAAAATTGTTTAAATTTCCTTAATCAGTTGTACTAGGCACAGATCAAGTGAACACTAGCCCCATATTCCATCAGCTGATGAATGGATAAGTAAAATGTGTTCTCTCCATACAATGGAATATTATTCAGCCATAAAAAGGAATGGCGTTCTGCTACATGCTACAATGTGGATAAAGCTCAAAACATGATGCTCAGTGCAAGAAGCTGAAGAAAACACATACCAAAAAACACATATTGTATGATTCCACTTCTATGAACTGTCCAGAGTAGGCAAATCTATAGAGCCAGAAAGTAGATTAGTGGTTTCCTGAGGCTGGAGGGAGGGGGGCATGGGGGTGACTGCTGCTGTGTTTGAGGATCTTTCAGGGGTGATGAAAAGTTTTGGGAATTATACAGTGTTGGTGTTTGCACAATCTTGTAATTATACCAAAATCCACTTTTAAAAGGTAAACTTTATGGTGTGTGAATTATATCTCAATAAAAAGCTGTTCTTTTTTAAAATGCATGTAACCCTGTAAAATATATACTGTGGTTGTGTGTACAAGTGTTTTAATGTACGTAAATGGCATTGTGCTATGAAAAAAAGTAGCACTGTGGCTAATGGCTGCTGTATTGGGCAGCACAGATAAAGAACATTTCCATCTTGGAGAGTTCTCTTGGACAGCGCTGTTCAGGAAAAACAATGCTGTACTTTACAGATAATAAGTTCTTGAACTATTATTTGCCTCTTCTCTCCATACTTCTCTTCCTGACTTCACTGCCAAACATAGATTTTTTTGAAATGACTTTTTTGAAATCATCTATAAGGCTCACTTTTGGATCTAATAAAATTCTTCCAGAAATCTCTGGGGGTGGGAGTGAGGGGTAAATTATTTCTTTTACCCACCATCCATTTCTCCAACTCTGGCCATTCTTAAACTTTACGTTTTCTTTGGAAGTATTGGCTGTTTCAGACTTGAGGTGTTGATGTTGGAGGCAACTAATTTCATCCCAGTAAATGACACATGAACTGTATTTAAATTTGACAAATGAGTATTCTAATGATCTAAATGCCTGCCCCTTTCGTTGGAAGCTAGGTTGATGTGACTGCTTCTGAGGCTTTGGCAGCATTCTGGTGTTTTCATGCCATGGCCAGTCAGTCGCTTATGTTAAAGCAAAATCACGATGGTCTCTGCAGCCAGCTCTTGCAGGAGCAAGAGACATGGAGTTTTTGTTTCTTTAGGTCTCAATAGTTCACAGAATTAAAAATATCTCTAAGTTAACATTGACTTCTTCATTGTGATTTATTCCATTTTGAAGAAACACAAAATTCTATCTTTAGAGACTAATTTTATAGATAGCCCTATCCCAAGGAAACATTTTGAAAATACTTTAAAAACTCACTCTTATACCTAAACTGTTCTAACTCCTCATAACTGAATTAATATACATTTCATTCCTTCCTATTTAAATTTACAGCTTTCTAGATAAGAAGCAGATATTTAATTTTATTTCCCCCCCTTTACTCTAAATATTTCTTTGTACATTTGTATACTAAGGAATTCCATTGTTATCAAGTAAAGCAGAGATGTCATCGGTGCAAATTATCATTATTGTCATTGGAAGAATTAGCCTTTAAATATTTTAAATGCTTTAACTATACTCAAAGGACAGAAATAGCTTGTATTGAAATATGTGCTGTGGGCCAGGCCTTGCTAAGAACTCTCTATGTAGTGACTCGTTTCATCCTTTCAACTCTATGCCATGAATCCTGTTACCCTCATTTCACAGATAACTGCTTAACTAGAACACAGCCTTTAGCATCTACATTCTGAACCCCAACTGTGTTCAGTTCAGATGTGGATCCAGTTTCCCCGCATGCAGGAAAGTTGACACATGGACAGCAGTTCCGGGCATTAAAAGGTGACCATTGCTTGTCACAGCAAATTAAGTCTAAATGAATCTGTAGGTTCCATAGCTGCTTGGGTGGGCGCATGCCCTGGCAACTTACTCAGGGGCTTTAGGCCATCTCTCTGAATTGAAAGCATAGAATGGAAACAAGGTACTTCAGCAATGGATGTGAGCAATCTGAATAGAGCAGATGTGAGGGAAGAAAACACTCTACTGGCACATTTTACCTCTTGCATGCCTTTGGGTCCTTGCTATTCCTTTTTTTTTTTTCAAACAACTGTATCGATGTATAATTTACACACCATACAGTTCACCCATTTGAAGTGTATAATTCAGTGGCTTTTTAGCAAATTTACCTAGTTGTGTAATCATCACCATAATCCTAAAATTCCTCTTGCTCATTTATAGTCAATCCCTGTTCCCACCCCAGCACTAGGCAACCATTAGTCTACTTTCTGTTTCTGTAGATTTGCCTTTTCTGAATATTTCATAAATCATAAAATATGTGGAATCATACAATATGTGGTCTTTTGTGATTACCTTCTTTCACTTAGCCTAATGTTTTTGATGGCCACCTATTTTGTAGCCTGTGTCCATATTTCACTCCTTTATACCATGGTTTGTTTGTCCATTCTCCAGTTGATGAACATGTGGGCTTTTTCCACTTTTTGGCTATTAAAAATTATGCTGCTCTGATGATTTGGGGGAAGTACTAATGTTTTCCCACATTATTCAGTCTATGCACAACCTCTCACTCTTCTAACAAGGCTTTCCCTGCCCCCATGTCTCCTATGTGTAGACAAGGAATAAGTTGAGTCCCCATAGCCAGCAGAGACATCTCCTGCCTGGTTGAAATGACTTGTGAATAAGAGCTCCAGAATGCTGATGTCAAAGCATTTATACATTCAGAACAGTGACTGTCCCCTGCTATATATTGTCCTGTACTAGTTGGTAACTGAGGAAAGATGGTGGTTTTAGTCTTGGTAGCTTCATGTCTCCATTTTACAAGATTGCACAGTAAAGCCGCTCATTTCACCAGCTTTGTGATTTGTCATTTACTTGAACTTTATAATACTGCCTGAAGACTCCAAAAATCTACTTTCTTAAAGCGTCATCTCCCCTCCCAATCTTTCCAAATCCCTTCATTTAATAATTAATTTTAAGGTTAAGTTACTGAGAGCCCCTGAAAGAAGGCTTTACTTACCATGATTTAAAATTAAGGAGAAAAAGAATTGTGAAACATAGAGAAAGACCATTCAATTAGAGTTCTCAAAGCAGAAAAGAGATCGCTTCAAAAATTCAATGCTGGATGTCTTTAAGAACACGTAGGGGAACTGCTACCAAAAAATGTTCGGAATTCAGCGAACCCTTGTTTGAGTCCTTATGATTTGATTTTTGGCTCACCCAGTGTGTCGTTCCTAATGACTTTTAACTGGATCTCCAAATAGACATTACATCTCTAACTGTAAAAATATTGTGAAATGTGGTGCAAAGCTTGCCCTGAAGGAAACCATTGCCTTTTTAAAAAAATATTTAAACAAGGGTACAGAATGCTGGAAGCTATTGTCAATGCTAGATGGAGAAAATGTGATGTCTGTTTCCATGATGCTGCAAATGTGATTACGGGTAGTTCTATTCATAGCCCAGACTTGACTTTTGACCTTGGATTTATTAAATTAAAGATACTATAAAAATAGAAATGAATAAAATGACCTGAAGGAAACCCAGAACTCTTTTCCCCACTTAACTATTTTCCTTATTAACATATACCATATTGTGTGTGCGTTGAGGGGGAATATATACATATATATATAGGGTTAGTGTTTTCTGTGTCAATCCTTTCAGAATATAAATGTTACTTTCAAGTTTATCTGATTAGGAATAAGAAATCTTAAGGGAGTCATCTACACTCATCTTCCTGCCATTTTGTTTGCTTACAAAGAACCATATCTGTGCCAATCAAGTGCCACTATTTTGATGGAGGTAGGGAGGAAGTGTTCCTCCTCCCCTTCCCATACTTATGCTAATGGTTATAGTTCATCAGTAGGTGGACAAGGCCAGAAAACCTCAGTGTTTCAAATGTGACATATCAATGTATTTTCTTCATCTGGTAATGTCCACAATAGACTTTTAGGGCTAGGGGCTCCGATAAGCCTGTTGAAGCTACTCTCTATGGGATTTAAGTTTAGTCTTAATGCTACTTTTCTGTATCTCAGTAATGTACTTTGATTGTTCAAGATTTCCTTTTATTTTTATTTATATTTTCCTGGTAGGTTTATCAGCTTGATTATTATAAAACTAGTGATCCAAATATATACCATACCACTGGCACCTGGTCTTTAAAGGAATTGGATATGTTGGATATGTGCCCACTTAATTTTTGTGCACCTCAGTATGAGTAAATTCATGTAATTCTACTCCAAATCTGGTTGGGATTAGGAGGCAGGGAGAAAGTCTGAGGACAGCATCCAGAACATCTGGAGGCATGGAGACCAAATTCCAGTAAGGGCAAAATTTGGTAAATGATTAGCAATTCAGTGTATTGAGCTGAAAAGAAATAACATATTTATTGGGAAATATGGGGACAGTTAAATGGAGGGCAATAGTCCATGTATGTACCTTGGCAAGCGTGATGATTTCAGCTTCATTTTCTATATCAAAACTGGACGTACAGAAAAAAAGAAGGAATAAGAAAGATCCCTCTGTCTTCTCCACTATACACAAATCTAAATTTTGAAAAAGTCCAAGTTACTTTTGGTTGCCAATATTCTGAGATGTTAAGAGGAGTCTAGTAGGCCAGATGACACCAATTCCATTTCATCCTCCTACAAACTAAACAGGAACTAAAATCTCATCATGGGCTGATTAATTTTTGACATTTCTTTACTAGGTAAAAACTGACTGGTTGCAAATACTCGAGTAGTCCATGTGACGTGTTCCTCCATACAGAGTAACCACATCTTTAATAAACCATTTCAAGAAATGAGTATTTTGTGTTCAAACAACATAGATTTTCTGAGAGTTACACTTCTGCTTTTATATGTTCATTAATTTTCTAATTATTTTGGGAAAATTCAGAGACATCTGTGGCTTCTTGTACTTTATGGCTGTTTTGCTAAAAAACAAAGTCATGTAAAGAAGAAATCAGTGACTAGTTTGAACTCTGTAGACATAAATGAATCTCTGAGGCTTTGAAGAATGATCACAGAAGCTACTCAAAATTGCTGTTGTTTTGTCACCTAGGAGTGATTGAAGGAAGATGAGATTTCTCTGGAAAAAAAATCATTGTGGTGTAATAGATGGGCTTGATGGCTTTGTCTTACAAAATAATACAAACCAGCTCTTTCTTGAATTGTCGGATGGTGCAATCCTGATACTGCATTTCTCTGGATCTAACCTGTGAGGTATATTTTGAAGAATACTTTGTAGTGTTGAAGAAATGGCTTTTATAATAGCCAGAGCAATAAAAGTTCAGTTGGAGTATTAAGGAAACCTTCTCTGCAAGAACGCTTAAACAATAAAATAAAATTGTCAAGGGGAATAATTGGTTTGCCAACACTGGAAAGATTCCAGGCTGAACTTGACATCATCTCTCTGTGATAATTTAAGAATCACAGAAGCAGGCCTGCCTTAATGTGGACGAGCAGGCGGATGAAGCAGCAGGCTTTGCTGGGATCGCCAGTCCTCTCTTTCCATTTGGTGTCTCCTGAGATTTGATCATTTAACTCTTTCTGTGTGAGGGGAAAGGGTCAGATGCAAGAGTTGAACACAGTGATTCTCAAATATTGTGAGACTGTGACACTCTTTTACATTTCCACTCTGTGCCTTTTGGATTTTGAATATACATATGACAGCAGAGGAGACTCAATTAAATTAGTAGTTAGTAGAGATATGTCCATTTATTTTATTCCACTTCATGGAGACAATTTTCTCTGGGCCTTTGGAAATATTAGAAGAGAAAGCCCATCAAACCAGAAACTTTTCTTAGTCTACCCAATGTTGGCTTACAATTCTGAATTCCTACCAGCAGAATATTTTTTTCTTTCAAAATACTTGTCTTGTTGAAACGATACATGTTAGTGGCGGGGGGGTGTTCCAGAACATTCTCCAGGGCTCCTCAGCAGCAGTGTAGACAAAGGGAAAGGAAGTGGTACCCGGATGAGAGTGAGTGTGATCCCACTAAACCGCCTCCAGAGACCTGGCTGGCCACCCTTTAGTCCCTGGCCCACATTGCCAGCTCCTTTTCCAGGGCTTTGCTGGGTAGACAGCATTCTACAAGCTGGGGTGCCAACCACATGCCACTGTGAGTATCTAATTTTGCTGTCACTTCACACATGAAGCAACTCAGGGACCCAGATTTTGAGTCACTATGAGGTGGTTCATTCTGTTGTGGTGTGTGTGTGTGGTTTTTTGAAAAAGAACTCGACAGCCCTTTTGGAGAGTGCCGTGACAAGTTTGTCAGCGTGACAGCCCCAAAAGTGGCATCTTGTAAATAGGGAGGAAGGTGATGCCCCTGGCATTAGTGTCACATGGTTAGAAGCAAGAGAGAACATTAGGTGACAGAAAGTACTTTGGAAGGAAGTCAACCTTTTTCAGTCTCCTTTAAACATCTAGGCAGCAAGTTGGTTAAAACCCAAGGGGAGGGAAGCAGACTTGGCCCAGTGGTTAGGGCGTCCACCTACCACATGGGAGGTCCGCAGTTCAAACCCCGGGCCTCCTTGACCCGTGTGGAGCTGGTCCATGCACAGTGCTGATGTGCGCAAGGAGTGCCCTGCCACGCAGGGGTGTCCCCCGCGTAGGGGAGCCCCACGCGCAAGGAGTGCGCCCCGTAAGGAGAGCCGCCCAGCGAGAAAGAAAGTGCAGCCTGCCCAGGAATGGTGCCGCACACATGGAGAGCTGACACAACAAGATGACACAACAAAAAGAAACACAGATTCCCGGTGCCGCCGATCAGGATAGAAGCGGTCACAGAGGAACACACAGCGAATGGACACAGAGAGCAGACAACTGGGGGGGGGGGGGCGGGAAGGGAGAGAAATAAATAAAAAATAAATCTTAAAAAAAAAAACCCAAGGGGAGCTTCCCTTGTTTATGTTTAGAATCTATTATGTGTTTTAAACTTACGTGTTATCAAGGAAAAGAGGAAACATCCATTTTCTCTGAAGACAACTAGAGAAGCCAGTCTCCTTGCCCCCCAACACACACGCACATGCATGCACACATTTATTTTGAGAATGGCTCTTCTAAAATCATGAAGCCAATTTTGAATCTTGCTGACCTAGTTACAAAGCCACAAAGCCTGAGATTCATATACACTTTCTTGGGTGGAGACTACCAGAAGTAGTAAGGTGCTCATTGATTGGCTGATTCATTTCTTTATTCACTTGTTCATCAACGTATATACTAGGCAGAAGAACTATCCCTGAGGGCTGGGCTTCCAGCAGTTGTCCATGATTCCGGTCCCTGTGGGTACTAAAACATTCCTGGAAGTGGACAGGAGATGGAGGATATTGTCTTTGACAGAAGATCTCTTGGGAAATGGTGGAGGTGCATGTGTATGACTGGAGGAAATAGCCAGATCGGCTAGTGGTATTTGCATGTGGGGGGAAGGCAGTCAGGTCACAAGACTCACCTTCAAGGAACAAAAGGTGGCCATTCATCCATTGTCTAAGGAAGGTGATTCCCATTCTCTGCGGGACTTTGATTTTGATAGCTGGCGCTTGTTGGGGACCCGTGCTGTGCCCCCTGGGACAACAGAGACGAGGCTTGGCCTGCCTTAGGCTGTCCTCCTCTGCTTTCCACTCCCAACTGCACAGACGCTGCCATAAATAAACGTTGACCTAATACTACCAAAGATGGGTTATAAGGAGCAAGAAAAAAAAAAAAAGAACCGCTTGAAGTGCCCACACCTCCATCTGAGCTGAGTTGTAGGGGACAGCTGTCAAGAACTCCCATCAGGTAGGCAGGGTGGAAAGAAAAGTGCATGGTCCCAGGACCAATCAGAGGCAACCATCTGGAATAAACTTGACAATCAGCAACACCAGGCAGGAAGGAGGCAGCCAGAGGTCCGTAGAAAGAGCACTGTGCTGGGAGCCCGTGCTTCTGAGTTCCTACCATGGCGAGGGGAAAGTAATCACCGGAATTCCGTTTGTATTTGTGAAATGGCCATAATTTGTTGTTACTTGCCCAAGAAGTCAGAGACTGGAGAGGTTGGTCTTTTGCGACCCCTTTTGTCCTTTAATGTGTGACTGCCTCCGATTCCACAGTGATGGACAATCTGCGCTTAAAAAGGAACCCTAGAGAATCATGTCCTTCGTCATACCTCGAGCATTTCCTAAGCCCTGACTGTAGTCCTTCTCTATTGCTGCCGTAAAAATAACCCCAAACATAGCAGCAGCTTAAAACAACACAGTTATTATCTCAGGGTGCCAGAGGGCAGGGGTCCAGGCAGGATCTGCTCGGGGTCTCACCAGGCCAAAATCAAAGTGTCACCTGGCTGGGCTCTTATCAGGAGACCCTGGGGCGGATTCAGCGCCAAGCTCATTCAGGTTCCCCAGTTCCGTGAGGACTGAGGCCGCCCGGTCCTTGCTGCTTGTTAGCTGGAGGGGCTGAGTGTCCTCCCCAGGCTTTCCATGTGGCCCCCTGCAGCAGTGGCATGTCCAGTCCTTCTCACGCTTTGGAATCTCTTGGACTTCCCCTTCAGTGCCATCTCTCCAACGGCCTCTTCTGCTTTTAAGGACCTACTTGATTATGTTGGGCCCACCTGGATAATCCAGGCTATTCTCCCTACCTTAAGGTCAGCTGACTAGCAGCCTTCACTCCACTTGCAAAGTCCACATGCTGCAGTACCTACAATAGTGTTGGGTTGAATAACCAGGGGTAGGAATCTCAGGGGTCGTTGGGATTCTGCCTACCACAGACACTGCCCCTGGATCATTTATTTTACTCCAAAATTAAATTAAGTCCTCTCTTACAAAGGTCCCACTGTGCTCCCAGCTTATAGTGGAGGTGTCTGAGGCACGCCCCAGGTCAGCTGCTAGGCGAGGAACTAGGATTTGAACCCCAGTCATCAGACCCCAGAACCCTCACTGTCACCTCTGTGGATCTGAGACCAGAGACCTGGTGTGTCCAGGCAGATGTTCCACTGAGACATGACTTTTACTTTGATTCTGTATCTTTGCACACAGCCTGTTTGAGAACAGATCTGGGCATGGCTTCCCTGAGGCCAAACTCTAGGGGGTAGATGGGAAGCAGAAACCTAAAGATACTGGCAGACAGGAATCTATGTCCCAGAATGACTGAATCCTCCTTTGTCTTTCTCATTAGCTTCTTGATATTGAGACTCTGTGGGGGGAGAAATAGAGCCTGAAGACCTGGGTTCAAATCAGAGCTCTGCTACTTTCTACTCTGGGACCTTTTGTGCATGATATGCCTCTTGGTCTTGGTCTTGCATCTCTGAAATGTGGATAACCGTGACTCCTGTTGATGGGGTCAATGAGATGGTGTGGGAAAAGGCTTGGCAAACAAGATGGCGCTCTCCCCATGCCATTCTTGGTTGTGATTTCTGACCTCATGTTTGTAGAGACAGTTGTGAAGTGGGTGAGCTTGTCCTCAGCACCCTTGGGTTCCACTCTTTCCACTCCTCTTGCTCCATTCTGCTGCCTTGTTGGCTGAGCCCTGGGGCTTTCTCACTTCCCCCGTCATCCAGGCTTGCCTCTCTGGGTTCATGCCTCATTCTCTATTTTTACAATGCGATGGCCCCTGTATGTCCTCCTTCTTCTCCATCCCTCAGAATTTGCCTGGCTTGGCCCCATTCCATTAGAACCCAGGTGTGAGGGTAGCTGTCTCTCCTGCCACTGCGGGGCTAGGGGAGGTAGTGATGGGAGCTGGTGGTAACACCTGAGAAGGGTGCTGGGAAATTTTTGTGTGTCTTGTCTCAAGCTTTTTCATTCTTCCTTTCATCCCCATCTTCCTTATTTTCTGCTAAAATCCCTCATCCTTATGAGTCTTTCCTATGTTCTTTCATTTTTTAATTCATTCATTCATTCATTCAATACCATTGTGAGTCAGGCCCTGGAGATAAACACTGTCCTGCACTTGAGAGTTTATAATCTCAGATTGACAACAAATGTTTTAGTAATTAGTGGCCCAACAATGTGTTTCACTTTAGGGTAGCGGTTGAAATAGAGAGCTGTAGAAATGCAAAGTAGGAACCTTCTCACTTGTCCTTGGCATTCAGGGAAACATCAGAAGAAGTGACATTTAACCTGGATCCTGCGGTACATGAAGTTTTCCAGGCGAAGAAGGGGAGAAGACATTTCATTTCAATCAAGGCAAAGCAGGTGAAATGAGCATATAAAGGAGTTTAGCATAGGTGGACTTAGAGGTGAGACCTGGGTGTCAGGTTGGGGAAAAAAGGGAGGCTGGATGATGGAGAACCTCATATGCTCTAAACCAGGAACTGGAAATGGATCCTGCAGGCCCTGGTGATCAGGTAGGATTAAGTGGAGGAGTGAGAGGATTAGACAAGGTCAGATTAGCTAATCCCAACTCTGGTAGCAGTGTAGAGGGTGGACTGGAGTGAGCAGAAATTAGTTTAGAGTCTAATTGGGACATTGTGACAGTTGTCCAGGATAGAGATGAAAAAGACACTGGAACCATCCAGTGTTCCCATGGGCCAAGCTCTATGCTGGCTCAGGTAACAAAACGCTGAGCCAAAGTGACGTGACCCCTGCTCCAATGGACATACAGTCTAGTGGGAGAGGGGGCCATGGATCCGAGGGGCGCAAAGCTAAGCATTGGAGACCAGTGACTTGGATGGCATTGAAGAAGACCTGCACATTCGTGGGAAGCAGCATCCCAGGGAATTGGGCCAAGACTGGCAGGCAGGAAGGGCTTCAGAGCCAGCGCTGCTGGAGCTGGGATCTGGAGGGGGCCGAGCATGTGATAGCCAACGGGAGAGGAGACTCGCCCACCCCAGGCAGAAGGAGGGGCAGAAGGCCTGAAGTGGTCGGAGCACAGAGGACCAGGGGCGATGGGGGTCAGCCCCACCCTGAGAGGGGGAAGGGAGCTGGCTGATGTACTTCTTCCCTCTGGGTGGGACCACCCCGTCTGGGGTGAGAGGGCAAGTGGGAGATGCTGGACTGTGGGCCAGCTCCCTATGGGCATCAGGAGACTGAGCCTTTGCTTTTCCTAGTCTATGGCATGTCCCTGCAAGGGAGCAGGAGAGACAATATGGAAAGACACAGCCTTGTGTTTGATTCACTTAGCTGTTGGGAATGAGTGGGAGAAGAACAGAATGCCTAGAGATTCTCAAACTCTAATGCTCTGTTTTACCTGCTTATGCCAACTCCGAATTCCCATTCTTTTGCCCTCTCTCCAAGCTGGTAAGGTTGCTCCCTGGTTGGACTGGTTCTGGGTGGCCAGTGCTGCCCATTCCCCTGTCCCGGTTTGGCTTTCACATCCAGCCTGCAGCACTGCAGTTCAAGTCTTCGCAGTTTACTCTCATGAACGGTGCCTCCTGGAGAACAGCATGGCTAAATTGCACATAGCGCCCCCTGGAGTTGTGCGATCAAGTGCCCTATGGGGTTACCCTGAGGTCTGATTTCCGCTCTGACAAGGTCTCGTTGGTCGTGGCGTGGAGAACAGCGGTTGGAGGGTGCAGAGAGGGTCAGGAGTCCAGTTGCAGGGCTGCTGCACGAGTTCTGTGCTGGCTGGTGGCTATGACAGTGGGATGAAAGGGATGATTCAAGATGTTTTCTGGAGGTAAAATTGACGGACCTGGTCAGTGATTAGATAGGGAAGGTGAAGGAGAGGGCAGTGTCAAGGAAAAACCCTAAGTCAGGCTGATGAGGGTTTTGTGGAAGTGATTGATCATGTTATTTAAGAAGGAAATAAAGGAGGGGGGAAAGGCTGAATGTGCCTCCAGCTTCATTAAAAACAGAAACAAAAACCCCTTTCTTGGAAGGTTCACACACCTGACCATGCCGGCTTACCCTTCTGGTCCCTGATATCCACTGGTTTCCAGGTAGCTCCCTGGCTTAGGTCCCAGTTCTCTCTCTGCTTCTCACTCATCCTCTAGGGTGACTTCAGCCTCCATGGAGATGATGCCTCTCAAGCAATGACTTTAAATCGCCAGTCCCTTCCAGAGACCCTTTCCTTTTGGCACACCCCAGAGGTTGGCCTTTCCCCTGGGAAACAGAAGGGATGATGGATGCTAAGAGCTGGCCCCTAAAGGCATTCTGCCTGGACTAGACCAAGTGGCTGTATCTCTGTGCCTCAGTTTCCCAAAGGAAGGCACTAAGGACATGAACTATAGAGAGGAAAGAGCCCCAAAGCCCAATGCTTGGGCTAGATACCATTTTGGGTAGCCGGAGATGCGAGCAAGTAAAAAGAACTGGCAATACTGAGAGAGAGATAAAGAGATTGAATACAATGTACCAAAGGAGTTTTTTAAAAAGCAGCTAGTATAAACTATTCACACCATCTTCTTTTTCATAAAGTGAAGCCCAGCACTAAATTGAAGAGGGGAGAAAAAAGTAAAAAAAGAATGATTTAAAGATTACTACCCAGCAAGAGAAAATGTTTTACATTTTCCACTCTGGGCTATTTTTCCTTCAAGTGTTAAGGCATTTAAACACAACCTATTATCTAAAAACAGTATGATATGTAATAAAAGCTCTTAAGTTAATACCAAATTTACAAATAGTATGTAATAAATTGGGACCTAGTTTAAATCTCTCTCTCTCTCTCTCTAAAGCAGTCCCCAGAAGGTGGGTTAGTGGAATCCGAACTTTGTGACATTGTATCAAATTTGCATTTCCTGATTTAGGGACAGCTTCCCTTTTCAAGGGGCAGTCTGGTATATATAAGGGCATTAAACACTTTAAATAGCATGTGATACATAAACAATATCTGCAGTGTATCAATATGTCCTGAAGTACAAGCATCCATTGAACACTTAGGAACCTAGTTCCAGCAGCAAGGAAACATACCTACCTGTGTGTTTCTTCTTCATCTCAGTCCCCTTCTTCCCCCAGCAGTGATCAGTATCCCCACACATACATGTTTTTGTCATTAGAGGTTTTCTTGTCACTCAAAAATTTTACCTGTGAGCACCCTACAGCCTGCTGTCGGTATTTTTTTCTTTCGTGGTAAAATGTATTTTGTTCTGAAATGTTTTCAGACCAGAGCCCCGTCCTGTGGTTACTCTGGCTACAGTAAAGATTTCCCTTTCCCTTTGAAAAAAGGTGTTTCCTAAGTGCTCAAACCCACAATTTCCCTGGGAGAAGGGGCTCCCTCATAGAAATAAACATGTTCCAGCCAACTAGATTAAAAAGGTGCAAATGTTTTCATTGTAAACTGTGTACTCAACTCTCCGCTTCTACCAGCATTACGTACTGACATTTACTGCCTGGATAAGGACATTTCCTCCAGACCAGGGTTAAGAAATACCGTTTTCTAGCGTGAAGTGTATCATTGACCTAACACAGGCCTCATTTTTGTCAGAATTGATTTCAAATTCAATTTAACCCATATTTCTTTGGAAACTGTCAGAGAAAAGTACCAGACGGTAGTTAGAGTGGCAGGACAGCCTTTATGCAAACTGCCATGGCAGGCGAGAAGAGAAGCCGGCAGCAGCCGATCTCAACTCGGATTAGCACAGAAGTAGACTGATTTTTAAAACACCAGAGGGAAGGGGAATGGGGAACTGGGAAATGACTGAGCATGTCCAGGGTAGGTCTGAGAGGGAAGGAAAAAAGGGAACTGGAAAATGGCTGAGAGGGCTGTAGGGAAGGTCAGAGTGGGTCTGGCAGTGGGCTAACGGAAGAGGGGGAGGTCCTCGGGTAGTCCTCCTGGGAACAGTCCTTTCTGTGGCTCAGCAGTGTGGCCCCATCTTAGAGAAGAGCTCAGTGTGGCATCAGGGCTCTGCCCAGGGACACAGCCTAGCATTAGGCAAGTCTACACTAAAGTTCGGGCAAGTCTGTGGTGCAAAGTTTGGACAAGAAGCTGGGCCAAGCCTAGTCTCGTCAGGATTCCCAGTACTCTGCTGGACACTCAAGACAGAAAATGAACGTCAGAATTGGGAGTCAGGCAGCCTAGAATGGGAAGGAGATTCAAACACATAGTGATGCAATGTGATAAGTGTCATAGTTCTGTTCAAAAAGGGCCATGGCAACTGATGACCATTGCCTGGGGCTTCTGGGGAGGCTTCATGGAGGAGGCGGTGTTTAATCAGGGCCTCAAAAGATAAGAAGTTCAAGGTTGGAGAGAAACACTGAGGGTCTCATAGTCAGTAGAAACAGTATTTATAAAGAAAGATCCAGAAGTATAAAATTATGTGGTGGGTAAAGAGAACTTAGCTTAATGTGGTATTCTTGGGACCAGTAAGTGAGGTTGCAGCCAAATTGGAACAAACCTTGTTGCTATGCCGAAGAATTTGGGCTTAATCATAGTAAACTAAAGCATCAGAGTACTGATTCTCCTCTTCTATTACATAGAAATAGGTATAATATAAATTATATACATATATATATTATGTGATGTAACATGTATTATATGTTTCTTCTATCTATACGTTTTTTGCCTCCTCTCCAAGGCTTAATGGCTCTAGTTTTGATTGGCCCGAACTGTTTGCATGTGAAAGTTTTCTAGAATCTGGTAAATGCTTTTTCGCCCCTTGTAATTTTCCTAAATTTAAAAACCATGCTCTTAAACTCCTAACATAATTCACAAAGGGACTGTCCACAGGGAATATGCTTCAAACTGGTGGCTTCACTCAGAGGTTTTGAATTGGAAAAGCAGATGCAGAAAAGAAACAAAAATCAAAAGGGGACTCGGTTGAGAGTTCTGGCTGTTTTGCCCAGGAGGCTCACATCAGGACTCTGAGGGAACTGCAGCGACCCTCTGTCCTTCAGCTTGGCCAGATGGAGCAAGGAAACCTTGCTGGGGGCGGTGGAACATTCTGCAGACAGTGCTGCCGGGAGCTGCGGGTAGCCCTGGGGCAGCGTCTCTCTCCAAGATGCCATTCCATGTGCTATGAAAATCTGTTCCTATGAAAAAGGCAGGGCTTTCGGAAAGTGCTTATAAGAAGTGACAGTTGTTCGAACGCAGAAGGTATTAGGTGGGAATAAGGAAAGGTTCCGGTGACCCATTCTTTAAGCGATAGCCAGTCAGACACCTGGCCTTTCCTAAAATTGCTAGAACCCGAACCTTCTTCCTTAAATGCAGTTTTAATGCGTGCATCTTGATTGCTTTGTGTTCAGGGACTTTATCCTTAAGAATATTTTGGAACCCAGAATGTCTCTGTATCTTAAGTAAAATAGAAAAATAGACCCCAGTCTACTGTGTTGTCCTGGGTGCCTTCGATATTAAAGAGCTAGGCTCAGCATTAATCTCAGTGCCAGAGGGAAATTTCTCTCTCCTGTTTAAGTGTGCTTCCTGTTGTTAGATAGGGAAGTTGAGTAATAGATGGTATTTCCCTTTTTGCCATGCCTACTGGGAAACCTGTAATAGATTTTCACCCAAGTTGCTGTAGCTATCTTTAGCCTAGGGTTTCTTGTAAAACTATCTCACCCTGCTTCTTAATTTGAATTTTGAATTTTTATACCTGTTTTAATGGTTTTGTAGTATCTGTATCTCTTAGTATAAGTCATCCCAATAACATATATATTTCCCAAAAAATCACGATAACACTTAGCCCATCACCTGAAGAATATCTCCTGCTCCCACCCGTGCCACCATCAGGTATGGGGATTATGGTGGGACAATGCTTGAGCAGCAGATTGAAGTAGGAAATCAGGAAACATGAGAGGAATGACAAGGAGAGGAGCAAAATAAAAGCATCGGGGGTTGGGGAGACAAGTTCCCAATTAACCCTCATTTTCTAAACTCATTTACTTGTGGCTTGAAGAACTGAGCTGGAACTTCCTACATGAAGTGTTTCTGTAGATTTCATTTTCATAGGAGTATTTTGAAGACTCCTATGCGTTCAACTTTTTAGAAAGCCCTAATAATAACCACTGCTACCACCTAAGAAATCTTACTTATGGCCCAGGCATTGGACTTTGTGCTTCATAGACTTACTTAATTCTTATTGCATCCATCAGAAGTGTCCTATTACATAGTGCAGCAGCACTAAGGCTAAGAAATGCTAAATCATTTGCAGAAATGGCTCACGGAAAGTGGTCAAGCTTGCACACACGCCAAGGTCTGTACCCACAGTTTGCCCAGCAGGAAGCAGTATGGCTAGGGCCTCTTTCTTGCCCAGTCTTCAGACCTGTAAAAAACGTAGTGACTATGAAGATAAAATGTACTAAGGTACAGCGGGTGGCACATGAGTTCAATAAACACACCTATGATCACAGCGAAGAATAAATATGAATAGGGCTGCCAGATGTAGCAAATAAAATACAGATGCAGGGTTAAATTTGAAGTTCAAGTAAACAACCAATAATGTTTTAAAATCTGTCTCGTGCAATATTGGGGGCATACTTTATAATAAAAAGTATTATCCCACGCAATATTTGGGATGTATAACATGCAATATTTGGGACATACTTATGCTAAAAAGTACTTGTTGTACATCTGAAATTCAAATTTAATGGGACATTCCCTGTTTTATCAGATAAGCCTAAATATGACTGTGTGGAATGGTGTCATTTGATAAATGCTGAGATACTTCCTGAAAACCAGTCCCACCCCTCTGTGAAGAGCCCACTCAATGTCTCTTGCAGCATAGGGCAAACCTAGATGAATCTTTCTTGATTGGATTTGATTTGGAATTTCCATCTCGACAGTTAGGTAAGTTTCAGGCACGTGTGGCCTCCCAGAGTTGGCCATTTGCTAGCTGCAGGAAGCTACTGGAGCCCTAACAGCCCTGCTCTGGTGCTTCTCAAACTTAGCTGCACATTAGCATCACCTGGAAGCTTCTGCAAGCCCCACCGCCCAGTCCACATCCCAGAGAAGTCTCGTCAGAATCTCTGAGATGGAGCCATGCATCAGTATTTTTGAAGTTTCCCAGGTGACCCCAAATGCCACTTGGGATGAGAGCCCTCACTAAATTTACAGACCCTCTGAAGCCTTGGCTGAAGCACAGCGATGCTGGCCCCTCAAAGCCCCTGCTGGAGCATTCTCTTCATAATCCACGTCGCCTACCCCCACCCCTGACATCAGCATCCCCCCACCTTCCAGAGTAGAAATAAAACTGAGAAGACCAGGCGTGGTGGGCTTTCACAGCAGTGTGTGTCTGGGCTAGACCATTGCATTTGGCTCCAGGTTCTGTAACTTGGACTGAACTTGGCTAATATGGTTCCTTGAAGGTTCCTAAGAAAGTGACATGGCCTTTTTCCTTTTTGTCACATGCTGATGGAGCTGGCCTCCATTTGAACTGGCTTCCAGGGACACTCATCAGAGGAAGACAGAGAGTTCTGAATCACAGAAATGCTTGCATCTGGTTAATCAAGGCACCGGTACTGAAAAACCACAGGGCCCGAGACCATCTTTCTGGGACTGGACCTCAGGAGAGGCAGGGAGTCCCTGGCCCAATCCAGATCTCACGACACCATGCTAGAGCAGAGAACTCCTATGGCACTCGGCAAAAGAGCCCTGCTGACTTAACTCGCTGCTTCCGATCATGCTGCACTTACAGGACAGTCTCAGTGTATCTTGGTCTTGCCCGGGTTAAAGGTGTCAAAACCTGACATAACTTGGCCCTGGATTTGCCAAGTCAAATGCATAGTTGTGATATGCATGACTTAATGTTGTCCCGAGACAGGCTTATTCACCCACTTTGCTCTGTGTGTGCTGTTCAATTATTGGAGTTTTAACTGACTGCTCAGTGGAAAGGAAAAATTCATTTGGCAAAGAGATTATTACATTTCACATGCTTCAACCTGGGTGCTTAAAAATTCAAATTCTCATATGACACTGTGTTTCCTTCTTTGCATTTTAATTATTATGGAGCCTTTAAGAGTGTTCAGTCATTAAGTAATAATCAGATGCTGATTGCTTAAACTCTGCAAAGTGTTTTCTTTTAAAAACCTCAGTCCCAGATAATAAATGGTGGGAGTTTATCAAAGCCAATGGCATATATTTTTCCTCTCTGTTTTGATTCTGATGTGTAACAGTTTCTACCTGCTGGTTTAAATTGGCCCTGAGAACACCTTTTGTGTTAAGCCCACTCACAGTTAAAAGGAGCCAGTATCAAGCTGACAATAGAATAATATCTCCCAACTAAACAAAGCAAATAAGCCACAGGGACAAATCATTCTGTCAATGATCCAAAGTCTAAACCCTGTGATCTCCTGTGATTTTTAGAACTTGAGAGGGGGAAAGAATCCTCCTTCTGTAAAAATGATCCAATTAAATATGAAGTTGGCCACTGGGAAACTCAATATTTCCTTTGAGCACCATTTTGGAAACCAGTGTTCCTTTTATGAGGGCAGGAAATGAAGCCCACCAAGAAGGAATTCAAAGGAGGAAGAGAGGACTCTGAATGCTCGGTTACCTGCTTCACTCATGTCAGCTGGCCTTCCCACAGGCTGCAATTACCAGCTGCATGGAGTTGCCAAAGCAGCTGGATCCCATTCCACTAAGATAACGAAGAGAAAATGCCTGTCCTATCTCTGACTTAGCTCTCCCTGAATTTTACCTGATGACTTCGGGGACACTAGTGGGGATTGCTCTTGCCATGTCCCATCACTCCCACGGACCAGCTAGAAGAATGGAGTCAGTCTGTGAACAGGATGGTGGGTCTGTAGATGATTGCCCCCTCCTCCCAGCCCTAGGCATAGCTGGTGTATTAGTTATCTAGTGCTATGTGACAAACTACAACAAACTTAGTCACCTAGACCAACACCCAGTTACTACCTCAGGATTTCTGTAGGTCAGAAGTCTGGCACAGAATGGCTGGATTCTCTCATGAGGGTCTCACTGGGCTAAAGTGAAAGCATCAGCCAGGGCTGTAGTTCTCAGCTTCTAGAGACTGGGTCCTCTTCCAAGTCCATGAGTTAGTGGCAGAATTCGGTTCCCTGTGGCTCTAGGACTGAGAGTCCCATTTCCTTGACATGTACCCCCCCCATCATCTTCAAGGCAAAAATGACACGCCAAATCCTTCTCATGCTTTGAACCTGTCTGCCTTCCTCTTCTGCTTTTAAAGGCTAATGTGATTACATTTGTCCCACCCAGATAATCTAAAATAGTCTCCTCACCTTAAGGTCAGCTGATTAATAACCTTGCTTACATCTGCAAAGTCCTGTTAGCCATGTAACAAAACCACAGGCATGATGCCAGAAGGTGAAGGCAGTGGGGCTCAAAGTTTTGCCGACCACAGCTGGCAATTCTGCCTGGGACAGCTGATGACTTACAGCTCCTTCTGGCAAGTCAGGGTCCAACCATCCTTGGCTGCCTCTTGACTTCTCTCTTCAAGGAATTTGGGGAGATTGGGTCAGCCATTTAGAACCACAGGGGATATTTCAGATGGGTCTGAAATCCCTCTTGTGGACTCCTGTCATCTTCTGGGACTTGGGCAAAAGTATTTCTTTGGGAAATGCAGAATGGCCTCCTGGGTCCTAAGACAGTATGAGGCACATCAGGTCAGGAGGCGAGATCCATTATTCATTCCCATGTCCCCCGATGCCCAGCATTGAGCACAGCCCATGGTAGGCACTCTGGAAATGTTTATTTGAATAACTAAATGGATAAATGAATTCATCCATCCTGAGCATCTTCTGTTGGGAGTTTTTGATCTGATATTTATAGCCACCATTTCCTACCAGCTGTTTCCATGTTCCCCAAATTCTGGAAGGCATCATCCAATTGTCCAGGCTGTGTACAATCACAATCATAAAAACCTTGCTTCCTTTCTGAGAGAGCTTAGATGGAACATTTTCCTGAAAAATGGTTGTCCTCATCAATAACACTAACATACATATCTGCTTCTCCTTCCCTGTCCCCACTCATGCTTCCCAGTCTTAGGCTAATTTTTTCAAATGTCTGTGCTAGGATTAGAAATTGAATTTATGTACTTAGGTCTCTTGTTGAGTCTAAGAATCTGCTATATTTTATTATCCTGTTAATGTCTCAACTATTTGTGAACCCTCTTAGCCATACTTGTATTTCCCATTGACTCCTAGTATGAGATTTACATAACCAGGTATTTATTTTCATACCTTCAACACATACACATACACTCCATTACCTCCAGGGAGTTTCTTAGTCCACGAAGAGAAAGAAATTGGCTTTAGTTTCAAAGAGAAGCTAGGAAAAGACATTATTGCCCAGCAGTGGTAAGCTTGGTTTGACACTAGATTCATTTTTGTTTCCTTTTTCTTTAATTGAATTCCCTGCGTTTGAAATCCCAGAAAATAATAATGTCACCCTCTGAATACCTGAATCCAGGAAAAAACTGGAGAATTGAGTCAAGCTCAGGTGGTAGATGTGAAAATCCAGGTCATTTAAAAGACGCATTCCCTTTGTCACAAATTGTTAATGGGGTAAATTATAAAGTCTAAAGTATAATTCAGCTTAGACATTGTTCTCCTGTGAGTGTGGTTGGTGTGAGTTTCCAGAGAGCCACATAAGCCCTGGGTACCATGACCAAATAGGGTTTCTCGACTTGCAGAGCAAAGCAACAGAACTCAGACCCAAGTGAGAACATTCTGCATTTCCCATGGAAATACATCTGCCCAAGTCTCAAGGCACTTCCTCGCAGCGAGCTGCTCAGTACCCACCTAGAGTCTCTGACAACTTCTGCCATCTCACTCGGTGCAACAAAGGCTGTAGACAAACCTTTCTGCTATATTCAAAAACTCCTGTTACCCAAACTAGAGGGTGATAAAAGATCAAGGAAGGGCCCTTTCAGGCCAGGCCACGATTCCACCCCGAAAGTCCAAATCCAGAAGCACAAAGTGAGATTCAGCACATGTCTGTTTAATTCATAAGCTATGCTAGAGTGTTGAGGCAATCCTCAGGGAAAAAAACCACACTGTAACAGTATTGTCTTTGGAAGTCAGTCAGCTGTGAATTGCACATAAGGGGGGAAAATGTCACATTAAATGATGGAGGAGACCTGCTTCCCATTGATGGTACTGGGTCATTTTAATCAGGTGGGAAGTTGGTAGTGCCCTGGTGGCTACACATTATCATGTTACAGACTTTTGGGACAGTGAGTTTTTATTAACATTACGATTAATGCCATATATCAAAGATGAATTAAAGCTAGGGCAGCGCCATTTTCCTGAATCAATTTCTATTAAAGGACCACAGAGCAATTACTTCTCAGCACAAAGCTGACAGCCACAGTGCATCTGGTGACAATTTCCCGCAGTCTTGAAAGTTGCTGATTGAAAGAGAAAAGAGAAGCAGGGCAGAACCAGTTCACTCAGCATCATGGTCACCGGGGGTGTCCCTGGGTGCTGCTGGGGGCTTGGAGGAGGTGCTTCTCTTCATTTTTGTGGTTTTTTAAAACAATCTATTTTATTGATACATATTAATAAAGCATACGATCCATCCAAAGTGTACAATCAGTGGTATTTGCTATAATCACATAGTGCGTTCACTTCAGTAATGTTACAGCATTTTCATTATTCCAATTATAGTACACGAAAAAACAGACCGACAAAAAGAACTCTATCCCTTGATCATCAGTAGGAGGTGCTTCTCTTCACACGAGACAGCACAGCATTTCAAGCAAGTGAGAGTGTGGACAGGATGCTGGTGTGAAGTCACAATGCTTGCGGAAGCACAGTGGGTGCGGGCAGTGGTCCAGGCGGTGAAATGTAAGCTAGCCGTGTAATAAAAGCTGCCGGGGAATGCAGAAGATGCCTCTGCATTAGGCATTCTCCTCGTGTTTCACATAAATGCACCCTGTTCTAGGGAGCGGAGGAGCAGTGCGTGTGCACTGGCTCATTCAAATTGAATGTGGGTAAAAGGAGAGTCCTGAGCAAACAGAAGAGTCGAGCAGCTTTGAAGGCAGGAGCAAGGTTAAGCTGTCAGCTGCGTTTTTCTGCTCTTTACCTGCCGTTTATTTGCTGGCCTCGGTACACCCCCAAGTTATGCTGCAAACACCAAAAAGCACCAACGGGGCAACAGATGTCTGCACAGCACAGGCACCCGTGCGATTTGGTCCCGGCTCCCTGGGGCAGTAAAGTTCAAGGCGTCATATGTGGCTTCACCTGTTGCCACCACGCCTCCCGTGGATAATGTTTTGCTGGAAAAGAAAGCTGCTCTGGAGAGGCAGTTTGTATTGTATTTTTCTTTTGTTCTTTTTTTTCAATGCTGAAGCTTTCACTTTGTCACAGAAAGGGTAAGGAGAGCGAGACTGTACAAAGCTGTTTGCAACATGCTCTTTCAATTAGTTTTAACAGGAGCAGAGCGTCACAGATAGCGCTGCTCCCTCGCCGGCTCTAGAGTCATGTGCTGTGAGGAATAAAGACGCTGTAGGGCAGTGAACCTGAACTTGGCCTGTTCATCCATACTGCACTGAGTGATTGCATGGAGTGGAGTCAGATGCCACTTGGGGGTGAAGAGCAAGCATCGTCCTGCATTCCATTTGGATATATTAGGAAGGACCCTTGCATCCAGTAATTAAAAGGTAAAGTGTTAAGTGTGTGGTGTGCGGAGGAACGTGGAAGCTAGGGAGTTTGTATGGGGGAAGAGGGAATTAGGTTTCATTTTCTTGGGAATGATATATGTTCCTTAGATTTTCTTGACCCAGGGATCAGAAGAGGAAGGGGGTAGATTCGGACTTGCTGCTGACTTATAGTGTGGCCCAGGACGGCCACTGACTTTTGCACATGGTGATAACGAACTCCTCTCATCCCTGAGTTCTCCGAACTGCACTGTACTTGCCCCCCGCGCCGGGGAGTGTTTTCACAGGAATCCTGGTGAAAAGTCAAGTTGCGACCCCAGAAGGGAACGCATCCACTGTTGGCTGACTCTGTTTTCTTTCATGTGAAATCTCATCTGGAGAATTCATTTGGTGTTTTGAAGTAGTGGTTGTGTTTGTGTGCTTTCTCATAAATCTAGTCGTGGCTTTCAGAGACCCGAAGACACGGAGAAAATTGACATTTCCTTGCGAGCCCCTTCTTAGGGCGTGTGTAGTTAGCACGAGCCCTTTGGGAGAATATTGACAAGAGTGAAGTGCTAAATTTCAACATGTCATCAGCTCAATGACATTTTGTATCATCTCTTGTAAATCATTGTTACGTGCTCTGGCTTGAAGTTAGGACTTGCTGAAGTAATCTCATTCAGTGAGTTATGGACTTTGCAGCTGTAAACTTCACTAGTGCATAGTAAATCTCCTGCCCAGCGCTTTGAGCTCTTATACAAGCTGCATTAAATGCAGATGGATAGGTTTTTAATTAAACCTGGTATGGGAGTTGCCTTCAGGGAGCTGAAGTCCAGTTCTGCAGGCATGTGGACCATGTTGAGTCCCTGGTTTCTAATAGACTTCATATAGATGGCGATTTGGTAAAAAGCCTGCTGCTGTTTTTATCTTTGGGGTATTTTCTTCTATCAGCACATACCACTGAATCTATTGACTATCTGGTTCAATTCACACCCAAATTGAATAGACACATCATGATCATGCATATATGGGTGCAACCACAAAATATGCTTCTGTATGACATGACCCATATTTCCATTATATATCATTTCACTTATTTATACACACAAATGTGTATGAATATGCATACACATGTATAGGTACACATATATGTTTAGGAATACATAGAATGTATATATATACACCTACGTACACCTATATGTATGTATATGTGTGTGTGTATATAATCTTCCAGAAGATTTTGTTCAAAACCTGAGAGTGGGAGCAGTCTAATTGGCCACCAGCAGCATTAACATGACTTAGGGAAAAAAAACAACAACAAAAAGTAACCATGACTTAGAATGGAGTAACACATTCTTGGCATATAAATACGGGTTCTCAAAGAGAAGGGAGAAGCTCAAGTGTGCATCTGTGCATCATTCACAGGCGTTCCACTTGAGGAAGGCACCGGTGACTCTCCAGGGACTTATCGCAAAACTGCCGTGCAGATCATTCTTTTCTCTGTATCTGATCTGAGGAGGAGAGGACGGGAGTGGGCCAAAGATTTAGAGCAAAGAATGCAGAATTGGGGGCGGTGGGATGGGTGTGGGGGAGTCGGGATTGGAAGTGGACCCTGCTGACACCACAGGGTGTCAACTACGGCAACTTGGATGGAAAGCAAGTTAGGGTGTTTTTTTCCCCCCAGGAATACTTTTCTAGTGCATTTTTAAAGCTATAACCCTGTAGTTTCATGGAGCGCTTTATAGTAAAGCATCAAAGTCAAGAGCAAATACATGATAACAGAGAAGTTACTAAATTTTCAGGAAAAGTTTTTAGTAGTGAGCCCTGAGTTTAGGAAAGGGCAGCCTGAATGGGCACAGCATGATGGAAGTCAGACCTGTTTTCCTTTGTTTTCATATTTTCTTAATACCTTTAATAAGAATGTGTATAGATACATAACAGCAGGCTGTAGGAAAACAAGCTGGACCCATTGTCCAGAATGCTTCAGCTAATTTGGAAGAGCACTTTAGTTGTTGCTCCATGAACTATTTTGCTTGAACTAAAAGCAAGTGCCTGGTCCATACAAAAAAGTTCTCCAAAGCCCCCTGCCACCGAAGGCTGCTGCAATGAGCGTTTCTTGGCCGTTCCATCCTCACCTTGCTTGTTAAAACAGGCAGAAGGAATTCTCTGGCACTGAAAGTCTGGGATGTCTGTGTTTGATTTATTTCCTAAAGTGATTTATCAAAGCAATTGTGATGCCTTGTGTTTACAGAGTAGCCTTTTGTTGAAGAGCTCAGAGTGTCTTTGGACATTATCTAATTATTAGAGTGCCACAGGGATATAGGAAGCTCATACTGTCTCCACTCCACAGGTGAGATGACGGAGGGACAGAGAGCGATTTATCTGAGGCAATTCCAAAAACTGTGGTTAACAAAAACAAGGAACTGAGCCAAAGTGAGCTCCATGGATGGGTCTAGGGGCTGTTGTCCCCTAGACCAGGGGTTCTTAGCCAGGGCTCCATAAGCTTGAACTGAAGTTCAAAAGAACATTCTTCTTGTGGGAACGTGTTGGTGTGAGTGATATATTTATTAAATCATACACAGTATCGTGTGGATTTAATGGGGTCCGTGGAGCAAAAATTTGAAGAGCCCCTGCTCTAGGTACATTTGGTGGTGGGTTCTTGCCAGTTGGCCCTCAGTGTGCTCTGGGGTCCTCGGCCCAAGAAGAACATATTCTAACTGTATTTCAAGGACACCATCCCAATGATTAGTGGCTGTAGGATTCCTCTGAGCTCTCTGACATCTGTGATTACCAACTGGAGTGAGAGCTAAGCTGCAAATCCGGGGCCGTTGAGTTAGCAAATGTCACTCGAGGTCTTTACAACCGGGGCAGAAAGGAATAGAACCGATGACCTCTCTGGGTTTTGACTTGAAAAACATTTGATCCCTTCCCAGAAGCCCATCTCCTGTAGAGGAGGGAGTTGGGATGCTTTCCCACCTCTGACATAAGGACCCTAAAACTGACTGTCAGGAAACATGCTTCCTTAGGTAGTTTAGTTTTTAGGCTTCCAGTCAGGCTAAGCTTGCTCATTGCTGAGTTAAAATTAAGGAATTAGAAAAAATTGTTCTTGTACCTGTGGGGCTACTTAATAAATATTTACAAAATTAAAATTATCCCCCCAAATATAGCATGTAATTGCTATGTCCTGAAAATTTTATGTTCAGACTCATTTGGAACATAGCACATTGACAAAAAAATTCTTTAACAATAAAAGGAAATATTTTAACCAGTGGTTCTCAAGAGGATGATTTTCGCCTCCCCCAGAGGACATCTGGCAATGTCTGGAGACATTTTTGGTTGCCACACCTGGAGGTGGAGAGGGCGAGGGTGTGCTACTGGCATCTAGAGGGTGGGGACCAGTGATGCTGCTACATTTTTTTCCTTTTTTTAAAGATACATAGATCACACAAAATGTTGTATATAAAAATATGAGGTTGGACCCCAGAAACAGCCAGTGGATACAATCCCAGGTACTGGTTCTCCTGAGGGCTACTGAGGCCCACAAGTTCTATGGTCATGACAGATGTCTCTGGAGCTCAGTACCATGTCAGAGGGCCCTACTTTGGAATTTGTGCTCCTGAGTGTGATGGAGTTGGACTCAGATGTGACCTTTCTACACATGCCTCTTCTGCCACTTTTACTGAATCTTTGGCTGGTGCTAGCATTTGGTGTATACTCAGGAGACTTGAATCTCTGGACTGGCCATGGGCCACCTGGGCCCTGAACCTCAGCAGAGTTGCAAATCCTACTCTCTGGTTCATTGGACTTGCCCAAGTCAGCTGACAGGGAGGTGAAGATGGTCAACCACCATGCAAGGGAACCAAGAGTAGCTACAACTGCAAGCAGGAGAATTGTATCCATCATCCATGTGGGATCTAAGCACCCTCTTGATGTAGAGGCGGAGTGGACATCACTATCCCAGGGTCCACAGGATGGAGGAATAAAATATGGATTAGAGTGGCCTTACTGATATTCTACTATAAAACTTTTGTGACTACTAACAGAAGAAATTATATCATTGACGGGGAGAAAGTGGCCACAGTAGTTGCTGAGGGCAGGGAGTGGGAAGAAGAGATGTGATGGGGGGCATTTTGGGGACTTTGGAGTTGTCCTAAATGATATTGCAGGGACAGATGCTGGACATTATATATCCTACCATAACCTACTGAATGTACCACGGGAGAGTGTGAACTACAAAGTAAACCATTATCCATGTGGTGCAGCAGTGCTCCAAAATGTGCTCACTGATTGTGATGTGTGTGCCATTATGATGGGGGATGTTGTTGGTGTGGGAGGAGTGGGGTTGGGGGTGGAACCTCTCTTATGTTTTTTATAATGTAACCTTTTTTGTATCTTCAAAAAATACAATTTACGAAAATGATGTGGATGGGAGGCTGGGGAATGGGTTATATGGGAACATCTTATGTTTTTTTTAATGTAACATTCTGTGTGATCTATTAGCTTTAATAAAAATAAAAATAAATAAATAAATAAAAATATGAGGTTCCCATATATCCCACTCCCCACACCCCCCACTCCTCACAAATCAATGACTTCTTTCATTAGTGTGGTACATTCATTGCATTTGAGGAGTACATTTTGGAGCATTGCCACACAGCACAGATTATAGTTTATGTTGTAGTTTGCACTCTCCCCCAGTCCAGTCGGTGGGTTATGGCAGGATATATAATGTCCTACATCTGCCCCTGCAGTATTATTGAGGACAACTCCAAGTCCCGAAAATACCCCAATATCACTTCTTAACGTGCAGGACAGCCCTGTCACCAATAAGAAACCCAGATTAAAAAGAAAACCCTTATCACATTGTTTAGAGTGATTTTTGTTATCTCTACTTCCCACCAAACTCTGTGCTTCTTGGTGGCAGTGGTTGCCCTATTTGGGTTTGCATACCCCGTGTCTGCACAAAACTTAGCATGTAGTAGGTTTTAAATAAGTGTTTGCTGAATTGCCGAATGAATGAATATTGATGATGCCAAAAAGGGCACTCCAATACACTCTTTGGAACAACACAATAATTAGAAAGTGCATTTCTAATCAAGGCTGTAACATTAAATGATCAGTAGGTCAGTGATAGGTTGTAAAAGTAGAGACACAGCAGCCATATGTTCTCGTTTTTAATTAAGAAGTCTGGCTGGACCTCATGTCATGGAATGGGCTGAAGCAGACCAAGAGATCATCCAGTTCAACCCTATTAAATTTCAGGTGAAGCAACTGAAGCCCAGGGAGGTTGACTTGTCTAAGGTCTCACAGTTAAATGGCAGAACTGGGAGCTGAATCATTTCTAACTCTTTGTCTTGGCATATTTTCATAATGGCAAGCCCCCTCCATTTTAACAGTCCTGTAAAAACTGGCACAACATATTGCTCATGAGGCCCTGCTGATGTAGTGTTGAATGAAGCGTGTAAAAATTATATCTTTATTGTATTGTAGAATTTGACCTTAAACTAACATGCTAGGTGTTATCATTATTGATTTAGAAGCTTTAAACAATGGGATTGGCAGTGGACTTGGCCCAATGGATAGGGCATTCGCCTACCACATGGGAGGTGCGCGGTTCAAACCCCGGGCTTCCTTGACCCGTGTGGAGCTGGCCCATGCACAGTGCTGATGCGTGCAAGGAGTGCCCTGCCACGCAGGGGTGTCCCCCACATAGGGGAGCCCCACGCGCAAGGAGTGCGCCCCGTAAGGAGAGCCGCCCAGCGCAAAAGAAAGTGCAGCCTGCCCAGGAATGGTGCTGCATACACGGAGAGCTGACACAACAAGAGGCTGCAACAAAAAGAAACACAAATTCCCATGCCACTGACAATAACAGAAGCGGACAAAGAAGACTACGCAGCAAATAGACACAGAGAACAGACAGTGGGGAGGGGGGGAAGGGGAGAGAAATAAATAAATAAATCTTTAAAAAAAAATAAAATAAGAAAGCTTCTTTGAAAAAAATGGGATTGTAGGGCTGGAAGAAATCTTAGTAACCATTTGGCTAACCCCAGTATTCTGGGAGGGAGGGGAGGGAGTTAGAGGTCAGGAGCTTTGTTCAGAGCCATAGAAAGGGAGCATTAGAATTCTCAACTCAGTGTTCTTTTCACTCTAGGAGTGTTTCTCAAAATAGGCTATTGGTTCCAAAGGATATTACAGGAAAACAGGGCAACACAGCCAGATAAATTTGGAAAATGCAAGGGGAAACAAAAACAAGCAGGTGTGTTTGCCAAAGGACTACTCAGAGTTGTTCATCGAGTAACTCTCCAAGAGGCAGATGTAATCTGTGGCTCCTCTAAAACTTTCCTGAAGAGATCCTTTCTCTTAGACCCTGGTGCTCTCAAAACACACTTTGCAAAATGCTGTACCACTTTTTCCGGTCAGTTTAGTTACTAGAAATGTGGCAGGCCTGCTTAGGCTTCAGAGGGTCTTTTATGTAAACTTGGGGATGGCCCGTGCCCTTTTGAAAAAGCTGTCCAAAAAAGGTGGTTGAATTGGTACCTTCTGTTTCTCACAGGAAGTTTCCCAATCACAAGTTGAGGCTCCAGAGTCGTTTCTTTGATGAGTCTTGCAGAAATAGGTATTGAAGCATCATAAAGTAGAACAGAACTGGCCTGGTACTCAGGGGCTGTTGCCTTCGTAAGTCAGCTAACATCTGTTGGTCATCAATGAAGTGGACCTGACCTGACAGTCTGAAGTTGGGAACTTCCACGTGATCAGGTAAGACAGTCAGGCTAGTCTGAAGAACGTGCTAAGAAATTGCCCATTTTCCACCCTGTCTCTGCTATGAAATCTTGGAGCAGCTGAGCGTAGAGAGGCCAAGTCACTTTCTGACCTGCTGTCTGCCCAGTCCACACTGCTAAGAACGCAGACCTTATGCTGTAATACCGAGGTCCATAGCCACAGCCAGTCCTTCAATCACTTTGCATAATTATCTCAAGGTCAGTATCTAAATTGACTTGAATTTCTAATAAAAGTATTTCCTTTTCTTTTCCTTAGTTGGAAAGCATACCAACAAAAGAGGGTCCTTCACACTTCGGGTCTTAGAGAAGGAATTGAATTTTACCGAAAAGTGCATAACTGTATCAGAGGTGCATTTACCGCAAGAGTCTTGAGTGAATTATAAAGAAAGTATATTAACATGTATTTAAACAACACTGAAAAAAAAGAGAATCAAAAAGGCTCTAAGAAAGATCTAGACATGCACTGAGCAATGATAGATAAAAGTCTGCACCTTGACCTAAAAGAAAAGCAGTCTGAAGAGTAAGTGTTGTTTGAAAAAGCTGCCCAAAGGTGCTTTAAAAAGTGCCTTCTTTTTCTTGCAATAAGTTGCCTCCTAATTGCCACCCAAAGCCTCCAAAATCAATCCTTTGACAGTCCTTTCAGAAATTTGGAAAATGTGAAGGTAGACACAAAAAAAGTAAGACTGCCTCAGATGAGCTTTGAGGTGACTCATCTCTTGCTTCTCTTCATTGAGTTTGATGACTTTCAAGTCTACCTTGCTGAAAGTCTTACTTAGGAGATCTCATGATGAACACGTTATCTGTCATGTGACTGGAAACAAATCCCAGCGCTTCAGAGTGGAACCAGGTGTTTGGTGTTAAGTCTGGTAACATTTGGAAAGAGCTCAGGGCAGCTAAAATTGCCACCATAGGAACTAACCCTCTCAAATGATGAGGTACAAAGCAACAACCCATTTCCATGGGAAATTATGTGAGGGAGAAAAGCCTCAGAGGGTTGGCACCCAAATATAGACTAAATGGTTTATGCAGAGAATGAACAGAGGGAAATTTGTAAGCAGCCAAGGACGCAAGTGTGTGGATGGATTGATCAGTGGGTCCTTTTTCTTCCCATTCTTATTGTTTGGCCTTGAGTTTGATAGATGGACTCCTCAAAGCGTTCTGAGGTCTACCTAACACCCTCAGAGTTTGTGCGTCACAGCTGACTGCTTGTTCAATAAGTTCACCCTTTGCCGCCTTAAGTTTACTTTGATGAAACAAAAGGACCCAGAGTGTGGTATCTGCTTCTCTGCTGGCTTAACTGGAGCCAACTCATCATCATCTTCACATGAAAATTCCTCAGCAAGTCTCACATGTTACTGAATATATCACAGGATACAATGAGAACAGAGAAATGAAATGACATTTTAAAAAATGGAGAATAGACAAAAGAGGTGCAGCTCAAAGTACAAAAGCTTTTCATCAACAGTAGTAAATGGAGATGGTGATAAATGAAAGGGCAAGGGACTTTTCATCAAAAAAAAGATTATTACAAAGTCAATAAAAAATAAAAAAATTAATAAAAAAAAAAAAAAAAAAAAAAAAAAAGATGCTGTAATAAATAGATATGGCCGTTCTTCTGGGGAGGGGATAAGCCTAAAGAATCATTTGGGACAACTTGGTTTTTGTTCTAATTATCCATATCAGTAGAAAATCATTTGGCTAACAGCAGTTATACTAGAAAGGAATCAAAATGTGCAGTTTTTGGGAAACAAGACATAGTGGTGGAAAGCTTTTTAAAATTTTTTGAAGGTGGTTTTTCTGTGCTGTATTTAGTTTAAAATATGTTTTCGTGGGTCTACCCTATTATTTTAATTACCATGTTAAGAATATCATAAAACAATAGGGAAGCCATCCTTTCTTTGTCTCTGTATGAGACGAATGTCTAATGGCATCAGCAAGCTTTTTAGTAACAAAATTTGCAAATGAAACCTTGATAAATATTTTTCAGTGTTTCGAATCCCATAAACATCCCCGGGGGGTGAGGGTACTTTAAAACATGGGTTAACACCATTTCAGGCAGACCTGTTGATTAAAGTCTGTTCTTTTTGTTCTATGGCATTAAGTCTAAGCCTGTAGGAAAATTTAAGACATTAAATCACATGAAAGCAGCCACCTGAAAGATGCACAAAGGAGCATGAGGTGTATTGATTATGAAGTGAAATGAGCCTCACTCAGAGGCAGGAAGAGTGGGGAAGGAAAGGTATGTCTGTGCAGCAAGGCTTTTTAATAAGGTGCCGTGATTGAAGAGAGAAGTTTAAATCAAATAAATAAGAAAAACATAATTAAAACAAATTAATCACCGATCAACATCTTGCTGGAGATCCTCTTGTTTATGAGATTTAATAGAAATATTAATAATGTTACTGTTCGTAATTTGATGTACTTGTATCATTTCAGGAACTCCCATCTGTTTTTTTCTTATGATACAAATCTCTGAGGGCTAGATGAGCAGTACAGTATGACACAAAACAAGTTTATGAACCTAACATGTTCTCTACCTCTTCTCTCCCCCTTTTTCTTCCTCATGTGTATGATAGATTTGCCTTTGTTGTGGACTTGGTATGTCTGACAGCCAATATCCGTGTCCATCAGCTACATAAACATCCATTGACCACTTCATGTGTCTGTTGTAATAACTCTCCCTTTGCTAGCTTAGTTATTACATCTGGGATATAAGAAGCTTTTTTAAAAAGTAATACAGTCATACAATGAAGTACTATAGAGTGATACAAAGAATGAACTGGCATCATACAGACACGATGTCTGAGTGAAAGAAACTAGATAAAAGAATATGCACTGCGTGATTTCATTTGTATGAAGATTAAGAACAGGCAAGCTCTTCTGTGGTGATGGAAATCCAAATAATAGTTACTTCTGGGTGACAAGTTGGGTAATGGCTGGAAATGCACAGGAGGGAAACTTCTGAGTGCTGGATATGTTCTATATCTTGGTTTGGGTGTTGATTACATATTTAAAAAATCATCTAACTGTACATTTAAGATTTATGTACTTTATTGTGTATGTTGTATTTCAATAAAGAAGGTAAAAAAGAACCTATTCGCATATTTAGAAACAAGATATATTCTAGTGAATAAATAGAGGAGTTGACTTTTTAAGCAAAAATAAATCTCTGCATTGTGAATATATTATTTTATATAACTAATAATGATAGCAGAGGCCCTTGCTAATCCCTTAATATGTGCTGGGTGGGTACTGTCCCATAGGTTTCCTCATTTATTTCTCATGAAGTCTTACAGGATAAATAGTCTCAGTCGCATTTTATAGATGCCACCAAGAATAGATCATTGTTGGCTGTCCTATAGCTACTAAGTGTGATTGAGCCAAGTTTTAACTCCAGATTCATCCTTCTCTGGTTCTACTGGGGAGTTCATGAAATTGTGGCTATAGGAGAAATGAACTGAAAATGGAGTCTGGTAAATGACTTGTTGGGTGGTTGTAGTTTCTAGGCTTTCTAGAGTATTTTTTTTTTTTTTTTTTTTATGAATTACAGCCTGTTTAATGCCCTCTTTTGGTTATTCACTTTATTTTTTTTTTAATTTTTTTATTTTTTATTGACTTTGTAATAATATTACATTAAAAATATATATGTGAGGTCCCATTCAACTCCACCCCCCCACCCCCCCCTCTTCCCCCCCCCCCCAACAACACTCGTTCCCATCATCATGACACATCCATTGGATTTGGTAAGTACATCTTTGGGCACCTCTGCACCTCATATACATTGGTTCACATCATGGCCCATAGTCTCCTCTATTCCATCATGTAGGCCCTGTGAGGATTTACAATGTCCGGTGATTACCTCTGAAGCACCATCCAGGGCAGCTCCATGTCCCTAAGACGCCTCCACCTCTCATCTCTTCCTGCCTTTCCCCATACCCTTTGTCCATTATGTCCACTTTTCCCAATCCAATGCCACCTCTTCTATGTGGACACTGGATTGGTTGTGTCCATTGCACCTTTATGTCAAGAGGAGGCTCAGATTCCACCTGGATGCTGGATGCAATCCTCCCATTTTCAGTTGTAATCACTCTAGGCTCCATGGTGTGGTGGTTGTCCTTCTTCACCTCCATCTTAGCTGAGTGTGGTAAGTCCAATAAATCAGATTGTAGGTGCTGGAGTCTGTTGAGGCTCAGGATCTGGCTATCACATTGTCAGTCCAGAGATTCAAATCCCCTAAATATATCTTAAACCCCAACATTAACTGCACCTCCAGCACATTAGCATGAAAGTCTTATGAAGGGAGATCCCATCTGAGTCCAGATTCATCACACATAAACACCATTTCCAAAGAGGGGCCATCTGCCCTGGTAGTTAACCCCATCGGCCATGACCATAACTCCCATGGGTTAATGCAGTTAACATACGTATGAAGCTCCGGTATTGAATTTCATCTTTGGGCATGGAGGAATAAAATTGTCCAGGGCAACCAAAGGTTGGTTACCCAAACTCAGTCTGAGGACAGAACCTTCCAATGGCATAAAAGAGAGAATATGGATTTAAGAAGAAAAGAAAAAGAAACAAACCTCTGTATAAATATAAAAGAAATAATTTGTAAATATTCGAGAGATGAAGTTTTTCTATTTACTTGGTCATGACCCCTTTTTACCTTTGTGGGGTCCCTCAGAAGCTCCAGTTTATACCAAAGCTTGGCTTATGGGATGATCCTTTTTACTGTCAATGATTTGACCTTTCATAAAAATGTAGATTTTTTTTGTTCATTGTTTCATCTATATTGTTTGTGTGCTGTATGCAATTTACTTAGATAATAAATGAAATATGTCAAATTCATTTTAAGAGTCGTTTGCCCCATCACCCTAGAAAGGGAGGAGATTGGAATGAGACTGGGTCCTTAGCAATCACATTTCAGACCTCATTTCACAGAGAAGGTTGCCCCAAAATGGCGCAACCCTTTGTCCGTGGCTATATTGCTCAGGAATAGTGAAGCCAAGTCTCCCATTACCTTATCACCTTTTCCTGGATCTGGGTCAAGTCACTCCAACTGAGTGGTGAACTTTTAGGGTCCACTAACAAAGTCTTATATATCTTTCAGAACTTCTCCCGTTTGCTTACTCCTTACACACTTCTGATTTTAAGGTAATTGTTCAAGAGGTAGTTTAAAATATATTCAAGAGATTGTAGGGCGGCGGACTTGGCCCAGTGGTTAGGGTGTCCGTCTACCACATGGGAGGTCCGCAGTTCAAACCCTGGGCCTCCTTGCCCGGTGTGGAGCTGGCCCACGCGCAGTGCTGATGCGCAAGGAGGGCTGTGCCACGCAGGGGTGTCCCTGGTGTAAGAGAGCCCCATGCACAAGGAGTGCGCCCTGTAAGGAAAGCCACCCAGCGTGAAAGAAAGTGCAGCCTGCCTAGGAATGGTGCCGCACACATGGAGAGCTGACACAACAAGATGACGCAACAAAAAGAAACACAGATTCCCATGCCGCTGATAATAACAAAAATAGCAAATAGACACAGAGAACAGACAACTGGGGTGGGGGGGAAGGGGAGAGAAATAAACAAATAAATAAATCTAAAGAAAAAAAAGAAGTAAAGAGAACTTTAAAAAAAATCAAGAGATTGTAGATGGAAATCATCTATTAAAATAATTTTCCCAGGAAACAGCTATAGCTCAGTGGTTTGAGAGTCTGCTTCCCATGTACAAAGTCCTGGGTTCCATCCCCGATAGCCCCTAAAAAAAAAAAGGAAAAAATTCCCCTCATGTTTCAAATGCTTTCTTTGGCTCGATAAACTCTGTGATTTCCAGATCCACATGGAGAGAAGGATCAGTACCCCATAGTCAGTCCTTTGGAACAGAAGGCCTATAAGAGATATTCAATCCCAACCCCTTTTGTTAGAGTTAAGACCCTATTAAACTTTGAATCATAAAACCCCTCACAGACTACTTCCTAAGAGAAAGGTTTGCAATTCTTTTAATAAGGAAGTCACCCGAGAGAATGATATCCTTCCTATAGAGTAATTGCTTCCCACCTGCCCCCACTCCTTCTGTAATTAATAAGAGGAAGGGGAGAGGAGAATGGCACAAATCAGACTCCTGACATTTAAGGTACCTTCCTTGTCAAAAAAAGAGAGAAATGACTTTTCCAGGGGCAATGTCCCGGACAGAAGATATTGCTCCCCACCGACATCTATGAATAATGAGACCACAGTTTGATGCATTGCCCTTTCAGAACTCATCAAGTTTCCATGATGACCGGGAGCGAGTTAGGAGAGGAGCGTTTCTAGTCACCATCTACATTTGTTCACACCCCTGGGACTCTAGTCTCATGATGCTGTTCATTTAATGGACTCCTAATGTTTGGAACCAGAAGAACCTTTAGAAATCATCTAGTATCCGGTCCTCCTTTTAGAAATGGGAAAATGGAGGTACAAAGAAGTGAAGTCACTTGCTTATTTTCATTCATATTTCCCTAATAGGATTTACTTTGACCATAGAAGTGATTTTTTAAAAGAAGACAAATAATTAATCTAAATTAAGATAGGCTTAGCCTATTTTGCCCTCTGGGCTGGAAAACAATTAAGTTGGTATTGAACTGAAGTGTGAAGAAGTGTGAATTTCTGAAGAGTCGTTATATTCCATATCAAATTGGCTTTGTGTGCAGAGGCCCATTTTAAAATATTAATAACCAAACCATTGGACTGTTTTTCTTTTTAAAGCAAGGGCAGTTTTGTTGTTGCTGCTGTTTTGAGAACAAATATCCCTAGATTTTCAGGAAGATTACAGAAGATATGGTCTTTTGACTAATGTTATCTCCAAGAAAATAGAAAATTTGCATATACTTTTTTCCTCAAGTGATCCATTTGTCAAGACATCATTTTCATGCCTGAGGGCATACAAAGTGATAAACAGTATTTATTTACAGGCCGACCAGATGCATTTTTAAAAACCAGAGCTTTTAAAGAAAATCTTAGATACTTGACTACTTAGGAAAGACAGGAATCTGTAGCCACTCTGTAAAGCTTTACGTGAAATTGCATGTGTGTGATAATAAAAATAAGCAGTACTGTTGACATCAATATGGAATTGTCATGACTCATTTTGCCATCATTGACAAAATTATGGATCTCAATAGTCTTTCAGAAAGAACAGAATCACAGTGAAATTCTAGATTTTCAGGGTTAGAAGGAACCATATATCTCCATCTTTAAGCTGAGAGGTGTTGAAATGAGGGAATTTAAAAGAAGTTTTTAAGCTGATGAAACAGAATGGCAGCTCTTCTTCAAGACCAAATAACAAATGGAATTTCTTTCTGCCTTCATCCTGCCACCTTTCTCCCCTTCATGAGCTTTTCCTTCTCATTTAGGTATTCTTTTAATTGCATTTTAAAAAATCACAACTATAGTTCTTAATAAATCTTTTTCAAATGTGTTGTGGAGTGGGTGTAGCTCAGAGTTTGAGTGCACGCTTAACGTATACGAGGTCCCGGGTTCAATCCCTGGTACCTCCTAAAACAGTATTAATTGCAGTCCCTAACCTTTTTGATGGAATGATTTGGCTTTCTTCTTGGTCCAATGACAACTGAAGAATTGGACTGTGGACAAACACCAAGTGATGTTGGTAATATGCTTGCTCTCTCTCTTGCCTTCCCCCCGTCCTTCCCTCTGTTCCTTCCTTCCTTCTTCCTCTTTCATGGCAACTAAAATGTCATTTGTTGTATTGATCAATATTACACAGAACCACCTGGAAGAGTTACAGGGCATTCATTGTTTTCATCTCCAGGTTTGGATTCAATTTGTGTTCTGAGTTAACATGCTGATCACTGGCAGATATACAGCGCAGAATATCGCTTTCTAAAGATTCTGTGGGTGGTAGTGCTGCTTACAGGATTCAAATTTGTTTTACCAAGTGTTGCGGTAACGATGACTGAGATTTTCAGGCAGGCTGTGTCTTTCCAGCATATTGTATAGGTTGGCATTTCCAGGACTCAGAGAACCCTGAATCCAGTTTGCCACATGTGAAGCATGAAATGTCCTACTTATCTGCCTGTGTTGACACATTTAACCAACAGACATCTGTTGGTGTAGGTGTTGGGCACTGACCAATAACAATTATAGGCTTCCAACTGCTAGTGTGAGGCATAATGTAGAATTAGTTAAGCTCTATTGACAAGCATACAGGCAGACTAATTAGTTCCAGGAAGTTTCTCTGGGGATTTGGCCTGGGTAGACCTCTAGCAAAACCTTTCCATAGGGCTCACTTGCTTGGAGAATGAAGGGAAGTTCCAATGAAAACACAAAAGTGATTAAACTGGCCACTTAAAATGTTTTGAATTATATTTTAACTATGCAACTGGTTCCGTTTTCACAAAATTAATAGGCAAATATGTTTTCAGTTTATCATCCAATAAAAGATGAGCTTGATTATTTTTGCAACAGTTATATGGATATTTTTAATAGGAATTTCACTCACATTACCTGGAAAATATCAGGTTTTCATCTCTCCTCTCTTCGTTGACATAATTCCCCTAGTGAATATTTTGGAGGTTCTAGAACCCTTTCTTTGCCTCTGCTATAATTGTGGCTGCATATTATACTAAATTTCAATGTACAGCATAATATTTGTTTAAACCTGGACCAGTGATAACTGCATTTGTAAGATGCAAAATTTGAAAGACTAGACTGAGGTGGAGAATTTGAAAGTTCCTTAAAGTTAAGCAATGCTTTCCATTTTTGTCTATTTCACTTATGTGGGGATGTTCATGTATCTGAATAATATTCAATTCCATCTTCATAGCATAACTTCAGCATAACTTCCTACTATGTAAGCGGTAGGATCAAATGACAACTTTCTGTTTGGATGAATGGGGCCTTACTCAAGATAATAATACCAGCTGCTGTGACAGAGATACTCCATAATCTCAGGGGTTTAACACATTAGAAGTTTGTGTCTCACAAACATGAAGTTCAGTTTTCAGCAGGAGTGGGGTGAGTCTTTGCTCCACGCAGTCATTCAAGTACCAAGGCTGCTGGAGGCTCTGCCAGCTTCAAACATGTGCTTTCTGAGGTTGCCCTGGGCATTGATTAATATTCAGCTCGCAGGTGGGAAACAGAAAGCACAGGAGTTGGCATGAGCGGTTTTTGTGGGCCGGGCCTGGAAGCAGCACACATGACTTTTCCCTACATTCTATTAGCTAGAATTCTAGCACATATCCTCCCTGCATGCAAGGGAGCCTGAGAGATGAAGACAGCTGTGTCCCAGCCACAGCACTGCATGGAGGGGGGTGGGCACATGACTGTTTGGAAGCCAGCTGGTCATCTTTGTCACAAATGGTTCTTAAGAACCTATTTATGCTGGTGAAAGTGGATATGAGATTGTTATTATCTCCTGGCTAAGGACTTGTTAGTGACCCAAGTTTTCTTGTTCAGTAGCATAGTCTGTACTATTTACACATCTTCCTTGGGGTCTGCTCTGAGGGTGCTAGGGACAGCACACATACCTGCCCAACAGACTGAGACACTTTCAAAGATAAGGATGTTGATTTTTAATCATGAAAGGAATCTGTGCTCATTAAAGAAGTCACAAAAACCTAGAAAAGCAGAGAGAAGGAGTGGAGCAAACAATCGGCAAGTCGCATTTTCCGAGCACAATCACTAGTAATTAGTGTGTTGGTACATTTTCTGCCTTGCTCTTTCTACATAGGCTTGGAGATTTATTTATTTATTTGTTTGTTTGTTTGTTTTCCTCACCCTCAATCTGTAAGTACAGTTTTGTTTTCTGGTTTTCTAAAAGTTAATTACTGATAATGAGCATTTTCATGGCATTATATTCTTTTCAAAAGCACATTTTGTGATGTTTCCCCCTATTCCATTTATGAATGATCCATATTTTGTTTAATCATCAACCTATAATCAGATATTTTGATTGTTTCCAAATTTTTGCTATTATATAAAATACTTAAGTGTGTACAATGAAATGTTTAAGGGGGTAAGAAAGAAATTCCCCAAATGGCACTAGATCAAAAGCTATAAACCTACATACATACATATAGACATAATATATATACATGTGTGTGTCTTCTAGTTACTTTCTGAAGGGTTTATATACTTTCACTACCAAAATTGATTTGTAAGAATGGTTTTTACTCCCTCCTTGCCAACAGTGAGGGTTTTTTTATCTTTACAAATTTAAAAAAGAAAGGATCTCATTGCAATCCATATTTCTTCTGTTGCCAATATAAGCAAAATATTTGGTGCTTTGTTTTCTTTCCTCTTGAACCATCCTGAGGGACTTGTGATGATGTTCATAAACTGACCAAGATTTTTCTTCCCAGGGACTGAGGAGGCTGACTCTGGGAGTTCACGGGTAGATATACATTAAATAGCTCGAGTAGGACAGCCCTGTTAAGTGCCCACTGCCCCCCTGGTTTTGAGAGATGGATTGTCCCTGGGCCCTTCACCCTGACACCACCAAACTCATCATCCTGAAGGAAGGGTGGGATCTGGGTGAAGGTTCCAAGATGCCCAGATCTGCCCAACACCTCTCAAAAACTATAACAAGACCGAAGGATAAGCAATGCTTTTCAGAAACTTATTTATGAAAAAATATAAATTTATGAAAATGAATGTACATCCCTGAGAAGAGCATTCTGTGGAACACATTTTGGTTAACTGCACTCTGCCCGCCATCAACTGACAGAAGTGTTAAAGTAATGTGAATAAAGGAAGAAAAGAAAAAGCAGATATCAAGTGATAAGCCTGCTAAGTTGGTTTCAAATTACAATGCAAGGGCAAATTTCAATTGTTCAAGCTCTACGGTTTTGGAAAATGGATACAGAGATTATATTTTTATTGGAGCAAGGATATTAAATAAAAAACCACTTGTCAGTATAACGGACCATTTTCTTAGTTTCTCTGAGTATCTTAAATACCCAAGGGTTCTGGTCACTCTGGTCAGACAATGACTTGGGCGACCCGCCTTAGGGAAATAGGCACAACATTGCAGACCTCAGCCTCTCTCTTGCCTCTTCTCCTCTGCCGCTGGTTGTGGTCGTTCTGCAGTGTCCCTCTTTTAGTGAGACCTGGAGTAATGGGAACACACTTGAAACAGAGTCACATCCTTTATAATCCACTGAAAATACCCCTGGCTAGTCACAGTCATAATGTAAGGTCATAAGATGTAAGCTTCACGAGGGCAAGGGAACTTTGTCTATTTTGTTCTCTTCTGTATCCCCAGCAACAGGAGCAACACCAAGCTGAATAAATATATGTTAAATGAATCGATGTATAGATGTGAATTCGTAGGTCTAACAAAGCCTTTGCTCCTTAAGCATAGAACAAGAGTGGAGGCATCTTTGATAAATCTCCAGTCTCTGGAAGAATCATCCTTTCTCCCTATGAGTTAAATAACTTGGGCATTATGCTCTTGATCTGACCACTTTTGAAACCTAATCTATTTTTAAGTAATATACCAAGTGGTATCAATTTTCTAACTGAACTTTTCCAAACTTAAAACCTGAGGAACATTGCTTCGGATGTTTACCTTCACCGTGATTTAGTAACCAAGAAGATGGAGAGAACCTGAGCTCTCTTTTTGATTACTTTGTGTACCAAAATTAATTCAGAACATATTTTCTAAATACTTGTGATTCCTCCCGAGAGACTTAGATATATCCAGTGTTACACAACAAAGGCAACTCTAGAAGTATTCCAGAAAGTCATTGCAAGTTGTACCAATGAACAAGTCTTGCCTCCTGTTCCATGTGCAGGGCACTAAAATGAGCACAGCTCAGCAAAAGCAAGGTCTACATTCTCAGTCCCTCCCATTTCCTCTAGCTCCCTTCACCTGGCTCACTGTTCATCAGCTTCCACGTTCCAGGACAGACAGCATCCCTGCCTCAACTGTGTCTTTCCTTAACTCCTAAGCCTGGTGTAGCTACTCTTCTTCTATGATTCTCCAGGGTCCTGGCCACACCTTCTTCTTAGTTCTTATTGCCCCATATGTTTACTGCCTTCTAGGCAGTAAGCTCCAGGAAGAAAGGTCCCTGTCTACCTTGTTCACTGGTGCTTATCAAGTACCCAGGACAGTTCCTGGCACACAGCAGGGTCTACAGAGATGTAGATGTGGTTGTGGGTGTGGACATAGCTATAGAGATGTAGACATAGATATAATCATAGGTAGGTATGTCAATACATAATTTTTTCTTTTTGCTTGAAAGCATCTTAAGAATTCCTCAAAACCACAAAATGGTAGGGACAAAATCATATGAACACCGAAGTTTTACCCCAAATATTCATGCCATGGCGTTCCACACTGATGGAAATAGTTGTTAGGTCAGTTGGTATTTGCTCTTAATTTGAGCTTGGCCGCATGCTCTCCTGGGCATTCCTTAGGTAGAATACTGTTGTCCCACACCAACCTCTCAAACCCCACCTGAAAGATATTTTTTAACAAAATAGCCTTAGAAGAAACTCAATACAAACATTGGCACTTGTTTCAGATTCCTCAGGCAGGTATCCTCCCCATAACCCATTGGCTAATAAAACCATTTTTGTGAGAGGGCTGCATAGCAATACCCTGTCCCATACAGAGGTGAAAGGGAAGTCCATGTAAAATAATTGCTAAAATTGACCTTCAATGAGATTTTTAGAAAGTAATTTGAACCATCTGCTTCTTCATATTTGTCATGTTTAATTTACCAGGCTGGCTTTTTGATTAGAAAATGGGCAACCGCTGTATCCTTTTGGGAAATCTGCCCAAGGCAGAGAGCAAACGCCAACTGGCAGAGTGCAAAGCCTAAAATTACTTGGAGGAATACAAATTCTAATGGCTCACCCCATCTTGGATGTCACTACATGTATGAACGTAGCAAGCATAGCAACAAATGTGGATCAAGTCCCCTGGGTTTTAAGGATAATGACGTTAACAACCATCATTTTACATTTCAAAATTGTGTGTGTGATTTTGAGGGTATTACTATTCTTTTTGCACATTTCACTTGTACTTTTGAAATTTTTAGTACGCTTTTCGAACCGTAGATGGATGCCAGGCTCCCATTTTAATTTATGTGACTCTTAGGCCCGTTCCATTTCATTTCTAGTTTGGCTTTCAAACAAGTTCAGACCAAATATCAAGATCACAGAAGTGGTGGCTGCTGGGTGCAGGGAATGGGAGGAAGAGAAGAGATGTGGAGGCATTCTCGGGACTTGGAGTTGTCCTGGGTGGTGCCCCAGGGACAATTGCCGGATGTTGTATGTCCTCCCATGGCCCACTGGATGGAACGTGGGAAAGTGTGGGCTATGGTGTGGAACACAGGACATGGGGTGCAGCGATGCCCGGAGATGTACTCACCAGACGCAATGGATGTGACATGATGATGGGGGAGAGTGTTACTGTGGGGGGAGTGGTGGGGTGGGGGCGGTGGGGGTGAATGAGGACCTCATATTTTTTTAATGTAATATCTTTTAAAAAAATGAATAAATTGAGTAGAATTTGGGGAAAAAAAAGATCACAGAAGTGTTCCATTTTGTTTAATTAGAGTTCTTTTATTCATGTTTCTGTTTTGATAGTTTAAGGTCATGGAAAATTTTGTGATGGCATTGATGTGAAGAGAACACTTAGATCTGCTGTCATGATTGACAATTAAAAACAAACAAGCAAACCAAGAACAGAATCCTGAAACTAAATAGCTCAAAACTCCATTTTTATCAAGAGTCATAGTAAGGATCAATTTGCATGTTTTGTTAGAGGAATGGAAAAAGAAGAGTATAAGAACAAAATTGAATGTCCCTTAGTTTAAGCCAGTTCTTTGCTGAAGAGAATGTTGTCATAAGAAACTAGAGTAACATTGGTTATTTTTTTTTCCTAGATAAAATAGACAACTTAAATATAGCTGAAATCGATTCATCAGTTGATACATCTTTCAATCTTGATGAGACTTGAAAAGAAAGTTAAACTCTCTCTCTTTAAACACATGCACTCACATATACAATTTAATTCTCCTCTTATGCAAATAAAAGTGTTCCTGCCAACCCTGGCTTCTTTCAGGCAGCTCATGGCAGTCTGAGTGAGGACAGTCTGAGGACAGTTGCCTCTAAAAGTTTTTGGCTTGTGTTGCTGCTCATTTCTGGTCCTCAACATGTTCCAGATTTTCCTTGTTATTCTTATCTCCCAAACACTCTCCCTGTCTTTGAAAGGCCCAAATGTGCCAGAGATAAATGTGGAAACAAGAAAAGAGGAGTAAATACCTAACTTAAGTTGGATATGCTAATTAAATTGGGGCAGTTGATGATTAGACAGTAGTAGTTTTACAAAGAAAGTCACTTGGCATTTAGATATATCATATGGATGTGTATTGGACATGATCATGGTTCATGAGATACCATAATAAATGTTAGGGCTGAGGGCTCCAGCATTTACAGATTCATTCATTCCATAAATAGTCCATTTGCAAAGTTGTGCAAAGTCATGTTTGTTTATTTATTTACAAAGTAGTGTACTAGATATCGTGGGGGCTAGAAGTGAGTCAGTAGAGCTCTTGTCCTTAGGTTGCTTAAATGTGGAGGTGACACCCTGGATGCTCAGGACATACCAGAAGGTCAAGCCATGCTTCAGGCACACCCATTAAGGATGAGTTTACCCTGGGCTAGTGTGAGGTGGAAACCCTGATCATTGTGGAACTGGCTGCATACTTGAAGGTAAATCCCCTGGTTCCCTGGCCTGTGTTGGGAAAGTGAGAGGTCACCTTCCGAAGGTGGCCAAGCAGAATAGGGGGAAGAGGAAAAAGAAGAGGAAGAAAGAGAAGAAAACAATGATGATGACTGACTGGACCAAGTAACAGCTGGAGCTTTGCCAATGTCGTGCCCACCTTTGGCAGCAAAAAGAGCCCCAGTGCCACCTCTTAAGTCATTTGTAACCCTAGTTTTCTCTAACAAAGCCAATAATATTCCTCACATCTCCCCCATAAAAATCGGATAAGGCGGTCAGAACAGAACTCTCTGAAAGGAGCATTTCAGATGAGGTCTGACTAATGAGATCTGAGAAGGGAGACATCTAGAAAGAGGGAACAAAAGAAGTCCAATGACTCTGAGGCTGGAGTAAGCTTCTTGTGATCCAGAAATGAAACACTGCTTGTATAACCAAGAGGACTTCCCCATCTCAATAAATTTCACCACCCCAGATATTCAGTCCAAACCCCAAGGAGTCATCCTTGCTGCTTTCCCCAACTCCCCCACAACCCATGCATTAGCAAGCTTCTGAAATCCACTCCTTCTATTTGATCAATACCAGAGTAACCAAGATCCAACACTGTATCTCACCAGGCTTACTATCAACACCACCTAGCAGGTCTCCTTGATTTTTAGTCTGCTGGGCTGCCAAAATGCAATATATCAGAAATGGGTTGGCTTTTACAATGGGAATTTATTAACTTGCAAGCTTATAGTTTCAAGGCTGAGAAAAATATCCAAATCAAGGCATCATCAAGCAATGCTTTCTCCCAAAAGACTAGCTACCCATGATCCTGGAATCCCTCTCTCACATGGTAAGGCACATGGCAGTGTCTGCTGATCTCTCCCTTCTCTTTTGGGTTTCATTGCTTTCAGCCTCTGGCTTCCTCTGCCTTTCTCCTTCTGTGTCTTTCTCTCCACATTCATTCTGTTTACTGAAGTAACCTCATCAAAAGGACCTTAACTGAAGTAACTTAATCAAAAGAACCCACATACAATAGGTTTACACCCACTGGAATGAATTAGCTTTAAGAATATAATTTTTTTGAGATCCATAAAAGCCTCAAATTACTATACCTTGTTTCGATTCTTACCCCTTACAGGCCATTCTTTACAGACAAGCCAAAAGGGTCTTTTAAATACACAACTCCAACCAGGTCATTTCCCTTCTTCTAATATACCAGTGTCTTCCCATTGCACTAAGAATCAACCCTCAAATCTTCATCATGGCCTATAGAGCTGTATTAATCCAGCCCCAAACTACCTTTCCCACTTCCTTGAGACCACTCCTCCCCCTTTATCCTCCACTTCTGGCACATGATCTTCTCTTTGTTTCTGCAATGCACTGAGCTTTCTTCTACATCAGGGTCTTTGAGCTTCTGTACCCTTTTCTGGGAAGGCGTCTCCCCCCAGAACTCATTACTCAGGTCTCTTTGGAAATGCCAGTGTCCCGACCACCCCATCTGCAGTAGTGACCCTCTTCCTATTTCCCTGACTCCATTCCATCACGCTGATTTGGTTCCTTCATGCCTTTTATCACCATAGGCATTCTCCTTTATTGGCTTGTTGGTTTACTACCTGCCCCACTCTCTCCTCCACTGCTCCTAAAACTGTAATCTCTCTGAGAACCTGTAGATCCTAATGAGCACTATCTCCCAGTGCCTAAAGTAGGATCTGGGTGCTCAGTAAATACTTGTTGAATACACATGTCCCTCAGGCACTCGCGGAACCAACCTGCAGCTCAGCACCCACCCAGCTGTACTCTAGCATAGATGCTTTCTGCTCTCCCTGACTGTTTTTCTGTCCTGACCTCCTTGGAGCTTCAAGCTTCCTTCTTATTTTTGCCTTGATATGTGTTTCCTTCCGATGGTTCATAACCTTGGTCCCTCCTTGGCTCTGCTTCTTTCCTGGGTTTAACATTAGTGATTGAGAAAGTGTTCACCAGCCTCAGCCCACAGCCTAACACTGTTGTTGCTGGTATGAGACCAAGTGTAAACTTTTTTAGACCTTTAATTATATACATTTCAAACATGCAAAAAAGCAATGAGAATAGTATCATGAACTCTATTATACCCAGTCCATGTATCTGTCACTTAGCTTTACCAGTCATTAACATTTTACCATACCTGTGTCATTTTTTGAGGAAGTATTTTAAAACAAATTACAGAAGTCGTGACATTTCACCCCTAAATACTTAAGCCTGCAACTTCAAGCAATAAAGATGTTTTCTTATATATACATGGTTTCATTGTCACACCTACCTAAGTTAACAATGCCTTCAAATCATGTAATACCTGATCACTATTTAGTCTCCCCAAGTTGTCCCCAAAATGTCTATCTTAACCAGAATCCAAAATTGGTCTGCGTTTATATTGGTCGATATACCTTCAGAGCCTCATTTGATCTAGAAAGCTGCCTCCCTTTTACTTAATGCTAATAACTTGCTGAAGTCAGGTCAGCAGCCCTGTGGAATACCTTGACTTCTGCATTTGTCTAATTGCTTCATTGTAGTGTTTTTAAAATGTGTCACCTATGAGTTCCGTAACTGGAAGTTAGATGTAAAGTCTTGAGTAGAGTCCAGGTAAACCTTTGGGGGAAATTTCCCTCAGGCATCATGCTGGGTGTCATGTATTATATCACAATTGTATTTTTTCTTAGTCTCACCGTTGGGTTCAGGTGATGAAAGCTCCATTGTACTCTGTGTGTTTCTTCTTACAAATGGCAATGATTCTGTGGTGAGGTAAAATTTTATTTTTCTTAAGCTATTCCTTTGTCAGCCTTAGTGGTTTAAAGCAGAGGTTAGCACATTTTCCTGTAAAGGACTGTATAGAAAATATATTCAGCGCTGCACGATAGACATTCTGTTGCAGCTACTCAGCACTATGATTGTAGTGCAAAGGAGCCATAGAAAACAAACAAATGAGTGTGGCTGTGTGCCAATAAAACTTTATTTACAGAAAGAGTTGGAGGGAGGATTTGACCTGCCCACCCTCCCTGCCCCCCCTTCTCCACTTAACTGGAAGGTCTCCACCCGGTTGACTAGTATCCCTTGGGAAGTTTTGAAAAGAACCAATGCCAAGGTCCCACTCTAAACCAATTAAATCATCATCTCTGGAGGTCCCTGAAATAGGTAGTCTTAGAAGCTCTCCAATTGATTCTGAGGTACAGCTGTGGGCAAAAACCACTGGTTTAAAGGGGGTGCAATCCCCGTTAAAGACAAGGAGTTACGAGGTGAGGTCAATGTGCATGTGACCTATGAAATCTAATAAAAGAGAGTAAAAAAAAGTGTTACAGAAGAACGAGGGCAGCCCAAAGAAAGAGCAGGGGAGGGAAGCTGGTATTCAGAAAGATTTCCCCGGAAAGCAACATTGGAGCCATCACTGAATTCTAAATAGATTTTGATTGGTGCAAAGGGCATAGAACCAGCAGGCACAGTCCATCTCCAGCCAAATTTCTGCCAAGTCCTGTCTCCCTCATTAATGCCGAATCAGGAGCGTAATGAAGAATTAAAACCTGTAACCTGCAGCCTCTGTTTATTTTGCACATTGTCATCCTTATGCTTCTGGAATTAATACATCAGCAACTAAAGGCAAGTGATTAATTAAATTTTATTTACTTAAATTGCAGCTTTTTCAGGGGACTGAAAAGAATAGTCTGAGATCTAAAGAACAATGTGGAAGCCCCACATGCTTCTATATGCTTCCTATATGCTTCCTCAGAAACCAGTCTCTCAGTATTATTTCTCCAACACCTTATCATTTATTCATTTTTGATGGGGAGGATCCTGGGGAGTAATGGTGGGGGCATTGAAATACATAACAGCATGATGGGAGTCAATTAAAAAATAAGGTTGGGAGAGCAGATGTGGCTTAAGCAGCTGAGCACCTGTTTTCCACATGGGAGGTCCTGAGTTCGATTCCTGGTGCCTCCCAAAAACAAACCAACAAGCAAACAGACAAAAAAACAACAACAACACAGAGAGCCAATGTGGCTCAGTGGTTGAGTGCTGGCTTCCCACATATGAGGTCCTGGGTTCAATCCCCAGCCCCCGGACCTAAAAGAATATAAAATAAAGTAAAAAGTTTATCGCAGATTATGCTAGTGGTTCTCTGCGTGGGGTGATTTTGTCTGGAGACATTGTTGGTGGTCACAACTGGGGTAGGGTGCTCCTGGCACCCAGAGAGTAGAGGCCAGGGATGCTGCTGACCATCCTCCAGTACACAGGACAGTCTCCACAGCAATGACTCCTCCAACCCCAAATGGCAACAGTGCCAAGGTTGAGAGACACTGGGTTAGGCTAATATATTCAGACACACATAGCTTTTCTGGAAAATTTCTGTCCTGCTTTTCAAGGAGTTGGTATAAGTTATCCCTGTTGGTGAAGTATTTAATAATCTCTCAAGTCACAAAGATCTTTTTTTCTTTAGAGAAGTTGTGAGTTTACAAGACAATCAATCATGCATACTATACAGGATCCCCATACAACACCCCACCACCACTACCTTACATTGTTGTGATACCTTTGTACAAATGATGAAAGAATATCATTATAATACCACTGCTATCTATAGTCCATAGCTTATATTTGGTATATTTTTCCCACAAACCATCCTCATCCTATTATTAACACCATGTATTAGTATTGTATATTTGTTATTGCTCATGAGAGAATGTTCACGTATTTATACTCTTAACCACAACCCATCATCCTCCATGCGGTTCACTGTATTTTATGGTTTCCTGCCTTGTACAGTCCATCCAAAGTGTACACTCAGTGGCTCTCAGTTTCATCACAGAGTTCTGCTGTCATTCCTTCAGTCCATTTTAGAATGTTTTCATTAATCCAAAAGCAAAAATCCCATACTCCCTTACACCCTCCCATTGTTGACTCTTAGCATTGATATAGTACCTTCTTTGCTGCAAAGGCATTACAGTATTACTATTAACTATGTCTGTAAGCTACATTTGTACTTTTGCCATGTATCACCATATTCAAAGAATATCTTTTAACAAAGGGGGAGGGCTGTGGCATTAATGTGTCTGGAAGTCTAGAAATTTGCTCAGATGCTAGAGGAAAAAATAAATTTTGAGGAAGGTCTGCATATATATAAAACCCCATCTCAAACAGTCTATTGCCCTGGGAGCAATGCACCTCTCTTTAGCACCAACCAACCTACCTATGTAGGTTAGTGACTGCCTTCAGGAAAGATGTGCCAAAACCACTGCAATTGATATAGGGAAAGCAGTATCAGAATTCCTCTTCTCAGGGTTGGTTATTTCCTGACTAAACTAAAACCCCACCTAAATGTATATTGCAATGGTCCCTGAAGCTTCAACTATTAGTTTGAATTCGAATAAGTCCCTCTGTGGCTGCAATTTTGTGTGTACTAAAAAAAGTGGCCCAAGTAAGTACAATGTGGCCTGTGTGTCAGTTTCCTATTGCAGCTATAACAAATGATCACAAACCTAGTGACTTAAAACCATACAGATTCATTATCTTAAAATTCTGAAATAGGTTTCACTGGGCTGAAATCTAGGGGCCACAGCAGGGCTGGAAACCTTCTAGAGCCTCTAGGGGAGAATCCATTTTCTTGTCTTTTTCAGTTTCTAGAGGCCACCTATATTCCTTGGCTTGTGGCCCTATGAACTCTGCTTCCATCATCACATCTCCTTTTCTGTCTCTGCCTCTCCCACCTCTTTCTTCCATTCGTAAGGACCATAGGGAAGACATTGGACCCACCCATATTATCCAGGATAACCTCCCCATCTCAAGATTCTTAATTCTACCTGCAAAATCTTTTGCCCTGTAAAGTAACATACTCACAGTGTCCATGGATTAGGATGTGGACATCTTGGGGGAACATTATTCTCCCTGCCATAGCCTAAAAGTAACCAAATACGGCATCAAGTATGCTTAACTTTGGAATTGCTCACATATTTTAATTCTATCACACAGAGAAGCATGCCGTTCAACACAGAACTGGAGAGCCGAAGAAATGGATCTGGGCTCCAACACTGGCTCTACCAACTATGATCTCTGTGAACATGGAAAGTTATTTCATCTTGTCTCGGTTTCCTTATCTGTAAAATGAACATTTCAATACCTCCCTCATAAGGTGATTGTTGAGGACAGCGAATGAAATAATGTGCAATAAACATAACACCTGGCACATAGTATGTGCTCAGTATCTGTTAGCTGTTAATATTGTCACTTCATGGGACTGTTATGAGTATTATTAAATGAGATAATTCAAGAAACTGGTAGAATTTTCTATAAAAGATCAGACTGCAAAGTAAGTATTTTTGGCTTTGCAGGCCTTAAGGTCTCTGGTGCAACTATGCAACTCTGCTGTTGTAGAAAACGGTCTTAGGCAGTACATAAACGAATGCCTGAGCTGTGTTCCAATAAACCTTTATTTATTATACTGATATTCATAGCAGTCCTACTAACAGTAACCAAACAGTGGAAAAGTTCATAGAGACAGAAAGTAGATGAGAGATTACTAGGGTAGCAGGAGAGGGGATAGGGAGTTATTGCTTAATGGATACAGAGTTTCTGTTCAGGGTAATAAAGTTTTGGTGATGGAGGGAGGTGCTGGTAGCACAACATGGTAAAAGTAATGTATGACACTGAATTGTACACTTAAAAATGGTTAAAATGGCAAATTTTTATTACCAAGGCCCCCACAAATACCAAAATCTATGATTTTACATATATGTAAAATTATATGATTATAAATCATTCAGAGACTATCCCTACTTAATTGGAAAGTACTGCCTTAATTTATAGATAAGGGTGACACCATCAAGACTTGAAGGCTCAGCTCAGATAACATCTCCTCCAGGAGGCGGCTTCTAGGCTAAGCCCCTCCTTTGTGTTCCATAGTGGTTGAGATTCCCAGCTGCTAAAACAAATACCATGCAATGGGTTGACTTAATAACAGGAATTTACTGTCTCACAGTTTCAGAGGCTAGAAGGCTTGCTTCCTGCCTGGGTCAGTGGCAATCTTTGGGGTTCCTTGGTTTTTCCATCATTTGGCAATGCACATGGTGGCACTGTCTCCTTTGTCTTCTGGCTTCCATTGACTTCCACACTCTGGCTGCCTCCCACCCCCCCACACACACCTCCCACCCCCACCCCAGAGCTTCTCTCTTTGTGGCCTTCTCTATAAGGTCTCCAGTAATAGGATTAAGACCCATCCTGACTGAGTTGGCTCACACCTTAACTGAAGTAAGTGCACCAAAAGGACCTATTTATAATGGGTACGCACTCACAGGAATGAACTAAGATGAAGAAAGTGTTCCTCTGGGGTACACAATTCCAAGCTACCACACATAGAGGGGTACATTCTCTAATATTTCTCTACTGTATTCAGTTTCTTTCTTTATAGCTCACTCTTTCCTGTTTGTTATAGGTTACTTTTATTATCACCAGCAGATATCACTGTGCTAGAAGCACTTCAAAATACTGCTAGATCTTTCTATTTAATGTTTTCACCAGGAAGCATACATATTGTTATATTATTAATTTGGTTTTGAAAATAGGCTGATAACTATATGGCAGTGTAATTGATTTCCTTTGTAATTCTACGTATTTTATTTTATGCATTTTAAAACATTCTTCTAAGAAGGGCAGGCTGCACCAGACTGCCAAAAGGGCCCATAGCATGAAAAAGGTGAGGAGCCCCTGCTGGAATACTGCATTCCGAAATTCACAGACAACTGAGAGAGGTTTGAGAAGATTGTTCCACACCCACTTGCCATGGCAACTCTCTTAGTTATTGATCATGATTCCATTACTGTCACCATGCAGAGAGCTTGCTGACTTGTGGCTGGTGCCTGGAGAGCAGAGCCTAGGTGACAGAGGTCTATTCTAAGCCCACGTGGTAACTCATAGATTGCAGCACCATCAGTTTTTCTATTTGTAAGCAGTACTTGTCTCTGTGTTGGAAGGTTGAGGTAGGCAGAACTGCTGTTGAATCTAGACATAATCATGTTACTCTCCCTCTACTTCCTATGATAATACTGTTATCACCAGCTTACAGATAGCTGAAAATAGTCATTGCCTCATCGACTCTTCTCTGGAAAGGCTAAAGTTGTTGCATTTTATTTTGTTGCTTCTTCTAAAATCTTTCTGCATGAATTCCAGTTTCCCAAAAGGGCTCACAATTTCTCTAACCCCAGAGCTACCTTTCTTGATATTTTATGCCACGATGTACAACTATCCAATGAGACTTAATTCTTTGCATGTCCTAATAAGAAAGGAAGACTTAATCATTTATGTCAAATATTCTCTATGCTTTTAAAATTTCTGACCCATGCCTTCCTCCTGCATCACGATCCTATTTGATACAGCAAGTAGAATTTATTGAGAAAAAAGTCTCTCACCCTTCTGCCCCCAAACCTATTAATTTACTCATATCCACACTCAGCATTGCCTCCTTCCTCTTATTAGAATGGAAGAGAAGTCTCTCCTCCTGTCTCAGATGAAGGCAAACTATCTGTCTCACATCCTGTCTCCCATAATATTGCAGCAGATTGAATCTAGAAGCTGATATGAGAAGCCCACTGTCATCTAGGAAACCATACATTAAAGAGATCTACCTGCAAAGGTGTGAGAATGTGTTTTTCTTCTCACCAAGTGTTTTTGTTTTGGAAAATATAGTCATGTTTCATAAAAATACATTACTGACATAATGGAGCTGTGTTGTTTTTAAATGAATTAAGAAATATTTCAGTAATTTATCAGTCTTAATTTCTCATACATTAGATACTGATAGATGTAATCCACATAAACAAAAGTTCTTTGGGGTCCTCAGGATTATTTGAGAGTGTAAAGGAGTCCTGAGGTCAGAGTTTGAAAAATGCTTGTTGACACGTTCTGAATCCACCTTTTTACCTCCATTCCCCTCCTCAACCCAATCATAGCTGGCTCTTTCCTCATCAAGTCCCTGAACCTGTTTAAAACTTTGAAAATGTTTCTTGACTCTTTCCTCTTTCCTAAGAACTCTTCCCCGCCTCTACTATCTCAGCAGTCCCTGAGCCCTGTACCACCCATCTCAGAAATCCTCAGATCCATCTCTTCTTCTGTAACTTCTAACACTGACCTGTGCAGACCTTCATTGTCTCTCCTCTGTATGACCTCAAGAACTTCCTAATTCATCTCCTAACCAGCCTGCCGATTAGGCTGCACAATACCACCATCCTTCTGAGGTGCAAATTTCATCGTTTCGTTATTTCTTCAAGACCTGTGATCATCTGCTCACCTCACTTGCTCCATCTCTCATTACTTCCTCTCCCTCCAAGCTCCTATGCTGGCAACAAGTGCTTCCTTGCTACCATACTGTCTCTCCTCCAGGTCCTCCTATGTGCTGATCTTTTACCTTGGGCGATCATTGCTTCCCCTTCCCCATTTTCATCTCCTTACCTCAAACATATGCTCTGCCTGGCTAATTCACACTACTGATGTATATTCCAGAATAGCTGTTTCTTCCCTAGGGATGCCTCTCCTAACCACCCTCTTCCACCCCACCTTCCTCCTGCCCCATGTCCAAGCTTCCATAGCACCCCATGTGTGCTTGGTGATGGCATTTGTCAGTCCACATGTGTAATTGCTTGTTTGACATGACTTTCAGGAGGATAGCAGCCTGCTCTTTCATATTTGTCAATGAATCTTCACAGCATCTGCTAGTCTAGACCCTGGCACTCATCAGAATCTTGGTGCCTATCTGTTGAACAGGAAATGTCCTGGGTTTGTTTTTTTTTTTAGTTTATATTATACTTCAAAGGAGAAAAAACGGCATTGATTTTCCTTTGTCAAGTAATCACAGAGTGGCTTGAGCACAAAAAAGCCCTGATTTCAACACTTATGAAAATAAAATATTTGTAGTTATCTTAAGACCCAAGTATAATTGCATCTATCACCTACAAGAAAGATTTAAGAAAAAACATGTTTGTCCTGGGGTGGTGGTGGGAATTGGCAGCAGGCTGACAATGTTAAAAACTTCCATCTAAATATAAGAATGGTTGGCTATGGGGAATGGAGAGCTATGAAAACATCATCCTAAAATGGTTATATCACCAAAAATGGTTCAATTGGTTTTGTTTTTCCTTTCCAAAAGTGCCCTTGAATGATAAATACCCTAATTATAAAAAACGGTCCTTTTATTTAACTCTTTTGTCACAGAGATGAACAAATAAAGTCATAGAATTTATCATAGGACATTATTTCTAATCAAATATTATCTGGTAGATCAGGTGGTGTAGGGGAAAATTACTTCCATGCTATCCTTGGGTTTCTCATAAAGTAAAAATTATTTGCCATGGAGGTAAAAAATTTTATCTATCCTTTTCCTAAATAGGTTAAGTTTCTAGTTCATCTCATAAGGGCTTTAAGCTTCTATGCATTCGCCCTTTTTATATATTTCCTGTTACTGTATTATTGTTGCCTGATTGGAAGAAAAAAATATAAAGATTGCAGAGGAAAAATAACTCCGTCAGTGTAACTGAAATGCCTTTCTCTGCAGCTCAGACTTTATTTTTATTTTATTTTTAGATGTTTATAATTGTCTTTTAATGACATAACATCATCTTTAACTATAGAGCTAATTGCCTGCTAATTATCAATGCTCTTTAACCTTGTGCATTCAACTTTGACTCACCATTTTAAAATTAAAAGAATCTCAACTGATGGTATTGGCATCTGGGAACTGCTGACAAAGCCCGATAAAGCTTCATGTGCACAACAGTCTCAAATCACAGATTACTAGACCACGTAGGCTAGTTCACAGATGCTATCAGATACCACCATGTGGTCTTACATATTTAAGCAAAACAAAGGAATGAAAGAATGAAGGAAGGGAGAAAAGAGAGGGAGAAGGAAAGAAGGAAGGAGGAAGGAAGGGAGGGGGGGAAGGAAGGAAGGAAGGAAGGTAGGAAGGAAGGAAGGAAGGAAGGAAGGAAGGAAGGAAGGAAGGAAGGAAGGAAGGAAGGAAGAAAGGAAGGCAGGCAGGCAGGCAGGCTTTCAAAATAAAATGCATCATGCCCTTTTGGTTTAATGGGGACATTTTAGTGTTTAAATTACTTGTTAATGCAGGCATAACATTTTGTATGATTGTGTGGAAGAAATGAAACATGATGCTATTGTGAAAAAATGTTGGGCAGTGTTGGCAATGTTGAGTACGAGACTGGCCATATAACCATTGGACTTTGAACTTGCTAGATGGCCCTTTTAGTTTCTTTTCAGACAGATTTCTCCTCCCCCATTGTGGTGGGTTGAATTGTGTACTCAATAAGCAATCTAAATTTTTTCAAACCCAGTCTCTGTCATCTGGAATCCCTTGTGTGTTTTTCAGGGGAAGGAGTGGGGCTTGTAGAATACCTCTTCACTGCCTAAAAAGCCCATGGAACACAATTTGGGGAATATTGCTGTGAGAGTGAAATTCAGCCAGTGGATAATCACTCCTTGGTCAAGGGACGAGAAGTCTAAAGAGAACCGTTGTTGCCATTGTATTTAATGAATGCATAATTAAAAGCAACAACTCTTGTTTTTTATTTACTAGATACCAAATACTGTGTCCAGTGCTGAGGACATAAAGATAAAAAAGAGAAGAAAAATGGAATACCAACTGGTAGAACATCAGAATAAAGAAATACCATTGTTAACATTATAATAGAAGTTTGAAGTTTTATGGAAATCCTTTATTTTGATTGAAGGGCTCTGTGCAGGCAACTTTGGGTTGGGTTGCTGTGAGTTAATTAACACCTGATGGGTGCAAGAGAGAAGGAAAGGCATTTCTGGCAAAACAGAGCACAAGCAAAAATAGCTGCACATTAGAGTATATGGTGATTTCTGGAAACAACGGTCAGACCTGTCTGGAACAAAAATGTTTGAGTGAAGAATGGGACAAGGGCACAGTAGTGAGAAGAATGTGGGCTCTCGGGTTTGAGAAGTCTAAGCTGTCTTCATTGTTCTACCTGCAAATGTCCTTGGAAAGGTGATTTAATCTCTCTATAGAGAGAGAAACTAAATATATATATGTATGTATAATGAGAATAAATAATATTTACCCCATATATATAATGAGAATAAATAATATTTACCTGACAGTGAGGATGCAATAAAAATAATATATGCAAAGTTTCCAACACCGTGTGGGCACCTAATCCGTGTCATTTGTTATTATTATAAGGCAGATGGGGTGAAGGCATATTTCCCAGGAAGAATCATGTTCTTCTTCTTAATTTCATTCCTGTGTATGTGAACCCATTGTAAATAGGCCCTTTGGAAGATGTTATTACTAACGGAATCAGGATGGGTTTTAATTCAATTCCTGGAGGCCTTATAGTGAGAAAGCCACAGGAAGAGCCAGAAGCAGAAAGCTAGCAATCAACAGAACCCCGAAGATAAAGGAGAAGACATTGTCGTGTGATGCAAAGCAGGGCTAGAAGCCAAAGAACTTCAAGGATAACTGGCAGCCAGTGCAAGAATGTTACAGATTTTAGGGAGAAAGCTTGCCTTGGTAACACCTCTATTTTGGACTTCTCCTGGCCTCAAATCCATGAGTCAACAAATCCCCATTGTTGAAGCCAGCCCATTGTGTGGTGTTTGTCATAGCAGCCTGGAAACTAAGACACCCATATTCAAATAGCCAACCAAAAATAATGTTCCTTTAAAAAACATTTACAGTGAAAGCCCAAAGTTTGATCCTGTGGCTTAACTTAGTCATTCCTATTCTATTCTATTTAATTTGTTTTCTGTTCTCACATTTTGTAAATACTGTGGTATTCCTGGAATATCCGAACTTCATTTGAAAAGGATGTGTTTTCTTTCATGTTTTCCAAGAAGCTCTGAAAACAACATTCTCAAATAACATATTTTCCCTTCATTGCCACAAAAGATTCTATACAATATAATCCTAAGGGATAAAACTGGACTCTCCAGCACAGTGATTCTCAAAATTTAATGAGCATAATTATTACCTGGGGGTCTTGTTAAAATGTAAACTCTAGTTCAATAAGTCTAGGTGAGGCCTGAGCTTCTGCATTTCTCACAAGCTCCCAGGTGATGCAATGCTTTTATTCTAGGGAGACTCCAGAATGACATTGAAGCTCAGACATGAAGCCAGACTTTCTGCCTGAGCAGCAGCTGCTTGTGTACCCTCTAATGCTCTAACCTCTCCATCCTGAAAAAATTTATGTTATTTGTCACATCATGAAAACATATGAAAGCTCTCAATATTTTTTAATTGTTTAAAGTTTCCTGAGTATCTGAGTATTTGTGCTGCATGAAATACAAATAATGATTATAATTTAAGATTTCTCTGTGTTTGGTAAAAGCAGTACTACTTCTCTAAAACTTTTGCTTTCTCAAAGATAAGCTGATTTGAAAATCAAATCCCTCTGTAAACCCAGTTTTTATTTTTTTCCAAGGAATGTTTTCTTTTTTCTTGATTTCATTTATTTTTGCTCTAATCTTTCCTTTTGCTTGCTTTGGGGTTAGTTTACTGTTCTTTTTCTAGTTACCCTAGGTGTGTGTTTAGGTCTCTGACCTAGATCTTTCTTCTTTTTTAACCTAAGCATTGAAGGCTATAAATTTCCCTCGAAGCACTGCCTTTGCTGAAGCCTATAAGTTTTGATATGGTATGTTCTTAGTTTCATTTGTCTTAAGATATTTATGGATTTCCCTTGCAAATTCTTCTTTGTCCCACTGATTGTTTGAGTGTGTTATGTATTTCCCTATATTTTGGGGCTTTTCAGTTCTCCCTCTGTTGTTGATTTCCAGCTTCATTTCCATTATGGTAAGAGAAGGTGCTTTGTATGATTTCAGTCTTTCTAAATTTATTGAGACTTGTTTTGTGACCCAACATGTAGTCTATTCTGGAGAATGTACACTTGCAAAGAATGTATATCCTGCTGTTTTGGGGTGCAATATTCTGTTTTATAAAATCCATAGAGTTTTTATTATTGTCATGATGTAAATATTGTTCTCTCCTAAGCCAGTCAACATACTACAATGACATTTCCTTTTTTGAATACCAGTTAAGTCTGTTACGTCTAGTTCATTTATTGTTTTGTTCAAGTGCTGTTTCCTTATTGATCTTCCATCTAGATGTTCTAGTTATTGATAAGAGTGGTGTATTAAAGTCTCCAACTGTTATTGTAGAGGCGTCTATTTATCCCTTTGGTTTTGCCAGGTTTTGCCTTGTGTTTTGGGGCACCATGGTTAGATGCATAAATATTTATGATTGTTATTTCTTCTTGGTGGATTGTTACTAATATATAGTGTACTTCTTTGTTCTTATAACAGCTTTTGACTTAAAGTCTATTTTGTCTGATATTAGGATAGCTACCCCAGCTCTTTTTTTAGTCACAATTTGCATGGAGTATCTTCTTCCAATCTTTCACTTTCAACCTCTTTGTGTCTTTAGGTCTAAGGTGACTCTTTTGTAAACAACATATAGTTGGATCATGCTTTTTTTTAACTGTTCTGCCAACTTGTGTCTTTTGATCAGGGAGTTTAATCCATTAACATTCAGTGTTACTACTGTAAAGGCAGTATTTACTTCAGCCGTTTTGTCCTTTGAAAGGTTTTTATATGTCTCATCTTTTTTGTGTCTCTCTTTTCCTTTATTGCAACCTTCTTTTCTGTATAGTTTATCTTTTGTGATGTATCTGACTGATCTCTTTTTCATTTCAGTTTCTATATATATTTTAAGTACTTTTTTGGGGTTACCCTGGGGTTTATATTAAACAACCTACATCTATAACCTACCAAGGCAATGGGGAAGATATTATACCAAGAGAAAGCAGAGATCTGAAAGCAATGACCTAACTTGACCTAATCTGAATAGGCTTATTTTGCTTACAGCCTTTTTATTCCTTCTTACCATCTCCTCTGGCAATAAGGACAAGCGCACCCTCCTTTCTCTTCCTTCAGTATAGGCCTTAGGAGAAAGAGCTATTGGAAAATCAAGTGACACCTCTCCCTAAACAACACAAAACAAACCAAATTACCAGAAAGCAAGGAAAATAAGAGAGGGGATAAAGGTGCCCTGTTGGCCCTTCCGTAATCAGATTGATCCTTGTTCAGGAACAACACACATTCTGTCTGACCATTAATTTAACCTCCCCCAGAAGCCATCTCTGGGGTTCTGCTCTTCTTGGTTTGGAAATAAAATGCCTTCAATCCCATATCTATTTCCTTGGGGCTCCTAGCCATAGAGTAGTGTTTTTTTTTTGAAACTGGGTTGGAATCCTGGCTGTGCCACTAATTGTGTGACCTCAGGCAAATTAAGTAACTTCTCTGTGCCTAATCTCTCTCAAAATGGGTATAATTATAGTCCTTACCTCATAGATGAATGGTCACTAGTGGCTAAATCAGTATGTCTAAAGTGCTTAGGACAATATCTGGCACATTTTAAGCACTATATAAACATTAGTCTCATTATGATGTGTGTATATATAAACACTTATATTTAAACATCTTAGAACTTAATTTTGTTTTGATGCAAAGGGTAATTACATGGCTGAAATGCCTCTTCCTGTGTGTTATCATCGCATATTTAAGAATGTTCTGTCTCCTTAGTACAAAATTTCATATTCATAATGAGTCCTTTTTCTCCCCCAGTTTTATTTCTGTCTCTCCATCATTCTGGGAAAAACAAACAATCAAGCAATCAGAATTTTGTTAGTTTGCAATCAAGATGCAGGCTAGTGCATACATATTTTTACCTTGCATAGGCCAGTACTTGGTGAACTCCTCAAGCTAATGGGACTAGATGCGTAGATGAGTGATGATGGGCATGAAGAAATGGAAAAGAGCTAAGAGAAAAACAGTACAGTGCAAAAATAAAATGAATCAAGGTGTTGGTTCGTCTCTTGTGGACTCTCAGGAGAAAAGATATGGGAGAGAGCAGAGAGTGAAGATACTAGCACACCTGGGATATTCCCAAGGACTTGCCAGCCCCACTTGGTGAAGCTATCATAGACCTAGGAGCTCTCTATAATCATGAATGGAGATTACAGATGCCAAAAAGAATAATTTATGTAAGGCACTATCTGGAGTCAGATGCTATTCAATTTCCTTTTTTGTTGTACTTTTAATTTAAAAATTTTCTTATAGTTGTAAAAGTCCAATTGTGCTAAAGGACTTATGAGATCTAAGACCAAAGTCATTTACCTCCTTCTCCCTGGCCTTGTCTTGCTCTTTAGAGGCAAATCCTTTGAAATATGGTAGCTTATTTATTCTATTATTCACAAGTATATGTTCCAAAATAATACATAAATTATCTTTTTGATTCATCTAATTTTAGACATTTTATATTGACTTTTTTTTAAAGATTTATTTTTTAAATTTATTTCTCTCCCCTTCCCCCCTACCCCCCAGTTGTCTGTTCTCTGTGTCCATTTGCTGTGTGTTCTTCTGTGACCGCTTCTATCCTTATCAGCGGCACTGGGGGGAATCAGTGTTTCTTTTTGTTGTGCCTCTTATTGTGTCAGTTCTCTGTGTGTGCGGTGCCATTCCTGGGCAGGCTGTACTTTCTTTCGCACTGGGCGGCTCTCCTTTCAGGGCGCACTCCTTGCACATGGGGCTCCCCTTCGCGGGGGACACCCCTGCGTGGCAGGGCACTCGTGCACGCATCAGCACTGTGCATGGGCCAGCTCCACACGGGTCAAGGAGGCCGGGGATTTGAACCGTGGACCTCCCATGTGGTAGGCAGACGCCCTATCCATTGGGCCAAGTCTGCTTCCCTATATTGACTTTTCATTATGGCAGGTGAGTATTTTAATTTCTTTCCCCATTTTTAAAAATTATTTTTATTTATTTCTCTCCCTTCCCTCCCCTCCACCCCATTGTCTGCTCTCTTTTGTCCATTTGCTGTATGTTCTTCTGTGTCTGCTTGCCTTCTCAGCAGCACGGGGAATCTGTGTCTCTTTGTTGCATCATCTTGCTGCGTCAGCTCTCCATGTGTGCTGTGCCACTCCTGGGCAGCCTGCGCTTTCTTCGTGTGGGGTGGCTCTCTTTACAGAGTGCACTCCTTGCGCGTGGGGCTCCCCTACACAGGGGGGAGTCCCTGCATGACACGGCACTCCTTCACAGCAGCACTGCACATGGGCCAGCTCACCACACGGGCCAGGAGGTCCTGGTTTTGAACCCTGGACCTCCTATATGGTAGGCAGACACTCTATCAGTTGAGCCACGTTCACTTCCCCCTTTCCCCATTTTAATCACAGTTTAACTTTTTATAAAATCCATATAATTTTTTTATTATTGTCGTGATGTAAATATTGTTCTCTCCGAAGCCAGTCAACATACTAGGATTATATTTCCTTTTTTTTCTAATGAGGTTAAATGCCTCATTTTTTTATTTGCTCACAATTTTTTGAATGTCAAGAGAGTCTTCATACAACTCCAGCAGTTCCTTAGAATACCTCTCAATACAATTTTCCCTATGATCCAATATGTCAGATAATGTATCCACTTCTATTTTTTCCTGGATTCCTCCAACCTCTTGCTCTAATCTCAGAGAACTACTCTGAAATTCTCAGTTTAAGATGGCTCTCATTTTGCCATCATCTTGTAAATTCCCTTTGTTTTTTTCCACTGGTGCTGGAACCTCTGTTTTTCCTGAATCCCATGTCATCTTCAGACTTGGTTTTTTCCCTCTTTTTGATGGAGTGTATTCTCCAATACATTTTTAAAGAGAGTGCATGGTAGTATAATTTTCATGTGTGCAAATTTCTTTATTCTACATCTCATTTCATTCAGCTTAGAATGTTAAATTTTAAAAAATATTATTCTAATAAATTTGAAGGCATTAACATCTTTCAGCCTTCAGTTTTCCTGTCATGATTTACATTGACATTCTTATTCTCACTCCTTTCAATTTTTACTTTCTGGAAGCTTTTAGGTCTTCTCTTTGTTCCTGGTGTTCTGAAATTTCATTCTCAAGTTTCTATATGGGGATTATTTTCTTTCACTCATTGTGTTAGGCATTCATTGAGCATTTACAAAGTACAGATTCCTACCCTTCAGTTCTGAAAAATTCTCTTATACTCTATCTTTAATGATTTCCCCCCAATATTTTCACTTTTCTCTTTCAGGACTCTTTTTTTTTTTCCTAATGTTGTACTTCCCAGATTCAAACTCTAATTACGTTAACTTTTCTCTCCTATTGTCCATCTCTTTTTTTTTTTTACTTTCTGAGACAGTTCTCAACTTTATCTTTCTATTCTTCTATTGAATATTTATTTCTAATTTCATAATTTTAATTTCCAAGAGTTCCTTTTTGTTCTATTTTTAAAGTACCTGCTCTTGTTTCATAGATGTATCTTCTCTTATCTCTCCAAGGATGTTAATTACAAGATCTTTGAAGTTGTGTTCTGCTTCCTTGTCTTTGCTTTTTTCTGATTTCTTCAGTTTTTTTCCTGTATATTCTTTATTTTTTTTCTGTATGTGTGTGTATAATTGGTTGATTTCTGCCCCAAACGTTTTGTGGTTCCTGAGTGCACATACCAAAAATGACATAGAAAAAACCTGGTTGCAATTTCCATATACGAGGTTAGGATTTGTGGACTGGTGGACTTCAGTGTAAAGCAATTGAGCCAACAGCCAAGAATTTCATTGGAAACCCAAACCATTACCCCAAATGACTGCCTGTGTCAGGAGAAGGAGGGCTGGTAATAAGCCAGGCTGACAGCATTCTGGAGCTGGGCACTTGAGAACTCACCAGTCAATATATTGACTTTCATGTGAGCCTCCTTTTTCTTTCAGTGCCTTCTGGTTTCTGTCCTGGGCTTTGGTGTTGATAGCCTCTCTGCTTCCATTTCTTCCATGGAAAAAACTCCTGAATTCTCTAGTTGTTGAGGAAGGATAGTAGTTTGCACTTAGTGGGGGTACAGAACCAGCTAAATAAAGTTCTTTTGGCACATTTTCAATCAAGCTCCCTCTTTTTGAAGGAAACCCCACAGGGATCCCTCTGGGTTCTTCCCCAGAGCAGATGAAATGGAGTCCACACCAGAATGGTCATGAGAGATAGCCGGTTTATTAATGCTGGAGGAAAGATAGGAGATGAGGGTGTCTCAAATCTGCCTTTCCTGAACGAGGGGAGCAGAAGTTTTTGAGAATTCCAACAGGGGCGGGTAGAGTGGTTCATCACAATGGCAAGTAAATACAAGAGTGAGCCTAGTTCTGAAATAACCATAAAAAAGATAAGTTTAGTTAGAATTACCATCACAATAATAAGTATACCCGAGGGTGAGGTTCAGTCTAGAGTAACCATAAACAGGGCTGAGACCCGTTTAGAATGGCCCCCACAATAGCGGGTCTAGACTGAATCCAGCCAGTTTCAGCAATTTCAGATATTAACCTTCGCTATTTTATGATATAAAGGCATCTATACAATGATTTTGTAGTCATAATTATTTAATTCTTAACTCTCAGTTACAGTTTCAGGCTTCATTTTTACTTCAAAACAAAAACTGAGCACTTTTGTTTATCAACTAAACAACTATTTTAATGTTAGGTCATGGAGGATAGGACTGCCTCAAGACCCTGGTGTTTCCAGAAACCATGATGGGGCCGGATTTAAATTGCTGTGGTTCATTTTCAGCCAGTCTCACCCCTCCTTCCATTGTAACTGGTGCTTCTGAGTCCTGAGACTTTCTGGGGTTCTGTGGCAGTAAAATTCTTGTTTCCATCATTAGCACCCCGCCACCCCAACTCAGGTACCTAGATTTTGATCTTTCTCCTCTCTGCCTAGTTCATTTGGTGTTGTTCCAATTCATTTCTGTAGTTTGGGGTATAGTTGCCCCTAGTAACATGCAAGGCAGAGATTGTCCTCTGTACTTCTTCTTATTGTTTTTACATAATTTTTAAAAGAAGGAGGTGTGATGTCTTTCCCCCACCATTTTGAATGTATGACCCCCATGCCCTTTTTGATTCCTGTGACTCTAAGCTGATAGCTTTCTTATACATGCCTTATAGGAATAAATTACTGGAGCAGAATGAAATGCAACAACAAAGAGTTGTTCTTTTTACAACCTCATTTCCCATAATTCCATCATAATTGATTTTGTATTTTTTCCATACCAAACTATTAGCTGTTCCTAGAACTTGCCATGCACCTTCTCAACTCAATCAAAACTTCTCCCAAGTATGACCTTTAATCAGAGATATATATCTTCTAAGTCTCATATCCTGAGAGATGGTAACTCCTAGAAGTCAGCCCTACCTTCTCTTTAATACCTTTGCTTATTTCTTTACACATCGGTCTTCCAAACCAGACCAGAACACCTTGAAGGAAAAAAGGTCATCTTATTTATCTGTGAATCCTCACTGTAGCAGAGTTCCTTGCTTAGAGTGGGTGCTCAATTAATATATGTTCAAAGAATGAAAGAACAATATTTGTTTGAGATGATTGCCCTTTGAAAGTTAAAGATGCTCTTCTTGTGCCAATGCCACCTTCACCAGCAGATGGAAATTGGTGGTTCTAAATGACAAAGTCAAGAATACATTGCTGAACCCTCTTTCTGGCTGATGAATTATCCTTTCAAGCTACCCATTTTTATTTTATGGCCAATCTATTTACACTCAGCCTTTCTGATTCATCTTTAAATTTCTTAAGCTTTATTTTCTAACTTCCCTCACACATATGTAACTTCGTCTTTGGGGGTAAAATGACATTATTGAAGTGGTTTTTAGATGAAAAACATTCTCTGAAGCTTTTAAGCACTGCTATTAGTTTTCCAGACTAATATTTCCATAACACTCAGGGTTCAGAGAAGTAAAGCATTTGTATTCAAATTACATAGAGAAATTCAGTTTTATCCTTGGGTTACAAATCAAATTGCATCTTAAGTATTATATCTGAAAGAGACGTAGCTTTCAAATGCTTTTGGGAATGTTTATTTAATCTATTCATTCACTTATACAAGACTTTTGTGAAAACCTACTATATGCCAAGCACTGTTGTTGAGGTTTAAGAATGCATTTATGGGCGGCAGACTTGGCCCAGTGGTTAGGACGTCCGTCTACCGCATGGGAGGTCCACTGTTCAAACCCTGGGCCTCCTTGACCCATGTGGAGCTGGCCCATGCTCAGTGCTGATGCGCGCAAGAAGTGCCATGCCATGCAGGGGTGTCCCCCGTGTAGGGGAGCCCCACGCGCAAGGAGTGTGCCCTGTGAGGAGAGCCGCCCAGTGCGAAAAAAGTGCAGCCTGCCCAGGAATGGCGCCACACACACAGAGAAATGACACAGCAAGATGACATAACAAAAAGAAACACAGATTGCCATGCCACTGACAACAACAGAAGCGGACAAAGACGACGCAGCAAATAGACACAGAGAACAGACAATCGGGGTGGGGGGAGAAGGGGAGATAAATAAATAAATAAATAAATCTTTAGGAAAAAAAAGAATGCATATATGAACATGTTCTCTGCTCTCAAGGAGTCCAGGAGATTAAAAGAGAGAGAGAGAGAGAAAACCATTATAAGCAAAATAAAATGTATCTCATTTGAATAGTTGATTATTCATGAGACCATTGTCAAAGGCACAGGTGTGATATCTGATGGTGGGACTTCAATAAATAGAGGAAATTGTTGGTCAATTATTCACAACAACTTTTTGAATAACAATGTGAATGTGAGTCTTCCCAAGCAAAATTTAGATTCAAACCCAGCAAACATTAATTGAGAACCTACTATATGCTAGGCAAGGTGCCCAATGTTTAACATGTTGCTCATAAAAGTCATAGCATGGGGAAGTGACTGTGGCTCAATCAGATGAGTATCCCATCTACTATATGGGAGGCCCTCGGTTTGCGTCCCAGGGCCTTCTTGTGGAGGCAGGCTCGCCCACACACAGGCGCCGTGGAGCACAGACTCAGCAAGGTGACGCAACAAAAGGAAGGGAGACAAATGAGCACACAGAAGAGCCTGCAGCAAATTAACGCAGAGAGCAGACAGTAAGCAAGCCGGAAGGGAGGAGGGGAAATAAATAAATATAGACACAGAAGAACATACAGCGAATGGACACAGAGAGCAGATGGCACACAAAAAGCCACAATGGGGAGATAAAAAAAAGTCATAGCATGCATTACAGTTGCGTTAATAATTCACTTAAACAGGACAGATTAAACCCAGTAGGGAAACAGAACAGTTGAGAATTTTATATCCATCTCCTTTCTCCACGGGATTTGGAGAAGATCTGAAAGGCCTCCCCAGGCTTTGGCGTGTAGATACCGTTTTCTCCTTCCTCAGTGGTTCCTAAGCTTTAGCATGCTCAAGAATTATTTAATAAGATTGCTGTGCCCAAATCATTTATAACGAACTTCATAGTTGATCATTCCTTTTTTTTTTTAAGATTTATTTATTTATTTATTTCTCTCCCCTTCCCCCCACCTGCCTGGGTTGTCTGTTCTCTGTGTCTATTTGCTGTGTCGTCTTTGTCCGCTTCTGTTGTTGTCGGCAGCATGGGAATCTGTGTTTCTTCTTGTTGTGTCATCTTGCTGTGTCAGCTCTCCATGTGTGCGGTGCCATTCCTGGGCAGGCTGCACTTCCTTTCACGCTGGGTGGCTCTCCTTACGGGGTGCACTCCTTGCGCGTGGGGCTCTCCTATGCGGGGGACACCCCTGCGTGGCACGGCACTCCTTGCGCGCATCAGCACTGCGCATGGGCCAGCTCCACACGGGTCAAGGAGGACCAGGGTTTGAACCGCGGACCTCCCATGTGGTAGGCAGATGCCCTAACCACTGGGCCAAGTCCGCTTCCCTGATCATTCTTACTATATGCTGTTTTTGCCTTCTACACTAAATGTGTTTCCTGGTAAGAAGCAATTTTTATTCACATTTATTAAAAGGTCATTTAAAACACAAAAACACATTCCCTTTACAAATGTGCCATTTGTGCCTTATCTGGTCACACACCTTTCCTTTATTGAGGATTCAAATTCTGCCAGAAAGAAACTTCTCACCTAAAGCCAGGGGAGTCAAAGCAAGCAAACTGGCCCGCTTATAGAAGTAACAAGGATGGCTGGAGCTGGAGGACCCCTGCCTGCCATAAACTCGGGGTTCTAAATTTGCTTTAGACAAGTTTTTGGTAGAATTGGACACTTCAAGCCCACGTCTGGCTCAGACTCTTGCACTTGCTATTCCCTCTTCTTGGAATGCACTTACTCCAGATTTTATCATGGCCAATGCCCATGCTTTCTTCATCTCTGTCCCCAAGTGCCACCTTCTCAGAAAGGCCTTCACTGACCACTTCTTAATAAAATAGAAGCCCCCCCACTTCTACTCCAGCCCCTCCTAAACTCCTTATCTTTCTTTTTTTCTTCGTAGTACTTAACATTCAAAATATCAGAGAATGGATGTAGCACAGTGATTGAGTGCCTGCTCCCACCTACAAGGCCCCAGGTTCTATTCCCGGCACCTCCTAAAAAGATATATATATCATGTCTTAGTTATCTATTGCTGTGTAACAAATTTCCCTAAAACCTTGCCACTTAAAACAGCCTAAGTTTGTTATTTCATGATTTCTGTGGCTCAGGAATCTGGGTGTTGCTTAGCTGGATCGTCTGCCTCAGTCTGTCACAAATCTGCAGTCAAAATGTGGAGCAGGGGCAAGCCCCCAGCACGAAAGAAAGTGCAGCCTGCCCAGGAATGGTGCTGCGCACACGGAGAGCTGACACAAGATGACGCAACAAAAAGAAACACAGATTCCCGTGCCGCTGACAACAACAGAAGAAGACAAAGAAGAACACGCAGCAAATAGACACAGAGAACAAACAACTGGGGTGGGAGGAGGGGAGAGAAATAAATAAATAAATAAATAAATAAATAAATCTTTTTTTAAAATATGGAGCAGGGGCAAGATTCCCTTCCCAGTCACTCCCATGGCTGGTGACTGGATTTAATTTTTTGAGGGTTGTTGGACTGAGGGCCTCAGATCCTTGCTGGCTATTGGCCAGTGGCTGTCTTCAGTCCCTTGCCATGTAGGCCCTCCATAGGGCAACTCACAATATGGCAGCTACTGTTATCAAAGTGAGCAAGCCCAGCATAAGCATGCCAGTGATAGGGAAATCACAGTCTTTTTTTTTTAACAAATCAATTTTATTGATACATAGTAATAAAGCATAAATCCATCCAAAGTATACAATCGATGGCATTCGGTATAATCACATAATTGTGCATTCATCACTTCAATTTTAGAACATTTTCATTATTCCAATAATAATAATAAACAACAAGCAAACAAACTCAACACCTCTCAATCTCTCTATGCTTCCCCTGCTGTACAGAGCTGCTATTCTGGTTCCATCTCTCTAGTTTGTTTGTGTTTCTATTTTGTAAAAAACGTATTATATATGCAATATCACCCATATTCATAGTTTACAAGAGGTTTCACTGTTATACAGTCCCATGTTACATTTTTTAGCTTTTCTTCTAGTAATGTACATGTCCTTAGACTTTCCTTTCAACCACTGTCATACCCATGTAATAGCACTGCTAGTCACAAATACCATGATGTGCTCTTACCATTTTGATTCATTTCCAAAGAACAACCTTTTTACCAATTCAGCCCAGATTAGCCCTCAGCTTTCCATTCTCTACCCTCCTTCTATTTTCTGGTGACCTATATTATTAACTCGATGAGATTACACAGTATATTTAGTTCATCGTAGCGCAATCATACAGTAGTTGTCCTTTTGTGTCTGGCTTGCTCCACTCAACATAACATCCTCCAGGTTCATCCATGTTGTCATGTGCTTCATGACTTAATTTATTCTCACTGCTGCATAATATTCCATTGTTTTTATATACCGCAATTTGTTTATCCATTCATTGGTTGAAGGACACCTGGGTTGTTTCCATCTTTTGGCAGTTGTGAATAATGCTGCTATGAACATCAGTGAATCAGTCTTTTAAAATCTAATTCAGAAGTGACACCCCATCACTCTTGCTGAATTCTATCATAGAATCAAGTCACATAGTCCAGCTCCCACTCAGGGAGTAGTTCACACGAGAATGTGAATAACAGGAGGTGGAAGTTATTGGGAGACACCCTTTAAGGCGTATCATGTATTTGTTACTTTATTTTTGATCTCCCCCTTCCACCAACCAAAATTTAAACTCTAGGGAAGCAGGATTCAGCCTGTTTTGTTCACTACTAAATCTCCAGGGGCCTAAAATATAGTAGGCATCAAATAGATAGTTGGTGAATGTTTGAATTTCATAAAACAGACTAGCTTTTGAAATAAATGCTAGTATTATTTTCCTTGGTGTCTGTGCTGGAAAATTGCACCCATCTTCCTTGACAAATGGATGCTCATTGGTAAACTCTCTAGCCTCTTTTTTCCCCCATAATATTCTCCTTTGCATTCCAAGATTTGGTTATGTGGAACTTAATTCCGTTCCTCCAACTCATTTCTGAGCCTTTACATGTGCAGTTTCCTCTGCCAAAATTCTCTCCCTCCCACTATAATTAGAAGCCTGAACTTAATTCCTCTATTGGTTATTTTTGAAACTTTAAATAAAATGCTTAACTTTTGTTCCTTGTTTCATAAACTAATAAACTATTGCTTGACTCTTGTAAGATAAAGATATTATATTAGTTTTACTAACCTTTCCTGGGTACCATCTTCCTGTAGCCCCCCCATTCCCTTGCTCTAATCTAGATAATTGCTTTGCAAACCTGAGACACAGCTGTCCTGGGACTTCCTTTCATTGGTGTCATAGTTTGGGACTGTGTTTTCTTTCTTTCTTTGTTGGTGTTTACTACTTAGGTTTACTAACGTCCTACAAAAAGGTGAATGTTTCCAAATCCTTACATGTATTTGTTTTTTGTCCTAACATTTAGTTGATAGTTTGGTTGGATATGTAACTATAGGTTGAAAATGGGTTTCTTTATTATTTTAAAGACATTTCACCATCGTTGCTGGTAGAGATCTGATGCCATTCAGATTTTCATTCTTTTACAGGCGATTTGTTCTTGATCTTTAGGATCTTCTCTTCATACTTTATATTCAAAAATTTTACAGTGCTGTTTGTAGACATTTTCATTCACTGGTGGATCAGTTCATCCTGAAATTTCCTGACCATCACCTCTAGGGCTGAAGATTTTTTGGTTTTTCTTTGATAATTCTATCTGTACATTTATTTTGCCCTTTTTATCCCCCCGAAAATCTTGTTAGTTGAGTGCTGAAACTTCTGGACTGATCTTCCGATTTATTTAGTTTGTCTCTGCTGTTGAATGTGTCTTCATTGCTTTGTTCTATTTCATAGGAATTTTCCTTGGCTTTATCTTCAAACTCATATATTAATTTTTAAATTCTAAACACAGTTTTCCCCCAATCATTTTTTATTGTTCTGAATGTTCTTTTTTATAACGTCTGTTCTTGTTTGACAAATTTCCCCAAAATCCTTTGAGGAATATTATGAACTGTTTTTTTTCCTGTTCCTCTTGTCCATTTTCTATATGCCATTTTTGCTTTTTATTTATCTTACACACTGTCTTTCATGTTTCAGGGTTTTCCTAAATGTTTGATCTGTGTTTGTCAGTTTATGTCCAAGAATCAGGCATGAGAAAAGCTGAATCTGACTTCAAGAAGGACTCAGTGACTGGTCTCTTCCATCAGGCAGGGAGTTCTGCTTTTTCAGTGAGTCCTCTTGCACATGAATGTGTGCATGTACAGGTATTGTGTGTGTGTGTGTGCATGTTAAAACAAAATTGGGAACATACTTAATCTACAATTTCACATTTTTAACATATTTTCCTAAGCTATTACATATTCTTTGGAAAAAATCTTCAATCTGAATAAAATGGAGTAGCATAATTTCTTTGACCAACCTTATTTTTTGACAAATTGATTGTTTTCAATTGTTTATTATGGTAAATATCAGTTTTTAGAAGTCTTTATCCACTTCTTTGATTATTCTTTTATAATAGGTTCTTTGAAATGGTACTGCAGAGTTAAAGCGTTCTTATACTTTTTTTTTAAGTCCTTGAGACATAGCAGCAAACTGCTCTGTGGAAAAATTCTACCAATTTGACCTCCCACCATCTCATTTATGATTCCCTAGACAGGACTAAATATTAACATCTTCATAGTGTTTTCCAGATTGATAAGTGAAAAACAGTATCACACTTTAGCTACTTGACTACTAGTAAGGTTGAATTATTTTCATATGTTTAATAGCTGTTTGTATTTCTTTGCTTTGTGAATTTACTATGTATTCCCATCATCCATCTTTTTTGTTGGGATGGTAGTCTTTTTCATATTGATTTGTAAGTACTCTTTATATATTAAGGAATCAACTCATCATCTTCAACATTTTTTACAACTCATTATTCCAGTTTGCCATATACCTTTTAGCATTCTTTGTTATATGTTATGAGACAGAGACTACTTCCAGTTTTCATACTGACAAATGTATCAAATTTTTCTCTTTTGATATCTTCCTCAGCTTACATACTGAACTCTTCACCTTGAACATATGTTTCAACTTAAGTTCTTTATGTTAGATGTGATTTTCTTTATTGTTTAGATTCAGGCAGAGTTTCTCAAATTTGGCACCATTGACATTTGCACTGGATAACCCTTTGTTGTGAGGGAGTATCCTGTGCGTTATAGGATGTTTAGTAGCATCCTGGCCTCTACCCAGTAGATGCCAGTTAACAGCCCTCTGCCCACCCAGTTATGACAATCAAAAATGTACCCAGACACTGACAAATGTTTCCTGTGGAGCAAAATCAACCCTGATTGAGAGCATTGCATTAAAGCAATAGTGGATAGTAGGAGGAAGGGTGGGGTGAAATGGGGGTAGAAAAGAATTCTATTTAGTATAAATGAAAGGAGGCACAAATCACTTTAAATCATTTTCTAATGCATATTTCCTGTCTAACAAGGGCCTTTTTCCTTTTGAAATATGAGGTCCCAGGCTCGTTCCTTTTGTTTCCCATGATAGAAAGTTTGCAATTCTTTGTGAAAATACAACCAAGTCCAATTTACTCACTAAAACACATTTTAATGTGAGATATAGAGATTTGGTAAGTGATATTTTAAAATATTCTTTAAAATCATTTAATCGCACCTTGAATTGTTTGGTCATTGGAGAACCCTTTGGGATTAAGTGGGATTTAAAAATCTACCTGTTAGTTTTTTCAAGCTCTAATTTTAGTTAACCCCAAACTATAGTGAACTGCAGTTTTATATATTGAAAATGAACTGCATTTTTCTGCTATGAAATGTGAGAAGTAGCCACAGAATTTATTGAAAACATTATTTTGAAATGGGGAATTTCAAGGTAAGCAGCTGAGTTATGAATTTGCTTTAGTACCCTAAATAGTCCTTTAAAGTTTTATGAGTTAACTTTTGAGCTATGGTAGTTGTCAATATTAAAACCAGAGTCTAGCAGCTAGCTAAGCTTTCAGGAGCAGAGAAGGGGTTTATTATCTTGGAGGTTTTTCTGTAAACAAAGTCATGGGCAGAACAGGACAGCGCAGATCAAACAGCAGTCCATTTTGCTGACATAGAAAGGAGAAGAACGGGATTAAGCTATAAATACAGCCTGGAGATTGTCATCTCCTCTCCTTCCATGGATACAAGAGTGCCCTGGGCTACAAATGATTTCCAAGGATCTGAAAATGTGGAGATTGAATTGGCCTCTTGCTACTGGAGAGAGATTACTCGCCAGACGTTGGCCAATAATCGTGGCTCCATCTTCAGCCTTAACTGATGGAAGGGAAGTGAGCAGGGTATGCAATCTGAAGACAAGTTAAAAGTGGCCAGGAGTGGAACTGGGGCTGAGGATATTAAGTAGCCCCCTCCAAAATTTGGTCAGGACACAGATTGTTCTAGAAGCGTGGTCCCAGAAATCCAATTGAATCAACAATATTTTCTGACAGCTCACTGTGTTCCAGGTATTGTGAGGGATGTCATAATGGTACCACTTAGTTCCTATCCCCAAATAGCTTACAATCTATTTGGAAAGGTTTAAATATTTCTAAAGTTAAGCAGCAGTAAAAGATTTCCGCCTCAGCAGAAGAGCGACCACCTGACAATATAGCTTCAATTGCCAACCTAGTGATATTGATGTTAAATACGAGTTCAGAGAAAGTAAAGGGATCAAGAGCCTGGGGTAATCAGGGAAATATTTGCGAACAGGGCAAAATCTCCTTGAACATAGTAGGCTGCTAGACTTACTCAAGTCTTTTATTCCCATTAATATGATTTGTTACCTGTGGTTCTTCATGTATGTTTTCTTCATAACATGCCTTTATTGTTTGGGTTTTTTTTGGTTAGATTCATGCCAAGATATTTTATAGTTTTCCTTACTATTGAGAATGGGATCTATTTTCCTATTACATGCTCTAACTGGTTACATCAAGGCATCTGGGTCTTAATGATGGTTATATGTTAATCTTATCACTAGTCACTTGCTGAGTTCTCATCAAATTCTAATTGTGTCATGAATATCCTGATTAGTATAGTATCTGCAAATAATGAAAATATTGTCCCTACCTTTACAAACCTAAAGTCTTTTCTTCTCTTTTTTAAATCTCTGTGTTAGCTGGACTCTCTAGTAAAAATCTGAATATCTTTTGACTATCTGCTGATATTTTTAGCTATGCAGGATTTTAATTGGATTGCCTTTTACATTTACTACTCAGCAGGTTATTTTCTGTAGATTTTTAGTAGGTATTCTTTATTGAGATAGGTAATTTCCTGGTTTGCTATAAATTTTTATCAACGTCTAACACCTATTGTTAAAAAAAACTGCAGCAAATGCTTACTCTGCCTCGATTAGAATTATTTTTATATCTAAATTCATAAACAAGCTTTGTCATTTGTTTTGTTTTTAATGTTCTGTTTCTTTGGTTTTGGTTTCATGGCTATGCTAGACTTAAAAGAAGTTGGTAGGCTGTTATTTTTTACAGTTATTTTAAGATTGGAAGCGTTTTAGTAGAAGTGTGGTGGAAGTCACTAGTAAAATCTTCTAGACTTAATGGGGATTGGGAGTAGGTGCTTGGTCTGTTGATTCTCTTACTTTTGTGCTCATCAGTTTGTTTAGGCTTTCAGTTATTTCTTTGTAGAAGTTTATTGCCCAGGTTTTAAAACTATTAGCTTAAAATTAGGTACCATATTCTCTGATTTTTAAAATCACTACAGCATTTATAGTTATGCCCTTCTTTTTTATCAGAGATTGAACCCGGGACCTCATACATGGGAGGCAGGCACTCAACCACTGAGCTATAGCCACTCCCTGCCCTTCATTTTTAATATTTATTTTTGCCCTTTCTCTTTTCTTGTCCCTTTCTAGAGGTTTATTTCTTTCACTAACTTTCATAGAACCAACATTAGCTTTATGGAGCAACTCCATGCAAGTTTTATTTGGCTGAATTTTTCCATTTTAACTTCTTTTAACTCTTGTTTTCTTTTTGCTTCATTTGGTGTTTTCTAGCTTTTTGAGTTTATCACTCAGTTCATTTATTTTTGGGCCCTTTTTCTTTTTTCTTTAGTTTATCCACACATTTATATATGGACTGACTTTCATTACATTTCCCATCTAGATGTCTTATAAAATAATATTTACTTTTCTTTCTTCTTTAACCATGAATTAGTTACGCATGTTTTAGTTTTCAAGTATTTTGGGTTTGAAGTCTTTTTGTTTATTTTTCTTTTTATTGCATTGTGATAATTATAGTGATTATGATGTAAGTTCTTCAAAATTGAAGCAGAATTACTTTGTCCTAATTATAGATATTTTTAAATATGAATATATTTTAATAGATTAATTTAACTGATTCATATTTATTAAAGTTACTAAAATAGTTGGACTTATGTCTTGCATCTTTTTATTTTGCTTTCTTTATTTCTAATTTCTGTTGAATTTTGTTTATTCCCTTGTTACTGCATGGATGTTATACATTCCATTTTTATGATTTTTTGCTCACTTTATTTTTCATAAAGCATATTTAAACTAATATTTTTCTAGCAAAATCTAAAGTTAATCTGCATTCACCTTTCTATACAAGACACTTTCGCTTCTATACATGCTCCCAGCCTGGAACCTACCCCTACCTCTCAAGTTATTATTACTTGGAAACTGGAATTTTCATTCCAGCTTATTAAATACACGTGCACATGCATGCACTCACTTTTTCCTACAAATTACCTATTTAAATTTACCAATATATTTTGTCTTTTGTATTTTTCTTTATACTACCTGTATGTTTTGCCCATTTCTTTGCTTCTTTTATTCCTTTCAGTTCTGGAATAGATCCTAATTTTTTTACCCAGTTAAGGTCTTTCAGTGACAAACTTTCTGAGTTCTAACATGTCTGAAAATGTCTTCATTTCCTTCTTACCCTTGAATGATGTTTGGGATACTAGATATCTTTTTCCCCTTAGACCTTCCTCAGCAGTACTCAGCCCTCCAAAATTATTACTCCATTGCCTTCTGGAATTTACTGCTGTGGTGAGAAATCTGATATTGGTCTATCTCCATCTCTGTCTTCTGTCTTAGCTGCAATCTGCCTTTCCCTCTTTTCCTTTCATGAAGTTCCCTTACACATGATTTTCTGAAATTTTGCTATGAAGTAGCTAAGAGTCCAATGAATCTTTCCTGTGGGTTTAGAAGCTTTAGTCTTTTCCAAGGATTTACTGCCATATTATCCATTTGAAGTCCCTTGGTTAGAGTTATAATTTGAAAATAGAATAGAATTTTGCGTTGCAATTCTGTTCAGGATCAGAATTTATTGATGACAACAGTGTGGGTATATTTCTATCCCTCTTTTACCTTAACGTGTGAAAGAGGGAGAGAAATAGATAAATCAATGCTGCCCAGCCTTTAGAGTTCTATTATTTGTGATTTCCCAGCCCTAAAAAGAATTAAAAGAGCTTTGGATTCTATCCAACTGTATTATTTAACAACTGAGTGTATCAGCAAAGAAATCCACAAAAGGTTTACAGGTGACCTTTAAAAGGAAACTATTTTTACTATTTTAGTAAAGGTATAAAAAAAAAGTCAGTTTAAGTAGACATACCACCCAAAGCCTTGGTGAAATTGGAAACCCAAGAGAAGAATATTAATGAAGTGACCTTCCTTTTTCTATCATCCTTTATGCAGTTTGGAATTGAATATTAAATCCTTCTACTTCCTTTGCCATTATGATATGCTCATCCATTAATGAAATGTGAACAATATTAGATTTGTAAGGTTTTATGTCAGGTCCTCACTGACAAGAGGGGGCTTGGGGGGGGGGAGAAATAAGTGTATCTATCACTTTATAATTTAAAAGTGTTTTCTAACTTATTAGCTCCTCGTTCCTTATAATGATATGAAGAAAGTATTGTTATTCTTATTTTAGAGAGGAGAAGCCCCAGAGAGCTGCAGGATCTCTCTCAAGGAAACAAAGTTAGATTAAGCCATACACTCTGGCCTTAGTCTAGCACATCACACTGAACTTGTAGGTGGTAGGTGTTCAACACATACCTGCTTAATGGTGGGTGACTACAGGCATGATGCCACACCCCAGAGTGTCTAAAGAGCTGCCTTTAATGATAAGGAATTGTGCAACTGTTGTGGAGGAGGCAAGAAACAGAGCCAGTCGGAATAAACAGAAGTCATATGAAGAGGAACTCTGGGAAGTAGAACCTGCAATTCCCATTTTATAAATGAAGAAACTGAGACTTGGTGTTGTGTTGGGAGACAATTTTCCAGTGGTCTCTTCCATATCTGCATGTCATTTGCTAACAGAGGCACTGGCTGCCTTTGTTCCAGACTCTCTTTTCAAGGATGTTCGTACATGAACAGCCTTAGATTACAGAGATCATGTCTCTATACAGATCAAAGGGGAGGTTTGTGCCCTGTTCTATCTAATAAAGGTAACATCTCTCTCTAGGATAAAGCTCAGGCAACTTTATTTCCCACTGTGCAATATTCGTGTGCCCTAAATTTGCAGTTCATCTCTTGTATCCCACTGCATGTACAGCTGTCACCTGACCCTCTTCATATCTCCCTGTGGAAATCGGGGCTTGGAGAACTGGCACAAGTGATGATACACTGGTGAATGCTGTTGCTATGAGTAATAAATTCCTTTGTCTCTGATCCAGGAGTCTTGTGACTTCTGCCAATGTCCATGAAAGTAGGGTTAAATCTCAGACCTGGTTCGGGGGAGGGGGGCTGATAAGGGAGTGGGAAGAGCAGAAGAGGGGGGGGGGAGGAGGAAACCAAGCCAGCATATGGTTGCATCCAGAGTCCTGCAGGGAGCTCTGGAGTTTGAGTTACACTGCAGATTTGGCTCAATCAGAGGCCAGAAGGTAGACTGTGATATTCCCTGCACATCTCAGTTATTGGTGAAGGGACACTTCAGCTTTTCTGTAGTAAATGGCAAAGCAAGTCCAATGGCCCTAGGGCAGCCCTCCAGAGAAGATCTGCCTGCAGGTGAAGATCATTGAAAGGGAAAGCACACTGAAGGGGAATGGGACAACAGAAACCCTAAGGAAGGGATGTGAGAAAACCTGGGAAGAGCACCAGCACTGCTGGCTGCGCTGCTCCCTGTGGAGCTGCTCCCCAGAATGCTCCCTGTGGTTGATAATGACAACTTGAGGGGTGGTGGTGAAGCAGGATAATAAGGTAGAGAATCAATAGATGGATCTGGAACCTAACAAGGAGTCCACGTGGACATCAGGAGCCCCCAAGATGGCTGCTGGAAGACCCCCACCCCTGGGGTTCTGCTCTCCAGAGCAAAGACTTCTGGGAGCAAGGAAAAGCCAGGATGTTCCCTAGGGACTTTATCATTGGCTCCTCACTAAGGGATTGGTGGGTGGGGTAATCAATCCAAACAGCAAATAGCTGGAGCCCCTCCCCTTCCATCAGCAAAGGGGCGGAATAATTAGCAATTTAAAAGCAAACCCTGAGGCTTGAATGTGCTCTCCCACCTTACTTTTTGCCTACCAACCTGTCCTGCCCTCTGTACACCAATGTCGATGCCACCATTTTTCCTCTGCCCCGGGGCCACGCAAGTCACCCTGGGGACTTATAACCTATAATGGGGAATTGTAGCTTGTAAATCATCCCTCTTTATCACTTTTCAGCCCCTGCCTCTCTGCCTGGGACCCCTGCTCTGTTATTTGCTCCCATTTCTCCTCCCTCCCTACCTGAATAAATTACTGGCCTAACTCACCCGCCGTGCTCTTGAAATTCATTTCTGCAGCAGAGCCAAGAGCCTAGATAGAATCAGGTAACAGTGGGAGACGGGGTTCTCAGTTAAGAAACCAGGGAGCTAGAGGACCCTTCTCGCCTGAACGATGACTGGCGTCGTTCTCCTAATAGTTGTCTGTAGGTTCTGACGGACCTTCAGGAGAAGGTTGGAGCGCATCTGTCCCTATTTAGTTTGCATTCATCTGTGAATTAAACAACTTTCCTTGAATCTGGAGAGAAAGCAGCCCCTCCAGAACAGCCTCCTCCTCCTGTGGAAAGCACAGTTGGAGGCAACCATAAACATACAATCGCTAGCCCTTGAAAGGTGTCTAGTGCAGGAACTCCAGGGCCTAATTTGGAAGTCCATGAGGTACTACATGGCTTTGTCTAGAAAACATGGAGAGAAGTTGAATGGTCTTAAACTGATGCCCAAATTGGATACTTTAAAACCCTGTAATTTAGAGGCAGTTGCCCCAGGAGGCAGTATGCACTGCTTGGCCTAGAAAACTCTAAATTTAACATTAAAAACCACTAAATTCGTAACTGGAAGAAAACATGTCTATGGAAATCCTCTTTTGTTTGTTGTTATTTTGTTTGTTTGTTGCCCCTTCTCTCTTCTTTTTCAAATAATCCTCTAGGGTCACAGTTGCTCCCCCTCACCCGGGCTTGAGACTCTCAGGATGCAAAATGATAGGCCAGTAGGGCAGGGCAGTTTGCCACTGCCTTGTGCATTATTTAGAGGAGAAAAGGAGCAAACTGAGAAGCTGGGGAAAGAGCAAGAGAGTCTTTGGCAAGACACATGAGAGAATTTATTTTTGAGAACTGATCCTTTTGGAAAAAATGAACTCTGTTGGAAAAAGCTACAAAAGCAAGATCCCTGGACTCCATGGAGAATCATATCTGTTCTCTACCAGTAACAAAGTTACCACAATGATGATGACTCACCTTTCATCTTTGAGTCCCTCCCTCCAAGAACTTCCACTTAAAAAGGTGATTATTTTAATGGAACAACACATATTGAGACTGACCAACCGTTTAGGAACACAGAGCCCCTACATTCTTTTGGCCACGAGAAGTTGGGCAGTTGGGAAGTTCCCAAACACCGTGTAATGAGCTCCTTCTACGGAGACCCAGCCTGCAAGGGCAGCTCCCCAACCAGCATGCCACAAAGAGGCAATAAGCAGGGTGACCATGTGACATAGTTTGTTTGCAACAATCTTGTTTTATGCCCATAGTCCCAGCATAATTGCTACTCTCACTGTGTTTTGTGCAAACAGTTGTCCCAGTTTAGATGATAAATATGAATTACTAGATATTAATATTTGGTTGTAGGTGTGCCCAGATTTTTTACTCTTTAGTCTTCAGGGTGGCTAGAGTGGCAGGGTCATTTGTGTCTGGTGAGCAGCCTCTTCTATTTTCCACATTCTACTGGACAAATATCATTTCTCCTGCTTGCCATGCTGGGTGCCCTGTCCTGTGAAGGCGCCTGTGCTTACTGGGCACAGCATTACTATGAGCACTGCTATGCAGACAAGTAGGTCTGGAGGTGGAAGAAAACCAGGAAAGAGAAATCATCATGGAGTCTGCAAGGTATGCAAGCAAATTGTCCTTGAGGACTTGACAAATTGATGTGCTTATAGCTCCCATGTAAAGATCATCCAACTCAACACTCTCTAATAAAAATATAATGCCATCAAAACCACAATAAGATGCCACTTCACTAGGACACCATTGGGATGGATAACATCAAAAAGACAGACAATAACAAATATTGACAAGGATATAGAAAAACCCTCATACATTGATGGTGGGCATGTAAAATGATGCAGCTGCTTTGGAAAACAATCTGGAAGATTTACAAAATATTAAACACAGAGTGACCATATTACCCAACAACTCCACTCCTTAGTAAATACATATATATATTCAAGAGAAATGAAAATATTGCCCAACCAAAAACCTTTACAGCATTATTTATAATACTCCAAAAGTGGAAACAGCTTAAGTATAAATCAGCTGATGAGTGGATAGACAAAATGTGGTATGCCTGAACAATGGAATAATATTTGGAAATAAAACGGGATGAAATACTGGTATGTGCCACATGGATGAACATGGAAAACATTAGGATAAGTGAAAGAAACAAAACACAGGAGAACACATACTGTGTGATTCTGTTTATGTGAATGTCCAGAAAAGGCAAATCGATGAAGACGGAAGGTGGCAGAGCAATTTTTGTCAGGGCCTGGAGGGGATGAGGAATGACTACAAATGGGTATGAGGTTTCTTTTGGGGGTGATTCTAAAAATAGATAGCAGTGATTGTTGCACAACTCTGTGTATATTCTAAAACCCACTAAACTGTACACTTTATAAGGCTGAATTGCATGGTATGTCAATTATATCTCAATAAATGTTAAATATATAAGGCAAACCACATATATAATTTAAATTTTTCTAGTAATCACATTAAGCAAGATAAAAAGAAACAAGTGTAAGTAATTTTAATAATGGATTTTGCTAAACTAATATATCCAGATTATAATTTCAACATGCAATCAGCATCTTTTTGAAATTGTTAATATAGTTCACATTCTTTTTACTGTACTAAGTCTTCAGATTCCAGTAGGTATTATATGCCCACAGCACATCTTAATTCATTCTGGCCACATTTCAGGGGCTCAAATGCCACATGAAGGTAAGGGCTTCTGCTGGGTGCCTTAGGGAAAGGTGTGGGTCTAACTAAATGGTTACTAACAGCTGTTAGCTTCTGGGTTCTGCCTGTTGAATGTAATGAGTTTACATCACAAGGCTAAAAGGCCCTAAGCTTTTGAGCGAGCTTAGTAGAAGTGGAAGCTATTGAAATCATGATTTCATGGGGTTTTCATTATTTTTAGGGCCAGCTTCCTTGTACCTTCTAGCTCTGTCGGTTATGCCGCCAAGGCAAACGTGGGATGTGGATGTTTTTGCTTTTTGAGGAAAAGAGAAAACCTACAGCTACTAACAGAACTCTTTTATAATTCATATTTTAGCCTCCCAAGATAAGTGTGTTCCAGTAAGAAAGCCACATGGTGAGTTAGCTTGCTTTGAAGAACTTAAGCTTCCATATCGTTTACTGCATCTTCTAAAAACTGGCCTAATGTACATCTTAGCAATTTGAACTTGAAAACCCTGATTTATTGAGTTCAAATTTCCTGTCCGTCTTGGTTTTGGTCTCCCTGTACCTTGACTGAATGACCCAGAATAGACCCTAAACCCCTCCATATTATTCTCCCCATCCCATGATTTCAGAGAGACACAAGGTGGACTTGGGATAATTCATGGAGCAGAGAAAGGAAAGGGAAAGAAATGTGGGGAGGTGAGCTCCTCTCTCTTAAAGCTTAGGTTTTCTCGGGGGCAAGGAAATGTCTCTAGACATTGCCAAATATTCCCTGGAGGGTGAAATTCCTCAAGTTGGGAACCACTTGTCTAAGGTAATGAAGAGAACCCCAGATGGCTTTAGAAATGAATTTCAAGGAAGAACAAGCAGTTCCCCAGCAGTAGGCCCAGAACAAACGTGTCCCATCCTGCAGCTTTCCCGAGTCACCCAAGGCACCAACCAGCAAAGCGGGAGAAAACCTTCTCCTTTTCCTAAAATCTCATCCTTAAACCTTCTGTGGTGATCTTTGCTTTAGCTGACAAAAATTTTAAAATTATTTGTAAAAGGGGGGCGGTGTGAGTCAAATCCATCCCTGGTGTAAAGCGGGAAGTTAAGTTGGAATGAATGCAGTGCATCAGCATTAAATGAGATAATGCTTCTTAGACTTTTCATATTTCTCTGGGTCACCAGTGATTAGATAATTGCTTTACAGCCTAACTCCATATTGGATCCAGGGCCTGGTTCTATTTACTTACATGTAGAATAAATATGTAAATTGAAATCTGTACAGGTTCTTGGTGAAATCCTGTTTGGATGAGCGAAGACAATGCTTGACATGCAGAGACTATTGCGTATTTGCATAGTCTTTAGCAAAACAACTAAGGACAAACATAAGCGTCATGCCTCTGCTAAATTCTTTTCCTTTTCACTGTTCCCTTTCCATTTTATTTGACCAAACTAAATGTATTTTGTCTTCCCAACAGAAACCCCGCTTTCAACTTTTCTAGGAAACATGATTTGGGTTTAGGTGTCATGGGCATCAACTATCCTTGTTTTTACAAAGGCAGTATTTGTAGAACAGAGATTAATTTTATACAGCAAGTAATGCTTGACTCTCCTTAGAATCCACTGACTGTGCACGTTAGGGAATGATGGAACATTTGTGTACTCAGTCAATCAAAGTGGAAGCACTTCGTGGTTTCCAAACAAAATAAGCTTCCCTCAAAATTTATCGAGAGTCGCTGCTCTTGATAAATGACCTTGCCTTTGTTAGAACTTTGTCCTCCATTTTGAGGGAGACTATGTTTAGAGCTAAGGAGAATAGAAAATTATTCTTTAGAATTCATGCTGTTGGCAAATAAGAAGATCACAGGATTTGAATATAAAAACAAACAAACAAAAAACTACCTAATTCTTTGCCCAGAAACATGTTAATAAATAAAATGAGCTTCTTCAATTTAAATAAAAATTTTTCAAGCATGCAATGTGGACTAGGCAAATTCAAGACCAGTAAGTAAGTACAGGTTTTTTTCCTTGTGAAATTTATTATTTATGCTATTGATTGAGTTAAGAAATCTTCAGCTGGAAAGAAAACAACATTCTTGGCATATGCCTAGTCGAGATTAAATTATCTAGGCAAATGGGTTTGCTGTTTTTAATGCAAGAAAGGTTATTGGGAATTATTGTTGTCTTCATGGAAGTACAGTGATCATAGGGCATCCATACTGCAATGAAAGTGCTTCTGTTTCATGAACTTAACATTTACGTATTTGACTTCAAGTTAAGTGACACATTGAAGATTAAACATCTCCTGATATAGGAAGACAGAACTGATCTCATGCCAGTCTTTTCCCACTGTATGTTGAGCAGATGTGGATTTGGCATCTCCCCTGGTTGGGTACGTAAGGCCCTGCTTGAACATCCCACTACTGCTCAGAAAATTGCCTCTCTGATGGCCTGGCAACCTAACCACAAGACTTAAAGGAATTAATTCTCAGCCTGTTTCATACCTGGCTGATCTGTTTACACACACAGAAATCCATGGGTGGACCACGCTATTTTGAAATTCTGAGTTAAGGGGTTTTCATAAATTCCTCTCTCAGCCAAAGTTATTGTGGTCATCCATCATGGAAAAAATCCATAGGGTAAAACAAACACTAGATTTGCAATCAGAAGAGTCACTTCTAAAACTTCTCTCTCTCACTTCCCAGCTAGGTAGCTTTGGGTCAGTTGCTCTCTCTTATTCACTTCATCCTCTCCTTCCTCAAGTGTTAAATGAGAGTCACCATTAAATCAGTCCTATGTCTCAGTGTTGTTGCAAGTATCTGAGACAACAAGACATCTCAAATTGCTTTGAAAGCTGTTTAAGTGCCCTCAAAATATAAGATAATGTCATTTCTTAATAATTAGAACTGGTTGGCAGAATGTCTGGGCTTGGAGAATGAACCAGAAATGATTTTCTTATAATATAATGAATTGATGAAAAAAAATGTAATAATGACATAAATCATGCAACCACTGATGATGATGCTTTTCATTTCTTTAGAGAGCTTCCATGCCTTGTATATTTGATCTGATCCTTATACCCCTTTGAAAAGACCAGGCGATTTTATTTGATCTATTTTGATTAGTGAGATGGGGGGACACAAATGACAGAAATTGGGACCATAGTGGGGAAATCTCAGAAAAACAATCCTTGAGCCCCTACTGTGTGCCATGCCCGAATTGAAGTTGAGTTTGTCATTTTAATTCCATCATAGTTAATCCTGCTACAATAATGTATAGTACTGAAATTTGAACCCACTTGCATATCTTTTAAGGGGAAGGAAATGAGAAAATTTTTACATCAGATATTGCTCTCTTAACTTGAAGAAAACTTGAAGAAATAAATAGTAGCATTTTCCAGTGGAAATGTCTGATTCTACATAATTGGGGACAGCCATTTTTATAGGTGTCCTGTATACAGGATAAAGATTTCCATTCTCAGGAGATGAGATGTGGAGGCATTTTCGGGACTTGGAGTTGTCCTGGGTGGTGCTGCAGGGACAGTTGCCGGACATTGTGTGTCTTCCCATGGCCCACTGGATGGAACGTGGGGGAGTGTGGGCTATGGTGTAGACCTTTGGCCATGGGGTGCAGCGATGCCCGGAGATGTACTCACCAGATGCGATGGATGTGTTATGATGATGGGGGAGAGTGTTACTGTGGGGGGAGTGGTGGGGTGGGGGCGGTGTGGGTGAATGGGGACTTCATATTTTTTGAATGTAATATTTTTTTAAAAAATGAATAAATAAAAATTAAAATTAAAAAAAAAAAGATTTCCATTCTCTCTGTATATGATCAGTTCAGCCAGTTAGTCTATGGTCTTGGCCTCGGTTCCTGCTTCCACAGTTCACTACTCAAGATACCTTTATTATAGGCAGTGCTATTTGAACTGGCTCCCTTATTTCCCTGGTGATGAGATTTTCTAAATTTGTGGTGCTTGTTTTCAAGGAGAGAGATGTATTATTTCAAAGCAAAAGGAGTAATTTTTTAGTCTTTTTAAAAAGCTAAAGGAGGAAAACACAAAAGAATAAAACATCCTAAACCTCTCGATTTGAATTAGGTTTCATTACACATAATAGACAACTTAAAAAAAATAACAAAGCAGTAGATTTAACAAACAGATGTTTCTCTCTTCTGTAAAAGAAGTCTACAGTCAGTAGCACAAGACTGGGGTGGGCACTGAAGTTACCTGGGTCTCCTGCTCCTTCTACCTTTCTGTTCTACCATTGTAGAGAATGGCTTCTGTAGCAGTTTGATTTGGTTCATGAATTCCAAAAATAGATATTGGATTATGTTTGTAAACTGGGAGTGATTAAATTATGATTAGGGCTTTGATGGGGCCACAACAGTAGGGTGTTGTGTCCCCGCCCCTTGGTGGGTGGCGACTTACAGATAAAAGACATGGCAAAGGCCAGAGTTGGAGTTTTGATGCTGGAGTCTTGAGCTGGAGCCGGGGAAGTGAACACACAGGAGAAGAACACAGAGGCATAGAGACAGCTCGTTAGACACAGCAGAATCCCCTGGGAGAGAGACAGAGCCATTCACCTGATAGTCTACAGCTGACCTTGTGGAGAGAGGCAAAGCCTAGAAAGCCTCATACTCTAGAAATGACTGTGGAGGAAACAGAGAAGCTGAACCTGGAGAAAAATGAATCCCAGGAAGAGAGGAACCCAGGAAGCCTGACCCCTGGCAGACGTTGGTAGCCATCTTGCTCCAACATGTGAAAACAGACTTTGGTGAGGGAAGTAACTTATGCTTTATGGCCTGGTAACTGTAAGCTTCTACCCCAAATAAATACCCTTTATAAAAGCCAACAGATTTCTGGTATTTTGCATCAGCACCCCTTTGATGACTAAGACAGCTTCCAATCTCAAGTTCCCCTCATGTTCCAAGATGGCTCTTGAACCTACACCCTTCACCTCTAAATTCCAGATAATAGGAAGGGAGGTGTGGAAGGAGAAGTAAAGAAGAGCAGAAGGGGTGCATCTCACAGCCTTAAGCAAGTTTCTTAGAAGTCTCACTCAACACTCCTTGGCCAGAAATGAATTGCATGGCCTCCTCGAGCTCCAAGGCAGACTGGGAAATGTAATCTTTTTTAAAAAAACTTTTATTTGCATTTATTGTATGCTGAAGTTATTCTCGAGCCATAACTTTTTGTTTCTTCAGTTTCTTCTGGGATATCTTTTTCTTCTGTGCAACCTCCTCTTCTGGTTTAGGAACAGTTTGTTCCTTTTCAGTGAGGATCATCTCAATATGGCAGGGGGAGCTCACGTATGGGTTAATCCGCCCGTGAGCTCTGTAAGTAGCTGGCACATCTTGGGGGCTTTGTTCACCTGGATGTTCTCAATGACCAGAGAATCTACATCTAAACCCTGAAGTTCAGCATTACTCTCTGCATTGTCAAGCATGTGCAACAAAACTTCAGCACTCTTTTTGGGCCACCGACCCTGTTTCCAGCCCCACTTTTTGGCCTCGGCACACCTACCAGCGCCACCATGGTAACGATGGAATGGCACACATTGCTTCTATAAAGTGACATTGTTAGTGCAATAATTAACAAGTTATACCTCAGTTTCCCCTGATATGCATTGGGAAAAGGTAAACCCCCTCCCCCATGAGGCACTTTCCCACAGGTTAAACAAAGGAACCCAGTAGAGATAGGAGTAAAGGGAGATAGAGATCTTCACCATCTGCATATCAGAGGGAGATGGAGACCTTTACTACCTCTACCTGCATAACAGAGGGAGACGAGACAGAAACCTTCACTATTTACAAACCCTTTAAAACCTTACAGATCAAAAGAAACACCTGCTCCTGCAGCATTCCAAGAAGCCATAGACTGACTCCCTTAACGCCCTCCTACTACCTCACTCAGACCCTCAACCCCCTCCCACTGACTATCATTTCCCTGCCTAGGAAAGTTCTGTATAAATTCAAGTCCCCTCCTTCCAGGAGTGGGCTGAAGTCTCTCTTCAGACCCCCATCATGCTGGTGGGGGGACTGAAGTCTGTTTTTCAGATCCCCTCCGTTGGGAGAGCTTCTCAATAAATGAATTCTTTGCTTATGGTCAGTCTCCGTGTCCCAGTAAGAGCCATATTTTCTCCAAAAGACATCTTTCGGATACTTGGTGGCTTTTCGACTATGCATATGCTTGATGACCTGGGAAGTTTCTCGGGTGTTCTTAAAATGAACATGAAGATGTGAAACTCTTGATTTGCATGCTTTTGTGGGGTTTTCGAGGTCAAGGGAATAGCGAACCATTTCCAGAGATCACCACGACATGCTGGGCCTCCGAGGTTGGAGGCACCGGCCACAGGCCAACCCCATCTCCCAGCGGGCAGATGGGCCCGGCCACTCCCATTCCCCAAAATATAGTCTTTTAGCTGGACATCTTGATGCTTTGAAGAAAATTAGGATTCTCTTACTTAGGAATAGGGGAAGAATGGCTATTAGGTACCAGCTAGAAGAATCTGCGTACTTTTCCCCAAAATAAGCAGGTAATGATCTATGAAATGGAAATAGAATGTTTGATGAACGCCTTCTTTGTCCTGAGTGATTATCACCAAATTAATGAAAATATGTGCCTTTGCTTTGGACTCAATGCTGTGGAAGTGATCTAAGAGAGAGAGAAAATCAAGAAGTACACTGAGCCAGTGGCTCCCCATCTCCCTGGGAGTAAAAGTCAAAGTCCTTACAATGAAGGGTGAAGAAGGCCCTGGAGCACCCTGCCTGTTACCTCCTTGATGTCATCTCTTCTTGCTCACACTGGCCTTGGACATGCCAGGTAGGCATGTGCCTTAGGATCTGCTCACTGGCTGTTCCCTTGGAGCCAGAACTGCTTCCCCCAATATCTGCATGGCTCATTCCCACTTCTCCTTCAAGTCTTTGCTCAGCTGTCCTCTTCTCAGTGAGATCTTGCCTGATCCAGAGAGACCAGAAGTTTTGCTCTTTTTGCCTCATAGTGTTCAGAACTGCAGAACACCCACTCCACCCCCCAAAAAACAGACAACAAAATAATGAAACTTTCCTCTTTTTTATGCAACACCCAATTGTCCCTGAAAATGGTTGAAGAACTACACTTGGCTTTCATGGATTCTTCAATTTTCTCTTCCTCTGAGTTACATTTTCCACCCATTTAATAAGGAAGGGAGAAGGAAGGGAATTTTCACAGAGGGTTTGGCCTTGAAAGAAAGGGACAAAGATGGCATATATATGTGTTTTTGTGTCAGGAATTATATGTCTATTTAAATAAAAATATGCTCACAGGGAGGCAGATGTGGCTCAACTGGTAGAGCGGCCACCTACCATATAGAAGGTTCAGGGTTCAGACCCAGGGCCTCCTGGCCCAAATGGTGAGCTGGCCCTTGCACAGTGCTGCCGCACGCAAGGAGTGCCGTGCCACGCAGGGGTGCCCCCCTACGTAGGGGTGCCCCACATACAAAAACTGTGCCTTGCAAGGAGAGCCGCCCTGCACAAAAAAAGCACAACATGCCCAGGAGTGGCACTGCACACACGGAGAGCTGATGCAGCAAGATAACACAACAAAAAGAGACACAGATTCCCAGTGCCACCGAGAATGCAAGCGGACACAGAAGAACACACAGCAAATGGACACAAGAGAGCAGACAATGGGGGGGGGGGAGAAATAAGTAAAATAAATCTTTAAAATATATATGCTCACAGGACATGAACAAGGGAAAAATCCATTAATATGCAACATCTTCATGTTGCATTTGTTGCTAAATTTTTTAACTGTTCTCAGGGTACATTCTCGGTCATGGTAAAATCTTTTGTTTTCAATTTCTGAACCATGGGTAGCTTCCCCCTGATACCTCAGTGAGATGGGCTCTATCATAACTGGTTTTATATAATTCTCTCAGTAGAATAGTCTCTCTCCTGCTGATCCCTTTTGCATCTATCTATAGGGACACATATCAACCAAAACCAGTGCCTAAGTTGCGAAAACCAAGGTGAACAAGGGCTGCTGTATCTGAGGATCTGGCCCCAACCAGACAAGGTCTTTATCTTCACAAAATAGAAACAAATAAGCCTATTTGTTCTCTAAATCTCTGATTTAAATTGTTATTTCTCAATGAGTGGCAGTTTTAACAATTTTTCAAAAATAATTTTTAATTCGTGACCAAAATGTAAATACACAGATGGGATTGGCTAGAAATTTATTTTGTCATGCATTACACTATAATTTAGGGAATAACTTTTGTTTCATTTCTGCAACATATCCTTGGGTTTTTTTTGTAGCTGCTAGATGGGGGACTGTTGGGATGAGCGATTCAGAAACTTTGCCATGGTTAGCAGAGGACAGCTGGTGTAACTGGCCGAGTCCAATTTCCTTCCCACAACTAAACCAACAGGGCCGTGGTCTTCCTTGCCAGTAGGCTGGACCACATCTGCCTCTGTTCTGTGTCAGCCACTTTCATCTCTCTACCCCGGGGCCATGTTTTATGGAGGCATTATGGGGAAAGAAAATACAATGGAATACCAGTTAAAAGCCAAGCCTATTTCTATTATTAATATTCATTTTGCAGTGTGAAACAGGCATAACTTTTTATGTCCACTCGTAAATGTGGAAGCAGACCCGTGATTCGGCACCATTAAAGTACTTGTAAATTACTACTGATGAGGCTAAAATGGCTAGCTCAACAACCACACTGCTGGGAGGGCTTCCTATAGTTCAGTGAATTACCCCCTCAAAACTGCCTTACAAGTTGCCCAGACTGTCTGGTCAGGCTTGATGAATGCTTGATGGCTGCTGTCCTGGAGCTCGCAATGGCAAGGCCAGGCTATGAGCCCAGCATGCCTGTAATTATGGCTACTTTTGATTTTTTTTTTTTACTATGAAGGTAAAGTAGAATGAGAAATGTCCAGAAAGTGTAATTAGAATGCGACTCTCATTACTTAAAAAGACCGTGTGTTCATCCTTGTTACTTGGAGTCAGGCAGTACAGAAACAGACTGTGGGACAAAGGTTCTGTTGGGTTTCATTGCCCATTGTGAGCTCTTGTGTTTATCGCGTACTTTTTCCAAGCTCCCTACAGCGGGTAGAACAAATTAAGCAAATAAAAGGGAAAAATTAGGTCTTGGCAACTGCCCAAACACCAAGATGTTATACTTCTTGAAGAGTGGTTTTAAATCTAAAACAAAGAGCTGCAGGAGGTCTGTGTTCATAATACAATGGCAAGGTTGTCGTATTTTGTTTTTTTGTTGGTGGCAGTTTTGCTTTTGAAGTTAATAATTTATCTAAGATATTTAATGGAAACATTGCCTCTTTAAATATCTTATTAAAAGCAGCAAAATTGGGGAGTGGATGTAGCTCAGTGGTCAAGTGCCTGCTTCCCATATATGAGGTCCTGGGTACAATCCCAGGTACCTCCTAAAAAAAAAAGGCAGCAAAATCTTGTGTCTACTAATTCTGAGGAAGTATTTCTCGACTGTGTTGATACTGGTTAGATTGTCTACATCAGTGCTAAGTTACTTTGATGAGCACCAAGGAGCAAGATACAGGAAGTTTGGATTTTCCGCTAGCAAAGTTCAGCACCCCGTATGCTATCATTCATTCCTTCACAACCATGTGTTAAGCACCCACTATGTGCCAGAATAAAGTGAAAATAGAAAACAGAACATGGCCATTTGAAGCTAGGAATAACATCATCTGAAAATTTTGCAGAACTTTTATTTCTGGTATGAAACGAGCTTTTTAACATTCCACATGAACTATTATTTTATTTGTACCACCGTGAACCTCTGACTTTTGCTTTAATGTTCCAGAGCTCTTCAAGCCAACATATTAACATACTAAACCAATAGATTGCAATTTAAACTGTGTTCCTCTGTGCTATCATGAATGATTGTTATTTCTGCATATTCTACTTTGAAGATACAGATGAAATAAATATGGTATAGGAATGCTTTGGCAGTGAACAGATTTGCTGCTTGTCCAAGGAAGTTTTTTTAAAAAGGGCAGAAGAAATCTCTGTCATGTCTTCTTAGAATGTTGGATATAAGCATTTGTATTTGCTTAGCTAAAAGTTGTTTTTTAGTTGCTTAAGTTTCTTTCTGAAGAGTAACATTCTAAGTCCACATGTACACTTCTACATGTGGATAAAGCAATGAGCAAATCTGTTCCTGAAATGTCCACTGATGGATCTGTAGGTGTTGAGTTTTCAGAATCCAGTGAAACCTTGGAGATCATGGAAAAGAAAATATTTTTAAAAGAAGGTACTTAGGAAATAGCTGCATGACAAATCCCTGCCTTCCAAGCTAAGAAGACATTCCTTGCCCTGTAATCTCTTCTAAAATAATCACGTGCTCATTGAAAACAATGAGATTTCTGGAAGAACTCTATAACATGTAAGATTCCACAATACAATTAAGAATAGCCACATGATCATAGACCTCAAGGAACAGAGAATATTAGAGAATTGTTAGGGGGAGTTTTTTGCTAAGAAAAATGACCTTTTGATGATTAGGACCTGTTCTGCCAACGTAGGTTTACAACAAAAAGAGGGAAGCCAGGACTCAGAACGTCCTGTCTAAGCTGTGTAAATCACTCATGCTAGGAACAGTTATTAAGTCCGGGTGTACAGTAATTGGGGATGTGAGAAAAAGGAGCGGCTGTCCTAGGTCATCTCTGGCCCAAGTCAGGTTAGTTGAGTGAGGAACAGTGAGATTGCATCAAGTTGTTTGTATTTGCTCCGACTCTGCCCTAAAGGTCAATATCTCATTTGGGAAGAAAGGCCTGGAGCCTCACTGCCTGAATTTTCTCCTACCACAAACTGGCCAGGGGTCTTCAAGCATGCTAGTTAACTTCCTGTGCCTGGGGTTCCTCATTTTCAAATGAACATAAAGATAACAGAATAATGGAACCTATGGCATAGGGCTATAGGGAAAATAAAGTGAAATAATCAATGTAAGTGCTTAGCACCTAGTGAGACCTCAGTAAATCCTGGCTCGTGTGCCTACTCAAGTCTCTTTCCCTCCTTCTCTCCTCTCTCCCTTTCTCTCTTTCTTTTTTCCTTTTATCTCCCTCTCCTTCTCCCTCCCTCCCTCTCCTTTAGTGGGGCTGGAGCCAGCTCCCTCCACCTTGGGAGAACCCGTTGTTAAATATTCTGAATTCTTGCAAGCTGATCCTTAAATCATTAGTAGCTTGAAATTGGCCGCGGGGAAATAGTGACACCACGGAAATCAACATGGTATCCTTTTCTCTCTCTCAATCTCTTACTCTCTCCCTCCTTGCCCCTTCATCCTCCTTCTGCCTCCCTCTCTCACAGATGGGAATCACCATGGATTCCCTCTTGACCTTAAACTCAAAAAGGGGATTTATCTTAGATAAGAGTTACTGATTACATATAAAACTACCAGAGAAAAAGAAAAAGATAGATGACAGATGAAAATAATTTATTGCAAGTTTCTTAAATAAACTTTGGCTGGTTTTGGCTGTTATATTTGCAATCTGCTGTCAGGTTTAAATTGCAAGTCAGATAATAACTCCAGTGTAGATAATAGGCAAATCAAGATCGCTTGTCTCCAGAGTAGGCTTTGTTTAGGCTTTGGAATTTGAACAAAAGCTTCCTACTGTTTAGACTTTTCTTAAAATGAAATGGATTTGGTCAGTTCCAAGGTCACATCTCTGCCCCATGTTTGAGAATATGAGCAATCCTCATAGAATCTGAGCCCCATTGGTGGGTTTCTAGTTCTTTGGCTTCACTGAAGGAACTCCTGTAGCATACTCATTTTTAAGAGCCCTCTAAATAAAACTCACAGCCACTCTGACAGAGAAATCCGCTAGATCCTATGGACTGACAGTCAGTAATCTCTTCCACTGTATACAATCATAGCCAAGTTGGTCTGGCAGCTGATTTTTTTTTTTTTGTAAATGGATAAAGGAGTATTTTAATAGCCTTTTCAGGTAATTGTGGGTATTATTTTTTTTCACACTTTTTAAAATTAAAGTTAATAGATCACAAAGAACGTTACATTAAAAAACATAAGAGATTCCCGTATAAATACCCCCCACCCCCCCACCCTACTCCTCCCACACCAACAACCTCCCCCATCATTGTGACACACTCATCATACTTAGTGAATACATTTTGGAGCACTGCTGTACCACATGGATAATAGTTTACCCTGTAGTTTACACTCTCCCCCAGTACATTCAGTGGGTTATGGCAGGATATAGAAAGGCCAGCATCTGACCCTGTTGCAGCTGATTTTTGACAAAAAAAGTTTCTGTTTGTTCCCTGAGTCAGTACAAGATGCTAAGCCAATCTTGAAGACCATTAATTTTCCCTGTGGAATCCACTGGGGAATTAGAAAGAGGTTGGTGGTTGGCCCACTACAGAGAAAGAAGAACGACCCAGTTCATTAGAGCACTGACCTTCTCATAATGATTGTTGATCTATCAGGCCTCACGTTTCTCACTCAGTTGAGTCAGGAAGAAAAACATCCAAAAGAGAAACTTCCAGAGATGAGAGGTGTGGGCATTTCAGAAACTTATGGAGCATTTGCCCATCTTCCAGGTGCAGCATTAAGCCCTTTAGTGAATTGCCATTCATTTTGCTCCAATGAATACTCTATCCGGTGTAAATACTATTATTATCACCAAACTAGAGGTCCAGTTAGGCACAATGGCAGCTGAATGGTAAAGCCAGGATTCCACTGCCCATGGTTCCTCTCAACACTGCTAACTATAAAAAGTACAGAACCACCATGCTCTGAGATTGTCATCATCATTGCTGCATTTTGCAGAGTTCTTTCATGCAGTACTTCACAAAAATCATTTTAAAAATTTAACATGGCAGTCCTCTCATGCATTTTCCATCCTTTTTATAAAATCTTTACCCAACTCATTGTCACCAAGATTTTATCCAATGTTTTCTTCCAGAGGTGTAATGGCTTTAGCACTTTTGCTTAGGAATATGATCCATTTCAGGTTGGTCTCTGCGTATGGTGTGAGTCAAGGATGAGATTCATTTTATATTTCAGTGCACAAACGTTGTTGCAACTGTATATGTCTTTTTCCTCCATTGAGTTTCCATGGCACCTTTGTTGAAAATCAGTTGACCACATGATCCTCATGAGATTTGAAGCAGCCAAAGAACTGGGATCTATTGTGTCTTAGTTTCCCCCAAACTGTAAATATCCCAAATTGTTGGAGAGATCTGCTTCTGTTCTTGTCAACTTTTTTAAAAACAATAATGTGATTTTTTAAAATAAAGGAATAAATTAATCATGAGATGAATTAGAAGGAAATATAAAGCAATATAACTCATTGGCCATCAAGTTTAAGTCAGATGATTTGTTTTCATGAAGAAGAAGAGAATGGATAACATGTATATTTTTGCATTGCTTCAGGTGGAAACTTAAAATACCAAACCTTTTAGGAATGTATGGGCTCTGCTCTGGTTCATAACCTTATATTTGACCATAGGATTAGTAACCGATCATTACCAACTTCATGTAGTTACAGATCCCTTTAATGCCCTTAGGGAAAATAGTCTAATATTTGCCTACTTTTCATATTCCCATGAATCAATATACCTAAATAGACAAAGGCACTCTTAAAATGGCGTTTGCCCAGTCCACTTTCATATGTAACTTTCAACGAGTGAAGTATTTTATTTAAGCATAATAGAAAATCAATTGCTGTGAAGAGCATAGCTAACAGTTATCAAAAGAAGAGCAGAAAAATTGATGGGGGTAGGGGGTAGGGAGTGGGGTGTATGGGAACCTCTTAGGTTTTATAATGTAACATTTTGTGTGATCTATTAAGTTTAAAAAAATAATTTTTAAAAAAAGAGCGGAAATTTTTTTTTTCTACCTTGTTGATACTGCTGTAAGCTGAGAGAGGGCTGGTTTGGCCAAACCCCAAAGTACCCTCCACCCATTAAGAACAGACAAATGCAGAATTCTCTCTGAGAATTTGGTGAACCGAGAAAACGTTTGGAAAAGCCTCCTTTGAGGTGCCTTGTTTTGAACCCGCCTGACCCCCCCACCCACCATTGTCACTGTTCAATAATCCTGGCTGAGGGTGTGCATAGTAGATGAGTTCTTAGCAAAGTCATCTAGAAGGACCACTTGAGAAGCACATGGCTTGTAGTCAGCTCAGGGACCCTTCACCAGCTCTGATCTGCCTGCCAGCAGTCTACTTCCCAGCCTCAAGGCCTTCACGAACCAAACATGTTCCTTTGCAATACTTTTCTTCCTTAAATAGTTGATAATTATAAAATATAAATGTTACACAATTTATTCTCACACTAGAACAAACCTGGGTCCTGAAGTTGCTACTTGATCTTTAGTATCACCCTCTAGGAAGCTTCCATTTCTACCAGGGCACCAAAGCCAGTGTACAATTGATCATACTTTATTCTTTCTTTTATGCTTCTATGATCACTTCTGTCAATAGACGTAGAGTGTGTGTCTGTGCCTGCTGCATGTCAAGTGTTCACAGAGCCCAAAATAAGAAGGTGAGGGCAGGTAATTTATTTAGGAAGTGATTCCAGGATGCAGGAATGGAGAAGTGGGAAGAGTGAAAGAGAGAGAGAGAGAAGGAAGAAAAGCAAAACAAATAAAAAGGCATGTAGGTTGGCAGTGTGAGCATTGGGGTCCCACACTCACTGGACAGTCTCTTAAAAATCATGTAGAACAAGGGTCAGCAAATAATATCCCACAGGGCCAAATCTGGCCTGTTTCTTATAAATAGAGTTGCATTGGTGCATTTCCACACTACAGAGTTGAGTGGTTGCAACAGAGACTGTATGGCCTCTTGTCTAATAATATTATATATCTACTAATATCTGAAATATCTAAAATATTTAAAATACCTGGCCCATTTCTGAAAAAGGTTGCTGATCCCTGGTATAAGACACACTTGTCCCTCTGAAGGCTGAAAGGCTGGAGTATATATTCACGGGTCCCCTTCAAGTGTTTACCCCAGGAGCACCCGAGCTGCATCTAAGCAACTTCAGAGAAAGTGCTAAGACAGAAGAATGGAAAGCACTCAGCCAACACCATTGAGGTGAGATTGCCGGCTGGCACAGAATCTTTACCACAGCTGAACAACAGGCACAGGTTGGCCCGGCTAAGAAGGAGGCATCAAAATCGGCAAGTACTTATGAATTTTAAAGGAAAAAAAGCACTTCACAATGGGGAAATCCGGTGGGTGCCACCAGAACGAAACCAAGTGAGCAAATACCACCAGTGATAGGACTAATGGACAAAAGCACCTCCTCAAGTGAGGAAGGATAGGGTATTACTTACTATTAAAGATGAATAACCGGAGTCTAATCATGTGAGAAACTTGAGGGACAATCTATAAACCAATTAGCCTGTACCCTTCGAAACTGTCAGTGTCATGCAAAGAAAGGCTGAGGAATTGTTCCTTAGAAAAGAGACTAAAGAGAGCTGATAACTAAATGCAATGTGTGAGAATACTGGGACAACTGGCAAAATTTGAATATAGAGTATTTCTTTGAACCATATGAAAAAAACGTTTTTATTGGACAAAAGCAAATAACAGTAATTTCATATGGTTCAACCTAAATAGATTAATGTAATGTATCAATGTCAAATTACTTGACATTGAAAATGGTATTGTGGTTATCTAAGAGAATATGCTCGTTTTTTTTTTTTTTTTTTGAGGTGCTGGGGCCAGGGGCTTTGTATGTGGGATGCTGGTACCCAACCACTGAGCCACGTCAGCTCCCGAGTTGTTTTTTTTTTTTTGTTTGCTTGTTTGTTTTTTCTATTTTTAGGGGGCACCAGGAACTGAACCAGGGACCTCTTACGTGGGAAGAAGGTGCTCAACTGCTTTAGCCACATATACTCCCAATATGCTTGTTCTTAAGAGAAGTATGCTAAGTACCTCGGGGTGGAGAGAAATAAAAAGTTGGGGGGGGGGGAATCATCTGCTACAGTGCTGTTACCCTCAGGTGTTGGCATTTTCTCACTCACCAATATTTGTTCTTCTGTGACCATGAGAAAATCTTATTCTTGTAACATCATCCACAAAGTTCTGGATATTCCAGGCATCTGTTATTAATAGTTTTGAAAGTTTGGTATATGCATATGTGTTTCCCAGGAGTTTTTGTTTTTAAGTTAATTTTGCAAAATAAGCTTGAGAGACAATTTGACCTAAAAGGAACCTCTGTGCATAGCCACAGACTATGGGACAACAGAGCTGACAGTGGCCCGACTAGCTTATTAGGTCTCCTAAATGATATATGCACATAACTACAGCCAGGGCAAGGGATATGGAGCTTAATGTCTCCTTAAAGAATAATTTTCCATTTGATGTTACCTTCGATGCTTGTTATCAGAAATTATGCACAAAATATTAACTATTTCCGTAATCCAATTAAGAGATACTTGGACTGTTTAAGAATGACAGGTGGGTTGGGAGCTACAATGCTGCACTGGGACTGAAAAAGAGGCAATCATTTAGTACAGGCAAAATGACGAAGCCAAAATGAAAAGAGCAGGTGGAATTCAGAAACAGAGCTCTGTCCTTAGAACCACCCCGAGTGAGAGTTTAGGGCAATTATCTGTTCACCATCTCTTCGTTAAGTGTACTACATATTTCCCAGTAGTTAGAGGGTATTTGGAGCATATAAAATGAACATTTCTTTTTAAAAGATGGCCTCTGAAAAATAGAAGACAGAACCTGAGGCATGTAGAGTTAGAAAAACTCTGTTGAATGCTCCAACTTTCCTTCCAAGGCAGAAACCCTGTCTACACTGTTCTGGATCGGTGAGCACTGCCCAGGAGAAATAAGGTGCCTAGGTCTTTGTCAGGGTTCCCATGACTTCTGCAGAGGAGTAACTAAATGTCATTGATTTGGAAAGATTACATCAACTCAAGCTACCTAGGAAGAGTTTCCAAACCACTGACTGAAGGAAAGGATCTGGTAAGATAAAGTATTTTGCTTCTTAGGGATAGAGTTAGTATTCTGATGGCCACTTGGTTCAGCAGCCTTATGGCCAAATGTCTTGGTGACATCATGAAAGTGAGGCTGGATTTTATTATAGAACCGTCTAGAACAGAGGCCTTCTCAAACCCAAAAATAAATTTGCTGTACCATTGCTCAGAAAATATCTACTGTTTCACTGTGCTTCAAAAAAGAAAAATGCATTGTTGAATTTCAGATTAGGATTTGTAAGTTCCATTGACTCATCTTTGATGCTGTACTTTGAATATTCTAAGACCCAGGTTGTAATAAGTATTTGCATGGGAGTATTGGGAACTTTAGGGTAAAAAAGAAGGGCTGCCCTCTTGATGTAGAGGGGGACTGGACATAAACATCACAGGGTCCACAGGATGGAGGAATAGAGTATGGATTAGAGTGGACTTACTGGTGTTCTGCTGGGGAACTATTGTGATTAGTAAGGGAAGAAATTGTTGCATTGATGTGGAGAAAGTGGCCATGGTAGCTGCTGAGGGTAGGGAGAGGGAAGAAGAGATATGATGTGGGGGCATTTTCAGGATTTGGAGTTGTCCTGGGTGGTGCTGCAGGAAGAGATGCTGGACATTGTATGTCCTGCCATGACCCACTGGGTGGACTGAGGGAGAGTGTAAACTACAATGTAGACCACTATCCATGTGGTGCAGCAGTGCTCCAAGATGTATTCACCAAATGCAATGAATGTGCCACAATGATGAAAGAGGTTGTTGATGTGGGAGGAGTGGGATGAGGGGGGTGGGGGGTATATGGGGACCTCATATTTTTTTAATGTAACATTTAAAAGAAAATAAAGGGAAAAAAAGGGCTGGATCAAGCACTAAATGTGGTGCTTAGAATGCATGATTTCTTGTAGGTTTTTATCATCCAAAATAAGAAAAGTAATATTTTATGGAAAGAATAACTTCTGATAACAGAATTATTCTTCCACCACATCTGTTTTAGAAGTACATTTGTTTGGAAGTACAGAAGGGATAGAGAGTGTGGATAGATACTTTATACTCCTAGGCCAGAACTCTGAGTCCCATGGCTGGCACTGTTTGTGTGTAGGGAACTCACCTGCCCCATGCCTTTGCTTCTTCTCTGGAGAAAGACCAGTGTATAGTTGAATTTTCTCCTGAAAACATTTTGGGTATCTATCAGATACTTTGACACTGGATTTTGCATAGGACTGTTTTCACTTTTCATGCCCAAAAGAGATGGCAGCCTCGGTTAGACAAGGGGAGGAAACGAGGCACCAAGAATGGGGAAAGCATAATACCAATCTGAGAAATGTGGGTTTTGCCAATATAAATCCCATTAATACAAATGGAGCATTATAAGTGGGAATATAACCCTTTTTCTGAGAATAAATAAGCCTTTTTGGTTTGCATTCTCTGAAATGTCTGTGAGAATAAACAGGCAAACAAAATGTTATGTCAAGAAAAAGCAGAGCAAATATATTTCCCAGTGTTGTTTTTATTCCCCTTAGAAATGCCCACAATGAGTAACAAAAGATGATAAGGATCATATTTTTATACTATGGGGCTAAGAGACCCATTTGCCTCCCAAATGCATAATGGCCTGTTCTCAGCAAGTCTGAGATTTTCCCATTTTTCTTTTTGGTTTCATTTTGCCCAAAAGTTATTTTCCTATGATCTGTTCTACTTTTCTCTTCTGTGATCTCTGAAAATACATTGCTTTCCTTAGAACTTAACAAAAGTCAAACGAATGTCCGGTTTTGAATGTCTTCAGTCTTCAAATCACAAAAACCGAAAAAGAAAAGAGAGCAAAAAGCCCTATTAGAGCAGAGCATGGAATACCCAGCCTCTGCCTGAAGACCACGCTTGATGGAATGGACAGTGAATGCTAAATCAGTACGCAGAGCTGCTTCCTTTTTCCTAAACGAATAACAAGGAAAGGGGTGGCTGGACTTGAGCAGGACATAACTCACTTGGTATATTGCGAAAATTAGCATCAATTTAGGAAGAATCTGAATGTTTTTTGTCAGTGTTGATATGTTTGAACCAACTCATTTTCTAGTAGTTCTAGTTGGCTCCACCTTCTCTCTGATTCTGCACTTCTATTAGTCACCAAGAATTTAATTTAATTTAGTTGGGGGGGGCGGGGGAGAGAGAGAGAGAAAAAGAGAGTTGCTATAGAAACTTTCACGTGTGTCGGCTATATGGATGCATGGGTGCATGCTTCCTTGTTTTCTCGGAAATACTAATTATGCAGCCCTAATTAAGGCAATTGTTGGACGTATCACTGAGCAGGCAACCATGTTTCTTCATCAGGTCCTACACTTACCATTGGTTTGTTCTGTAAAAAAAAGAAAACAAAACAAAAAAGCAGTTTGCATTTACACACCTTGGCTACTTCGAGTAGCTACAAGAGAGCTTTACTTTTGACACATGTCCCACTGTTCCAGGCCAACTTGTGCTTTGTAATCTAGCGTGTTAATCAAATTTCTAACATGGCTTCCCTTTACAGCTGAAGACCACGTTTCACCTCAAGCTGAGAAGCTCCAAGAATGAAAGCCACAGTACTTTCACATAGTGCAGCATTATATGGTGACTAACGTTCCTTGGCTTTTTGTAGCAGAAGGCCACTCTGACATCTTACCTGCTTGTCTCTGTTGGACGAGTTGTCAAAATGTTGTGGCTTCATTCTCAAAAGGACTAGTATGCGATCCACAGCGTAAACGTGCCCAGGCCAGCATAGCGTAAGAGATTAAGATAAAATCCATGTTTTGAAACCATCAAGAAAAATTACCTTTTACTTTTAAGAAATGGAAAGTGCTTGTTGAAGCTCAGCCAAAGGATACAGCACTGCTATCTTTTAATTAAGATGACACTTCCCTGCTTTTCATGCAACATTAATTTGTTCCAATTTAATGCAAACGAGAGGGACGAAAAGTGCGTGCTATGCTACATAAGGGCCTTTCTGTGGGTAACGTCTCATGGAGGAATTTGATTTTACAGTGAGTGAAGGGATTAGATTGACACCAAATCAGAGCCACCCAAAGACGATTTCAAAGGGAGGACAGAGGCGCCCCTTGTTTTCACCACGATTGCAGGATATTGAATTCTAATTTACTGGTACTGTTTCAGTGTCTTCATGTGAAGGTCTGTTTCACGTAAGGCATACAGGAACAGATGACAGCCTGAAGACTGGCCAAAATAAAATGCGTGGAGATGTGAGTTGGTGAATGCACAAGAAATTCCGTTTACTAGCACTACTCCACACATCCTATTTGCCTTTGGGGAGGGGTCTGGATTTTAGCCCAGTGCATTGAGTGAATTGAAGGCGCAACTGCCTGGCTTTGTTTTCAGCAAGCCTGTACATTTTTTGTGAGGAATAAATAACTGGTTTGAATCCAGCCGTATCTACTTGAAATGGTATTAAAGAGCTAGAACAAACTATGCTTCTGTCAGGAAAGTATTTTTGAACAGAATGCAGAAGACATCTCATGCAAAAGCAGGAAATACTGTCCACAATATGGCATAAAAAAATGCAGATTTAACAAAGGAGCGGGTAGGGAGGGACTGTCTCCGTAGCTAGTGTTACCATCATTGTGGCTGCACTGAAGGGAAGAGTAAGTCGCCCACCACTCAAAGCTTATCGTGCCTGCCCATTTTCAGGCCCTATCATAGGACGACAAACGTTCTCTCAGAACGGAAACTGTTCATTTGTGCGAAACGTTTGAACTTTCAGAAACACCTGGCCTGTTGTGGGGCATGACTTGAGGCTGGTGGGTGACGGGCATGCCCAAAATGGGACCCAGTATTCTAGCCTCATCATCACCCCCTTACCGTGATCCCAAGCATGAGTCACTGTGATATCCTGACCTAGGCAGGTGTTAGTTCCCTGCCAGCCACACAGAAATTTCTGGATAGATGTTTGTAGAGAATGAAATGTCCTAAAAGTACTCACTGATCTTACAAGGAAAGAAGTGATATACATATGCAGTTTACCCTGCTGATTTCACACTGCCTGTATGGGACACGTTGGACATGAGTAGGATCAAATCTAAATTATTTAATACTTGATACATCGTGATGAAAATAAATGCCACTCCAATAGGGAAAATGGAGGGCTTTGATTTTTTTGAGAAAAATGTGAATTTTTGAAAGGGATTTAAGAAAATAAAAGTATGGTCCCTTTCTACTGTAAAATTAAACAGAGTCATTTCATTTGCTCAGAATGACCTGGCCGTTGACTAGTAGTGTCTCAGACCTAAAGTTTTGATCTTTGGAAAACCATAAAGTGTCACTTAATAGGTTGGATATTTGAAACTGATATAGATTCATTTTTCCTCCCTTTCTTTCTTCTTTTTTAAAAATACATATATTTATTAGAGAAGTTGTGAGCTTACAAAACAATCATGCAAAATGTGCAGAATTCCCATACATCACTCCACCAACACCTTGCATTGTAGTGGAACATTTGTTGCAGATTATGAAAGAATATCATCAAAATATTACTACCATGATCCATAGCTTACATTTGGTATATTTTTTCCATGTACCTCCCTATTATTAACACCATGTATTAGTTTTGTAAATTTGTTATATAATTCATGAGAGAACTATGGTCCATCATCTACTGCATGATTCACTATTATACAATCCCATGCCTTGTATAATCTCTTCTTTTCTGAAAAATTATCTTGGCAAACTATATTTCTACAGGGAGAAAGAATCTTATTCTCAGAAGGCTGTGATTTTCAGGTTGGGGTAGACTCACCTTTATAATTACCTTCTTGAAGACAAGCACTGGCAAATACTCAAGATGAAGCAGGATGAGGAGTATTTCAAAGGCAGCCTTAAAATAAGGCTAATGAGGAAAAGAAGAAAATCTTTGAAGTTATCTCAAATGTATTATCCACAGTTTGGCTTATAATTGGATGCTGTATGTAGAGAAATATTATGTCATCTATTAGGTAAAAATATCCCAAAGTGTCTCTTCTATCAGGAGACTCTTCCCTCAGATAGTTAACATGGAGTAACGGGCAGACTATTGCACTTAGAGACAACAACAAAAAGGTATCAGCCCTTTAACCAAGGGCCAGGCAGTTCATCATCTCTGCAAAGCAAGTACTGATTTACCCTCCTTGGTCCAGTGGTTAGGATGAGATGAAATGACGTATGTGAAGGCACTTTTAAAAGTGAAAGGGTATGATACAAGATACCAGTATTTCAGTGTACCATACATTGTCCTGATATCCAATAAGGAGGCTATTACAAGGGAGACACAATAACATATCAGTATGTCAACAAGAATAAAGTCCCCCCATTGTAAATCCTCACAAGGCCCACTGGATGGAATGGAGGAGAGTATGGGCCATGATGTGAACCATTGTCTATGAGGTGCAGAGGTGCCCAAAGATGTACTTACCAAATCCAATGGATGTGTCATGATGATGGGAACGAGTGTTGTTGGGGGGGGAGAGGGGGGGTGGGGGGGTGGGGTTGAATGGGACCTCACATATATATTTTTAATGTAATATTATTACAAAGTCAATAAATTAAAAAAAATAAAAGACATCATTTAAAAAAGTTAAAAAAAAAAGAATAAAATACAGAATGTGGAATTCTTTATCTGTTAAAAAAAAAAAAAAGAATAAAGTCCCCCTTTCTTAATGACGAGTTAAAATCGTATCTCTAAGGAGGTAGGATTCTTAAGCTGTCTTTCTGTTTGGAAATTGTGGTAACATCTATATTTTCTTTGTGTGTTTTTCCCCATGTAATAACCACCCAAATGATGATCAATATGCTATTTTTTTATAAATAAATGAAGTTACAGCCATTGATAAGCCTACAATCAAGAATATTTAAGACCCGGTTCTTACCTCTAAATCACCCCATCCGTTAAATTGCACTTGCATAGGAAAAAATGAATTATTCATAACACTGCTGATTGACTACAGTAACCACGATGTGTTTCTTTTGGCAAAATGGGGAAAGTGACCTGAAGTCTTTGTGACTAGACTCACACATATTAAATATGAATTAATTATATTTGTGAGTGAGCATAAACATGTCTTATTCTATTTCTAGTATTGTTATGACCATTTGCGTTCATTTCAGATATAGTAGAACCAAAGTAATAGAAAAGTGTCTTTCAAGTTCCTTTGGGAGGGTGTAATTATATTTTCCTAAGACCCAGTGTGAGAAGATCAAGCAGCATTAACAAGGTCTCCCATTCAAGCTGCTAAATATATCTTCTACATCTGCCATATTAAATAGGTCTTCTGCCTCATAGAAATCTTCCAGTTACTCTGAAAACAAATTCAGAAATCTAATTTAAGGCTTTTAACCCTTCATTGTTTACCCCTCTCATATTCGTGTTCATTCATTTATCCATCCATCCGTCCATCCTTTCATCTATCCACCCAATAAATCAACAAATATTTATTGAGCACTTACTATTTTCTGCTATATACTTCCAAAGACAATACAGAAATTCAAGGTCTCTCTCCCGCTGATATGTTCTGCATGGAAATTTTTCACCTGGGCTTCCCATTAAAGAAGCAACCTTTCTCCCAATTTATAATATTCAAATCAGCAGATGGACCTCCACAAACATTCTGCCCAACATATTTTCACATGTTTCACAATCCAGGCTGAACCAGACCATCCTAACCACAAGAAGAGTTGTTAGAAGAAGCCACCATGTCAGTGCCTGAGCAGAAACCACTCTCTGTAACAAACCACATTCCACCCTAAGGAAAGATGTTCAAGAGTACAGAAACACAAAGCCAATTTTTAAGGTACTTATAACTAATGGAGCAAGGATAAACACTGGAGAAACATGTAAAATATACTCATAGAAAACAGCATAAGTGCAGTTTTAAAGACCTTCAGTAACATACACAGAGAAGAGTGAATCTCTCCTGAAGTTAGGTTACTGGGGCACAGGGACTAATGAGAAAAGAGAAGGGGTGATGCAAGCAGGATTTGGAATGTGGAGGGAAAGGGCAGTTCCTAGAATGTAGATGAGAATTTAAGCAAAGTCAGAATAGTTTGCCTGGCTGGTAGTTAAGCCAGGGAGCAAGGAGATTTGAGGATGGCAAGTTTGCAATGCTCACTGTTGTACTTCTTTTGAGTGGAACTCTGCATAATACTCATCCTCTCTGTATGATCTTCAGAATCTTGGGAGGGTGGGTATTATTATTACTATTATTATCCCCATTTTATAGATGAGGAAACTGAGACATAGAGAGGTGAGGTGACTTGCATAAGGCACACAGTAAGCTCACACAATAGAGGTTAGAGCCAGGATTCAAACCCAGACAGCGCATAGCCTCATCGCGCCAGCGTGTGGGTGTGAATGAGGCCACATTTGTGAATGAGGCCATATTTTGCAAGGTTACCATCCCTGCCCTCCTACGGACACACACAGAATTCTTTACACAGGGTCTCGAACTTCTACAAAGAGCCCCTCCCCCACACACCAATAGTAGAGTTGCCTCAAAGGTGAAACTCCAAAAGAACAATGGCAGCAAGGAGGAAATTAAGGCAGGCTTTCTGCCTGGCTGTATTTGTCTGAGATAATACTCAGATGCAAACATATCCTAGAGCAAAAATGGGAAGGCTGATTTCTTCTACTAGGAGAGCAAATTGGCGATCTGAAGTTGGTAATATTGGGAACTTCTCTAGGACTGACATTCAAACTAGGACTGTATTAGACAGCTATGGCTACCTAATACTATATAACAAGCAGCCTTACAATTTCATTGGTTTGAAACAGCAATAAGCTTTTATTTCTCATTGCCACATCTGCAGGGCCACTGACCATGCACCTCTCATTGCCTTATCTAGGCTGACCTCAGCTGGGCTTGGCTCCAGCTGTGGATCAGGCCTCGTCCTCTCCACATCTATCTCCTCCTCCTCGCTGCAGCAGCCACTCAAGGCATGGCCTTACACAGCCAAAGCAGGGGCTCAAGAGGGCAAGTTCAACCACTCAAGCATGTTTCAAGCCTCTCACATCGTGTCTGCCAATAGCCCATTGGCCAACTCTGTCACTTCACCAGGCCTAAAGGCGTGGGGAAAATTCACTCTGCCCACCATGCAACCATGACAAGGAGGCAGAAGTGTGTGACATAATTACTGGGAGTTTAAAAATATTGGAGCAATAACTCAATTTATTGCAAATTCCCGATGCACAGATTAGCCAATCCTTTACCCACAGAATTGCACTGTCCGTTACAGCTATACTAGGCACAATTCAAGCTCCAAGGCAGACACAAGAAAATATGCAATGAAAATCAAGACTCCTATATTGGATTCCGAAATATTAAAAAATACTTGCCATTGGCCGTAGATAAGTTGCCAAGAGAAGTTGCCCACAAACCCTGTGTTTGCATGAGGACTCCTGGAAGTCAATAATCTGGTTAAATCTATATGCCCTCACTTAGGGTGAAAAGTGAGGTCTGTTATAAATCTGGTTACACCCACACTTGAAACTGCAAAAGAGGGCCTGGAAACCAGTATGAAAGCCAAGTTTGTACAACTCAAGATTCTTAAGACAACTATCCTTTTTCTTGGGGGGGAGGGGGCAGCTAGTAATTACAGCTTAGAAATTCTTTTATTTATGTATTTTTTTTAGCTCTTAAAAATATATATGTATTTTTTAAGGAAGTTGTAAACTTAGAAAACAATCATGCAAATGTGCAGAATTCCCATACAACACCCCTCCATCAACATATTATGTTATTGTGGAACATTTGTCACAGATTATGAGATAACATCATCAGAATATTACCACTAATTATGGTCTATAGCATACATTTGGTATATTTTTTCCATACCCTCCTATTATTAGCATAGTATTAAAAGTTTTTTTAAAAGACTTGTTACAAATACAGTGTTGTGCTTTGGGGTCAGCATAAAGCCTGAGAACTCTGGTCGTGGAGCAAAGCTCTGTACAGGCTGATCCTGAGGTCTTCCTGCAGAGAACTTAAGAAACTGCAGCTTCGGCCATTAATTATTTGAAACCCTCTCCATGCTGGCAGTGTGAGAAGAACTGCTGGGCAGGCATCAGCCTTTTCAGCTGGGTTGGTTCCAGCTGCCTTGTTGAATACAAAGGCAAATTATGAATATTGAAAATTTCTTGAGATTAGGGACCATGTGTTAGACCCAGTGGGGTTATTAAGAGGCCTAACACATAATTAGCAACAAATAAGTTGGTATTGCAGTCATTTGTGGGCCAATATTTATCACATGCCAGCTACATACATGTGTCATATAACAATGGGTGTACCTACTTATTAAAAAATGTCAATAGTTGATTAGCTATCTATGAAAGTTTTTATTTTAATTTCTATTCTAGTAACATATAGACAACTTAAATTTTCTCCTTTTAACTGTGTTCACCTATATAATTCAGTGCTGTTAATTACATTCATAATGTGCTTCCATCACCACCATTCATTACCAAAATTTTGCAATCAACCCAAATAGAAAATCTGTACAATTTGAGCCTTAACTCCCCCATTTTCTACCCCCACCCCAGCCCCTGGTCACCTATATTCTAAATTCTGACTCTATGAATTCGCTTATTCTAATTATTTCAAAGCAATGAGAGCATACATTATTTGTCCTTTTGCATCAGGCTTGTTTCACTGAGCATGATGTGTTCATGATTGATCCATGTTGTTTCATGTATCAGAACATCATTCCCTTTTATACAGCTGAATAATATTCCGTTGAATGGATACACTATCTTTTGTTTATCCATTTCTTGTTGATGGACACTTTGGTTGCTTCCACCTTTTGGCAATGGTGAATAATGGCATGCAAGTTTCTGTTCCAGTCTCTGCTTTCATATCTTTTTGTATATTCCTAGAAGTGGGACTGCCGGGCCATATGGTAATTCTATACCTAACTTTCTGAGAAACTGCCAAACTGTCTTCCACAGTGACTGCGTCTAGGAGAGTTTTTGATAGTAATTTTGTGGTAATAGAGAAAGCAAAGTTAGCAGAGTATTTTAAGTTTAAAACAAAATGATTAAAAGGTAGTTGCTCCAATTTTAGAAAGTCACACCAATCAAATCCAATTTAATTCCTGCTATAAGGACTTCATCATGTATGACAATAAAAGTGGCCATACCTACAGAATGTACACCAGAAGCATAGTTCCACATTTCAAGTCTTGGCAATGAGTATGATACGTGCTTGAACCTTAAAATTTATAAGCTGGGGGCAACAAATAATTCTAATATGAAAACACCTCATTAAACTCGTAATTTAGGGCATTTTCACACATTAACAAGGGGTAATTAGAAAATGATGGTTATGCTGGTTCAGAGCATACACCTCAAAGTCAGGACTTAGGTTTCTTTGGTTCTGATTCTCTCTTGGTTACATCTCAACCTACCCATTTAGAAACTAGAAAATAATTTCAGTTGTGTTTTGGGATTAGTTTCACCCACTTGGATACAAAGACTTGGGCTCCATTTGACAATGTCATAAACACAAGGGCTTACAAAGCTGACAGAGGACATGTGTTTGAAAGGACTTAAGTTTGTGTGCTTCTTTCTTCCAGATAACTGCCCATATCTAATTGTTGAGCTGTGACATCTTTCAGGGTATACTGTCCTTGCAGATAATTCCAGGGGAAGTTGCATGATGAGATCATTAGATCGGCAGGGAAGCAAGAAAATAGGTGTTCCTTCTTATTCCCCCTAAAGCGTTATATGAAAATGTTTCACATTTAATCATTTCTCCTTTTAATGCATTGCTAATAATTACTGCCCCTTTCTTACTTAGAGCAGGACACTATGTGATCTTCTTTATATGAACAAATGTGTGTGCATAAGGGTGCATTTGTTTATAGATTAAAAGAGCCAAAAAAGATCTTGAGGGACTTGGAATGTTTTGTTTATTTTGTTTTGTTTCTCCTGTTTCCAAGCAGAACTGTAAAGAACTGCATGTGCACTCCCCAGGAGAGTCCTAAAATAGTTTTAGGGTTCCTACCCTAGGGATCCCCTGAATGGCTGAAACACCCAACAGCCTGTGGCAAGGTAGGGATAGGAGACTTGGGAGAGGGTCCCCAGGCTCTCAGCTTCCAGGATGGCCTTGGCAACGTCCAGCCTGAAGGGAACATGCTGGCAACGCCATCACACCTCGTGAAGACCTAAACTTGAAGTTGAAAACAAACTGATGGACACGGCAAGTCCATTGGCAGGCACTTCCTGATTGCAGGAGGAAGGCGGCGTCAGGAGCAAGCCAAGCTGCTTGTTCCCATAGAGGGTGCGTTCCAAGGTCAGGTGGTCCCAGGGGAGGACAGGCCCTAAGAAACCCAGTTGAAGTGTGTGTCTCTGCTGGGTGTGGTGGTGGGGGTGGTAACGCAAGAGAGAAGCAATTTTTACAAGGGTAGCAGGACTGGAATTAGACAAACCCAGGTTGAAATTGTCTCCATCCACTAACTAAGTAGATTATTTTGGGCAAGTAGTCTTGGCAGTTTCCACATGTGTGAAATGGGGTTAGGGTTGTTTAGATCATTAAATGTGATAATAGTTATAATATTCTTTTTAAAAAAACCAACAGTATAGACAGAAAAGTCAGGAGACTTAGCTTACGAAGCTAATTTGGACACTCAGCTAGCTTGGTCAGATCTTTACATTTTGAGCATGACTCACCTCATCTCTAATAACGAGTGGCTGAGGAAGAGGGGTGGTCCAACTCTCTTTCAGTTTTAAAGTTATTCAATGTCATCAATGAAATCTAAGTAAGACTATTACTATTTAGCAGTGGGAAAAGTGATACAGTTGCAGGGCTCTCCAAGGAACCCCAGAAAGTATGTGGAACAGAGAGTAAAATTGAAAATAAAACATAAATGAGGTTTCTGTTTCTTCCATCTGCATGCCTTGTCAGCACATGACAGGCACAGATATTAAACCAGGTAAGAAGAAAGGAGTTTCAAGGGCTAAGAGTCACCCTTTCATGTTGGGTAAAAATTAAGGCTGAGGTCCAGAGGGAGGGAAGGAGAGAAGGAACTGTAAGAGCCTGGACCAATTCTGATGTAAATGTGTCACATTCTGTTCCTCTTCTTTGAAGGCTCAGAATACTGCTGCCTTAACCGCCCCCCCCCCCACCTCAGGTCTCTACTGGGAGGGAATTGTAGTCCCTCCTTTGCAGAGTTTAGGGAAGATTGATGAGATAATGTCTGCCCAGTGGCTTAATCTCCTTGGGTGAGGAACCCTCTGCAAGTGCACATTTTGATCATTATGACTATTTGTGCCTCTGTGAAATACTGCCAAAGAGAACGCGAGGAGCCTGCCAGGAAAAGAAATTTCCTAGGGCTGGAGATGAAAAAGAAATGGAACAAAGGGAATATATACATATATATATATATATATATGTATATATATATATATAACAGGAAAAAAATGGGGGGTTGTAATTGCAAGAAAGAAATTAGAATAATTATATAAACAGATGGTGTCAAGGACACACGGCCAAAATCTCAGAGACCAGAGCAAGGCGGGTGGCTGGTAAAAAGAAAAACCTTTGAGAGTTAGAATGTGGAATTCTTCAGGGGTGGTCAGAGAAGTTCCGGGATAGAAGCTTCAGGGTAGACGACATTAAAAAAGGAAAAAGGAAAAGTGAAATTCCCAATAGGCCCTTACATTTCTGGCTCCTCTTAGCTCTCCAGAAAGATTTTTTGGTCGTAAGATATTGGCTATCACTGGGAAAAAGACACATGGAATATAAATAGTAATTATAGATTTCTGTCACCTACTAAAAGGAGTTTATTTATGCTTCTGTATGCCTTGCCCCTTCCTTTTCAACTCGTTCACCTGCACTCTGGCTAAAACTACTTTTCTGCTCCCACCTTCCTTTTGCTAAATTGAGATTGTTGTCTTGCACATCATGATCGATGGCCGGCATCCTTTTTATGAATAAAGAAAATTAGCTTGATAACTCCAGGGCTCCACATTGGAAACACTGAACACAGCAGTGGCGCTACCACAGACAGTCAGTCTACAAATGTTGATGGATTAGACAACTGGGTTTCCAGTTGCTGGGAGATGGAAATAATTTTATGCTGTTTAAGATTATCTTTAAGTGAAAAAAAAAATCCTAAGAACAAGCATGTTATCTCGTGTGGATATTTTCACTCAGTCAACTTAGCAGTTGAGAATTTGTGCACTTCCTTGTTGTAGGTGTAAATTGATTGTGTTCTCCCCAAAGAGCACCTTGAGATCCACAGAACAGGTGATTGGGGATCTTGAGGCACTGATCTGGAGCTAGACTACCAGCTCAGGTGCTGCGATCAGCTCATAATAGGTTAGCTCGAAGGGAAGGTGATGCAGAATCTTATGAAATAAAGAAGAGAGAGAAAGACACAAGAGAGGAGATAAAGATGGGACCAGGGGACTCACAGCTTCTGGAACTGAGAGCCTCGACCCTAGTTTCCGCATCATATTTATTAGGAACTCCAAAGCAGCTGTTCCTCAGTACGTCAATGTTTACGATAATTGGGGACAAGTGCAACAAATAGGGAACCGGTAAGCCAGTTTCCCACAACACTCAGGCAGCAGGTACCCAGTGCCTTTGGGGCAGTCCTTATTGCTTGCTCCTTATTGCCTGGAGGACGGAAGGAAAGGAAGAGGGGTTGCATCCCTGAAAGCAGACATTCCTGGACACTGGCTTCCTTGGAAGTTTCCTAGTAGCACGTGGGGAATTTGCCTGATTACTTGAGGGAGCTTGTCACTCCTGCTCAGGTCAAGTCTGGTGTCAGGATTCGGGAGAGTCACTTTCTCTGCTTCCCTCCACTCTCCCACCTCTGCCCCTCCTCTCTGGGCTTAGCCTCACCCCTCCCAAGGAAAAGTTGCCACATGTGGACCTGGTTTAAGAAAAGTCCCTTCAAGTAAATACTTATTCTCCCAGGCCACGCCCCCTCCCCCCGTAAACCTTAGTGTTTTCAGTTTGCAATTTGTTGAACTGATCATGGCTTTTAAGGAAATGCTAACTGTCCATGTCGAGTAGTTGATAGCAAGGAAAATATAAAAGACATCTTTCACCTTGAAAGAGCCGAAAACTTGATGAGGTGGAAGAGACCCATTAATCATCCATATTAGTCATCTGCAGTCGATGAAACTAGAAGGGATGATCTCGTTTAACCCCCTCATTCACCGCAGCCCAGAGAGGTCTCCTGATGCTTAATCTCCTGCCTGCATTCATTCAGCAAACATATGCGAGGGCCTGCTATCCATCAGTTATGGGTGTACTCAGGAACAAAGCCACACTTCCCAGCTTCTAGGAGCTAATAGAACCTGGAGCAGATAGACAAGTCCACAGGCAGATGAATAGAAAAGATGGAGGGTATAAAGAAATCTGCAGGAGCAACACCTAACCCTGCCCCAGGGGTCTAAAGCAGGACAGGCTACTAAAATTATAATACGAGCCACATGTACAATTTTACATGTTCTGGTTGCCATCTTTTAGAAAGAAGAAAGAAACTGGTGAAATTAACTTTAATAGGATGTTTTACCTAACCTAATAGATCCAAAAATAGCATTTCAACTTATAATCAGTATATAAACAATGATCAATGAGATTTTTTTTTGTACTAAGGCTTCAAAGTTTGTTGTGCATTTTAAACTTCCAGCACATCTCAATTTGGGCTGGCCACATTTCCAGTACTCAGTAGCCGCATGTGGTGAGCGGCTACCATATTGGACTGTACAGGTGGATAGAAAGTTTCCTGGAAGATAAAACATTAAGGCATAAAGAGAAGAAGTTAGTCAGTTGGAAGAATGGAGATGAGAGAGTTGAAGACCAGTCTTCCAGGCTGAGGGGCCAGCAAGCTCAAACCCCCAAAGGTGAAAGAAGGCAGAGGCTTCCACGAACTGCCTGGAATTCATTGTAGCCACTCTTGGCATACAAGGTTGCCATTTAAGGAGATGGCACAATTAGGAAGAGGAGTGGATTTGGGGAAAGGAATGTAAGGTTAGTCTTGAATCAGGAATACCTATGGACAACCAAATGGGAACATGAGATGGTAAGAACTATAGGAATTTAGAGACCTCAGTGTGGAGGAAACCAGAGAGCAGAAGCTTTATGAGGGAGGAAGAATTAAAACCATCTCTCAAAGTTGAGTAGCAAATTCCATTTACTATATAGGGGTAATTGGTTATATTAGGTTGGAGTTGTTAGCTGTTACCATGCCATTCAGGGTCAGAGTTAATTGTTGGAACAATCAAAAGTTTATGGATGTACTAAAGGGTACCTGTCATACTATCCCAGCTTCCTGAGGACACCTGCCCAGCCATGGAGCCTCATCCTGGCCCCTTTCCTTGCTCCTGAGCCTCTGGATGGCCCAGAATGTCCCCAACATCACAGGCCATGGATTCTTCTGGCCAACATATGGGGAATCCTCCATCAGAAAGCATTTTGACAGAGGACCGGGTGGAGTATTTGGAAGATTTATTCGCTAAGAACATCCAACAATTTCCCAATATCAAAAAATGGCCCCAAAGCTCAAACTAGCTCTGCATATAGTTCAGAATTGGTTCTGCCACAAGTAGGGGAAATTGAAGTTTTAAAACAGCAAATTTGTCAAAGTCAAATATTGGAAGAACACGCCAGAAATATGCTGTGCAGGCAACAGCATATGGTCACCAAAATCTTCTTTGTCCTGGAACCCATGGGAACCTATTTTCTACACCTGGAAAGTAACTCTGGGTTGGCCAAATTAAGATACCCTTTTGTTTATTTCGAAGCCACCAGAAAGGCTTAATGCGCCAAGTGCCGCACCCTCAGCATTTGGTCCTTCTCTTGCCCTGCAGAGGGGTCTTTATCCCTACTTCTACAGTATGCATCAGTATACTTCTATTGGGCTATCCCAGATGAGAAGACCAAGACCTGCCCTCCTTCCCTTTCCACAATCACCCAATGGACTTGTTCCATCTTCATTGCTTACCTCAGTGTCTCAACAAAGATTTGTGGCATCCGACCCTGGATCCAGTCATGAATGTCAGAGCCACCAGAAATGCTCCAGACTCCATGGACCAAGATGATCAGAACTCAAGTTGATAAACAGCCCAGACTGAAGGAGGGTCTTCCACTTTGATTCATTCAGTGTTTTGTTGTTGTTTTCAACCTCCTCCTTTACTCTTCTTTGACAATGGAAACACCTTCCAAGGAAGTCCTCAGGCTTACTGATTCCTTCCTATTAAGCGCTCTCTCTCCCTGAACTTGTAGTATATATGAATAAAATGAAATGTGATTGATGAACTGCAAAAAAAAAAAAGTTTATGGCCATCACTTTACCCTTTATTTATCAGCCACACCTCATTGTCCTCTATAAACGAAGTAAGGGTCCTTGTTTTGCTAAGATGGCATTTGGATGCAGGATGCTAAATCTTTTGAGAGAATATTTATTTTCCAATCTTCATGAACTCAAGGTCCATTTTGTGTGCCTTATCAGAAATTTACAAATCATAAGCTTTTATTTGGAAAGAACATTCATAGAAATGCATTGATTTTTACTGTGTAATATTTTTTGCCATACCTGAGTAAGATAAATCAGTTAGGCATCACATTTATTAGTCTCTTTTTCTATCCAAATTGTTTCCAAGTTTTAAAAAAATTCTCTAAATTTAGAGACAAAGTTCAGATATAGAATCTGGGCAAGATTAGAAATTTGAGATTCCTTTAAATGGGGGAAATAAAAGGAAGAAAATGCTATATATATAAGAATTAATCTTAAATAATTTTTTAAATGGCCCAAAAACCACCAGCTTCTTGGGAACACCTTTCATCTGCTCTCTTAACAGCTCTCAGGATTTGTATGGGCTTATAGGACTCACAATTGCAAATGAATGGAATTTGTGGGGCCAATAGAATGGTAGGAAATAAAGGAAATACTGAGCACTAAAACATTCAATGTATGAACACGATAATTAGGAAAGAATCTGACTTCATCTCCTTTCTAAAGGCAATGACAGAAGGTGTGTATTTTTATTCCATTCTTAAAAATTGATGAACATAAAGGAGGACATTTTAAAAGGAAGAAAAAAGTTAATTGCTTACAAAATGCAATCACTGCCTCTTCTTCCTTCTGGGTCCTTGGAGCCCAGCTACGACTGTAAAATACAACACAAATGGGGTTGCTGGAGCAGAAGGAGGAATACACAGCCCATAAACCAGCAAGCCGATTGTGGTGCCTTTGGGTTGTGTGCATTGGAAAAGGGCAGGGACTGTCCTCTTTATCTCTGCTACAGCTTGCAAGTAAAGAGTCACCAAGGGTCTCTAATACGAATATCAAATATTTTATGGGCGCAATTCATTACAGAGCCTCTTGTAAAATCCCTGTCAAACAAAATGACTCTTTGCTGCCAGAAAAGACCATTTGGCTTCTGCTAATTTAGTTTCAGGTGTAATCAGATGTTTGCTTATTGCTCTCAGTAATTTTACCGGCCTAAATATCATGGCTTCAATTGTGCCCTAGAAAAACTCGAGGCTTCAGTTTAATTCAACAGTGTTTCAGTGAGTTCCAACTTTGGGGAAATCCCTGTGCAGTGGAACACGACTTACTCGGATGAGGAAGGATGCTTAGAATCTAGTAAGAGAACTAAGACACTGGATCACTTATAAAGGGCATAGAACTGCCTGGATTTGTGCAAGCAGGTGGCCCTAGAGATTATAGACATACACGCACACACATACACACACACATATATAATGCAATAGAGGTGCTGTCAGGGAGGTACGCATAACTCTAGAGCAGGGGTGGGCAAACTTTTCGCATGAAGAGCCTGAGAGTAATTATTTTAGACTTCGCAGAGCACGTGATGTCTATCACAACAATTCAACTCTGCCATGGTCCTGAGAAAGCAGCCGTTGACATTAGCATTGTCAACCAGTGGGCGGGGCCATGTTCCAATAAACTTTTATTTACAGAAAGGGGCAGCAGGCTGTGTGGAGATGCCGTTTCTGGAGGAGAGAGCCACGGGCCTTTATGAGGGAGGGAGCGCATGAAATGGGTGGAGTGGGCTGTGTGATATTTCTGTAGGGATACTTCTTCCCAATCTAGTTTATTCTGGGTTGTTTTCAAGATATTGTCGTGTATAATCATTTCCTGTCAGCAGCTTTTGTACATGTTCCTGGAGAAAGGGGGCCACATGATCAGTTTGTGTTCTTACAGAGTTAAGATGCGTTCTGAGACACAATATGTGCTCAGTCAATACTGCTGGAGAGGATTAGGGGGTGTACTTCACAGAAAGATTTGCAGCACTTTTAAACTGTTCTGCTAAAGAACCAAAACCATAGGCAAAGATCAAGAGCAAGACGCACTTTGTATACAGCATCTGGTGTTGTTGGACGCTGATAGAGCGTCGGAGCTAGACTCTTACCCTGAGATCTTGCCCAAAGAAGGACACTCATTAGTTCTAGGCCATGAAAGCTGCTGGCTGTTAATGCTGGAAGGAAGTGAGGTGGCATTCCATGTAATGGGTGGTCATTTTAGAAATCTGAGGTGGTCCCGTGTGTGAAGAGCCAGTTTTGTTCAGGAGACAAACCTTGGCTTGGTTTACCCTGGTCAGACCACATCTCGTGTACTCTTTTTGCCTGGCCCTGGATCTCCCGTGGTCAATGGCAGGTAAGGAGCGGGTGCTGCCAGGCTGACCTCAAGTTGAAATCTCCAGCAGTGATGGTTTACACCCTCTTTCAGAAACCTGTTAAAGCCACCTACCCAAAAGTGTAAACTGGCAGCATCAGCACCACCTCCGAGCCCATTAAAAACGCAGCATCTTGGCCCCAGCCCCAACCTGCCAAATCATAATCTGTGTTTTACCAACTTGCTCAGCTGATTTTGATGCGCACTGAGTGTTGGAGAAGCCCCACTGTAAGGGGCACTTTCCATTATGCAAGGCTTTTCAGCACTTTTCTAATAAATGTATCAGCTAGTTGCTAAAACCTTTCCTGGAAACAGTCACGGTCACAGATATATTATTATTGTCTGTTGAAGGAGCACATTTTTAGAACCTGTCCAATAAAAATTAAGCATGTCATACATGGCCATGACATAGCTCATTTGCACTGTGTGTAAGTCTGCCCTTTGTAAATTCATGTTTTCCTTAGCATGGAAATAATTACTCCATGCTGGAGAAGTGTTGAGCACTTATTGTCCTCATAGTGTTTTGAGCTCATTGTGTCTTGGGAAAAACATGATATTTTTTCTCCTGATTTTTAAAAATGATCATGTTTGGACATTAAAAATGTCGCAGAACCATTACTTGAGCTGGGACAAAGAGTTGAGAATCTCTGAATCTTTCTCTTGTGTTCAGTGATAATGTGACCATCTTTGGGGCTGATGGAATTAAAAATATGAATGCACACCATATCGAATCTGGGGAAGATGGAAAAACCTAAGAAGCTTTAAAATTATTAGTAATGGCACCATTTATCTTGCTATAGTTTTTATTATCACCATCATGGCAAATATACTTGCTAGCAAAATTATTATGGAAATGTGAGGCCAGAAGGGAAAACTATGAAAAAATTGTGAAAAAAATGTGACATTTTTCACCTTCAGAGTTAGAGGTGGACTCTCAGGGACTTCTCAGGACATTAACCATAATTCTGTTATCCCCATATGGAGTAAAGGGGCTTGATGTTCATCTTTTCAGCACACACTCAGAGGTACCTCCTCCCTTTTTTTTAACAAATCAATTTTACTGATACATATGAATGAAACATAAATCCATCCAAAGTGTACAATCAGTGGTATTTGGTGTTATTCCAAAGTTGTGCATTCATCATTTCAATCATTATTAGAGAATTTTTCATTATTCCAGCAATAATACTAAACAAAAAACAAACGAATAAACAAAAAAACCCTCATCACCTCTCAATCTCTCTGTGCTTTGCTTGCCATACATAGCTGCTATTCTGTTTCTGTCCCTCTAGTTTATTTGTATTTATATTTTGTATAAAAACAGTCTTATATATGCAATATTAAGGATATTTGTATTTCACTTGAGGTTTCACTATGTTATATAGTTCCATGTTACATTTTTTAGCATTCTTTCTAGTGATATACATGTCTTTAGACTTCCCCTTTCAACTACTATCATACCCATATAAGAGCTCTCCTAGTTACAAACATTATGACATGCTCTCACCATTTCTATTGAATTCCAAAGATTTACAAACAACCTTTTTATCAATTCTGCACAGATTAACCCCCAGCTTTCTATTCTCTACCCTCCTTCTATTTACTGGTGATCTATATTTTAAGTAGTAACTCCATGAGTTTACACCATGTATTTAGTTCATAGTAGCACAATCACACAGTATTTGCCCTTTTGTGTCTGGCTTGCTTCACTCAACATAATGTCCTCCAGGTTCATCTGGGTTGTCATATGCCTCATGACTTCATTTTTGCTTACCACTGTATAATATTCCATTGTGTGTATACACCACAATTTGTTTATCCATTCGTTGGTTGATGGACACCTGTGTTGTTTCCATCTTTTAGCAATTGTGAATAATGTCCCTGTGAACATAGATATGCAGATGTCTGTTTGTGTCACTGCTCTCAGTTCGTCTAGGTATATACCTAGTAGTGGTATTGCAGGGTCACATGGCAAGCCTATAGTCAGCTTCCTTAGGAACTGCTAAACAGTCCTCCACAGTGACTGTACCATTCTACATTCCCACTATCAATGAATAAGCGTTCCTATCTCTCCACATCCTCTCCAGCACGTGTAGTTTTCAGACTTTTCACTGGTGGCCATTCTAACAGGTGTGAAATGATATCTCATTGTAGTTTTGATTTACATTTCCCTAATCACTAGTGATGTTGAACGTTTTTTTCATGTGTTTCTTCGCCATTTGTATTTCTTCTTTGGATAATTGTCTATGCAAGTCTTTTGCCAATTTTTTAATTGGGTTGTGTGTTAGTCAGCCAAAGGGGCGCTGATGCAAAATACCAGAAATTGGTTGGTTTTTATAAAGGGTGTTTATTTGGGGTAGGAACTTCCACATATGAGACCATAAAGCATAGGTTACTTCCCTCACCAAAGTCTATTTTCACATGTTGGAGCAAGATGGCTGCCAACATCTGCAAGGGTTCAGGCTTCCTGGGTTCCTCTCTTCCCAGGGCTTGCCTCTTGGCTGGGTCCAATTGCTCCGCTATCTCCACAAGGTCAGCTATAGATTATCAAGCGAATGGCTTGTCTCTTCCCAGGGCTTCTGCATGTCTAATCGAGCCTTCTCTGTGTGCTTACTTCCTGGGCTCAGTATTAAAACACCAAACTCCTTTCTCTATAGTTCAGTTTCTCTGTGTGTCCCTGCCCACTAAGGGATTGGCGATGCAACGTCCTACTGACATCGCCCAATTAAAGCCTTATCATTATTTAATCAAGTAGAAGTGAAACCTCTGTATCAAATATAATCTAATATGCCTGGAGGGACAGACCAGTTTACAAACATAATCCAGTATCTATTTTTGGAATTCATAACCAATACCAAACTACCACAGGTAATTTGTCTTTTTATTGTCGAGTTGTAATATCTCTTTATATCTCACGGATACTAACCCTTATCAGCTGTGTGATTTCCAAGTATTTTCTCCCATTGAGTCAGCTGCCTTTTCACCCTTTGACAAAGTTCTTTGAGGTGCAAAAGTGTCTAATTTTGAGGAGGTCCCATTTATCTATTTTTCCTTTTGTTGCTCATGCTTTGGGTGTAAGGTTTAAGAAACTACCACCTACCACAAGATCTTGAAGATGGTTTCCTACATTCTCTTCTAGGAGTTTTATGGTTGTTCTTATATTTAGGTCTTGATCCATTTTGAGTTAATTTTTGTATAATGTGTGAGATCAGGGTCTTCTTTCTTTCCTTTGGATAAGGCTATCCAGTTGTCCCAGCACCATTTGTTAAATAGATTGTTCTGGCCTAGCTGGGAGGGCTGGACAGCCTTGTCAAAAATTGCTTGACTATAGATGTAAGGGTCTGTTTCTGAGTTCTTGATTTGGTTCCATTGGTCAATATGTCTGTCTTTATGCCAGTACCATGCTGTTTTTTACCAGGTAGCTAAATAATATGCTTTTGTTAAAAATTATCTTACCAATTTATTTTCTTGAAGATTTATTTTCTTTATCCCCCCCCCCCCCCCCATTTTTTGCACTCACTGTCTGCTTTTCTGTGTCCATTCACTGTGTGTTCTTCTGTGTCTGCTTGACTTCTCTTAGGGCAGCACTGGGAACCAATCCTAGGACCTTCCAGAGTAGGAGAGAGGCACTCAATCTCTTGCACCGCTTCAGCTCCCTGGTCTGCTGCAACTCTTGTTGTCTCTCCCCTGTATCTCTTTTTGTTCCATCATCTTGCTGTGCCAGCTCGCGATGTGGGCCAGCATGTGGTACACATCAGCTCTTCACTCAGGCCAGCTCACAGTGCAGGCCAGCTTGCCTTTACCAGGAGGCCCTGGAAATTGAACCCTGGACATCCTGTATGGTAGCCAGGAGCCCAATTGCTTGAGCCACATCTGCTTCCCTGAGCAACATGCTTTAAAGTCAGGAAGTGAGAGTCCTCCAACTTCATTCTTCTTTTTAAAGACATTTTTGGCTTTTCAGGGCCCCTTACCTTTCCAAATAAATATGATTATTGGCTCTTACATTTCTGCAAAAAAAAAAAAAAAGACTGTTGGGATTTTTATTGGAATTGCATTGAATCTGTACAATCAATTTGGGTAAAATTGACATCTTAACGATATTTAGTCTTCCAGTCCATGAACACATACTGCACTTCCATTTATTTAAATCTTCTTTGGTTTCTTTTAGCAACGTTTTGTAGTTTTCTGAATACAGGTCCTTTATGTCCTTGGTTAAGTTTATTCCTAAATATTTAATTCTTTTAGTCACTATTATAAATGGAATTTTTAAAATGATTCCTCCTCAGATTGTTCATCAGAAGTGTATAGAAACGCTATTGATTTTTGGGTATTAATCTTGCATCCCACCTCTTTGCTGAACTCATCTATTAGTTCTAGTAGCTTTGTTGCAGATTTTCCAGGGTTTTCTAGATAAAGGATCATGTCGTTAGTGAATAGTGCAAGTTTTACTTCTTCCTTTCCTATCTGGGTGCATTTTATTTCTTTATCTAGCCTAATTCCTCTAACTAGAAAATCTAGCACAATATTGAATAACAGTGGTGACAGTGGACATCCTTTTCTTGTTCCCAATCTCAGCAGGAAAGCTTTCAGTCTTTCACCATTGAGTACAACGCAAGCTATAGGTTTTTCATATATGCACTTTACCATATTGAGAAAGTTTCCATTTATTCCTACCTTTTGGAGGTTGTTTTTTGTTTTTTGTTTTTAATCAAGAAAGGCTGCTGTATTTTGTCAAATGCCTTTTCTGCATCAATGAAGAGGATCATGCAATTTTTCTTCTTCAATTTATTAATGTGGTTTATTACACTAATTGATTTTCTTGTGTTTAACCACCCTTACATACCTGGGATAAAACCCACTTGATCATGGTGTATAATTCTTTTAATGTGCTTTTGAGTTTGGTTTGCAAGTATTTTGTTGAGGATTTTTACGTCTATATTCATTTGAGATTGTGGTCTGTAGTTTTCTTTTTTCTTAGTATCTTTATCTGGTTTTGGTATTAGGGTGACGTTGGCTTCATAGAATGAGTTTGGTAGTGTTCTTCCCTGTTCAATTTTTTGGAAGAGCTTGAGCAAGACTAGTATTAGATTATCTTTGAATGCTTGATAGAACTCACTTGTGAAGTCAGCTGATCCTGGACTTTTCATCTTTGGGAGGTTTATGATGACTGCTTCAATCTCTTGATTTGTGACTGGTTTATTGAGCTCTTCTATTTCTTCTAGGGTCAGTGTAAGTTGTTCATGCATTTCTAGGAATTTTCCCATTTCATCTACATTGTCTAGTTGTGTTTTTTTTGGTGTACAATTGTTCATAGTATCCTCTTATGATCCCTCTCTCTCTCTCTCTTTTTTTAAGGTACCAGGGGCTGATGATTGAAGCCCGTACCTATTATGTAGGAAGCCGGTGCTCAGCCACATCAGCTTCCCTGAGTTGGTTTTCCATTTGTTTCACTTGTTGTTCATTTTTGTTTTTTCAGGAGACACTGGGAACTGAATCTGGGAGCTCAACCGCTTGAGCCATATCCACTCACCATTATCTCTCTTATTTCTGCAGGGTCAGTGGTAATGTCCCCCGTCTCGTTCTGATTTTATTTATTTGCATCTTCTGTCTTTTTTTTCTTTGTCAGTCTAGCTAAGGGTTTGTCAATTTTCTTGATCTCAAAGAATCACCTTTTGATTTTGTTGATTTTCTTTTTGTTCTTGATTTCATTTATTTCTGCTCTGTTCTTTATTTCTTTCCTTCAGCTTGGTTAGGAATCAGTTTACTGTTCTTTTCTAGTTCTTGCAGGTATGCAATTAGATCTTGGATTTTAGTGCTTTCTTCTTTTTAATGTAAGTACTGAGAGCTATAAATTTCCCTCTCAGCACTGCCTTAGCGGTGTCCCATAGGTTTTGATATGTTGTGTTCTCATTTTCATTCATTGCAAGATATTTACTGAATTCTCAGGATATTTCCTCTTTGATCCACTGATTATTTAAGTGTGTTGTTGAATCTCCATGTATTTATGAATTTTCCCTTTTCCATCCATTATTGGTTTCCAGCTTCATTCTGTTATGATCAGATAAAGTGTTTTGTATAATTTCATTGTTTTTAAATTTATTGAGTCCTGTCTTGTGACATCACATATGGTCTATGCTGGAGAAGAATCTATGAACACTTGAAAAGAGTGTATATCCTGCTGGTGTAGAGTGTAATGTTCTATAAAATCTGTTAAGTCTAGTTCATGTATCATATTATTCAAGCTCTCTGTTTCTTTATTTATGCTCTGTCCAGATGTTCTATCCAATACTGAGAGTGGTGTACTGAAGTCTCCAACTGTAATTGTAGAGACATCTGTTTCTCCCTTCAGGTTTGCCAATGTGTGCCTCATGTATCTTGGGGTACCCAAGTTAGGTGCATAAATATCTATTATATTTATTTCTTCTTGGTGAAGAGGTGAGTCTCTTATAGAGAGCATATAGATAGCTCATATTTTTTAATCCCTTCTAACTGTCTATGTCTTTTGATTGGGGAGTTCAAGCCATTAACATTCAATGTTATTACTGTAAAGGCATTACTTAGTTCATTCGTTTTGTCCTTTGGCTTTCTGTTATCATATCTTACTATTGTCTGTCTTTTTACCCTTTAATTTACCCTTCCTAATAAACTTCATTTCTATATTCTTCTCCAAGTCTCTCACCCTTGTTTTTTTTTTTTTCCTTTCTAGCTGCAGCACTCCCTTTAGTATCTCTTGCAATTCTGGTCTTTTGGTAGCATACTCTCTCAGTTTTTGTTTGTCTGTAAAGATTTTAAACTCACCCTCATTTTTCAAGGACAGTTTTGCTGAATACAGAATTGTTGGCTGGCAGTTTTTCTTTTTCAGTACCTTAAATACACCATACCACTTTCTTCTTGCGTCCATGCTTTCTGATGAGAAGTTTGCACTTAATCTTATTGAGGTTCCCTTGAATGTGATGCTTTGCTTTTCTCTTGATGATTTCAGAATCCTCTCTTTATTTCTGATATTTGTCATCCTGAATAGTAGGCGTCTCAGAGTAGGATATTTCAGGTTTATTCTGTTTGGGGTGCATTGTCCTTCTTGGATATTGCTATTTGTGTCTTTCATAAGAGTTGGGAAATTTTTATTCATTATTTCCTCAAATATTTTCTGTCCTTTTTCCATTCTCTTCTCCTTCTGAGACACCAACAATACATATGTTTGTTTGTTTCACATCGTCATTCAATTCCCTGAAACTCTGTTCCATGTTTTCCATTCTTCTCTCTTTCTGTTCTCCTTTCTTTTCCAATTCAGATGTCCTATCCTCAAAATCACTAATTCTGTCTCCAAGCAATTCAAATCTGTTATGTGCCTCTAATGTATTTTAATCTCATCCTTCATATTTTTCATTCCCATAAGTGCTGTTACTTTTCTTTGCAGGCTTTCCAAATTGTTCTTTATGCTCACCCAGTGTCTTCTTAATATCCCTTATCTCTTGTTATATTTTTCTTCAATTCTTTGAATTGATTTAAGAGAGTTGTGTGATTATCATTGATTAGTTGTCTTAAATCCTGTATCTCATCAAGATATTTAGTTTGTTCCTAGCCCATCTCTTCCTCTTTCTTAGTATGGCTTGTAATGTTTTGCTGATGTCTAGGCATCTGAATATTTTGGTGAATTTATTCTGATGGTCAATTTCTCTCTCTTGCCTAGTGACATTTTTTGCATAGCTCTTCTTTGATTTTTTGGTTTAACTTATTCTAATCTAAGTCTTTAAATTTGCCCAGCTTAAGTTATCAAAATCAAGCCAGGAACTCAGTAATGGGATGAAGATTTTCTCCCAGGAGTGGGAGAAAATTCTCCTTGCAATTTCCTGGTCAGCCAGCAGATGGTGCTGGTTGGCAAACCTTTCCACAGAGTTTTTTTGTTTTTTGTTCGTTTTTTTTTATGGTCTGATTTTCTGTGTTTCTCATCTGGCCACAGCCGAGATTCAAAGTGGGCTCTGCTGGCCAAATTCACTGAAGAGAAGCCCTCCACTGTACCCTCTCTCTTCTCTAGTAACAGCTGAGAGGAAGGAAGTCATCTGATTCCCTGTCAGTCAGTTGCAATGAGCCAGGGGTTTTATCCAGGCTTAATGTCTTGAGGGTGGGGATAGGACCCCTTCCTGGCTGTTGCAGGGGTTTAGTAACTTACACTTCTTGTTTCTGGTTCTTTGTCTATGTGTTCCTCACCCTTCTGGGAATTGTGCAGCACTGTCCTGGCCTACTGACCCCAATGCATGTCCCTCAGACAGCTTTTGGCCCTTTCTCCATTGTTTTGTGAGAGAGGTGAGCCCTCTCTGCCTTCTCAAATGCCATCTTCCTGGAACTCCTCCCTCCTCCTTTCTTCATGTTTTTATTAGATTGTTCATTCCTTGAGGACAGGAACCTGTCTTTTTTGTTTATCTCTCACAGTTCCACCCATAAAATGATGCTCCATAAAAAGTGTTTTGAATGAACTAAACAAAAATAAATGAAAGGAGGGTGATGTTGGATAGGAAGCATCTGCAAATTGGCTTACATTACTAACAAAAAAGTTCCCACACATCCTTAGGACATCTCTTTCTCCCTATGATATTCACAACTGTTTACAAAAATATAGGGAGGCCCTTAGTGATAGATACCTATTTTCAAGCTGGTAGGTTTATATCCCTTCTGAGTCTTTTTGTGCTCTCTAATCTTATACATTTTTAATGACCTTGGAAGTGTGTGGATATTGAGAAATCTAATGAAATAATGTATTCCCCTTTGATATTTAGGCAGGGAGTATTAAAAAATCATTTTAATTTCTACACTTAGCATTAAGTATACATTGATAGTTTAGGAAAATTAAGAGATGCTGTGGTGTGGAATAGTGTGATGGATTTTGGATTTCAGTGGAGAGAGGTGACAGTCATCAAAATGCAGGAACAAAGCCATGAGTTTCTGTATTAAATAACTTTAAATGAAAAGCCACCAGAAATCTTCCTAGAATCTGATAAAAATAAAGTACACTAGGTTTATGTGTTTTTTTTTATATTATAAATAACCCATTAAAAATATCACAAATGCGTCCTGACTTAGGCGAAGCGAGCCAGAAAACACATCTTACTGCCAGTGTGTTTGGGTGTACCTAAGTGTGCTGTAACTCTCTAGCTTACCTTGGTAAGGATGTCTGCATCCTTCCTGTACTTCCAGGAAGGATAATTCAGTAGTAAAGAAAGAGGTCTCCAGCAGACACTGAAATAGGAAACCGGACTCAAGAAAGGATTTTATTGAAAATCAACACATTTTAGCTTGGAAAGTTAATAGCCTTTGGTAGTTTAAAAAATGTCAGAGGCTAAAACAACAGTGGATTTTATTAGGCATCATGCCCCTTAATATGAAAACCATCTCATCTTCTAACATCATATTTGGAAACTCTTCAAAATCAGCTTGTGATTCTGTTTCTATAAGCCCAAGAGTACCTTGGTTTGAATTTTGGAAAGCAGCCACTAGAGCAAGTTTTTCCATTGTGCATTTGGACTGCCTATGTACTTCATATCTGAAACACTATTCATCCAGATAGTGGCCCTATTTACAAGACAGGATCAATGGTTCAGAGATTTAAAACTCTCCATAAATATTCAGGTATATGATGGATTGAACTATAATGTTCTATCTTTGAATCAAATGCTATGGAAAAAAGGAATCTTGCTCACTTTCCCTGAATGGTGAACTGTTATCACGATGGAAAAACAGTTTTGCAGAATTTTTATGTCTGGGTTTCTTCCTAGCCTGTTAAAGATTAGGGCCTTTGTTAATGACACCTGATTTAGCTGATAAAAGTGGACATTTTGGAGCTTCAGGTGACCTCAGAAATCATGTAGTCCAGCACCTTCGTTCTGTGAATGAGAAAATTGAGGGGCAGAAATATAAATAGCCTTCCCATGGTGACCCTATAAGACAGGCTTGGGCAAACTACAGTCTAGGGTCAGATACAGGCCTGTTTTTGTAAATAAAGTTTTATTGGAACACGGCCAGGCCCATTTGTTTACATGTCGTCTATGGCTGCTTTCCTACAACTGCAAAATTGAATGCTTGCAACAGAGGCCATATTACCCACAAAGCTGAAAATAGTCACTATGTGGCCCTTTACAGGGAAAGTTTGCTGACCCCTGCTATAAATGATTGGCTTAGAATTTAACCTCCTGCCTTCCTGGCTGGTGTTCTTCCATCCATATCCTTTTACTGTGTAGTTTACAAAGGGTACATGCATAGTTTTATTAGTTCCTTCCCTCTCTTTCTTCATCTTCTTCTTTTTAATAATCCCTCTTCTATTGCTGGTATTTAGTCAAGGATATATTTTTCAGTAACATTTTGATTCTCTTACTCAGGAAAAAATGCATGATGGAATAGGAGCTATTAGGTATGCTTTTCACTTAGGATTCTAAAAGTCATTTCAGTGAGGCTAAGAGTTTAAGAAAACTATAGTCCAGATAAGCAACTACTTTCCAGTTTAATCCATAAAAAGAAAAAAATGGCCAAATTATATACACATGCCCCCAACAAAGAACCGAAATATAATTTTCACAAGGGATGGCTAGCTCAGACAATGTTTGAATTTTTCATATATAGTTTACAAAGATATTCAATGGGAAGCTTATTGGATTTGGTAAAACTTGGTTTTGGCACTATTAGGTGATGAGTCATCTATAAACAAGTCAAATGTGAAAATGAATACTGCCTCTGAAAATTATGAGTAGTTGCTGGGGAGCGGGTGTAGCTCAGTAGTTGAACGCCTGCTTCCCATATATGAAGTCCTGGGTTCAATCCCCAGTACTACCTAAAATAAATATAAAATTATGAGTGGTTGCAAAAAGGTTTTAACATCACATTTGAAAATTAGATTAGGCCATTTGGTAGATTTAACCCAATGCTTGGTTTCATAAACCCTACAATCACCATCAGGTTCTATGACATGATATATTTGCTAAGTCCTAAGAATCTATCCAGTTTCCTTATTACAGCTAAAAGCAAAAAATCTGACCCTACATGAAAGAGGGAAATCACTTAATGATCAATATGGGTAAAATACTTGTCTGTGTGGGATCATTTGAAAGATGTAAGGAAGATTCCCTTGTCTCCTGAAGTTTGAATTTACCCAGCATGACACACCCAACTGAAGAATTTCAATGAAAGCACAGTGTTCAGGGAAGAACCTGGAACCAGGACAATATCCATGTAGGGTGAGCTGTGATACCTACATGCCCCGCAGTTTTCAGTTCCATGAGGGCAAGCACCGTGTCTGTTTGTCACAGCTCTAGCCTTGCACAATGACTTAAACAAAAGTCCTCGATAAAATGTTTTGAAAGATCGATTGAATGAATACAGCATCTTGCGGGCACTAGGTACTTAGAAGAGGAAAAAAAGCATTCTCAGATATGTCCTCTTGAGAGCAGAAACTGTATTTTCAAGGCTTATATCACACACAGGGCCAACTCCAGAACCCTGCAAACAGGAGTCGATACCTGGTAAATCTTGTTGATCAACTGGAACTGCTCTCAGGACTTGGAGTGGCCTCTCTGTATGGATGTTCAGCCCATACAATGTGCTGTGTGTCCACTCAGAATCTGCTCTTAATCCAGGTGGGGAAGTGGATGTAGCTCAAATGATAGAGCTTCTACCTACCATATGGAAGGACCTGGGTTTGATTCCTGGGGCCTCCTGGTGAAAAAGAAAGAAATGAAAGCATGCCTGTGTGGCGACCCAGTGTCCATGTGGTGAGCCAATGCCCATACGGCAAGCCAGTTCCCATGTGGCAAGCTGAGTGCCCGTGCAGTGGGCCAGTGCCTGCGCAGGTGAGTCACGTGGCGAGATGATGATGCAACAACGGAGAGACAAAGGGGAGAGTCAAGGTGAAGTGCAACAGAGACCAGGAACTGAGGTGCGCAGCTAACAGGGAACCTCTCTCCACATCAGAGGACCTCAGGATTGAATCCCTCTGAATCCTAAAGGAGAAAAATGAGAAGAGAAGACCAAAAGAGAAATAGGTACAGAAGAAGATCACACAGTGAATGGAAACAGAAAGAAAATACAGCGGGGAAGGGGAAGGAGGGGGAAAGGAAAATAAATAAATAAATAAGTCTTTTTATAAAATTTAAAAATATCAATCCAGGATGGCCATTCTTCTCTCTAGCCATCAGCTACACTAGACTTTTTACTATCTATCTCAAGAGATACATCTGCCACCTCAGATCTTTTCTGGAAGGAGAAAAGATGAAAGTGACAGATGAGTGTATGGCATTCAGTGGCAAATACAATTTTGACCATGTCTCTGAGGGGCTTTCTGGCTCAGGTAGAATGTTCCTTGATGTCAAAACCCTTGTCCTGGTGCTTATTGTGTGTTATTGCTGCTGTCTCTTGGCTGTACCACTGCCTTGCCCTGACCACCAGGATTTGGGGCCTTCTAATTCTTGACTGATCCGACCCTTTTTTCCTCCTATCTGGTTGCTGATTAGTTATTAATCCCTGGTCCTGTCTTGAACTCTGCCCTCTGAAATATCCACGGAGTCTTTGGAACCCTTTTATACCGTATCAAAATTGCCCCCAATCACCACGGTCCTAGCAGAAAAAACTCTAAGTAGTCAAATTAGGCTAGGTTCTATGGTGTGATTTATGAACACTGGTCATTGTTTGGGTTTCGAAGGAAAGGGTAGCATATCTTTTCTCAAGTCTTTAAGTCATTATAATTTTGCATCCTTAAAACATGGTCTAACAAGGAGACAGGACAACTAAATGCAAGTTATGATCCTTGATTGAATACTGGATCAAAACAAAATAAAAAATCTGTAAATGGCATTATTAGGACAATTAGGGAAATTCGAATATGGACAAATTATTAGATAATATTATTGTATCAATCTTAAATTTCTTGGGTGTGACAATGGCATTGTGGTTTTGCATCCCGCCCCCCCCCCCCCACCGAGATGACTCCCTCATCTGTCTGCTCCCTGTGTCTGCTCATTGTATCTGCTCGTCTTCTTTAGGAGGTACTGGGAACCATGCCTGGGACCTCCCATGTGGGAAGTGGGGACCCAACTGTCTGAGTCACATTCACTCCCCAGCCTTGTGGTTTTGAAGGAGAATGTGCTTGTTTTTAGGAGGTAGATACTGAAGAATTGGAGGAGGAAGTGTCATATGGCTGTGACTTATTTTCACATGGTTCAAGTAAAAATGTTACATGCATAAGCAGAGGGAGACAGAGAGAGAAAAGAGAAGAGAGATGAGCTAAAACAAACGTTGCGAAATATTAACAATTGATTTTCTTGGTTTGGGTTTTTCAACTATTGGTATTTGCAGCCAGATAACTTTTTTGCTGTGGGGGCCATCCTGTGCGTTGTAGAATGTTAAGCAACATCTCTGGTCTCTATCCACTAGATCCCAGCAGCAAACCTCCCTCCTCCTTAGTTACAGGCACCCAAAATGTCTCCAGGCACTGCCAAATATTTCCTGGGATATCAAAATCACCCCTGGTTGAGAACCACTGCTTCAGGTGAAGAGTATAAGGGTATTTATTGTACTTTTCTTTCAACTTTTCTATATGAAAGAAATCATCTCAAAATACATTGGGGTAACAAACAAGGCTGAGACTGTAAGTTCACCATTAGGGAAGAGCCATTTCCAGCCACGGGAGCCTTCAGCTGGAAAAATGAAACTGACCTTACATCTGGAAACTATGATCATCAGTAAGATTTAGATCTAAATTGGGCTTTGATCTGGGGCTCCAAATTGGGCTTTTGTCTTCACAAAAAACAGAGGGTTTCTGGAATGCTGAAACAGCAAGTTCAAGTTGAACATGGTGTTGCCTTATGGACTGTAGGGTCTGTCCCTTGAAATCCTAGGCCTGCCCAGTCACCGTTATACGTCTCCTGGAAGAACCCAGAGTTGAGCGCTGTTCATTCATCCATTCATTTGAATACTTTTATTAAATAGTTTCCATGTGCCAAATCCTGTACTCAATGCTGATATCCAAAGTATTGGTAGTTTTTGATCCAGTTACACAAAGTACAGGTTTGTTGGCCATTGCTGATCTCAAAGGTGAGGGCTGAAGGTCAAGGAATCACACATGGTCCAGTACCTGTACATTTTAATCATACACAGACATAGATCCATTAGCAGCAGGTAATGTTAAGGGGTTATGATGTTGCTTCCATGTATTAAGGTCCCCCTCTCCAAAAACAATGAAAAATCTCCCATTTCTGTGCTATTTTGTAGCCTTCAGTAAACCAAGTTTCACAGAGAAACTTGTGTCAGCTCAGTTAACATTGCTGTATACCTACCACTGGAAGGCATGGTTTGACCTTCAAGGATATAAAGATGAAGGGGACTCATTTGTATCCTTAAGGAAATCATAACTGGCAAGGGAATACAACAGATGAATAAGAAATATTTCAAACTCAGTGTGGCAGAGCTAATGAGAAGAGTTCAAGTTGCAATCATATATCCACAAGTTAATATTTCTTGAGCATCAACCAAGTGCAGCATGGGGAAAATTTTTTTAAGTGGCGATGTGCTCTCTAGGAGTTGATAATCTGGGATGACTGGTAAGCACACAGTAATTAGTCATCATACAAGGTAGATGCTACATCAGTGGTACAAATAGTAGCTACCCATGAGTACAGGGAAGCAAGAGAATCATTTCAAGAGCGGGGTACCCGAGGGCTACGTTTTGTAGCCAGTAGCCTTTGATAGGGACTTTGAAGGATGGTTCACGTTTGAACAGGTATGGGGACATATGGGGAGTGGGGTAGGGTGTTTTAGGTAGAAGGCATTGCTTGAACAAAACCTTGGAGATATGAGTTTAGAAAATACGTGAGTCGAGAGAATGATAAGTCAGTGTTTTAGTTAGGGTTCTCCAGAGTAGCAGAACTAAAAGGATATATATAAATGTTAAACAACTTATTATAGGAGTTGGCTCACACAACTGTGGGGATGGGCAAGTCGGAACTCCACAGGGCAGGCCAAAAGCTGGGAAGTCCAATGAAGGTTTTGATGAATTCCCCAGGAGAAGCTGCCTGGCTGAAGTAGAGCTAGAAATTCTTCGTTCTGACTGCTGAAATCCTCAGTTCTCCCTTTAAAGCCTTCAACTGATTAAATGAGATACCTTTCATCTCTGAAGCCATTCTCCTTTGTAGATTATGGCTGTAATCAGCCATAGATGCAGTCGACTGGCAAATTATTTAAATCCACAAAATATCCCCACAGTAACAAGCAGGCCAGGACTTGCTCAACCAAACAACTGGACACCATAACTAGCCAAGTTGAAATATGAACTTCACCATTACAGTAAGTTCATTTAAAAGTAGGAAAATATTCTTATATAAAATCATTAGGATGCTAGGCTGGAAAAGAAGGTCTGGGCCAGATTATTGTACTTGTTTCTTTTCTGTGTCAAAGAGTCTGCTTTTCTTTATTTTATTCACTGTATATTCTAAGGACCTCTAACAGCAGACAATACATAGTAGATAATCAATATTTGTTAGATGCATGAATGACTATGTGCAAATAATAACAATAGCAACTATTTTTGAACACCTAATTCACATACTCTTTACAGAGTAGTTATTATCCCCAGTTTTCAGAGGAGGAAGTGCTGTCTTGGCCACGATAAGGAAATTGACCAAGTTGACACAGCTGCTAAGAGGTTGAACCAAAGTTGAAGTGCAGCTCTGTCTGAATCTAGACTCCATGGTTTGGCTTTATTTCTGCTTTATTCTTCCCTTGTTTTTATGCATATGGTAGCAGACTGTGCATCTTTCTGCATCTTTTTTTGTTCCATTTAATAGATCTTCAGGATCTTTCCCAATCAGTACTCAAAGAAATCCCTCATTTTTCTTTTTTTCCTACTGCATAATATCCCATGGTGGATCGTATCATAGTTTATTTAATCTATCCCATACTGATGGACACCTAGGTCAAAGGGGATACACATTGGCAATTTGGATAGAGCCTACTAAATTACCCCCATAAGAGATTGTTGAAGTGTGCTCTGCGCAACACGTGACAATGTGGGTTTCCCTACAGCTGCATTAACATCATGTGTTTTCACACTTTCCCTACTGCCTCTTTACAATTTCTACAGTGAATCCACCAAAACATCTACAGGGAATCATAGCCCTTTTCCAGTTTCTGTTGTCTGAAATCAAATTTTAAGTTTAATGTTAATTCAGTGTTAATCATGAAAGTAATATATGTTCATGATAGGAAATAAATATGAACCAAAAGCAGAAAATAAAAATCACCTCAGTCTCACAACCCAGACATAGCCACTGTGGATCTCTCCTTCCAGACTGTCTTTCTGGGACTATGTACACAGATGTGTTTTTTGTTTTTTACTGAGTGGATCATGTTGTGCACACTCTTTTTGTAATCAACTTTGTTCATTTAATTCTATATCTAATGGCAGTCTTCATCTACAACTTGGGGTTAATGGCTGAATGGTATTCCATTGTTTGAATGGGCCAGCAAGGCAGCAACCAACCCCTTTTGTGGAACTGTTGTGAGGATCAAAAAGGAGTAAACTATGAAAATGCCTACAACGGTGCCAGGAGTTATGGAACAAATGTCATACACACACGCGTACACACTTTTACTCACATGAAGACAGGGTACTATGATTTTAATGCCTACAGTTCTGTACTGGCACCATCATGAACCTTGTATTCATTCATTAATTCAACTCACATTTGAGCATCTATCACCTGCCTGGCACTAGACTCAGTAACAGAGATAAAAAAGTGAAGAACACATGGTATTTGCTGCCCACACAGTGTGTGCACCTGGCTTGGCATGTCCTTTTGGCATCATGTGCTTACCTGGGAGGTACAATGATGAACTCATGAGCAGGTACAAAGGCATTCTAGTGAAAGGGGCTCAAGACTCGAGCTGATGACTGTTCCCACATTCAGCTCTGTAACAATTCTCTGGGCAACCTTTGGCCAACCTTGACATTCAGAATCTGTCGTTTCATCCACACTGTGGGGCTGATTGTGAGTGTCCTTCCAGATCCGTAAGGTTGGAGAATTCAGTGAGTTAATAGATGTGAATGTACTTTGCAGAGGTCAGAAGTCTGATCTGAGGCAGGTCTGCATCTGACTTTAATGGCCACCTCAGCAAGGGGACCGTAGGGACATCATCTCAGGCCTCTGGGACATCTCGAGTTTGTCACAAGATGGTTTCCAGAAAGAGGCGACGTTTTTGGATGTACAAACTTCTGGAAGGAGAATCAGTTAGCCCATATTCTCCTAGTATGCTCCTAGTAACTCTCCCAGATACCTACTAGGAAACATAAGTAATTCAACAGGCTGGTGAGACATTTGTATTGAAATTCATGATGTATAATTGTACAATTAGTTTTATTGTGTGAGTTGGTAAATCCTGTAATGAAGCAGATGAAAATAATCAGAAAAAAATGTTGAAATTTGTTGTTAAAATGTACATTTAAATGTCTTTCACCGTAGTTAAACTCTTAATTAATAACATTTCTGCTTGGCTACAATGATTTCGTAATGAATATGTTTTTGAGAGGCTGCTTTCGTGAGGCTTGGCATTAATATTTAAAGTATGTTCTAACTACCTGTGCTAGCCTCTTGACTGCATTTTCCTGTCCTCCTCATCATAACAGAAGTAATGTCTTAAAAATAGCTGGGGGGATGATTCTTCCATCCGTCTGTGTGGCTCTGATGTTATTTTCACTTCAGCAAGGTAGCTTTCTTCACACGCACCTGCCCCCACACCTGCTCATAGGGACAGTTGGATGGAAAGCTCAATGGAGATAGAAGAGAATGGCAACCTAATTCAGGAAGGGTCCGCATATTGATGACACTATTAACTGGGACCAAAAGACTTGGTCATTTGGTTCCTCACTAATCCACAGGGACAGAAACCCTGCAGGACAGGCCTCCCTGGGGTCATGCCAAGCCACCCCCCCTGCCCAGCCCCCATTGGGCACACCAACCTTGGTGCAGAAGAAACACGGCTGCCATGGAGACTTGGCACTTTTCAGTTTCATCCAGGACCATCTTATGTTGTTCATTTTCCTCATTCCCTCTCCTCTTCCCTCACCTTAACCCACCTTTCATATCAACACAGAAAATACCTCGTATATCATGTGCTTGCTAAGAGAAAATATTGTCTGCAGCCATATGAGGAGTTCTATAGGCTTTAGGGTATTGTAACCCAGCCACCATGTGCAGCCAAGAGAAAATGAGAAAACGCTTTCCATTTTGTCACGCCATCTGTAACACCGGATTTCCTTGGGTTATTCTGAAAATAATCTTTGTGAGTTCAAAGAGGTAAGAATGAGCAAACACTGGGTCGTGTTTTAGTTTGCTGAATTTGTATAGTGTCAGGGTGACTAACTGACTACATGTGGTTCTGGTTTTCCCATATCTGAAATGGACAGGCTAATTAATTTCTCAACACCCCATAGCAAAGGCTACAGCTTAATCCTGGTTAATTGTCCGCAACATCACTGGGTATGTTGGGAAGCCCAGTAGATACCATCAAACATAGTGGTGGCTCAGTGTAAGTAAGATGGAGTTTGGAGTAGACTGAGGATGCAGTCTTCTAACCAGTGGCGGAACCCCAGCAGGAGCTTTGCTTTGGAAGGGTGAGTTTGGGGCAAGACCTTAGCCTCCTGCCCCATTTCCATTCCTAGAAAATTGACAATCTAGGTAAAGCCTAGTGCTTGCCTCATAAACACAGCTTCAAGACACAGATTGCTACAGGGGTTTTTCTTTTCCCTCAAGAGCAAAAAAAGCTAGAGCTTCCACTGGACATTGGGCAAGTTATAAGTCCTCTCTGAGCCTCAGTCTCTTCATCTTTAAAATATATACAATAATGCTCTGCAGGTACTCTTTTGCTTGGCCAAGGAAGGGTAGTGAGTATCAAAAGAAACCAGGTACATAGAAGTGCTGTTTAAATTATTAGGTCCAACACAGATGCTACCACCATTACCATTACAACTACCCCTCAGAACACAGTGTACCATTTGGTGAGGATTAGTCCAAATGAACCAAGTACCATCCTGGAGAAGTTTGTGTAGTTTATTTCTCTGCACAGTGTCAGCTGTGAGCAGGATGTCATCATCTGCATTTTCCACAGAATAAAACTCAAGCCCAGAAGGGCCAAGGCATTTGCCTAAAGCCATACAGCTCTTACGTGGCATGCCTGGGGTTTGAACGTGTTCCCTCTTATGCCAGGGTCGTCCCAATGATCATAATTAGGTTTTAAGGGGGATCATTGAAAATGTTGGAATTTTTATTTTTCCACTAAAGCTTATTGAGCAACTACTTATGTACTCTTCCAAGACTTTTGCACTCATGATCTTATTTATTTTTCACAACTATTGAGCTAGGCACACACTATTGGCATTTGGGGTGGGATCATTCTTTGCTATGGGGACCATCCTGTGTGTTGGAGGATGTGGAGCAGCATCCCTGGCCTCCATCCACTAGATGCCAGAAGCACCCCCTCCCTGCACTGTGACCACAAAAAATCTCTCCAGACATGCCAAGTGTCTGCCAGGGCCAAAATTGCCCCCAGATGAAAACCACTGAGTTAGAGTGTTTCTTTTTTACGGGGGATGAAGACAAGTTGCGGTAACTTGCCCAGGGTCCCCAAGCGAGTGCAGGGCAGCATGTGAACCTGCCTGACTCAGGACTTTGGAACCTGACCTCATAATCCTGCTCCCCTCCCAGCGTCCCTTTTCCTGATACTGAGGTGACCATATGGACTGGCAGCTCCTTCCTAAGACCCTGCCATCTCTTAGGGCAGATTTGCCATCAGGATGTGGCCCCGAGCTGAGAGGTGGGCACACAGGAGGGGACCACCAACTGCCTCCACCCACGACCCCAAAACAAGGAGTTCTGCCACTTTGCCGTACCATTTGCAGCTGCTCTCAGGTCGCATAAAGCACAAGGATCTGGTTTGCCCAGGACAGTTTCGGTCCGTTGCGAACCACAAATGAACGAAGCACGAAGTTGCAAACCAGTTCAGCCATTTGGTGGGAGTTTCTGGGTGCCTTGAATCGCCCTGCCAACGTAGGTTGCAGTTCTTCAGGCTGAGCTAAGTGTTTGAAAGTGGTTTGCACAATCGCGATCTCAGGTAGAAGTCGCCGAATGGCAGAGCTGCCAGGAATCTCAAGGCCTTCCCTGAGACAAGGGGAAACTGACCCTGAAAAGCAGGGTCATACCTGGGATCGCCCAGCTGGGATTCCTGGGTCCCAGCAAAAACTCTTTCTGCTATTTCACTGAGCCTTGAGAATGGCCACACTCATCAACTGCCGACCCCTAGGACCTCGTGAATGCTTGCCCCAGTCCCTGCCTGCCCTGTTCTGGCCAGACAGGACAAGCAAGAAGAGGTGATTGAGCTTTTCACCCTCTTTCTCTTCTGAGAATGGATTAAAGCTGTTCCTGTTTGCATAACTGACTCAAGTTGGTCGGGAAGGCATTCATTTAGCAAAGGCTTTACAGCGCATAGTATATTAAACACTTTACTAAACTCACTTAATTTCCCAAAGATGCGGCTCCTTTTATCCCCATTTTACAGAGGAGTAGCTGGGACCGAAGGAGGTTAGAGAGGTTAAGTAACTTGCTCAAGGTCACGGAAAATAAATGACAGAGCCTGGTTTGAAGAGAGTCTGGTTCTGACCCAGTGGTTCACACACTTGAGCAGGTACCAGCATAAACTCAGATTTCTGGGTCCCCGTCCCCAGAGTTTTGGTTTCAGTAGGTCTGGAGTGGGGCCTGAGAATTTGCATTTTTAATAAGTGCCCGGGAGGACACGTTGTAAACTGGCTGTTCCAGTGAGTGAGCTCTTATGAAAAGGTAGACTTCTTTCCTGCCAGCAGTGGTTTACCCCTTGGCTGACGTGGAGGCTGTAAAATACCAAAGCCTGGGCGCCGCCTCCTGATATCGGGACTCATATGCTTGGACCTGGACCCCAGGCAGCCGTCTTGTACAGGCTCCACGTTGACAACCACTGATTTGGGCAGTGCTTCACAAGCTCTACTGGTGGTGTATGAATCCCCCTGGGATGTTGATAAAATGCAGATTCTGGGAAGCGGCTGTGGCTCAATCGATTGAGCTCCCATCTACCATATAGGAGGCCCTGGGTTCGCATCCTGGGGCCTCCTTGTGAAGGCAAAGCTGGCCCGCACCCGCGGAGAGCTGATGCAGCAAGATGATGCAACAAAAGGGAGAAAAGCAGACACAGAAGAACATGCAGCGAATGGACACAGAGAGCAGACAGCAAAAGAAAAGGAATAAGCTGCAGGGGGCGGGGGAGTAAATATAAATAAATAAATAAATAAATCTTCTTTTAAGAGTGCAGATTCTACATTCCTAACAGCCCCCAAGTATACCCATGCGGCTGCACCAGAGCCCACACTTGGAGTTGCAAGTGCTAGTGTTTCCCAAATTCCTTGGGGTTGCCAGATCAAATATAGTACCCCCCAGATGAATTTGCATTTCAGATAAAGGACGATTTTATTTTTAGTATACATGTGGCCCAAATATTACCTGGGCCATATGTATACTAAAAAATAGGTTGTTTAACTGAAATTCCGATTCAACTGGGCATTTAACTTTCCCCTCTGGGAAAGATTTGTCGCTGCTCCCTAGGCAGGCGGAGTCCTTGCAGATGATCTTGGTGGGACCAGCCTCCGTGCCCTGCTCAGCTGAGCACAACTGCACTCACAGGAGGGGCTGGGAGCCCCACAGAGATGGTCAAGAGGAATCCTGAGGCTAAGGGGTCCTTGGGCAAGAAAACTCAGGCCTGATTCAAGGGGATAAAAAGGGCCCCAGCCCCCGAGCGGGTTGCCCAGGAACCCAGAAGGGACTCCACTGAATTGGAGGAAAATAAGAGCACATGCTCCCCTGAGGCCCAGGGCCGGCATCACTGCCCAAACTAGGCGTTCCGGGCAGAGGGGTGCCATCACAGCAGCGGCTGCTCTCGCCCGAGGAACCAGCTCCAGTTTCCTCATCAGGGGGCTTCCCTTCTACCTAAACTGGTCCTGCTGCTGCTGGTCCAAGGGCCACCACTTGGCACTCCAGAAGGGAAAGGGTGCGTCTTTCAGCAGCAGTGGGCTGGGAGCATTGGGAGCCATGGCCGGCCATGGAGGAGCCTCAGAGGTGGGAGCAGGGAAAGGCGTTCCCGGAGCTTCTCCCTGGTAAGCAGAGAATAAGCCACCCAGCCTCCAAGGCTGGCTGTTGATGGGGCTGGACTTCCAGCGGGAAGCAAGGGCCCACCCCCTCCACGATTAGGACCTAGGTCCTTGATTGTAACCCAAGCTGACAGTGGCCAGATCCTGAGAAAGGGGGTTATGTTCTTTTAGCACCACTTGCACTTTGAATCTGCGGAATTCCACTAAGGTACCCTGGAGATGCAGGTCCTTCGGCAGCACATCGGCAGACAGACAGGGAGTTCAGTCTGATTTTAGTTATTCAGTGATTTGTTTTACATCCCCTGATGCCCCTGGCCTGGATTACCCCAATTAGTGTTTGCAGAGTTTTCCAGTCTTTCCAGCACTCCATTTGGTGTTTGATAACAAAAGGCTTTATTTGAAAACATCTTGCTGAACTGTTGTTTGCTGCTTCCTGAACATACTGTACAGGACAGAATGCAATTTATAATAAAAGTCAGGCTTCCTCCAGCTCGTTTTTGTAATGGTGCATTTTACATGTAAATTATATTAGGAAGCCTGTGCCTTTCCTATAGTGATTAAGACTTCAGCGGAGGGAGGAAAGGATGAAAGAAAAGAAAAGAAAGTTTGCTTATTTGTGTTTAATGAATTAGCCCCCTCTGGGAAAGATAAGCTTTCTGATATAGTACATCATTTAGTGATGCAGAATAAATAGTTGCATTCTCTACATAGGCCTCCTTTCGTTTACAAGAATATTCTTTGTGTCGCCTCTTATTGTAGTAATGCTTTTGGAAAACTTTTTAAATAACCGGATTTACTGCGTCGTACCTCTAAGAGCTTGTTTTCTTGGTACCATCTTCAAAAGCATTCTGAATGCACTGTCCATGGGCATACAGAAATTGGTGGGGTTTTGTAGTTCTTCAGAGTGGTAAATTCATGTATTCTTTCCCTGCAGGGAAACAGCACTGCTGACTTCTGCACAAAGAACAAAAACATGTCACCAGGTCTTTTCTTTTAATAGTCACTGGGCAAGAACAAATCTTAATGTGGCATTCTAAATTTGCCAAACCTTTATTAAATTTGTCAATACTTTTGCTCACCACATTTGAGGAAGGAAGTGGGAAAGCAAAAAAGGAAGTTAGAGAAAAACAACGGAGGTGGTTAAAAGAATGCAAAGTGGTCGCTCTGCAGAAAACTTATGGGAAATGGTCTTGAGAAGAAGTGTAGGGTTGTGGTAAGATGTATGGGTTATGGGGTGCCCTGCATCCTGGGGAATTTTAAATCTCCCCTCCCTACAGAAAGGTCAAGATCCCTGATTTGGAAGTTTGCTGTAGGAGGGTCAGAGGGTGCCTGAGAGCTGCCACGTAGGGTTGTGCAAGTTGTGCCGGGTGCAAGAGCCCCCAGCCCACGGCATATGGAGGAGCTGAAATCTGATGCCTGCATCCCTCACTAGCCAGGCTGGCCCTTGGCCGGGGCCTGCCTCAGCCGGGAGGAAGGGCACATGCTTTGCAGTCATTTAACCAGAGGGGGTGCTTCTTTCTCATTGTAAAGAGCTAGATCCTGTGTCCTTGAAACTGTCATCGCTGCCTTTCTCCAACCCACTTTGCTACCAGTATGTGACTTTACAGGCTACCCTGGGTGAGTGACTTCGCCCAGAGCCAAAGGACCAAATAATGAGTGGGGTTGGCAGTGCTAAAATGGGATCACTTATTTCTTTTCAAAAGCATGGTTAAGCTCCAAAGGAGTCTTTCTGGTTCGTGAGGGAAAAGCAGAATTTCTGCCTGTTTTGGGCAGGCAGAGTGGCCAAGATTCGAGTGAAGATCCAGAAACGGAACCCAGACCTCTGGTTTACGATCGGGACCAGGCACGGATGCCTGTCACAACTGCTCGTGACCTGGGGTCCCTTCCTCTTCCCTCTTCCTCCTGAAAAGACGGCCTTCTAGAAAATTCTTCTTGATCTCCCCTTTCATTTTGCTGATGAGCCAAGTCGAAGGTAGGGACTGGGCATTGTAAAAGATAATGTGTGGATTTTTACTGCAAAATAGACTGAGGGTTCACCTAAGGTTTTAGGACTCACTGGAGTACAGGGTGGCTAATGTGAACCCTAAATTGTGTACTTTGGTCAGATGTGTACAGGAAAGTGAGGCTTGGCGTAATTTACTTACTTTCCATAAGAACAGAGATTTATTTTCACATATTTCTTTATATTGTGGTGGAAAATCTATTTATGTGCCCAAACTGTCTTAACTTGTGGTCTTAGGAATGCCTTGACTGGTGGAAAGGGTGCAGAGCTGTGTTCAAAATTGGTTTGAGGGTCCTCAGGAAATACATTTACTCTTACTGGGCCATTCACTGTTTTCTCATATGTAAAATGGAATAAGCATACTTATCTCACAAGGCTTGTATGGAAAAGTAGGTGAAATAAATACCGGGAAATGCCTCATGCGATACCTGATGCAAAAACATTCTTTATCCTTTCCTTGGATCAGCTGAGATACAGACCGCCATTTAGAGTTTGTCTCAGGAGAAATATTCAGAGTCAGAGAGAATGATGCTTTTTTGTTTGTTTTGCAGCCACAGGACAAAGTCTGCAGGCTGGCCACCTCCCTCAGGAGCCTGGGGCTTGAACCAGGTGCCACCCTACGGATGGGAGATGACGGCGAACCGAGATGGGCGAGACTGCTTCATCAAGTAGGTGGAACAGATGGCTTGAACACGTGGCTCTATGGACCCATGATTCTTGGAAGAACTAATATACTTAAATTAAGGACTTGTAGGCCATTACTTGAAGTCCCAGGCCTGCTATATCTTGTGACATGGGGTTGCTTCTTGTTCCCCTTTCCTTGGACAGGCACCATCTTGAGTGACAATTCACTGTGGTGCACAGTGATCCTGGCCCATTATCAATATAGGCCAGTTGTGTTAATTGGGCTGTGACTAATAACTAAAATTCAACCAGGAAGATTATTATGGAGAACGCTTTCTAGAAATGTTAAAGACAGGAGATGTTACTGGCTCATCTATAACTAGAAAAATCCACCTTACATGTTATGCCATAAATGTCTCACACAAACACTGGCCTAGGGTTGGGACTTTTATGGTGCTGTGTTTGTTTGCAGTTGTGTGATAGGAGCTCAAAACGGCAAGGGTTGGGAGTGGATGTGGCTCAAGCAGTTGAGAGCCTGCCTCCCACATGGGAGGTCCCAGGTTCGGTTCCCGGTGCCTCCAGAAAAAAAAAAAAACAGCAAGCAAAACAAACAAAAAAAATAACTCAGGGAAGGCAATGTGGCTCAGTGGTTCCAATTTCCCACATATGAGGTCCAGCGTTCAATCCCCGGCCCTGGTACCTCAAAAAAAAAAAAAAATGGCAAGGGCCCACCCTGCTTTCTTCCCCAACTTAAGTGAAATATCCTTAATTATGAGGAATTAGCGATATGTATTCATAATCAGCACACATGGTTGGCTTCTGCATGACACAATCAGCCAGGATTGGAGGCCAGAGGAAAAAAGTCTTTTCCCAGGCTGCAGCAGTGGTTCCAGCCAGGGTGACTATGGACTGATTGGGGAACGTGGAGCCACCGTGAGAGAGGGACTCATTTTTATGAAAATAAAAACCTCCACCCATATTGGTTTCTTGGGATTTGTTCTTTTGGACTCCCCATCCCCACCCTCCACACCCCAACTCCCAAGTTAGGATTGTTGCTAATAGCTGGGGGGGAGGACTCATGTGAGCATTGCGGGCAGCTTCCCCAGCCTCTGAAGCCCCAACCCCTTCCGTTTCCCTAAATTGCTCCAGAGGGGAGAGGGCCTCAAGTTGCCCTTGATCAGGACTCACTCCCGGGGAGGCTGCTGGAAGTGGTGCTCAGCCTCCTCACAGCTTTCCTGAGAAAGTGTTCTCTAAGAAACTGCAAGAGAAACGGCAGTCGGAACAGAATCTCCCAGAATGTTTCGTTTAAACCTTTGATTGTGAGTCGTTCATTTCCTACAGTTGGCCCAAGTCCCTTCCTTAGGCTGCTAGAAAGACGATGTTTTTGTTTTTGATTGTTCCTATCATATTGTGCCATCTATTTGGTAAGTTGGTTATGAGTTTATGTGATTGGTGCAGTTGCAAAGATACTTTGACTCAAAAGGATAAAAATTTCTTCTGAACGAATATCATTTTTTTTCATTTAAAAAAAATTCTTGAAGTGTATCATTCCTACATGAACATACATAAACAATAAGTGCATAGTAAAAGTTGTGAACTCAGAAAACAAACATGCATAACATCATACAGGGTGAAGGAATATACTTTTTAAGAGACATGGAGAATGAATTTATGAAGCCATAGCTCAGACTTCTCCGATTATAATGGATCTTTCTTTTCCCCTGGGTGGATTTGGGTTCTCATAAATTCCAGGCCTTTAGCTCAATAGGCGGAAATGCAGACTAAGGCAGACTGAATCAAGGAACCTGGGAACCCTGCTAGCTCCATCTGCATGCATTTCCACTGGCGCCATTGACATTTGTAAGGGCCAAATCGGGTGTCAATTTAACATTTACACTGGCCCGACGCCAGCTGTTACAGCATGGAAGAGCAAATCAGAAACTTAATAGAGAAACCTGCACAGATTACTAAATGGCAAAATTTTAAAATCAAAGTCGCCAGCATCTTTTCCAATTCCAGTTTGTTTACTTAAAAAGTATGTTCCTATAGTCCTCATCAGAGGCACTGCTGTCAGATGTCAAGAAATGTACTTCCACTGAAAGTGTTTATTCTTTCTTTATCAGTAATGAGCTCCATAAATAATGAGAATCTTTCTGATTTTTTCCCCCTGCATACTGAGTAATGTCATTATAAAGAGATACTCTAATTAACTGGGTTTGCAGTAGGGAGCATAATCCGTATTTATGAGCCTTAGAAGTGAAAAAGGACGATTTGAAAATTAACCTGTGGTTAGTAATTAGCACCTTTGCATTTAATTTGCCACTCCTTTATATATTCTCTTTGAACGCAAGTAGTTGGGTTTTTTTTTTTATCTCATCACTAGGATCTAAAAGATCCTACATCAGGTGATTGTTTCTGATGGAGGTAGAACTAGTTCCAAATGAGGGACAAAGGTATGGGAAGACCAGGGCTTCACATGTTCAAAGTTAGAGTCTAGTGACTAGCTAATGAGATAATTCTATCAGTCTCCCAGAACGGAGCCCAGATAGTTCATGTGTTGTAATTTCATCTTCTACTTCCTACACCCAATTATTCAGGTCAGCGCTGGGTGGTGACCTGTTTTCTATAAAGAGTAACTGATCTATTGGGTTAGAAAAATCCAGGATGCCAATACACGCCCTTGAAAGCACATTTCTATAATCTTGTCCAGCCTGAAAACTAGTGGTTCACAACCTTGGCTGCACATCGGAGTAACCCGAGGAGAAGTGAAAAGTACCGATGCTGCACCTGGGGTGGGGTCTGGGAAGAGGGAATTTCAGAAGCTCCCTGAGTGATTCTTTCTTTTTTTAAAAAATGTTTTATTTTTTTTTTTTGAAGATACATAGATCACAAAAAAAAATGTTACATAAAAAATATGAGATTCCCATAAACCCCCCACCCCCCACCCCCCACTCCTCCCACATCAACAACCTCTTTCATCATCGTGGCACATTCATTGCATTTGGTGAATACATTTTGGAGCACTGCTGCACTGCATGGATTGTAGTTTACATTGTAGTTTACACTCTCCCTCAGTACATTCAGTGGGTTATGGCAGAACTTATAATGTTCAGCATCTGTCTCTGCAATATTTAGGACAACTCCAAGTCCCAAAAATGCCCCCACATCTCATCTCTCTTCTTCCCTCTCCCTGCCCTCAGCAACTACCATGGCCACTGTCTCCACATCAGTGCTACAGTTTCTTCCACATCAGTGCTACAGTTTCTTACTAGTCACAGTAGTTCTATAGTAGAATACTAACGCACAGCCATGAGGGAGAGCGGCTACCCTAGAGAGCTTTTCTGCACGTGACCTTATTTAATCGGCATCAAGGCAAGACTGATTATGCCCATTTTCCAGATGAGAAAACTGAGAATCAAACTGATCCATTGGCTTTCCCAAAGTCACACATGTGTACCATATCTTCATCCATTGCCTGTTCAGGTAAACCAGGTTCCCCATTAAAAAAGGACCACTATTGTTGGTAGCCCTAGAGAAATATAAAATACAGCTTTTTTTTTTTATTGACTTTGTAATAATATTACATTAAAAATATATATGTGAGGTCCCATTCAACCCCACCCCCCCACCCCACCTCTCCCCCCCCCTCCAGCAACACTCGTTCCCATCATCATGACACATCCATTGGATTTGGTAAGTACATCTTTGGGCACCTCTGCACCTCATAGTCAGTGGTCCACATCATGGCCCATACTCTCCTCCATTCCATCCAGTGGGCCCTGTGAGGATTTACAATGTCCGGTGATTGCCTCTGAAGCACCATCCAGGGCAGCTCCATGTCCCAAAGACGCCTCCACCTCTCATCTCTTCCTGCCTTTCCCCATACCCATCAGCCACCATGTCCACTTTTCCCAATCCAATGCCACCTCTTCTATGTGGACATTGGATTGGTTGTGTCCATTGCACCTCTATGTCAAGAGGAGGCTCAGATTCCACATGGATGCTGGATGCAATCCTCCCACTTTCAGTTGTAATCACTCTGGGCTCCATGGTGTGGTGGTTGTCCTTCTTCAACTCCATCTTAGCTGAGTGTGGTAAGTCCAATAAATCAGATTGTAGGTGCTGGAGTCTGTTGAGGCTCAGGACCTGGCTATCACATTGTCAGTCCAGAGATTCAAATCCCCTAAATATATCTTAAACCCCAACATTAACTGCACCTCCAGCACATTAGCATGAAAGTCTTATGAAGGAAGATCCCATCTGAGTCCAGATTCATCACACATAAACACCATTTCCAAAGAGGGGCCATCTGACCTGGTAGTTAACCCCATCGGCCATGACCATAACTCCCATGGGTCTCTTTAGCCTTCAAAGGAACCAATATCTGGGGGTTGTATCTGCTTTATCTGTCTCTCTGACTCTGCTCAGTTGTGCATGAGGGCAATCCTTCTGCCAGCCTCCAGACTCTTTTTTAGAAACTCGTAGCCATATAAACTCATTTCTCCTTTCCATTTCCCCCTTACTTTAGGTCAAACAGCATTTTAAAGTCATGTTATTTTATGTAGACAGGGATATTCTGCTGATCCACATTGAACCTTCCGTATAAGGTCATTTTCCAGTTGCATCATCAGTTGGTAGTTGATAGTGGTCCCTCGTTGCCAGGGAGGCTCATCCCCGGGTGTCATGTCCCACGCTGGGGGGAAGGCATTGCATTTACATGCTGAGTTTGGCTTCGAGACTGGCCACATTTGAGTAACATGAAGGCTGACAGGAGGAAATTCCCAGGCACAATGTTGCTCTAGGCCTTGTTCTTATTTTAGGCTTATCAGCTCACAAGCATAGTCATTAGCATCAGGGGCTCACTGTTGAACCCTCACTCCCTCCCTGTCCCCGCCGCTGTACCTGGGAGACTGTCGCTGCTCCCCTAGGGACCACGACAGAGCACCACTGGCTAGGAACTCAGTACCCCCCCTGCTGTGGTTTTTAATTGTTGCCACTATGAGTATATCCAAACATTACCATGCACCCTGGACATATGTTCTATACAGCTCCCTGTCAGCCATATATCACCTGTCATTGGTATCCCATACCAGTATCCCTCCATTGCCATTGTTGAAACACTCTGTGATACAGAACTCCCCGAAATTTGAAGCCCAATATAATGTCATGGTCCCTTACTAGGGAATGGCATATAGCGATGGGTTTAAAGGTTCGATAAAGAACTTGGATAAAGTTAGATAAAGAACTTAGATAAAGAATGTTGACTTGAAAAAATTCTACATCCTATCTTTTTCTTTTTTTTTTCCCCCTAATTATTCAGCTTCTCTTCACAGGAGTCCTAGACCACAGCAATGCATATATATAATATACAGCACTCCCATACATCCACCACAAAACCTTTTTCCTTCCACAGCGATACTCTTACACCCTATTCACATCATATTTACTTAACGTGATGTACAGAGTCTGAGACATTAGCTTTCTAACAAGGTGACATCTGTGCTTACATTATGGTGCATACTTTAGGATACACAGTTCTTTACATTCTTAGTTATCCTATGTTTTACATTATGGTTTACATTATCAGTCTGTCATCTCCTATATGTTATGGTGTAATATTACATGTTTTATATCCATCCTCGTGTACTCTCAAGAAACTCCTCTCTTACCCCCCATTTACCTTGGTTCCACACATTTAACGTCCATTTTCCCTTCCACCTTGGTGCCCACAGTGACAGCCAACCTCCGTTTCCTGAGGAGCCACTTCCAGAGATAGATGGAATAGTGTTCAGGGCCTAACTTGCTCAACTGCCCCAATGCCCTGGGAGCCACCCTTTCTCTCGAAGGATACAGTTCCCTCTATTTGATGGCATTAGTCCTCCCCAGGATGTGAGTCCACCCCCACTCTCACTACTTGGGTTTCTACCCCATGGTGTCACCCACTCTGGCAGAATGAGCATTTAGACATTCCCCAGGAGCCCGTCCTGCATCAGACCCTCCCCTCCGAGCATTCTAAACAGGTAACCCTCTTTATTATATTTTGATATGATTTTCTCGGCATTTTACTCTCCACCAACACCTGACCCTCTCCTGTGTTCGTATGCTACCCCTCCCTCCCCCCACTTTTGGGCAACGTTACCCATCCGTCCCTCCCCAGCCACCCTCGAACCCGCAAAGCCCCAAGCAAAGGCAACCCCTTGCCCCCATTTTATCTCTTCTTTGTGTTCATACTTACCACCATCTCGTCTTAAATTCCACCCCTGCAGACATCGGCTCATATCCTTCCTCCACCCTCCGATTTCCTGTAAGCCTATCGTTCAGTCTCTTGCTATCTAGGGCAGCTTGTTTATTTCATATCATTGAGGTCATGTAGTATTTGTCCTTCAATGTCTGGGTTGCTTCACTCAACATAAGGTTCTCAAGATTCATCCATGTTATCACATGTGTTTGTAGTGTGTTTGTTCTTACAGCCGAGTAGTATTCCATTGTGTTTATATACCACATTTTATTGATCCACTCATCTGTTGATGGGCATTTGGGTTGATTCCAACTTTTGGCAATAGTGAACAATGCTGCTATGAACATTGGTGTACATATATCGGTTTGTGTCCTTGTTTTCAGTTCTGCTGGGTATATACCCAGCAGTGGAATTGCTGGGTCATATGGCAAATCTATGGCTAGTTTTTTGAGAAACCGCCAAACTGTCCTCCAGAATGGTTGGATCCTTCTGCATTCCCACCAGCAGTGGATGAGTGTTCCCCGTCCTTCACATCCTCTCCAGCACTTGAAAATACAGCTTTTTAAGGAACAGAAAACATTATTTAAGAAGCATGAGAGAGAGAAAAAAAATAGATATAGCTATAGATATAGATATAGTTGTGGAGGTATATCGTAGATATTGATATAGATATAGATATAGGTGGATATAGTTATAGCTGTTGATATACTTGTAGATGCTGGTATATAGGTGAATATAGCTATAGTTGGAGAGAGAGAGAGAAAGAAAGGGAGGTTGAGTGAGAAACCAACCATACAACCAGGTTTGCCCAGGAAGGCCCTAGTTTATGGGTGTTGTTCTGACATAATTATTGATGGCACCCCCTTTTACAATCAAGAATGTTCTGGTTTGGATAATACAAGTAAAGGGGCTCTATTTATATAATCAAAGTTTAGAAAACCCTCACAAGACTTAAGATTTCATTTCATCTTGACAAATGACCTGTGAAGTAATTATGGCTTGTCAAGCAACCTCCCTTCTGCAGAAGAAGCTGAAGTTCACAGGGACTGGGGTCTCCACATCCTTGCTAGATAGAACCAGTGTTTGCACCCACGTCTTCAGGCCCCAAAGCCTGTATTCTTTTGGTTCTGTCATGGAGCTTAAGCTATACTAAGCCTTCTATATACTATAGCTTTGACCCCCTACCCTCAGGGTTACCCAGCTCTATCAATGTCTGCTCAGCTCAACTCACCTCCCCTCTACTCCCCTCTACCTGTCCCTGCCATACCCCCTCCCTCTGCCAGCATCCTTGGATCTGGGCCTGATCAGCCTGGTTGTATGGACATGTGTTTCCTTCAAAAGCTCCCCTTGCGGGGAGCAGATGTGACTCAAGTGGTTGAGCACCTGCCTCCCACATGGGAGGTCCTAGGTTCGGTTCCCAGGGCCTCCTAAACAATAATAACAATGACAAAAAAACAACAAGCAGAAAATACCAACTCTGGGAAGCCGATGTGGCTCTGTGCCTAAGTGCTGGCTTCCCACATACAAGGTCCTGGTTTCAATCCCCAGCCCCTGGTACCTAAAAAAAAAATTTTACTTGATCACATCCACCCTTCCATCCACCAAACATTTATTGAGTGTCACTAAATGCTGAAAATACCCAGATGAATAAGGCCAGTTCCTATCTTCAAGAAGCTCAGAGTGGAGTGGAAGTGATAAGTAAAATAACAGACTATACTTTAGATACAGTGGAGGCCCCTGGGAGGAATTAGCCAAACCTGCTGGGAGTGGGGATAAGGGCCAGGAGAGGAAGGAGGTCCTTTCCACCAAACGATTGTCTGTTTTAACTTCTTTAGAGACTCGTGATAGATTTAATGATCAGCAAGTAGAGGACACCATGTGTTAACTCTTCTCCATTTTGTAGCTAAATGGAATCAGAACATGCTCGTTAGACTGTGGGGGAGGGTGGGAAAAGTTAAAGAAAAGGTAATGTAGTTCATAAATCTACAAAAAAAAAATCTGTTTTTTGTCGATTAAAGGAAAAATGAAAACATGAGCAAAATAAGTACTAAAACATGAGCTGGCCAGATGATTAGGAGGAGAGAAGTTGGAGCCTGAGAGAAAGTGTAGGGGTGGGAGGAGAGAGTAGAGGATCATTCCAGATCACATGGCCTGAATTTTCAAGTTCTGGCCACCTTCACCCCGTGACACTACAAAAAGTAGCCCTGAGTGTGTATTGGGCAAGACTCACAGTTCTTTTATTTCCACCAGCAATTACGATGGTGGGCAATTAACCTGAGTCCCTGTCTCCTTAATGCAGAAGAATTCAATTCTGGAACCTGAATAGCAAATTAGTAATGAGATGTGGAAACATCCTCTTTATTCACCAGTATGGACTTGGCCCAACTTGGGGGATATTTGAGAGCTATTCCTATGTGCCAATCTATTCATTGGGCAATGTGAAATTTGTCTGGGGCTTATTTATCTCCAGAAATGAATAATCTGAAGAAATACAAGCAATGTGTGCTGCCCACCCCCCCACACTTTGTTTTTTAAATTTAGTTTATTTAATTATCCCCCCTCCCCATTGTTTGCACTTGCTTCTGCTCTGTGTCTGTTTGTTGTGTCCTCTCTGTGTCTGCCCATCTTCTTTTTTTTTTTTAGGAGGCACTGGAAACCGAACCCAGGACCTCCCATGTGGGAGGGAGGCACCCAATCACTTGAGCCACCTCTGCTCCCTGCTTATTGTGTCTCTCATTGTTTCCTCATTGTGTCTCCTCGTTGTGTCATCTTGTTGTATCAGCCTGCCACGCCAGCCCAGTTGCATCAGCTTGCTGTCTTGCTCATCTTCTTCTTTAGGAGGCACTGGGAACTGAACCCAGGACCTCCTCTGTGGTAGGCGGGTGTGCAACTGCTTGAGCCACGTCTGCTTCCCCCCACTTTGTTTTAATCAACCATGTCAGAAGACAGTCAAGTCAATATGAGAGGATTCTGTCATCATGGAAATGAGAACTAGTAAAGCCTGACCTCATCCTTCCCTGTGAGCTCCAAATTCCCTTTAAAACTTTACCTAGTCAAATTCAAACATTCCAAACAGGGAAGGAGCAATAGATTCTCTTCAAATATTAAATGGTAGTTCAAGCACTCTTCTTTTGACATTTTGTTTCTTGACTTGTACCCCAAGATTTCATACAAGAGGTTATTGTTATTCTGCAGTTGAGTCTCCTTATCTTTTCCTCTGAATGAGTTCCCTTAAACTTCCCCTTCTCTGAAAAAAAAAAAGTCAGAAAGTGTTAAGGTGTGAAAATTCAATATGGATATTGTGGTTGCAACCACCATCCCCTGTGATATTTTCTTATTTGAAGCAGGCTTCAATTTCCTACTTTATGAAGACTACATTTTTAATAAACAACTGACCATGGACAAAAGGATCCAAGAGATTACAGGTGTTGGCACACTGTGTCTCTGGTAATAAAAAGCTGAGAGTCTTTGTGAAAATGAACAGTTGTGCCCATATAGGAACTACAAATCTGTTGGTGGTGGGTGCTTCGCTAGTTTGTAAGGTTTTAAATTTCCGAAGAGTTAAGAAGTGACATCATGTTAGAGAAGGGACAGTGGGGGGGATTGAATCATGTCCCTCACAAAAGGCATGCTCAGGTGCCAACCTCTGGCCCCGTGGGTGTGAGCCCATGTGCAAAAAGGACCTCCGAAGATGTTAGTAGTGAAGGTGGACCCAGATCGAAAGGGGGTGGGCCTTCGTCGAAGTGGCCCAAGTCCTTGTGAGCAAAGGAGCATGGGCTCGGCAGAGAAGCCACAGGGAACAGCGTGGAGCTGGGAGTCAACGCAACCAGGAAGGAAAAGGAGCGGGCATCGCCACGTGCACTGCCATGTGACAGAAAAGCCAAGGAGCCCCAAAGCTTGTGGCCAGCTGGAAGACGCCCAGCCCAGAACGAAGCCCGCCTTCTAGCCTCTGAAACCGCCAGCCCGGAAATCCCTATTGTTGAGCCACCCCGTTGTATGGCATTTGTTTTCGCAGCTGGGAAACTAAAACAGGCAGTTTGCCTCCTTTCTGTATTTTGGGGGGAGAATTCTTAAATAAACCATATTGCTTCCAAGTGCACACAGTGGGTTCTGCAGAAAATGCAAATAATTCAAACGTCAGTGGTTAAATGAGTTCCTTAGGATCCCGCACATCCATGCCAGGAGTGGGAAGTGTATTATAATTTTGGAATTGGGGGAACAAAGTAAACGTGATAGTATCATTACCTGAAATGAAAGGTAATTATGTCTTGTCAACGCAAATGCTTCCCAGCCGGAGCATTAGAGACTGTTTATTCCCTTCACTGGAGCAGATTTGTTTTCTTTCGAATCTGACAAAGCACCTATCCGCTGAGTTAATAATCACTGTTCCCAGCTGGAAGGTAAGTTTGCAGAGCTGATGGAAGGGCTTTTAACAGAAAGGCTCTGAAGTGACACTATCATTCCAGGCCTCACTTGGCATATGGCACAAAGAGCTGTGCTAGGCAGACTTCTCCCAGATCAGAGGCTGCTTCAGTTTCCCTGGGCGTTTGCTCTTGAAACTTTGCTGGTTTACTTCGGCTGGCCTTCACTCTAGGACAAACCCCCTGAAACGCTCGGCACATTTGTCCAGCAGGCCAAAGTATCCCCAAGGATTGTAATTAGCTGACGTTCCTTGTGGACACTCACTACAGCCAAGGGTTGAGCACCGGCGCATTTGGGCCAAGCTGTGGGTAACAGCGTAGCGAGTCCCTGGGGTCGGCTGACTCCTTCTGAGCACTTATGTAGCCCCCAGGGATGTGTGCGAGGTGGGTGGCAAAGTCCACTTGCAAACAGAGATGGCCAACCTGTGACAAGAACAAAACACCTGGAGGACCAGGTTTCTATCCCAGCCGGTAATTGAAATCCTAGCTTGGGGCTGCCTGCCACCCCTTGACTCCTCCGAGCGGCCTTTGGACCTCTTCTTTCTGGACTGAGCCAACCCTTGTGGAGAGCAATTTTGATGTCATTGCCTAAGGCTGGGACACGGGCAGAGATTCTGGCCTTTGCCAAGCGCCAAGTGAGAAATATGGGTGTTGCTGCCAAGTAAATTGGCTCAACTTCCGAGGGCACACAATCACCTTTGTGGCAGTTGTCTTTTCATCATGGCCCACAGTCCCACCTAAGGAGAGAAGAGGAGGGACTGAGAGAGGAGGGCTGGTGACAGAAGTGGCTTGCCGCAGTCCACAGGGAATGAAGCCCTTGTCCTGCAGCCCCTCTAAAGTTCGATCAAGCCTTGTTATCCATGGCCACTTTCTGGGGAAGAGCCTCTTCAATTGCAAGGAGGCTGAGAGATGGCGGTACCTTGGTGCCAAGGTGCCCTCAGGCCAATCCGAGTCAAGAGTCACCACGTCGCATGGAACCCAGGTTGGCCAGTAGCAGTTGAGCTTGGGAAGACCAGGGGAGGCGCTCACAGAAGGCTGCGTTGGCGCTGGATCTTAAAGGCTGTTGCTGAGCATTCAGGGCTGGCTACACAGTTTGCAGAGCCCCTTGCAAAAGGAAAACGAGGGGTCCCTTGTTCAAACCACAGGACACAGGTGCCGATAAAAGCACTAAAATATCAAGCTTGGCCCTTTCTTCTGTGAGCTCTCTGTCAGCTTGTCCTAGAGTTCTTCATTTGTTATTTAATGCCATTCTAAGTCAAGAATAAAATGTTAAAGTGTTAGCAGGAAATTTTGCTGTTCATCTTTACATTGCAAATTGCCAGTTTTAAATGCATCTTTAAGAGTGTCACACTTGTGTGCAGAATACTGACAATGCCACAGTCTGTGTTTCGTAGCTCATACAGGACGATGTATTTCTTTCTAACCAGAACAGTGGAAAGGCTGCACAAAGTGAACCCAGCTGCTTTCATTTTCCTTCTTGCTATGTGCACATTCTACCCACACTCTCTTTGGCTTGCCGGTAAGTAAGGGGGAATTGCAAGGAAGAGGAACTTCGGGCCGCCCTGGCTTTCCTTCTCTGTCATCATATTCAGCATACATGGCTGGCCACTACAGCAAAGTAACATGACTAAGAAAGGAGATGAGAGGGTGCCTTGGCCGTTCACGTTTCTCAGCGAACCATCGCCCTTCTGCCTGCGACTTCTTGCAGCAAGTTGTGCTTCAAACGGAAAGTGGGGGCCATCAGCACCCCTGCTTGCTCAGGGGTAGACTATCATGTTTACCTTGCCCTGGCTTTGAGTCTTGCTGAACCCCCACACATCGTGGGCCCAGTGGGACCCTGTGTCCCCAGGGCATTGCCAATGCCAGGTTCCAAGGGGGCAGCAAGGAACAGCCAACACGCACATTGCATGGCATCTCCTCTGCTCGTGCACAGGCTCCACTGGGCCGTTGGCCTTCACTTAAAAGCACAGGTAGAAAGATTACATTCTTAAGAATTCCAGGACAGCAAGATGGCACATTAAGCCCAGGGCAGGGCCCTTCAGAGTGTGGGGCCCTGTGCGACCACAAGGTCACCGCCCCCCAAGCCTGCCCTGGGAGTATGTGGAACAAGGTACACCACCTTTTCCGTTTCAGTCTCCAACTCAGCAAATCATATTCTGGAACAATCATGTTAGTCAACCTCTTTCAGGTTACAAAAAAAGAGAGCTAGGCTTGGGTCGCCACACGGAAGAGAAATTACTCAGGAGAGCGACACAGAGAGGGAAGGGGTCCTCTCAGGATCAAGGACTAACTGCAGCCATATCGACTCCAGCAGGGATTTTTTTAAAAAATTTATTTTTTATTTCTTTCTCTCCCCTTCCCCACCTCCCCCCAGTTGTCTGCTCTCTGTGTCCATTTGCTGTGTGTTCTTCTGTGACTGCTTCTATCCTTATCAGTGGCACTGGGAATCTGTGTTTCTTTTTGTTGCGTCATCTTGCTGTGTCAGCTCTCCGTGTGTGCGGCTACACTCCTGGGCAGGCTGCACTTTCTTTCGCACTGGGCGGCTCTCCTTACGGGGCGCACTCCTTGCCCGTGGGGCTCCCCTACGCGGGGGACACCCCTGCGTGGCACGGCACTCCTTGCGCGCATCAGCACTGCACATGGGCCAGCTCCACACGGGTCAAGGAGGCCCGGGGTTTGAACCACGGACCTCCCTGTGGTAGGCGGACACCCTAACCACTGGGCCAAGTCCGCTTGCCTCCAGCAGGTCTTGAGCCTTGCTTTCCTTCCGACTCTGCCTCTGCTGCTGCTGCTGCCCCCACCCAGCTTCTTTCGCTTCCTGCTCTTCTCTTCCTCAAGACTCCTGCTTACTTAAGGTGCCGACCTACTTCTTTCTCTAAATGTGGCTCAGCTTCTGAACCTTCATATAGTTTGTGTCTCCTCTTCAAACCTGGCAAAGCAAAGGCACAGCTTAAAAGGATTCATTGCTATCTAGCATAAGCAGTCCCTTTGGGGCAGAGTTCCTCTGCCCGTAGTGGCCAGTTTATGGCAGGTGCCTTTTTTCTTCAGCTATTGATCTGGTTCACTTGGTTAAAGTGGAAGCAATGGGGTCAAACGGTAAAAGCCATCTAGGAACAAGGTGCTGCTTCCAGACCCTTTGTTCGGAAAATGGCCATGGGCCTGAGGATTAGCCAGGTCTCTCCAACTCATTACTTCCTACTTTTAATTCTCACTTTGGAAAGACTTTGATCTTGCCTTATTTTTTAAGGAAAGTGTATCAGTCAGGGTTCACTTGGAGAAACAGAGCCAGCAGGAGATGAGTATCAAGAGATCTTATTGCATGGATGTATCATGATGATGGGAGTGAGTGTTGCTGGGGGGGAGTGGTGGAGTGGGGGTGGTGGGGTTGAATGGGACCTCATATTGTTTTTTTAATGTAATATTTTTATAAAATCAATTAAAAAATAGATAATAAAAAAAAAGAGAGATCTTATTGCAAAGAATGAGTATACACAACGATGGAGGCTGGCTAGAAAAGTGCACAATCTGTAGGGCAGGGGCCATCAGGAAGGGCAGGCTGGAACTGAAGCTACTGTCCAGAGGTGGAATTTCTACCTGAGCGGAGCCTCTATTCTCCTTTGATAGTTTTTCAGCTGATTAAATCAGGCCCACCCAGGTTATCAAGGTTAATCTTCCTTTACTTAAGGTCAACCAGTTATGGACTTTAATTGCATCTATAAAATCCCATTGCATCATCTAAACACCTAGGTAAGTGTTTAATTGAATAACTGATTATGGCCTAGTCAAGTTGACACATTAAACCAGCCTTTGCAGAGGCCTTCATTCCCAGGGTGTCAGATTCATCATTTCTGCTTTTAGTCAAACTGTCAGTTCTTAATGTTTTATTATGTAGTTAGTAAAAAGGATATTTTGAAAACCAAATGTTGTATAACAAAAAAAAATTTTGTTAAAAATTAAAGAGCCAACATAAACAAAAACATAATAAAATAATTAAGGAGCCTTCAGCCCTCACCTTCTGACTTCACCTATTGTCTTTATTATTTTGCACATAGGTTTCTCATTAAATGCCTACCATAAGGGACAGATTGACCCTAGCCATGGACTCTCCCAGAAAGCAATCTTTGTGCCATATCAAAGATGGCTTTTCTTACCAAAATATATGTACTTTTCTTTTGCCTTAAATCTCGAGGCCAGGAGTCAGCAACCTTTTTCTGTGCAAGGGAAGATAGTTAACAATTATTTGTGCAGGCCACGCGGTCTCTGTGGTAACACAACTCAGCTCTGCCATTGTAGTGTGAAAGCAGCCATAGACAATATATAAACAAATGAGTGGAACTGGGTTCCAATAGAACTTCAGTTACAAAAGCTGGCGAATGGGGGATGGATTTGGCCCAGGGACTGTAGTTTGCCAAGCCCTGCCCTAGAGCATCATGCATTTGAGTCCATGCTCATCTTCTTCATTCACTAATTGCTAAGTCTTCAAAAGACTCCCATGAAATGGGAGCTACCACATCATTTATATACAAAAAAATTAGGGCAGAGATTGCCAAAGTGACTTTTCTGAGGTTCCACCCTAGGTCATACAGGGAGCTAAAAATGGACCCTAGAACGCCTTGTTTGCCTACTTGTTGCCAGAAAGCTCTATGATGTGTCTTCTGTCAGCAAGTATGATATGCATGACCTACCTCTAAAATTGGAGCAATATGGTCAATATCCGGAAGAGAAGGAAAACTTTTCATGTGCAAGTGCTGTGACTCCCCGCTTCCTTGTGGTGGGTGCTCAGGGGGTGGAAGTCTGCTGATCACAGGGTTTGCAGCTGCTCCCCACCTCCACCCAGCACCTTGGAGGGAGCGGGATGGGGGGGAGAGGAAGTGATTGCAATGGGCAGCCCAGTCACAAAGGAATGCCGAACACAAGTGCAAATAATTATTAGGGAGGTGAAAATTACATAGCAACTTGTGCTAACTAATGGTCTACTGAGAAACAGCCCCATTGTACTTTCAAAAAGTTAATTGTCCATAGCATCTTGAAGAAACTCTGTTCATTATCCTTGCGGAATTTTATAAAGCTGCAAGATGAAGGTCCCCAACCCTTTTGTGGTGATGTTCTGTTCTAGGCGATTCTCTCAGCCTCCATGATGCCAGCCTCCTTCTTTTGCTCTGAGCTCACTGGAGATACCTTCTCATGTCTCCTCTTCTGGTTCTTTCTCTTTTTGCTCAACATTTAAACTTCAGATTCCCATATTATCAAGCCAGTATTTCCATTTAAAACCCACAAAAAAATAAAAAGGCTATATGAGTTTAAATATGGGGGGTTTTTTTGGTCCAAAAACTGCTAGAGACTCGTGTCTATTCCCATACAGGAGATAAAGGAGATTAACTGGAGATGGTTTACACTGCCTAGAATATTGCCTGGGAAATAGCACTTAATAAATATTGGTTGAAGAAATATTTATATGTATACAGTACATGTATGAGTGAATGGATAGATGGAGTGGTGGCTGGATGACCTTTTCTGAAGCGTTATATTTATAGCAGGTCATTAGAGAAGGTACTGGCATATAAATCAGTGACCTGAAATTCTCTCTCCTCACCTTGCTGATGGAGATATTTCACTACCAGAAATCAGGTATTTAGGTAAAGTTCACATATCCTAATAATACACTGAAGGTCCATCGAAGCCTTGTATTGATCCATATTTTAGTGTGACTGTTTTATCAGATCTCCAAAATTTCTAATGCAATGAAGGTATCTTTTGGGGGGAGGGTAGCATGATGGCCATGTATCCCCACAATGAGTGGCATAGAATCAGAAAGTGAGAGAAATTAGAGAAAAAAGGCTTGGACTGGGATCCCAGCTCTTCTCCATACTAGCTATGCGATGGTGGGTAATCAGGATACTGGGACCTCACTTTTCTGGTTATAAAACAATGTGTTAGGACTAGAAAACTGTGTCAGCTGGGAACCATCTGAGTTATGAGCAAGAATTTAGCTTACACAATAAGAAGAATTTGGTTTCTGTACCTAAAAAGTAAGTAGTAAAACTTTCACAACCAAGAGGAGTCTAGGGTGACACAAGGACTTGGTCAGATCCTGGAACAGGAGAACATTAGGTCAAAAGTAAGAAAGTCTGAAAAAAGTGTGAACTTTGATAACCATCTATCAATATTGGCGCATTCACTGTGATAGACGTGCCATACTAAGGTAAGATGTAAACAATGCAGAAAACCAGGTGATGGACGTACAGGGACTCTCTGTACTATCTTTTCGAATCTTCTGGAAATCTGAAACTGTTCTAAAATAAAAAGAGTATTTTTAAAAGTCTAAAGGAAGTGGCAGGGCTCTGTGCCATTTCTCTGGGCTCCCTCCTCTCAGCTTCCCTCTTCCTGAAGTCCTTATACCCACCCATCCAGAAGAGCAAGAGAGTCTGGGTTCTTGCTCATTGGACTTGGCAAAGGCCAGACACCCAGACCTGAACCAATCACTGGGGTCAGGAGGATAGGAGGAGGTGACTGGATTAAGCCATAAAGGGGTCACCCCCAAAGTGGGAGTGGAACTGATCCCATTCAGACCCCTTGGGAGAGAGGTAGTTTCCCAAAGGGGAGCATTTTATGTAAAGGGCCAGATAGTAAATATTTTAGGCTAGAGACATTAACTAAATAGATGGGCATGCTGTGTTCCAATGAAATGTTACTGATACTGAAATGTGATGTTCGTATAATTTTCATGAGTCATGAAATAGTATTCTTTTGTTGATTTTTTGGAACCATTTTAAAATGTGAAAAACATTCTCGGCTCACTAGTGGCTGGTTAGAGTTGGCAGATCCCTGCTCTAGAGAATCGCTCCAAATGCCTTTCACCTCAGTGATTTCTTTCCTTCTTGTTTTTACCTGGATCACCTTCATTCCTCCTGTCATCACTACTTGCAAAGGGTTGACCCCCAGGTGATGTGTTTGCTCAAAATCTTGCTCCGTTTTTGACTTACAGCAAGGCATTTGGAAGGTCGTGCAATCTTTTCCTTCTCCCTGGTACACTGAATTATCATAATAACTCGTTGACCATCGAACGCTTGGGAAACACAGAACAGTACCCTGTTAAATATTAAAGATAATGATTCTTCCCCTCTGCCATTATTGGAAATTAAAGACACGCCTTTAACTCTGCAGGTACAATTTATAGAGTTAGGTGAAAACTCTGTCATGTTGCTAAGCAATTGTTCTTCTATTTTAGTTCACCTTTAGTGGTGACTTTTTTCCTAGCTTAAATATTTAGTAGATTTGAGCTATATTCAGAATGATATACTTCTTAAAGCTTTTATTTCCCAGTCATTGGGCAGAGTGTCATTATGTAAATAATTGAAGTAAATGTTCAAAATGTGGGTGTAAAGATCTTCAGGGTCAGATGATGACCCTGGGAAGAGAGAGAGAGAGGCGGTGGAGCTGAACAAGAAGGAAGAGAGGGAGGATAAAGCCAAGGAAGCTTTTAAATTTCTGTAAGGAGCAAGTTTGGCTGGCTCTCTAGAGAAAGATGAAAAGTCAACAGGCTTGTGCAAAAGTAAAATTCAGTGGAATAGCATGGAGCCAGAGGAGGGTAATGATCTCTTTTAAAACTAAAATGGGCAACTGTGGAATGATTTGGTCATAGGTACTTTATCAGCCTTTGAATTTAAATCCAAATACCTTTAGTGCACATAAAACTTTGTTTTATTTGTTCAGTGTCTGGTTATGGCCTGCCTACTTCTTACAAAAATATCTGAGTCTCAACTAGCCTGTGGTGCCGTTATGTGAATTACAAAAGGCATCTCTTTGGGGCAGTTGCATCCCAGCCAGTGGCATCTTTGTGCTAAGTTTCTGGACTCTGGAGAGGGCTGGATTTCGACCCCCATTTGGCTTCTTGGTCAGGCTCCCTGCACATCCCTTCCCAGCCACCTGAGCGGTGACTCATGATAAATAAAGGATGCTTCTGATTGGGTGGCGGTGGGTTTGAGTTGCTGACCCTCAAGTGGAATTTCCAAATGTGTTCAAATGGCCATTTAGGGGACAGGTCTGTGAAGGACCAGGTAAAACTCACCAGCATTGACAGTGATGCATAAAGGAATGAGGATTCATTTGTCCAGCTGTTCACAAAACCAAACCATCCTATATAACAATAAACTATCATTTATAAACTCCAGAACTTTATTATAGCAACCACGTTGATGGCAAGATTCTGAAATGCCTAGTGTACAACCTTGGCCTGGTGCGCTGTCACAAGGCGGGTGTCATGCCCCACTGAAGTAATCCACTCAAAGGGCCCCACACCCACTGGAATGGATTAGACTAAGAACATGGTCTTTTCTGGGATCCACAAAAAGCTTCAAACTGTTACAGACAATTTTAAATTAATCGTTTTTTATTGGAAAAGTAAACTATGATATAGAAATTGTGATACAGCTATAAAGTGGATCCTGCAAAGCGGTCACAACAGATGTCTTGGAGGTACAAGTTTAAATATTTCAACATTGAAAATTCTCAAAAATATAATGCTGGGTGGAAAAAATAAATTGCAAAAGGATGTTAAGGATATGATGCCATCTTTAAAGTTTTAAAACAAGCAAAAAATATATACTGAGTGTAGATAGCTATACCTATAATGAAAATCTGGAACATTCAGAGAAATAAGAAACACTGAAATCAAAATTGAGGCTGTTTCTAGGAAAGGAACAAGAGGAATAGATTTGTAGACTGTATTTGTAAAATTTTAGCTCTATAATTGAATGGTGGATGCTTGCTTCTATTATAAACTCTCCTTTTTCAAACAATTTTATTGAGGCATAACTTAAATACCATAAAATTCACTTGTTTTGCCTGTACAATGCAATACCTTTTTGTAAATTTACAGTTTTACAACCATTACCACAATCTAATTTTAGAACTTATTTATCACCCCCAAAAAAAATCTCAGGGCCAACTGCGGTCATTCCTTGTTCTCACCTCCAACCCCACATATCCACTAGCCTACTTTCTGTCTCTATGGATTTGCCTATTCTGGACATTTCACATCAATGGAATCATACAATATTGATGTTTTGTGCCTGACTTCTTTCACTTAGCATCATGTCCCCAAGATTCATCCATGTTGTAGCACATATTAATACTTTATTCCTTTTTATTGCCAAATAGTATTCTGTTGTATGGATATGCCACATTTTGTTTCTCCGTTCATCAGATGATGGACATTTGGGTTAGCTGCATTGTAATGAACATTTATGTACAAGTCTTTGTGTGTGAAAATACTCTTTTCTTTCTCTCCGGTAGATAACTAAGAGTGTAAGAGTGGAATTGCTGGATCATATGGTAAATTTATGCTTAACTTTTAAAGAAACTGCTGAGCTGTTTTCCATTTTCCCTTCTCATCAGCAGTGTGTAAGGGTTCCAATTTCTCCACATTCTCAACAGCACTCATAATATGTCTTTTTGATTTATAGCCATCCTAGTGGGCGTGAATTGGTAACTCATTGTGGCTTCGATTTGCATCTCCCTGATGGCCAAAGAGGTTGACTACCGTTCCATGTGCCTATCGACCACTTGCCTATCTTCTGTGGAGAAATGTCTACTCAAGTCTTTTACCCATTTTTAAATTGGGTGATTTATCTTCTCATTAGTAAGTTTGTTAGAGTTCGGTACATATTCTGGATAAAATATCTCTATTTTGTTATTTCCTGAAATATTTTGTAATACTTTTTTCCCTCAGTTTCCGAGGGCTCCAAGGGAGGTAATTTAAAGTTTGAGGGCCTTCGAAGGGCCTCCTCGCAGGAGCAGCACTGATTAACAGTTCCCACAAGCAAAGAACCCTCTACACGTACCCCTGCTGCGTTCGTTCCCCTTGTGTGACCAATTCATCAAAGTAGAGTTCGTCTGTGTCATTCTCCCCAAGAGCAAGAGCTGAGTGCAGTCTGACTTTAGCATCATCTGCCCTGAATTTTAAGTTAAAGCACCTTCAGTAATAATATTTGCTCCTGAAATCCAGAGCAGCCAGAGTGAGTGACAGAAACCTATAATGAGAGCCTCTCCCGGGGTATTAGTCCTAATACATGCACAGGTTTGCCTCTTCGTTCCCCAAGAGCCCCTTGGGGCACGCAGCATTGTTAGCAGTCTACTTGATAGAGTTCTGAAACTGCTGACTATAGAAAAGTCCAGTTCTAAGGGACTTGAGAGTCTTCCTAATGTCAGTTCCACTCACCACACGTCTCCCTTTCGATCCTTTTCCCTTTGCCCTCCAGTGCCAACCTTCATAGTACATTCTCTAAATCTTCCTCTTGGTGAGCAGCAGCCATCTGGCAGTCAAATGAGCATTAAAAATGCCTTTGACAGCATGGTGGAAATCGTAACTCACGAGGCGCCTTGGGTTTCCAAGACACATAATTGATGGGTGACAACAGAAAGGTTTTTAAATGCCTGAAGAAATTATCATTTGAGAAAACAGTCTGATTCCCCTACTAAGCCAAAAAGATGTCTTATGCTTTAAAATAATATTGTTGTCTTGTCCATCAGTGCACATATTATCAAGAGGAATCACTTAGAGGTGGTGCTTGTTAAATTCCTCATCTTTGACAATACAGTCCATCATAAGATTCCCAGGAGCCTGAGTTCTAGAATTAGAAACTGAAAAAGTAAGAAGGAATGTGTGTATTTATCTTCAGTATGTCTTCATCTGCTATATCCAATCAGCTTCATGATTGGATCATATAAACGAGATTGAATTTTGGAAAGTTGTAAAAGAAAAAAATCATGCCAGCCTTGAAGAAAAGAATGCCTTTAGTCAATCAGTTTGCCTTCTAGATTGTAAACTTGTAATCAGTCAATCCTTGGAGGAATTAATATCCTTCAAGTGTCTGAGGCAGCCCCCCATACCTCCAGGTGCTTAACGAAAGTCGTTGCTGATTTTTCAACTGCTGGAAAATGCCACATTTGTGGCTTCTTTCTGGCTGAGTCCTCACCTAGAGAAGTCACTAGAGGTGTTTCCAGTTACAGCATCTGGTATTTGGCCTCACTTCTTCCTCTGTTAATTGACGTTTGTTTATTTTATTTGGCACTCCTTCTGTTACTGCAAATGATCCTTGTTAATCCTTTGGGTTTAGGGCTTGCAATATTAGTTGGTCCACACCCAAAATCAGAGATATCTGAGTTACAGTTATTTTTTGGTGTTCCTTCTTTGTGAAGCACAAGCAAATCACCATGTCCTTGGGTTTGGGTTTACTTGGCTTTGCACTTCTGAGAACTCCTCCACCTAGTAGCAACATCCTTCTCCCATCTTAAATATCTTTTCTGCATGGCAATCAGATATGGACAAAAGTATAATATGTATTGGATCAACACACCTGAAATACCTATGCAAAGCTTAGTTCATTATTATCTGGAAGTCAACCACCATAAAGCATGTACTCTACTAGTAAAACTTCCTTATACAGCAGAGATGCTGTGGTTGGAATTTTTCCCAAGGTGTTAGATGAGGCTTCTCAAATTTTCATTCCAAGGAAATTTTAAAACAGAAGAAATCTTGGCTTAGTGGGAAAATTGTACTGTTCTTTCATACAGTAACTTCTTCTGGCATTTTAAAACCTTTCCATCATCACCCATCGACCAATCAATCAAGAGGGATTTACTGGGCAACTACCATATGCATGCCAGTTGATGCATTAGGTACCATGAGAAATGGAAAAAAAAATGTGGCCCTGATTTCAAGGACCACATTGAAATTTAACCACATTATATTTGTTTATCTATTCATTTATTTGTTCTTTTTTCAACCACCATTTACTACATATCCACGTGTGCCAGGCACATAATCTAGTTGATGCAGAGTAAGTATAACAAAAAATCTAAGAGCTGATCAGAGATGGAACAAAGCCTCCAGGAGGAAGTAGCTGGCATCTGGTTGACCTGAGATATCTTGTCTCCCTCACAGTAGTCAGTCTTCTGGCAGCTTCTCCTACCTCTAATGTGGTTACAAGGCCTCTAGAGCCTGATCCAGCCTGCACCAAACTCCTCACCTTGGGAACCCTTGCCAGGGTTTGAAGAAAGATAGCAGCTTTGCTAAGTTTAAGCAGAAGACTCCTCTTTGAAGTATCTTAACCTTTGTTCCAAGGGAGTTATTATTTACAGCATAAATGTGCTCAGTATAATAATCACTGTCTGGAGTCCTTAAATAAATCTCACTTTTTCATGTTTAACTCAGTGTCCGAGATCATCCATACCCATATTTGATCACTATTATTTATCTCCCTGACTGGTTTTCTCATTGGATTAGTTATCTATTGCTGTGTAACAAACTACCCTAAAGCTTAGTGACTTAAAGCAATATACATTCATTGTCTCACAGTGTGTGGGGGTCAGGAACATGGGCATGAGTAGCTGCGGTGTCTGCCACTGGGTCTCTTACAAGGCCACATTGAGTTGCTGTCAGGGACTGGGATCTCATTTTGAAATTTAGACTGCAGAAGGATCCACTCTATGGTTGTTGGTAGTACTCATTTGCTAATGGGATGGTGGACTAAGGGCCTCAGCTCCTCATTGGCTGTTGACAGGAGGTTGCCCACAGTTCCTTGCCATGCCGGCCTCCCTAACACGGCCACTTACATCATCAAAATATGCAAGACAAGAAGGCCACAGAACCTGCTAGCAGGATGGAAATCATTTTTCTAATCTAATCACAAGAGTGCTATCTCCTCAATGTTGCTGTATTGTATGGGTTACAAGCAAATTACTCAAGGGGAAGAGATTACACAAAGCTGTAAATACCAGGAGATGGGAATCATTGGGGTCCATCCTAGAAGCTACCTTCCATATGCATAATTATTCTATTCAGCAGACATTTATCAATCACGAAGACATGTTTGTTACTAGTGTTACTGAGCAAAGGCTCATGCCTAATGTGCACAAAAGTCAATGCCATGACATTGGGATTTCGAGGAAAGAAAGTACTTAATGCAAGTTGACTGGCATGGCAACAGGAGCCCCTGACTCAAATCTGTCTCCCTGAGTCTAAAGGGCTTAAGGTTTTAATGGGATTCAAACAAGGGGAGTCAGAATTGTTACCGAGCAGTGTTACCAATCACTCAGTTAACATATGATAGCAATACCAAGCAAATGAATGGAACTAAGTTAAAGTAACCATCACAATAACAAGTAAAACCACTGTAGTCAGTGGTTACACTAGGGTGCAGCTATGATTCATAACCAGCCCTTGTCTTCAAGGTGTTCACAATCTGCTTGGGAACGGGGGGGCGGGGAAAGAGAGAGAAACAAATAAGAAATAAATCTTTTCTAAAAAATTCCCAATTATAAGATAGAAAATCTTTTATAATAGAGACAGGTTCAAAACTGAAGAATAACATGGAAGAGAAGGATGCCTTTGTTCCAGCTAGGAATGCCATTTTCTCTCACAGTTAAAAACAAACTTAATGTCACTTCTTCTGTGGAGCCTTCGCTGACATTCTTATTTTCTCCCAACTCCATTCCCAGAAAAAGTAACGTTTGACTGGTCGTTGTCCTCAGTTCCTGGGGAAGCAAAGTTTGACAGTGGAAAGGGGTAGGAGAGCACATAGAAAATTACCAGCTTTCTCCTTTATGATAATCCATGGCTTTGATAGTATTCATTAGGAATTTGTTATTTCATCCATTTCGACAAACTTCAAGAAAAGAGAGTTTCTTCCGAAAGCAAACTGATTCTTTATGCAAATCATGTCAACATTTTAGAAACCTTTTAGATTGCTCAGCACTTTATCCTGAAACATTATGTAAGGCAACCAACCATTCTGGCCACCGAAGTAATTTAGCATCCCTTGAATTTCAATTAGAGACAGGAAAGGAATATTGAATTTCTTGCCTCAGAATCTCAAATCAGAAAGCTCCTCCCCTTTTAAAAGCCCTGGCAAGTGGGGGCTCGGCCTGGCAAGGGCAGGGACTGGATGGGGGACCTCCTCTGTGCTGCCACAGACCTGTGCTTCCTCCACTGTGGCCTTTACCCCCAGGCCTCCATTCCTTGGTCTGTTAAATGGGAATAATCACACCTACCTTGAATAGTTCTTATTAAATGAGGACATGGAAATAAGATACAAAGCACCATGAAAATGCCAGTTGCTGGGAAACGGACTTGGGCCCAGTGGTTAGGGCGTCCGTCTACCATATGGGAGGTCTGCGGTTCAAACCCCGGGCCTCCTCGACCCGTGTGGAGCTGGCCATGCGCAGCGCTGATGCGCGCAAGGAGTGCCGTGCCACGCAAGGGTGTCCCCCGCGTGGGGGAGCCCCACGCGCAAGGAGTGCGCCCGTGAGGAAAGCCGCCCAGCGTGAAAAGAAAGAGCAGCCTGCCCAGGAATGGCGCCGTCCACACTTCCCGTGCCGCTGACGACAACAGAAGCGGACAAAGAAACAAGACGCAGCAAATAGACACCAAGAACAGACAACCAGGGGAGGGGGGGAAATTAAATAATAAATAAATAAATCTTTAAAAAAAAAATGCCAGTTGCTGGCATATTAATAAAAAGAAAAAAATTCCCACCCTTTATGCCCTACACCAAACTTACCACAACATGGCTCAACTATACTTCTTGACAGTTCTCAGGTTTCCTGGACATCAGATTTTCCGAAGCAGTACTTCTCAAACTTTGAATTGCGCCAACTGGAGATTTGGTGAAAACGCAGAGTCTGATTTTGTAGGTCTAGGATGGGCCTTGAGAGTCAGCGTTTCTACCAGCCCCCAGGTGATGCCAGTGCTGGGATCCACGGACCACACTCTGAGTGGCAGGGATCTTAAGGCATAATTCAGTGTTGGTGCCTTAACTGACATCACTATTGTTGTTGACACAGGTAGGTTGTCAGCTGCCGTTCAATCCAGAATTTCATTTACCTCCTGCCCTTGTTCAAAGCCTCCCTGAGTGATCTGATATTATCTATCTCTTCCCTGATGCTTCCAGCTCCTCCGACTTAATAATAATTTGCAGGGGTAGCTCTAACATGCTGTCTTTCCCCTCCTCCAGATCTCTAATGAAGCTGTCAGATCTGACCTTCTCACCACTCCCTTCTGCTCACCCTCACCATTTCTTAGCTTAACGCATTGTTCGCAGCCCTTAGATTTAGTCTTTCGGCTTTTGTTCCTTAAAGTCTTCAAACACAATCGATTAAGGTTCACAGGTTAGGGATTGAGTTCATCTTTTGAGTAAGAATTTGGGATCTGATCACTTGTGGTGTTTGGGAGGTTAGCAATGTATGTGTAACAAAAACAAATGAGAAAAGCTGTCATCCTGGGTCTCGGGAGTGACAGCTTAGCTGGGGACAAGGCAGCTCAAGTCTCAGCCCTCCTGCTAAACAATCGCATGACCTTGAGGAAACTGCTTACCCTACCTGAGGCAATGTCTTATCAACTGTAAAGCCATACATTAAATTTAGGTGATCTCTACGGTCTGTTAAAATGAATTATGTAGAAGCCAATTTAGCTTCATATCCTCGTTATATGTTTGAACTAAACTAGAGGTTCCTAACGTGAAGCCCATGGATCTCCAGTGACTCTGTGGGGAGTTGTGAACTTGGATGAGGGAAATTTACATCTTTATTTTCACTGCCCCCTGATTGACATTGAGCATTTTCTTCAATCAGAAACGTTAAACAACAGACTAGTGTAGCATTTGCAGTGCCTGTGACTTGGTCACCACTTAAAAACCACCAAAGTACTTTATATCACATTACAATTTTTGTAGATATCAAAGTATCATTGCCATTTGTCACTACTTCGACATTTTGGTGTTTATTAGATCTGCCACTATGTCTTGTGCTAAATGAAGAAGCACATCTATCTCTATAGCATGGTGGTTGTCAACAGTGAGTGATTTTGCCCCCCAGAGGACGTTTGCCAATGTTTGGAGACATTTTTGGTACGACTGGCATTGGCATCTAGTGGGCAGAGGCCAGAGAAGCTGTTAAACATCCTCCAGTGCACAGGACAGTCCCCATAGCAAAGAACGATCCCATCCAAAACGCCGACTGTGCCCAGGCACAGAAACCCTGCTACAGCCTTTTAGAATAATATTTTGATAACTATATTTTAATAAAATCTATTTTCTTTGTAATCCTATATATTTATTTTATTTCATGCAGTGACAAACATTATTCTGAGAAGGAATCCCATGGCCAGAGGGTCCAAGGCACGAAACATGTTTTTAAAAAACCCTGAATAACGGAATGACTGAATCACTGGGAGGTTTCAAACGCCATTTAAATTCAGACCTTTGGTTTAAAGACCAGGAAACTGGTCCCTGGCTCCCTAAGGCACTGTAACACAAGGAAAAGAGCATGGTTGTTGGAGTCGGAGACTGTGAGATTCAAACGCCAGCTCCACACTTAGGGCTTGTAAGACTTTGGCCAAATCATTTCACTTCTCTTGAGGTCAGTTCCCTCATCTGCAAAATGGGTAAATAGTCCTTCACTTAGAGCAGAGGCCAGCAAACTACTACCCGTGGGCCAAATCCAGTAGTCTGCCTGGTTGTGTTAATAAAGTTTTATTGGAACACAGCCATGCCCATTTGTTTACCAATTGTCCACAGCTGCTTTCCCACTATCACGGCAGAGGTGAGTTACAGCATGAACCTTACTGCCCACCAAGCACAAACTATTTACTAGCTGGTCCTTTACAGAAAAAGTTTGCTGACCTCTGACTTCAAGTGTAGCTGTAAGGTTAAAGTAAAATAAAACGCGTAAAGATCTAGCTCATTGTCTGGTATGGAGTCAACTCTATATAAATGTAGCCCATTCACCCCCTTCAAATGAGAATGACTTTTGTGGGATGACAAGACATTGTTCTAAGTCCAAAGAACATAGTTTCTTTGAACTGGAGAGGAATCTAACAGTCAGAAAATATATGAGGAGTAAGGTAGCTTTATAAATATGTCCTGAAGGTGTTCAAATAAGTGTGTAGTGTATTTAAATATCTTGCATTATTTTCCAGAAGGACTTGAGATGACTTCAAACCCAGAAAAGAGCAATGTATTTAATTTTCTCAATTGTCTGGAAAAGGCAGTAAATATGGTAAAAAGTGAGCATAGTGCCTGTAATTGAGCTTTATTCTCAGCGTTGAGCTTCCAAGTAGCTGTGGTAACAAAGAAAACATGAAAAATTGTGCAACACCTATTATCAGAAGAAAAGAATGTCCATCTAGATAGCCTATTAATGAAAGGTTTTTATCATGATACAAATTTTAACAAGAATCACTCACATAGATCTTTATGGACAGGGTTTAGAATTTAAAAAATAATCATCGACACTAACAGAAGAAATGACTTTTGAGAACCTAATGAGCTTTCCTGCCCTTGCCACCTGTTAAACCCCTTTGATAAAGGCAGAGGGTGGAAGTGCTTCAGCTGGTGGAATAGAACAGCTCTGGAAAGTAAAATGTCCATGAATGCATTTAACACTGCAATGCAATTCTATGAGTTACAGAGAGTGATCGAAGAGATTTGTGGGTTTTTTTTAAAGCACTTTTATTGAGATATATTCACATACCATACATGCTATCCAAAGTGTAGAGTCAATGGCTTTAAGTATAGTCACAGGGTTGTGCATTTATCACCACAGATGTTTTTAGAACAATTTCATTACTCCAAAAAGAAAAACTCCACACCCCTTAGCAGTCACCTCTCAATCCCTCTTTCCGCAGTCCTACATAACCACTAATGTAATTCCATCTTCATACATCGATTTGTATGTATATTTTATATAAGTGGAATCATATAATATGTAGTGCTTTGGTTTAGTTTTGCCTGATATTAACATCTTATAACATTAACATATATAACATTTGTTCAGTTTCAAAGAAAAACAGTCTTATATATGTAATATGACCCATATTCATATTTCACGTGAGGTTTTACTATGCTCTGTGGTTCCATGTTAATTTTGACTTCTGGGAAGAAGGCAGCATATTCGCGAATTGGATCATTAAAATGACTAAAAATACTCATTCCTCTGTAAACTAATGCTGGGAACATTTATAAAGAGAAGAGTCCATAGCAGGGCAGGGATTAGGGAGAGGCAAATGAAGTGAGTCATGCAAATGCAGGGTTGGGTCCTGCTTTTATTTAAAATCTTGATATATTGTTCCTCATGGAATTTTGCATTAATTTTTATTTTTAAAAATATTTTATTGAAATATCATTTATCTGGATTGCCAAGTTTTTGACCCTTCCTTAACTGATGTGCCCGAGGAAAAGGGCTCATTCATCTCTCCTATTGCTGGCCCTGACCCACATCCATGCTACTAGGAAATAATTGCCATAAAAATCTCCTTGCTTAGGAAGGATCTCTCCCCAGAATTACAGGATTCACTTTACAGGATGGTCGCCACCTTCTACACGTTGATATAAGGTCTTCATGCTTCTAAGGGCCCCTTTATTCATAGAAAATACTATTCAGGGGTGTGTCTTATTCAAATAATTAGCATTCAATGTATTAAAATGACAAATCCCAAACTTGTTTTTCTCCAACTTTTAAGTTCAGTTTTGGAGTCCAGCTTATTTTAGCAATGCATTTTAAGGGACCTGTGATGGTTAGGCTCATGTGTCAATTTGACCAGGTAACAGTGCCCAGTTTTCTAGTCAAGAAAGCACTGGGATAATTGTAATTCAAGGGCATTTCATGGACTTTAATCATCAGTGAGTTGATTGCATAGATGGCTGATTACATCTACAATCAACCGAGGAGCTTGCCATTAGCAATGAATGACGTCTCATCCAGTCAGTTAAAGGCCTTGAAAGGGGAAGTGATTTCAGCATTCAGAGAGAGAATTCCCATCTCTACTTCAAACAGCCAGCGTCTCCTGGGAACTCATCAAGGACCTTCATCAGCGCCCCTGGTTTGCAGCCTGCCCTGTGGAATTTGGACTTGCATATCCCCATAGTTGCATGGAAGAATTTTATAAAATCTCATACTATTTACAGATATCACCTGTCAGTTCTTTTTCCCTAGAGAACTCTGACTAATACAGGACCTTTAGATAATATTGGTCCAATTCCACATGTAATTGTTTAAATTCCTTCAAATTTTTAAGGTTTTTAATAAAGCTAATATATTCTATTGTAGTATTGTGGTAACATTATAGCATAAATTTGCCATTCTTAAGTGCACAATTTATTAGCACTGATCACTTTTGCAATGTTGTGCTACTACCATCAGCACTTGCCATTACTAAAACTTTCTAGTCACCCAAAACAGAAACCCTTTACCCTTGTATTAATCAGCCAAAGGGTTGCTGATGCAAAATACCAGAAGTCTATGGGCTTTTATAAAGGGTATTTATTTGGGGTAGGAGCTTACAGTTACCAGGCCATAAATCCTAAGTTCCCTCACCAAAGTCTTTTGCCACATGTTGGAGCAAGATGACTGCTGGCATCTGCCAGGGTTCAGGCTTCCTGGGTTCCTCTTCCTGGGGTTCATTTCTCTCTGGGATCAGCTCCTCTGTTTTCTCCACAAGGTCAGCTGTAGACTATCAGACAAAGAGCTCTGTCTCTCTCCCCAGGGCTTCTGCCATGTCTAAGGAGCTGTTTCTCTTCCTCTGTGTTCTTCTTCTGTGTTCACTTCCTGGGCTCCAGCTCAAAAACTCCAACAGAAAAACTCCAACAGCAAAACTCCAGCATCAAAATCTCCAACTCTGTCCTTTGCCATGTCTTTTATCTGTGAGTCCCCGTCCTCCAAGGGGCAGAGACACAATGCCCTACTGACGTGGCCCAATCAAAGCCCTAATCATAACTTAATCATGCCCAGGTACAGACCACTTTACAATGTAATCCACTATTTTTGGAATTCATAACTATAGCAAACTGCTACAACCCTTTAAGTAATAACTCCCCATGTTCTTATTCTTAAGTATTTCCACTGTCTGAATTAAATAACAAAACCTCCCCAAGTTCTAAGTATGTCTGACAATGCTAATAAATCAAATTTGTAAATGAGGTACATTAAAGTTTAAAAAAAAATATGTTCCAATGTGTACACAAGTGTTTTAGATTTCAACTTAAAATTGAACATCTAAACCAGTCACTAAATTATATATTTTATCTGAGAGTCACAGGCTATCATCTTAATAAGCCAGATCCTCTTAAATATCTTTACAAGTGCATACCGCTCCAAGTTTGTACAGAGGCATTAACCAAGAAATAGTAATGGTGTGGTTTTGAGTCTCTCCATTATTTTTGTTCTTAATCGTGAAGCTTCCCGCGGTTGAAAGATGCTCAGGCACTCAGAAAGTCAAGTATGGTCTCAGTTACTGAAATGACTTTGACCAGAGATTGCAACTGGGTGTTGAGACTTAGATATGGAGTTGTCCAAATGGATCCTGCTCATACCAAGTATCATATCCCATGCGTTCTGGGTGCAGGAGATTAAGAGCAACCAGCAGTTTCAGCCAGTAATTCACCAGGTCCTTCTCAGGATCCTTAGTGTGTTGTCCTAACCCTATATTCCGAGCGGCTGATGGTAAGCCCACAGCTTTACAGGATGAATTTATACACACTACCTAAGTCTGTCTTCTTCTCAGAAAAGATTGCAACCCCCGCCCCCACCCCCGGTAATCACTGAAATGAATTTTGCATAGTTTTGGCTCTACATGAGTGTAACTGTCCTTTCTGTGTGCCTCTAACGTCTTCTAATTTGGTAGAATCTTCCATCTTGCGGATCCTCAGCACCCGCCATGTTCTTGGATATTCAAATCAAATCCTATTGAGTTCTGGCTGTCTACCTGGCTCTATCTTGCCAAGCACCACAATTTATAATTCCCCTAACGCAACAAATCACAGAATGTTGTTGGCTCTAGAAATGCTCTCCACTGTGCCTTCAAGCTCAGCCATTCCCTCTGGATCAGCTGCAGAATAAGTGTTTTCCTTGAGTATATCTTCCTGTCATCAGGACCCAAATGCAAGCTACATCACAGTCTCCCTGGTTGGCAGGTGCCTCCAGGCAAAGTGAACCACATGCAAAAAGGATCAGCCACAGAGATTTCCAGAATGAATTCAAATGGGTATAAATCACCTTGGAAATTGCGTCACACATGTTTCCAGGCTGGGGGGGGGAGGGCGGCTGGGTAGGCTCTGTGTGCTATTTTCATGAGCCACGAGACCCTGGTTGACACTCCGACCCGCCCATATTATAGTTTAGTTTGGAAAGAGCAGGCTAATGATGTTTAAGGGTGAACTGTACACACAAAAGCAGGGAGGTGGGGAAATGGCATGCAGTAATCTTTCTGCAATTCAAGACATGGGGCAAGCCTTTATTAAAGTATTCTTTCCAGTTTAGGGCTCCACAGCTTAACAGAAAGTTGAAAACGAGGATGAGTCTGAGCCAGTGGCACATCTTGAAAGCAGGAATGCAAGCTCCCTAATTATCAGTTAGCCACTTGACATATCTTTATTGTGCAACAGTTAGCTGTTGTGCTTAAAACCACTCCTCGGTTTCCTCCTAGATGGGGGGAAAATGTGACTGGAGAACAGTGCCATTTGAAACCATCATTCTGAGCTGCAGTTTCAACATGGCAATGAAATTGCCATCCAAATTTTGGCATATCGTTTTCTAATGAAGTGTAGTTTCACGCTAGCCATCATTTAGTGAAATTTATTGCATCCCCAGTTGTAAGAGCTTTTCTTCTTGCCAGATGGTTTTATTCCTGTTCCCTTGGTAGCCCATGAGGTAGTTTTGCTACAGTCTCTCCTTATGAACAAAGCATTGTCCAATTATTGGTTTGTAAGCCAGAAAGTGGAACATGGGAAGCGTTTTTTCCCATAGAAATAATGCTGAAAGTGGTGGCAAAATTCCAGGCCATCCCACAGAAGGTACATGGTTAGCATATAATTTAGCTGTAGTTGGGTAGACACAGCTGCTTCTCTGTTTTTCCGCTGCGATGGTATGTTATGATTCATGAATCTCAACCTGGCCACCCCAGGGGCAGAAGTGACAGATGGGCCCACCTAGCATACAGTGGAGTTCGGTCAAGCTTAACCTTCACCTGTCACCATCCACAGCTTCCTCAACTAAAACACTGCTACCTGACTTGTAGGGTCAATGGTGGGTTTACATGTCAATATGACAAGACCAATAATAAAAACAGTTAATATTTACTAAATGCTTCTCGTGTGCCCTTCACTGATCACTTCACCCCTTCAACAATCCTGCTTCCCCATTTCACAGATAAGAAACCGAGGCACAGAGATGTCAAGTAATTTGCCCAAGGTCACATAGTTAGTGAATGGCCAGCCCAGTCCAAAACCCAAGTGGTCTAGCTCCAGAAACCATGCTCTTGGTCACTCTAGTGCAGGGGTCAGCAAACTACCACCTACTGCCTATTATTGGACAGCCTGCAAGCCAAGAATGGTTTTTATGTTTAAATGTTTGGAGTGAAAAAATAAACAAAAGGAAAATAATATTTGGTGATGCGTTAAGATGGTATGAAATTTAAATTTCAGTTCCCAAAAATAAACTAATAAACTTCTCATTGGGACCCAGCCAGGCCCATTCAGGTACCTGATGTCTATGGCTCCTCGCATACCACACCAGCAGCACTGAGTCGCTGTGACCATCTGTCTCGCAAAACCTAAGATACTTACTATCTGGCTTGGTCCTTTGCGGAAAAAGTTTGCTGGCCTCTGCTATAGTGCATGAAAAGCACTCAGGTCCAATGCCTAGCTTATTAGAAATCCTCAGTAAATGTTGACACTTGAAAAAACAACTGCATCTCCCTCCCAGCACTAGAGGTGGTGCTGTAAGTCAAAGGTTCCTACTGCTAAAGTCAAGGGTCTCCCATGCAGGAGACACCGGACAGCCCAGCCCCCACGTCATGGCCCCTGTGACAGTGCCTGCTTGCAAGCCTCCACTGACTACCAAGGCCAGGGCTCTGCCAAAGGCTTTGTCCTGGAGGCTTTGCTTGTACTGGCAGTGGCTGGAGTGTCAACAGTTCCCAAGGTAGTCATGGGTAGCACCTCAGCGGTGAGGACTCCAGGTGGACCAGCAGCACCTTCGTGGGAGCTGGAGGGATTCTGAATCCAGCTTCCTTGATGGGGGCAGAAGGCGTCAACAGCAAGAGATGCTGGGGACCCATTTGCTTTAGTCTCCTAGGCTGCTCAAAGCAAATACCACGCACTGGGTTGGGTTAAACATTGAGATTTGATTCGCTCATGGTTTTGAGGTTGGGATAATGTCCAAATCAAGACATCATCAAAGGGACGCTTTCTTCCCAAAGACCAGCTGCTTGCGATCCTGGACTCCTCTGACATACAGCAAGGCACAGGGCAGCGTCTGCCGGTCTCTCCCTTCTCTTCCGGGTTTTGTTGATTTCAGCTTCTTGCTTCCGTGGTTTTCTCTCCCTGTCTGAATTTCATTCTCTTATAAAGGGCTCCCGTAAGAGGATCGAGACCCAATCTGATGGATGTGGGCCATCCCGTAACTGAAGGCACCTCATGAACATGTCCCCCTTACAATGGGTTCACACCCCCAGAATGGATCAGCTCTAAGACCAGGTTTTTTTCTGGGGTACACACAGCTTCACACCACCACAGCAGTCCTAACCAGGGTGCCCCTGTCCAGCTGGTGAGGAGTGGGTCTCTCTCAATGAGGAACTTAACATCTAGCAGAAGGTGTACATGTTAGTGAGGGGCTGTTACCCACGGGAGCCAGGAGAGCGACACCAAATCCTTCAGGACAGCATTTCCACAGCAAGCCCTGGGAACCACGAGGGGTCATGGGCAGGAGGACAAACAAATAAAGGTGGGCCCATCCATCGTCTTCAAGCCTTTGCTCAGTCAAAACATTATCAAAGAAGTCCCCCCTGTCTGCCCGCTTGAAAATTTGAAACTTTCTTATGTATTCTGGATACTTAACCTTTAGTGAATATGTGGTTTCCAAATATTTTCTCCCCTTGTGTAGTTGTCATTTTACTTTCATGCTAAAGTCCTTTGAGGCCCAAAAGTTTTGAATTTTGATAAGGTCCCATGTATCTATTTTTTTTTTCTTTTGTTGCTCGTGCTTTGGGTGTCAAGTCTAAGAAACCACTGCCTAATGCACGATCCTAAAGATGCTTCCCTACTTTTTTTTTTAAGATTTTTTATCTATTTATCACCCGTACCCCCCCCCCCCACCCCGTTGGCTGCTCTCTGTGTCCGCTTGTATTCTTGTCAGCGGCAGTAGGAATCTGTGTCTTTTTTTGTTGCATCATCTTGCTGCGTCAGCTCTCTGTGTGTGCAGCACCACTCTTGGGCAGGTTGTGCTTTTTTTGTGCAGGTTGGCTCTCCTTGCGGGGATGCACTCCTTGTGCGTGGGGCTCCCCTATGTGGGGGACACCCCCTGTGTGGCACAGCACTCCTTGCACATATCAGCACTGCACATGGGCCAGCTCCACACGGGTCAAGGAGGCCCTGGGTATGAACCATGGACCTCCCATGTGGTAGGCAGATGCTCTATCAGTTGAGCCAAATCCGCTTCCCCGTACATTTTATTCTGAGAGTTTGATCATTCTGGCTCTGACATCAAAACAAAAAATAGAAATGTCCTCGCAAATTCATGTGCATGCCTATGAGCACGCTCCCCGTGTACACACACTGGGGCTGGAGCCAGCAGAGACTCCATCATCAAATATGTGATCACTTTGGGCCCAGTCGCTCTGGGGAACTCCGAAGCCAATCATCATGCCAACTGAAGGCACGCGGGCTCAGGGCTCCGAGGCAGTGACTGAGGGAGGGCTCCGTGGAGGCACTAGCGCTCAGACAGTGGGGGCTGAGGTGTCCCTGCTACCACAGCAAACACCCTCAGGCAGAAAGTCCTGGGCAGGTAGACGGAATGCCCTGGGGCATGGGTGGGCCATCATCCCCAATCCTGCCATCCAGCTGGCTTCCCCTCTGCTCAGCTGTGACCCGGAGCACAGCAAACTCAGCTGATACCCTCTGCTCTAACACAGAGGGCCTCTAGGCCTCAAACCTCTACCCTCTGGCCTGCTCACCAGACCTTTAGTCCAGGACAATTTAATAGCAGGTGTAACGTGACGCCTGCCGCAACCAAAAAATACTTCAGGGAAATATCTTCAGGATGCCACCCTCTGGGTGCCCTCTGAGGTCAACTTTTTATTAAAAAAAGCAAATCAAAGTAAGTGGATGAACTAACATTTTGTCTAGGGTTATTAATCAACCAGTTGCCAAGAGTTTTAAAAATCTTATAGCCTAAAATTACTGTTGTAATACTCTATGAATATAAAAAGTGCTGCAGCTCAAAAAGGGGAAAAAAAATCCCCTTTGGCTTAGTAATACTACTTTGAGGAATCTAGCCTTTAGATATAATCATGAATGTAAAAATGATTAATGAGATTTTTAAAAAGGATTTATTTATTTATTCTCCATCTCTACCCCATTGTTTGCACTTATTGTCTGCTTTCTGTGTCTGTTCGTTGTGTGCTCTCTGTGCCTCTTCATCTTCTTTCTTGGAGGTACCAGGAACTGAACCTGGGACTCCCATGTGGGAGGGAGGCACCCAATTGCTTGAGACACAGCCACTCTCTGCTTTGTTGTGTTTCTCATTATGTCTCCTTATTGAGTCTTCTCGTTGCATCAGCTCATTGTGTCAGCTCACCACACCAGCCTGTCATGTCAGCTTGCTGTCATGCTCATCTTTAGGAGGCACCAGGAACTGAACCTAGGACCTCCCATGTGGTAGATGGGTGCCCAAAGGCTTGAGCCACATCTGCTTCCTGAGATATTTTTCATAAGAGAGAAGACTGAAAACAAACTTGATGTCCAACCTTAGTAGAGTTATTAAACTATGTAATAGGCATATTATGAACTGTTTGCAACCACTAAGATTATTCTCTTAAAGAATTTTAAATAGCATGACAAGATATTTATGACATAATAGTAGGGAATGGAAAAGTTTATAGGAAGTATGATTCCACCAATCTACACAAAATGTTGAATCAGAAAAAAATACTGGGAAGATCCACTTTAAAAAGTAACAATAAGCTGTAGAAAAGTAGGTAATTAGAAAATTCTGTATTTTCCATGTTTTCTGTAATGAACAGGTATGGCTTTTGCAATAACAAATTCATCTTTACAAAGTTAGTTAATGGGCACAGGATAGGTCCAAGACTAGAACAGATTCTAAATGACCAAAATAAATAGAACTTTAATGACAGACTCTAGGATCAGAGGTCTTAACCATACTGCATTCGTTCTAATCACCTTTGGCTCTCATCACTCTTGAGTACTTAAAAATTGTCAAAGTACATTATAGGGATTTTAAAAGGCACACATATAAATGTAAACCTCATGTTTTCCTAAGCATCTTTATTTTCCGTTTATATTCTTATTCATTCCAAAGTGAGGGAAATGTAGACCTTAAGATTCGATTGTCATGTGATTAGGAAGTTTCTGAAAGTGGACATCCTGAAAAGAAATTTTGCCCCCTGAGCAATATTGTCCTACTATGTTGCTGTTTTTAAGGGATGAGATGTCTAAAAGGTATGGCTTCACTAAATCTTAACTGAAGATGCAGGAATCTCATTGCTACCTGGGCACTGTGGGAAGGAGAAAAACAGTGAGTTCAACTGCAAAGGATTTTATGAGGGATTTTGTAACCCTCAAAAGGGTTATAAAGAGTGCCTGCTGTCACCATTGTACAAATGCAGTCCTCTACATTGTGCCTTCACACTTATGCCATTCATCCATCACGTCATGGTAGAGTAACGCTTTCTGAGGCTCAGAAAGTTTACTTTCCCCAAGTTATCTAGATGACAAATGCCAGGGTCTGGCCTCACATCTAGTACTGAAACCAAGACTGCAGTGCCCCTCAACTGTCTGGCAACATGCCAACATGATGCCAGCCATTATAATTCCAATAAGCCAGACTGAATTCTACTCTCTGATGTCCCTTGGTTCTCATTAAAGGGTGTCATTAAGGCACACCAGTCATTCTAATGTTTTCTCCACCTCTCTGTGGACTGATTGGGAATCTGATAGGCAACTGGGAAGCTAGTCTAGGCCATGGCCGACAGTCAAGGGAAGGGGCAGTAGACAAGGTTGAGTCCTCTCTGGCTGGGCCAGGCAGCAGGTGTACGCTTTAATCAAGTCAGGCCAGGCATGGGTGGGGCAGTGGCTATCTCTAGATCAGCCTGAATTGAGAGTCAAAATCTAGACTGGTGGAAGAAGCAAGTCAGGCTCAAATGCAGCTTGACCCTGTCATCAAGAGCTTCTCAAAGGAAGTGGCTCGGAACCTCAGACAGTTCCCAGGAGAGACGATGTCATGGAAAGAGACTGGTTCCCTTTTTGCTAAACTTCTTCTTTGAAAAATGGCCCGTTCTCCCCTTTGTCCTCAGGGATCTTATCTGCAGCTGTGAGAGAATACAGCCACAAAGCATAAGAAGCTTTCTTCTGAAGATGTCCACACACTGAAGATTTCCCAGATTATTAGATAGAAAAGCTATTTCTTGTAGCCAGAAGTGTGTCTTCATAACTAAAGATTCCATCGGATTGGTTTATGGCAGGGCTAGGAGAGGGGGAATATACCTACTTATCATCCCTCTAGAGTTTTCTCTCCTGATTAATTCAGAAGTATAATACTAACAACCCAGCCCCTTCTCTGCAAGTTCTTGAGGGGAACAAATGCCATTTATTTCACAAATCTGATTCCGGGAATGTGTGCACTAAAAAACTCTATTTCTTAGATTCATATCAGACTGATCTTACGTTCTCATAAAACTAGATGACTTGAATTGCAGATTCTCCCCACTTATCTTCTTTAGCTGAAATTAATGTGCCTTTTCTCACTTAATACTTTAAACAGGTCCATATTTTGTATAAGTTCTCTTTAATGCAAAGACCCTGAACTATCTTGGTAGATGGAATTTTTTCTCTAAATTTGCCAACCTCTGCATCTAGTTCATAAACTAGAAGTTCTGAATCAGAGCTACAAAAATTTAATGGGCTTCATGCTGCTGGATCTAATTACCTGTTGTTGGCAGTACCCAGGCTCCAATGGCCCAGCATTTCCCAACCTGTGTTTCATTGAACACTAGGCTACCAAAAAGCTCTGTGAAAGGAAATAGTTCCAAGGAAGAGCAGTTTACAAAACTCAATCTTAGTCTTTTCTACCTTTTCTGGAGGATCACAATGCTCGTTATCATTAGATGTTCCAAATAAAGAAAGATTTTTCACACTCTTCCAACCAGCATTTTCCAAATCCGTCAGACCATAGAACCCTGTTTTACTAGTAGTACCCATTAATATCCCTCTGATCTATTCTTTACCAGAAAACACTTCTAAAAGCAGTCAGGTGGCAGGGATATCATGGAGAGGACTAACGCATCCAATGGGTAAATTTTTGGTATTTATATCTCCTAACCAGAGAATCTATGATTGTTTGTTATCCTAACTTAAATATTTACATTTGTGACAGAGTCAATTTAGTTATAAGCAAAAGAATTCATATTTATGTCTTTCTGAAATAGAGCATTTTGGGACTTGGAGAACTACTTTTCTAACAGGGGAAGTAATGAGATGCAATTACACAGTAGAAAGTGGCAGGTGTATAGATAGAAGCTTCAGGCTCAGGGGTTCTTCAATTCATAATTAAAATCTATAAAATTAATTTAGACAATAAATTCTATTAATATTCTAGAGTTGAGTTCTGTGCTAGATAAGGGGGAAAATAATCAGGCCAAACTGTGAAATAATCTCTGGACTGAACTGATTCATAATGACCTTAAAGATGTTGTCATCTTCTTTGAAGAATAAGACTCTTAAGAACAGTTTAAAAATAAACAAGAACATTCTACCTGATAGTGTTTCCACTGGAACGACTGGAATAATTTATTTTGGATTCACTGTGGTGCACTGCTTTTGTATATTTCAGAATAGCATGTCCAGTGAAAAACTATAGTACTGTACTTGCAGCTTTCACTTTTAAAGCAGTTTTCTAACCCATTTATTGAGGAATATTCATTTTCTGAGTCAAATTATGTAGCAAAAATAATTGTTCTCCATATATGCAAAGCACTCATCTTTCAGACCTTGAGCACAGAATATTGATTTGGCAATATTCGTCAATTCATCCATAGCCATACACGAATACATTTATGCACATATATCTTGTGGTGATTCGAAACCGTATGTACCCCCAGAAATCATGTGCTTAAAGCTAATCCATTCCTGTGGGTGTAAACCTATTGGAAGTGGGGCCTTTTGATCAGGTCACTTCATCCTAAGGCGTGGCCTAAAGTGGATCTTAATCCTCTTACGGGAGTCCTTTATGAATGAGATGAATACTGAGAGAGAGAGAAAGCAAGCCAAGGAAGCAAGAAGCTGAAAGCAACGAAACCGGGAAGAGAAGGGAGACCAGCAAATGCTGCCATGTGCCCTGACTTGTGGCAGAGGAGTCCAAGATGCCTGCAGCCAGTTTTCGGGAAGAAACCATAGTTACGATGCCTTGATCTGGACATTTTCGTGACCTCAAAACTGTAAGCTTGTAAGCTAAAAAATTCCCATTGTTAAAAGCCAATCCATTTTTGCTAAGCAGCTTAGCAAACTAAACATTTGTGTATATAGTCTCTGAAATGCATATACGTGTATGAACAGAATATACATAATCACATATATGCATTTATACATATTAATATATGTTCCTTTATACATTGTATATAAATACCCATAAATGTATAGATGTCTATATATGTATTTTGCATATATATGTATGTATATTCCTTTTTACTCTCTCTCCTAGGAAAGCATTATATTTCACATATATTCTTTCCTTTATATGTGTCCATGTAAAATATGCATTCTTTGTGAGCATGTTTTCTTAATTTATTATGTAAATAATATATTTACACATATATTTGCATTTCTGATGTTTTTCACCCAATATTATAGTTTTGGAAATAACATTATTTAGGAGAATTGCAAATAGAAACCAAAGCTGAGAAGAGTAGAATGAACCCCTATGTCCCCATCATGCAGCAACAACAATTAACTCATGCCCAATCTTATTTCATCTGTGCTCCCACTTCTCTGCTAACCTAGACTACTTGTAGCAAAGCTGAGACATCATATCATTTCCTCAAGTCTTTTAGTATGTAGCTATAACAGATCATGACAATGCCATGATCACATCTAAGAAAGAGTATTTTCTTAATGCAACCAAATGTCTGGTCCGTGTTCAAATTTCCGTGATGGGCTCATAGATTTCTTAAGTTTGTTTCAGTAAAACAGCATCTAAATAAGAGCCATATACAGCAACAGGTTGCTGTGTCTCTTCGATCTCTTTTGATCTCTAGACTTTTTATTTTCCATATATTTGTAGAAGAAACTCTGGTGGATTTTGTTTATTCCACATCCATGGTGCTATTTACCATGTTCCTCTCATCCTGTATTTTCTGCGAAATTGTAGTTTGATTTAAATGTTCAGTCAGTTTCTGGTTCAATTTTTTTGGAGGGGGCGGGGACAGACTACCTCGTTGATGGTGTTGAGTTCTTCCATCAGGAGCCATACAAGGTCTATTTGTAATGTTAGACAGCCGTAGATGATGGCTGCTGAAAACATTCATTCTCTGGGTGTTGCAAAATGGTGATACTCAGTATCTGTCTTCATTTATTAGCTGGAATACTTTCATAAAGAAAACCTTCTCCTCATGAACTACTTGTTACACTGATTACAGTTTACATGAAAGGCAGAATCAGTGTCTGAGTCTTTCTCTTTATTTACCAGTTTTCAAAATAATGACTCGGTCTCCGAGCCTCCTCCACAGTATGATCAATGACCAGTGATGTTTTCTTGTGTTATTGTGAATTTCTTTCTGACATAACAAGATGTACCGGGATCATTTGTGCATTTCCTGCTCCAGACCCAGAGTCAGCCATTTCTCCAAGAAGTCCTGGTTGCTTTTAATAGAAAATCCGAAACTCTGGCTGCCAGAGGAGCTCATTATTACTGGGTTAGTCTTTGTTACTTGACACATTTTCAGGATGCAAGGCTAGGAAATATGTTTTTTTAAAGATAAAATACATTATTATTTCATACTTCCAATGCAAATTCAGGACTACTAGATTTTTATAGAAATTCACTGACCTTATACCGCTATCTACTTTCTCTGGATCTCTCTTTTGCTTCATCTCATAAGTCACACATTCTGAGAAGAATAATACCAACACACCTCCAACAATATATCCTGAAAAGTCTAAATATTTTTTGCAGTGGGTTTTGTCCGTAGAATAGATCCCACTATGGAGGTTGGTCAAATCACTGTGCTTTAAATTGACTTGAAACATTACCTTTCTTTACACTTGTGTCACCAATTCAATTCACAGATTCTTTTTTTTTTTAAGATTTATTTTTATTTATTTCTCTCCCCTCCCCACTCCCACCCCAGTTGTCTGTTCTCTGTCTATTTGCTGCATGTTCTTTTGTCCGCTTCTGTTGTTGTCAGCGGCACAGGAATCCGTGTTTCTTTTTGTTGCGTCAGCTTGCTATGTCAGCTCTCCATGTGTGCGGTGCCATTCCTGGGCAGGCTGCACTTTCTTTCGTGCTGGGCGGCTCTCCTTACGGGGCACACTCCTTGCGCGTGGGGCTCCCCTACGTGGGGGACACCCCTGCATGGCAGGGCACTCCTTGCGCACATCAGCACTCGGCGTAGGCCAGCTCCACACGGGTCAAGGAGGCCTGGGGTTTGAACCTTGGACCTCCCATGTGGTAGGCGGACGCCCTATCCATTGGGCCAAATCTGCTTCCCACAGTCAGATTCTTTTGATTCATTTTTGCTTTCAATCTATAATAATTGCTTTTAAAAAAATTTATTGAAGCATATCTCTCATACTTAAACGTGTATAAACAATAAGTGTATAGTAATAGTTGTGAACTTACAAAAAAAAATACATAACATCATACAGGGCTCTCACACCTCACCCTACCACCAACACCTTGCATTGTTGTGAGACATTTTTAACTAATGATTAAAGAGCATCCTCAAAATAGTACTACTAACCAAAGTATCTTACATTTAGTGTATTTTCCCCCAATCCACCCTATTATTATTATTATTATGTCATTTATATATGAAAATACCTAAACAATAAGTGTGCAGTAAAAGTTGTGAATTTACAAAGCAAACATGTATAACATCATACAGGGGTCCCATACATCAAACCACCACCAACAGCTTGCATTGTTGTGAGACATTTGTTATAAATTATGAAAGAATATCGTCAAAATCTTACTACAGGGAATTGGCTGTAGCTCAATTAGTTGGGCTCTCGTCTACCATATGGGAGGCCCTGGGTTCACGTCCTGGGGTCTCCTTGTGAAGGCAGGCTCACCTGCACGTGGTGGAGAGACGACTCAGCAAGGTGATGCAACAAAAAGGGAAGCAAGTAAAAACACAGAAGAGTGGGCAGCAAATGGACACAGGGAGCAGATAACAAGCAAGCCACAAGGGGGGGAGATGGATAAATAAATAAATAAATACAGACAGAGAGACACACAGACACACAGACACACAGAATGCACAACAAATGGACACATAGAGCAGACCGCAAGCAAGCCACAAGGGAGGAGGGGGAATAAAAAAAATCTTACTACTATTGTCCATATCTTACATTTGGTGTATTTTCCCCCTGACCCACCCTATTATTATTTTTTAAAATATATTTTTATTACAGAAGTTGTGAACTTACAAAACAATCATGCACATATCCAGAATTCCCATACAACACTCCTCTATCAACACACCACACCGTAGTGGAACATTTGTTACAGATTATGAAATAATATCATCAGACTATTGCCACTAACCATGGTCCATAGCATGCATTTGGCACACTTTTTACATGCTCCCCCATTGTCAACACAGTACGTCTTATGCATAGGTGCAAGAATATTACAGTATTGTTGTTAACCACAGTCCATGGGTCACTCCAGCGGTAATTTTTCCCATGCTTCTCCACATTCCCACCACCTGAAATAGTGACATACATCTGCTCTAGCTCACAAAGGACACACTTGCATCTGTACCATCAACCACAATTCTCATCCACCTCTTGGTTTACCATGTTATTCAGGCCCTAGATTATTCTCTAGCTTTCTTTCAACTGACATTTACATCCCTAGGCTACCCTTTCCAGCCACATTCCCAGCTGTTACTCACTATAATGTAGTAGTATCAACTCTATACATTTGCACACTTTTACAGCAAAGTTAATTAAAACTTTTACATACATTAAGCATCAATAGTCCATCTCGGTCCTCCTCTTATCTCCTTTAAGAATCACTACCTGCCACCAGGTCTTGATGATGTTCTCCTAGATGTTCTCCTACATCTAGAAGCTTTGTGGTACTTGCTTTTATATTTAAGTTTTTGATCCATTCTGAGTTAATTTTTGTGTAAGTTCTTTTTTGTTTTTTTCATTTTTTAAAAATATTACATTCAAAAAATATGAGGCCCCCATTCACCCCCACTGCCCCCACCCCATCACTCCCCCCACAGCAACACTCTCCCCCATCATCATGACACATCCATTGCATTTGGTGAGTTCATCTCTGGGCATCACTGCACCTCATGGTCAATGGTCCACATCATAGCCCATACTCTCCCATGTTCCATCCAGTGGGCCATGGGAGGATCTACAATGTCCCGTAATTGTCCCTGCAGAACTAACCAGGACAACACAAAGTCCCGAAAATGCCTCCACATCTCATCTCCTCCTCCCATTCCCTGCACCCAGCAGCCACCATGGCCACTTTTTCCACACCAATGCCACATTTTCTCAATTACTAACCACAATAGTTCATGAATAGAATATCAGTAAGTCCACTCTAATCCTTACTGTATTCTTCCTTCCTGTGGACCTTGGCTTAGTTGTGTCCATTCCACACCTATGTCAAGAAGGAGCTTAGATTCCACATGGATACTGGATGCAATCCTCCTGCTTTCAGTTGTAGGCCCTCTAGGCTCCATGGTGTGGTGGTTGACATTCTTCAACTCCATGTTAGCTGAGTTATCCAGTTCTTCCAGCACCATTTGTTGCATGACCCATTCTGCCCCGGCCGGGTGAGTTTGACAGACTTGCCAAAAATCACTTGACCATAGATGTGAGGTCTGTTTCCAAAACATAAATTTGGTTCCATTGGTCTATGTGTCTCTCTTTATGTCAGTACCATGCTGTTTTCACCACTGTGGCTAGGTAATATGATTTTAAGTCTGGAAGTGAGAGTCCTCCAACCTCATTCTTCCTTTTTAAGATATTTCTGGCTATTTGGGACCCCTTACCCTTCCAAATACATTTGATAATTATGTATTCCATTTCTTTTTTAAAATATTGGTGGAATTTTTATGGGATAGCAATGAAATCTATATATCAATTTGGATAGAATTGATATCTTGATATTCAGTCTTCCAATCCATGAGCATGGAATGCACTTCCAATTATTCATGTCTTTTTTAATTTCTTTTAACAATGCATTGTAGTTTTCTGAATACAAGTGCTTTACATCATTGGTTAAGTTTATTCTTAAATATTTGATTCTTTTAGTCACTGTTGTAAACAGAAACTTTTTTTTCCAATTTCCTCCTCATATTGCACATTACTAGTGTCTTTTAAAGTCTATTTCATCTGATATAAAGTATAGCTACTCCAGCTTTTTTATTTGTTTGTTTACTCCATGCATGGAGTATACTTTCCAAGCCTTTCAGTTTCTTTTTTTTTTCCAAATTCTACTCAATTTATTCATTTTTTTAAAAGATATTGCATTAAAAAAATATGAGGTCCCCATTCGCCGCCATCGCCCCCACCCCACCACTCCCCCCACAATAACACTCTCCCCCATCATCATGTCACATCCATTGCATCTGGTGAGTACATCTCCAGGCATCGCTGCACCCCATGTCCCGTGTTCCACCCCATAGCCCACACTTTCCCACGTTCCATCCAGTGGACCATGGGAGGACATACAACATCTGGCAATTGTCCCTGGGGCACCACCCCGGACAACTCCAAGTCCCGAGAAAGCCTCCACATCTCTTCTCTTCCTCCCCTTCCCCACACCCAGCAGCCACCATGGCCACTTTTTCCACATCAATGCCACATTTTCTCGATTATTAACCACAATAGTTCATGAATAGAATATCATTAAGTCCACTCTGATCCTTACTGTATTCCTCCTTCCTGTGGACCTTGGCTTGGTTGTGTCCATTCCACATCTATGTCAAGAGGGGGTTTAGATTCCACATGGATATTGGATGCAATCCTCCTGCTTTCAGTTGTAGGCACTCTAGGCTCCATGGTGTGGTGGTTGACATTCTTCAACTCCATGTTAGCTGAGTGGAGTAAGTCCAATAAATCAGAGTGTAGGAGCTGAAGTCTGTTGAGGTCAGGGCCTGGCTATCATATTGTCAGTCCAGAGATTCAAATCCTCTAGATATATCTCAAGCCCCAGCACCAACTACAATTCCAGTAAAGTAGCAGGAAAGTCTTGTGAAAAGAGATCCCATCTGAGTCCAGCTCCATCATGCAGAAACACCAGCTCCAAAGAAGGGCCAACTGGCACAGCAGTGAACCCCATCTGCCATGACCATAGAACCTGTGGGTCTCTTTAGCCCTCAAAAGGACCAATACCTGGGGTTGTATCTACTTTATCTGTCTCTGAGACTCTGCTCAGGTGTGCATAAGGGCAATCCTTCTGACAACCTCCAGACTCTTTTTTAGAGACTCATAGCCATATAAACTCATTTGTCCTTTCCATTTCCCCCTTACTTTAGGTCAAACAGCATTTTTAACTCCTGTTATTATATGTAGACAGGGATATTCTGCTGGTCCGCGTTGAACCTTTAATTCAAGGTCATTTTCTAGTTGCATCATCAGCTGGTACTTGATAGTGATCCCTCGGTGCCAGGGAGGCTCATCCCCGGGTGTCATGTCCCACGCTGGGGGGAAGGCATTGCATTTACATGCTGAGTTTGGCTTCAAGACTGGCCACATTTGAGCAACATGGAGGCTGTCAGGAGGGAACTCTTAGGCACAGTGCTGCTCTAGGTCTTGTTCTTATTTCAGGCGTATAGGCTCACAAGCATAGTCATTAGTATCAGGGGCTCACTGTTGGACCCTCATTCCTTCCTGGTCCTTACCGTTCAATCTATTGGTATCCTTGGGTAATGCAGACAGAATATAGGCGGTTCATTCAAATCTGTGTCTTTTGATTGGGGAGTTTAATTCATTAACATTCAATGTTATTACTGTGAAGGCAATTCTTATTTCACACATTTTGATCTTTGTGTTTTATCTGCCATATTTTCTTTTCATCACTCTTTTGACACTTTTAGTTACTTTTACTGGTATAATCTTCATTTCTAGACTCCTTCCAAGCCTCTTTCTCCTGTCTTTTCTTTTCAGACTGTAGGACACCCTTTAGTATTTCCGGCAAAGCCAGTCTCTTGGTTACAAACTCTCTCTGTTTCTGTTTATCTGTGAATATTCTAAACTCACCCTCATTTTTCAAAGACAATCTTGCCAGATATAAGATTATTGACTGGAAGTGTTTCTCTTACAATATCTTAACTATATCATACCACTGTCTTCTTGCCTCCATGGTTTCTGATGAGTAATCAGAACTTAATCTTATTGGGTATCCCTTATATATTATGCACTGCTTTTCTCTTGCTGCTCTCAGACTTCTCTCTTTGTCTTTGGCATTTGATGTTCTGATTAGAATGTGTCTTGGAGTTGCTCTAGTCAGATTTATCTGAATGGGAGTATCTTGTGCTTCTTGGACATGGATATCTATGTCCTTCAATTGGATTGGGACATTTTCTACCATTATTTCTTCATATATTCCTTCTGACCCTTTTCCCTTCTCTCCTCCTTCTGGGACACCCATGACACATATGTTTACATGTCTCTTGCTGTCATTTAGTTCCCTGAGACTTTGTTCAATTTTTTCTATTCTTTTCTTCATCTGTTCTTTTGTATGTTTGCTTTTGGAAGCCATTTTTTCAAGCTCACCAATCCTTTCTTCTGTCTCCTCAAATCTGTCATTATATGTTTCCAGTGTCTTTTTAATTTCACTTATTGCACCTTTCATTCCCATAAGATCTGCTATTTTTATGTGTGCTTTCAAATTCTTCTTTGTGCTTATTCAATGTCTTCTTAATATCCTTAATCTCTTTAACCATTTCATTGAATTTATTAAGGAGATTTGTTTAAACATCTATGATATGATATGATTAGTTGTCTTAGCTCCTTTTTGTCATATGGAGGCTTATTTTATTCCTTTAACTGGGCCATATCATCCTGTTTCTGGGTATGGATTGTAGTTTTTTGTTGGTGTCTTAGCTTCTGGCTTACTAGATGTATTTATTCTTGGTACAGTTTTTCTCTTCAGTTTAGGACTTTCTCCCTTGCTGGTTGTATAGTAAGAACTTAGGATGTAGTCAGTGCTGTAAGCTGTGCAGGCTCAAGCTATCCTTATTTCTCCAGGGATGGGTGAAGTTTCTCCCACCTTTCTCCTTTGCCAGGGATAGGGACAGAGCCACAGCTGTGTAATAAATCCAAGTTGTGCAGGCCGAGACTGTAGTTGCCCAGAAAGACTGTTGACACTTCACATCACTTCCTCCCCTGCCTGGGGCAGTGTAGTAGTTTAATATAGTTATGAATTCCAAAACAGATATTAGATTATGTTTGTAATCTGGTCTGTACCTGAGAATGATTAAGTTATGATTAGGGCTTTGATTGGGCCACGTCATTAGGGCATTGAGTTCCCACCCTTTGGTGGGTGGGGACTCACACATAAAAGGCATGGCAAAGGACAGAGGTGAGGGTTTTTGATGTTGGAGTTTGATGCTGAAGCCTTAAGCTAGCACCCCAGGAAGTAAGTTTGCAGAGGAAATAGAAGCAAGCACCAGGAAGCGAGGAAACCTGATCCCAGGAAGAAGCAAATCCTAGGAAAAGAGGAACCCAAGAAGCCTGAACCCTGACAAACATTGGCAGATATCTTGCTCCCAACATGTGAAAATAGACTTTGGTAAGGGAAATAACTTATGCTTTATGGCCTGATATCTGTAAGCTCCTACCCCAAATAAATACCCTTTATAAAAACCAACCAATTTCTGGTATTTTGCATCGGCACCCCTTGGGCTGACTAATACAAGCAAGGATGGAGCTGCAGGTGTGGGAAGCACTTTAAGCCAAGTGAGTCCAAAATGACCACAGTTACCCCAGTAGATTTCTGATTATTCAGTCTGTGCTGGCTGAACGTACCTGCAGTTTCCTGGGGGAGGTTGGTACAGGTCCTGCCAGCTTCCTCCCTGCCAGAAGTGGGACTGAAGGCTAGGCTAGGGCTGCATTCTGATCTAGGTGGAAAGGAGCCGATCCCTACTGTGACTGTGATTTTCAGTCAGTCCTACTTCCCCTCATGCAGGAGATAGAGCCAAAATGCTGGCTACCAGCCTCTTTCTGACTTGAACAGGTTCAAACTTTAGCTGTTCTTAGGGCTATACTTTAGCCAGCCAAATTTACTAATCAGTAGCTGAAGTCGGTGGCCATCCATCTCTTCCTCCTGTTTTTGGGAAATGGTGTTTCAAACTCCAGCCACAGAATATTTCCTGAGGTATGCCACCAGCGGAGGATGGACTCCAGCCACCACAGTGTGGAGTGCTCTACTTACGAATCTTCTGTGCAGATAGGTAGTCTTCTCCTTCCATTCTTTAAAGGATGTTGCAGGATGCTCTTCTGGTCTCCTAGAGCCCCCAAATAGGTGCTTTAGATAGCTCTGGGTGATTACTAACTGCCCTGTAGCACAAGTTAATTCTAGGAGCTCCTTACTCTGTCACCATCTTGCTGGTTGTCCTATAACAATTGTTTTTTAAATTTAATCTTGTTCTCTATTTAAAATATTTGCCTAGTACCAAAATCAAATCTGCAAAATGCGATGTATTCAGAATCGACTTTTATTCCTGTCCTCTCCACCTTGTTCAGTCCCTCCCCCACAGTTACTATTTTATTTGTTTAGTTATTATTTTATCCTTACATTATTTTTCATTAGGAATTTGTAAATTTACAAAGCAGTCATGCATACCATACAGGATTCCCATACCTCACCTAACACCAACACCTTGCATTGTTGTGGAACATTTGTTACACATGATGAAAGAGCATCCTCATAATATCACTGATAATTATAGTCCTTGACTTACCCTTTGTGTATTTTCCCACAAATTATCCTATTAGTAATACCATGTATTAGTATGTATATTTATTACAGCACATTTCTATTTGTGCTATTATCCACAGTCCATCTTCCACCAGAGTACACTGTGGTATAGGGCCCCATACCTTGTACAGTCCATCCAAAGTGTACACTCAGTACTCTCAGTTTCATCACAGTGTTGTGCTGTTATCACCTCAGTCCATTTAGAACATTTTCATTACTCCAAGAAAAAATTCCATACCCCCTTATAAACCCCACTGTTGACCCTTAGCATTGATTAGTACCTCCTTTCCCATTGCTGCAAAAATATTATATTAGTTAACTACCATCCATAAATTACATTAGTTGTATTTTTCCCACATATCACCATATTCTTAACACCTCGTAATAGAAAAACATTCTTGTATTTGTAATATTAACCACAGTCCTCATCTACCACTGGAATCACTGTTATACTAAATTATCCTGTCAATACTCTAGCTGTCTTTTAATAGTTATTTCTTTTTTTTTTTTTTAGTTTTTATTCTATCCTCTCTTTTTTTTTAAAGCCTAAGTGTGTGTATGCATTTGGGTGTGTATATGCCTGTGTGTATATATATATATATATATATATATATATATATATATATATATATCCACTTTTTTTTCTCTCCCCTTCCCCCCCACCCCAGTTGTCTGTTCTCTGTGTCTATTTGCTGCGTCTTCTTTGTCTATTTCTGTTGTTATCAGCGGCACGGGAATCTGTGTTTCTTTTTGTTGCGTCATCTTGCTGCCTCAGCTCTCCGTGTGTGCAGCACCATTCCTGAGCAGGCTGCACTTTCTTTCGTGCTGGGCGGCTCTCCTTACGGGGCGCACTCCTTGCACGTGGGGCTCCCCTACACAGGGGACACCCCTGTGTGGCAGGGCACTCCTTGCACACATCAGCACTGCGCATGGGCCTATATATCCAGTTTTAAAAATAAATGGTAGCATACTGAACATGCTTTCCCCCATCTTGTTTTTCAATTCACAATATACCTTAGAGATCACACTCCAGCGATTTGAAGAAGCATTCCTTTTGCAGCCACAGAGAGCACTGATGGACATCTGAGTTGTTTCTCATCTTGTACTACAAATAGTGTTAACATTGTGTGATCCATCCGTATTTCTACTGATTCAGCTAGCCCACGACATTTAACTGCACAACATACTCCACGTAGCACAGCCATCGCATTTTGCCTCTCTTCCAGCCCTGTGCCCCCCATAGCCTCCAGCTCCCTCCACTTACCCAAGTCCCCGGGTCTTTAAACCAACCACCACTCCCCTGGAAGCTGGAGGCAGCTCTGTCAGCACTGGCCCAAGCCCTGCCAGATCTTCTAAAGACCTGCTCTGTGCAAGCTCTGGTCTTTGGGCTCATTATTCTTGTGCAGCTTCCTCACGAAGAGGCACTTCAGGAGAAACTTCTACATAATTTCAGTATAAAAAAAATAACTGTGCTTTCTATAAAAGGTCAGAGTTTACCTTCTGGACAACGTGAATTATCTACACGACTATGTTTCCCTCTGCATTGACTTCGAGAAAGATTTGTACAATACTTAATTTATGACCTACCATAGAAAGTATGTAAAATTATCTGTGTATTTCCTCATTTCCTTAAACTTAATTTTTTAAAAAATCATAGTTTGTTGCTGTTATTGTTTTTAAACCAAATAATTCTAGCTCTACAAAGCTCAAGTCTTGCTGCAACGCAACCTTTTTGTATCCAGGCTTATGTCGACATTCTAGAAGGATGCCATGTGATTCCTTTTAAGGGAATGGTTACAAATATCAGTGTCCTTGAAAAATATTTCTGACTGCAACTTTCCCACATTCTGTAAAGCACATTTCTCTGCAGTGAACACATTTCAAGGGGCTGCCCAGAAAGAAATAGGGACCTGACTGAGGAAGCTGTGGGTCAGAAGTTTAACATAGGGAAATTTGAGCCACAGAAGGCAGAGCCTTACTTAATAATCCTATATCTTAAAAAAAAACAAAAACAACTAAATGTATAACAGAAGCTGGTATTTGAAGTCTTTCCTTCCTTGTTAGTGTGTGTTTGTGTTTATGTATTTATAATCAAGAGACATATAAACAGATTTCAGAATTTGGCAAGTAGTCAGGTTCTGCTCTAAAGGATGTATTTTGCCTATAAGAGAGAAGCAAATTATATTCACATGTATGTAAACTTAAATATAAGTGCTGCTTTAGTTTGTCTTTATGTTTATGTTTATGTTTATGGTGAAAATATGATCTAGGAAAATCTGTCTCCGTAGTGTAGCATTTTAGACAAACTTTGGTTATATATGAACTTAAATTTTCATCGCCAAATGACGTGTGCTCTGGAAGAGGGTTCTTTGGGTGACTGGCTTTAATCCCCAAAGCATGACCTACTGATTCATCTGGGTGCTCCTGAAATGCCCAAGGTGGTGGTTCACGTGCAGAGATGAGAGCTCCCAAGACTCTGAGTTCCAAGGACAGCTGTGACCTACTGGTGACTCATGAGATCAACTCAGTAAGTCACAACCAGCATGTAAAAATATGACCCAGATTATAATAGAAAATCGTGTCTTATATATAGTATCACTTATTGTTTGGGGAAACGTGATTCTCTATAAATAAATATATATGTACACACGTGTATTAGATCAGAAAGGAAAGTATATTTCCTCTTGTGGGTGGCAATCAAGGAAGTCAGAAAGTCCCTGGGTCTGGGCAACTGTGGGCCCCTTGCCACTCCCATGGGCCCCTTTCTCTCCTTTTAGCCCCAAAGCTACAACCACAATAGCCACCATCCTTTTCCTTCTTCTCGTTACTTTTTCTGGTAGTAAAATTACATCTCATGTCTCTTTCTTCTTTTCTCTTTGGTTCTGGGCAAAAAAGGCTAGGAAATTCTCGTCCTGTCAATGAGCCTCTAACCTTCGCTCTTCTGACTTCCCCTTCCTGATAACTGGTGGATTGTAGAATGTCAGAGTGGATTCCAGGCCCTCTGCCTCTTTTCTATGGCTTTTATCAGTTCACAAAACCCAAAGGTTTTTTTTTCCCTTCTTGTCCAAAAAAACTGGGGTTTTATGCTATTACAGCTGTCAGGAGACTTCATTATAGTTTTATATAATTTTTTCTGGGGTTGGATAGATAAATTCACTCCTTTTACTATACACATCAAATTGAGACATGATAGAAAAATATAGTGTGTATTGCTAAGACAGACCAAAGGATTCAGACCCTTTCCTCCTGCTTAAAACTTTTCTGTAGAGAAATGACCTTTTTACCACCAAAATCCAACAAGTGGTTCCAAAAGAAATTTCCAGAAAAAAATTATTCTGGCATCCCATTAAAACATCTAGAATGCACTGCTCATGGCTTGAAATGGAGCCTAACCTAATATATCATATTAATTATAATGACAAATATTAAAAATTCATATTAAAAATATATCATATAAATTGCCCTTACATATAAAGTTTTGACCACTTTTCTACCAAATTAGACATTTTTGTAACTGTCCCCATCCCCTAAGATGACTCCCTCATCTGTTTACTTGTTTTTTTTTGCTCGTTATCTGTGCTTATTGTCTGCATGTTGTCTGCTCATTGTTTTATGCTCGTTGTGTGTTCATTGTCTATTTGTTTTTTCTTTAGTAGGCATGGGGAACTGAACTTGGACTTCCCATGTGGGAGGCAGGCACTCAACTGCTTGAGCCATGTCTGCTCCCTGCTTGTTTGTTTTTTTGCTCATTGTCTGTCTGCTCATTGTTTTTTGTTCGATGTCTGTTCATTGTCTGCTTGTTGTTTGTTTGTCTTCTTTAGGAGGTACTGGGAATTAAACCCAGGACCTCCCATGTGGAAGGCAGGCACTCAACTGCTTGAGCCACATTGGCTCCTAGACATTTTACTTTGAGTAGTATGGTAGGCAGAATTCTAAGAGGGTCTCCAGGATTTCTACCCCAATGTACATGCCCTATATAATCCCCTCCCCTTGAGTGTAGACAGAACCTGTGAATATGATGGGGTATCGCTCCCACAATTATGTTACCTAATATGGCAAAGGTGAAGGAATTTTGCAGATGTAATTAAAGTTCCCTATCAATAGACTTTGATTTGCTCAAAAGTGAGATTGTCCTAGGTGGGCCTGACCTAAGCAGGTAAGCCCTTCTGAAGAGATTCCAAGTCGCCCAGACCCTCTCCTGTTTCTTCCTCAAAACAGTCATGTTCTGGACTGCTTATGGAGGTGGCCTCTAAGAGCTGAGGGCCTCTTTCCTACAACCATAAGGAACTGAATTCTGCCTCAAACCAGTGAGCTTGGGAGAGGACCCCGAGCTCCAGATAAGAGCCACAGCCTGGCTGACACCTTGATTTCAGCTTTGTGAGACCTTGAGCAGAGGCTCCAGCTAGGCCTTGCCCAGACTCCAGACCCATGGAAACTATATGTTAATAAATGTGTGTCTTCTTAAGCCCTATATTTGTGGGCCTTTGTGACAACCGCAATAGAAAGCTATTACAATTAGTATCTGCTAACCCTCAAAAAGCTGTACATGTCGGGCCCAAATGAAGCCCTCTTGGGTTGCCCAAAATACTCACTGAAACTATCCCCATTGGAATATGTTGAAAATGTAGCAGTTACAAAACCTCTGCCAAATCTTAGAGTAAAATGGGTATTTCAGGGGAATTGTGGGTATAGAACAGAATCGTTCTTCTAACTTGCACCCCTTTGCTCTTCTCCAGTCCTCTCTCAACCAGTCCCTTGTCTCTCTGAGCACCTGGCTCCTTCTCAGTGTTAAGGGAAGGCTGGCCCTTTCCTACTCAGGTGATGTCCTGAGTCTCTGCTTTACCTGCCATTCCCCATAGGCCTTCCCTTAAAAAAATGAGACTACCTTATCTGTCAGTGAAAACGAAGAGGGCTGTGTCTTTGAGAAAATGGCCTACAGACATTTATATGATCCAAATTGGGTTTTGTAAACAAAACAAAAGCAGTACATCTTATCTATCGCTGCAAGTGTGACCATACTTCTCTGCAACTGTGACCATACAGTGAAAACCAGACGTTTTGTGCTTTTTAATTCAAGGCATGGCCTTAGGAAGCGGTGTGACTTTAAAACATAAACTGTATTTGCTAAATGATGTCTATTACAGCATGATGGATGCCAACTCTTTTAAAAAGTCATTTTGCTTTCAATAGGAGATAACGGGGCGGGCGGGGGGAAACAGAGAAATTTTTTTTCCTATTTGTAAGAAAGCCAAGAAAAGCAATGTCTTTCAGGAGAATAGCAGTAGGAGTTATTACATGGGTTTATTCAAATAAGGAAAGCAGTAAAACCACGTCTAAGAGTGAGCCGGGGCAAGATCAGAGCATGGCACTATTTTTTGGGTGTTATCCTGACTTTATTTTTAAGATTTATTGTTATTTATTTCTCTCCCGTTTCCCCAGTTGTCTGCTCTCTCTGTCCATTTGCTGTGTGTTCTTCTGCATCTGCTTGCATTATCTGTGGTACTGGGAGAATGGGTGTCTTTTTATTGTTGCATCATCTTGCTGCGTCAGCTCTCCGTGTGTGCGGCGCCACTCCTGGGCAGGCTGCACTTTTTTTTCACACATGGCGGCTCTCCTTGCGGGGTGCACTCCCTACACATGGGGCATCCCTACATGGGGGCACCCCTGCATGACATGGCACTCCTTGCGCACGGCAGCACTGCATGTGGGCCAGCTCATCACATGGGTCAGGAGGCCCTGGGGATCTAACCCTGGGCCCTCTATATGGTAGATGGATGCTCTATCAGTTGAGCCATGTCCACTTCCCATCTCTGACTTTTATATTGACATCCAGATTTGAACCAGGAGGAATCAATTAAGTATCAGTATTTGCAATTGCAAAACTGTCAAAATGTGCCTGAGTATTATCCCAAATGATTATCCAGCACGGAAAAGTTATTTGCACTGTACACCCCATACCCTGCCAGATTTAGAAATCCTCTAAGTCAGGTGAAGAAACTTTTCAATGGCTGATTGACCTAGAAACAGATATTCTGGCAGATCAGTAGTAGTACATTTGAGAAAACCAAAGCTTAAGAGGAGGAATGGAAAGAATTGCTTCTAGAAAGGATTAGCTCAAATGGAACGAGTTAGCAAGAACATGGGAAGTTTGAAAAATGGAAAAAGATTGTTCCAGTTAGGACATGATTGTATACTTCATGCACACTATGTTGAGATCTTGATATAGCTCTTATTTGGAAAGAATCTCCCTTCCTTTAATAAACATTTAGTTGCAGAAAATTGTGTAGTGTGAAGAACTATGATTTTCGCTTGGTTGAACTTTTTTTTTAGTTGTAAATATAGGGAAGAGAAAAATCGATGTCTTCAAATTAGATTTTATTCTTTTAAGAATAAAAACGTCTACTCTAACCAGTCTGCCTTCCCTACTTTGAGTCCCCAAAACCCAAGATTTAGTGCAGGAAGGAAATAAGAGACACCTTCTTTTGCAAATGCTTCGCAATTACAGAGAGCATTCAAACAGATGATTTATTGAATTGGGAAAGTGACAGAATCTACTTAGTAATAATTCACGATGCCTTTTTCAAAATCCACGCCAGAAAATATTGATTTGACTCTCATGATAAAATACCAGGCAGTATACACACAGTTGGGAAGCGGTCCCTTTTAACTGCAAACCTCTATGAGGCTGTTAAGTAATCTGTTTGCCTCATTCAAAACGTACATTCAACAAAGCATACTTTCATGGGTTTAATGACTAAATCCCATTTGACTAGAGGCTCCTGGTCTCTAAGTCTGCAAATGAAACAGAATTTCTCCCACTTGATATTTGTTCTAAAACTCCAGATAGTAGGAGATTCCCTCCTTGCAGGGATTTCAATCATGAAACCAGAAGTGTGTTGCATCACTGTAAATGCAACGCTGTGCTGGTAGTAGATGGTTGAATCTCTCAGGGTTTGCTCCACAGCTTCTGTGCTTTTTATACTCCTAGACCAAACTAAGCTTTCTTCTAGGACCAGAGCTCTAGAATCTATTTGTATGCAGCAGTGATTCTCAAAATATAGTCCCCCAGAATGCAACAGCAGCAGCACGTGGGGACTTGTTAAAAATGTGCATTCTCAGGCCTGCTGAATCGGAAACCCTGGGGTGGGACTCAGCAATCCAGTAATTCTGAAGTAGACACAAGTTTGAGAACTACTGACCAACTAATCAAAAAGTGTGTTTCCTTGGGTTGGTCCAAACCAGGGATACTGTGAAATAAAGATACCCACTTAAAAGAAAAAAACCACAGCAAACAAATAATAACAACAACAAAATACCTACATTCAAACATATGTGTTTCTCTTATCTGAAGTTCCCTTTAATCTAGTTGCCAAAACTGCCTACAGCACAGGTGAGAACCCAGAGATAGGCTAAATTTGTCCCTGAATTGCTGGGAATGAGAGCTGCTGAACTCAAAGGAATCAAAACAACATGGTCCTTTGATTTCAGTGTTGTCAGAGAACCTTAAGTAGTGAACCAGCTAAGCTGTCTAGCTGTGCCTAGACTCCTGACCCACAGGAAATTAGATAATAAATGTGTTACATTAAAAACCAACCAACCAACCAAAAAAACCCACAGCATATGTAGCTTAATAGTTGAGCGCCTGCTTCCCATATGTGAGGTCCCAGGTTCAATCTCTGGTACCTCCTAAAAACAAAATAACAACAACGGGAAGCGGACTTGGCCCAGTGGTTAGGGCGTCTGTCTGTCTACCACACGGGAGGTCCGCGGTACAAACCCCGGGCCTCCTTGACCCGTGTGGAGCTGGCCCATGCGCAGTGCTGATGCGCGCAAGGAGTGCCCTGCCGCACAGGGGTGTCCCCCGCGTAGGGGAGCCCCACGCACAAGGAGTGCACCCTGTAAGGAGAGCTGCCCAGCGCAAAATAAAGTGCAGCCTGCCCAGGAATGGCGCCGCACACACGAAGAGCTGACACAAGATGACGCAACAAAAAGAGACACAGATTCCCGTGCTGCTGCTAAGGATAGAAGCGGGAACAGAAGAATGCACAGTGAATGGACACAGAGAGCAGACAACTGGCAGGGGGAGAGAAATAAATTTGAAAAAATTAATAAATCTTTAAAAAACAACAACAAAAACCATGGTCACCTAAAGGAGCTCAAAGGACAGGTAATGACTAGACTCTACTGTCATTTGCCTTCTTAATGATGACTCAATTTTAGGAAAAATTTCAAATAGTGCATGCTTTCTTTAAAAATGAAACAAAGAAAGCAACAGTATACTTTTTGAAAAACACTACTGGCAAAATAAGAAAATAAAATTGGGGAGCTAAAAAAATTAAGTTTAATCAGCTGCAAATGTTTACTATTTCCAACAACGCTCAATACATTATTACTGCATATTTTAAACATCTGGCATGGCGTGTCTCTGGACAATAATTGGTGTGCATACGTTTTTTTTTTTTTTGCTACTGCCCTGCATCTGGGGGTAACCATTCTCCCTAGCGTTTGCACCTTCTCTCATCTTTTTTGATAGCACTAACACTGATTTCTCAGTCCAGGGGAAACTGTGAGCATTACTCATTTATTTATTTTTACAGTTAGATGTTAAGCAGCCACCAGGCCAAAGGGCGAGGAGACCTCCCTCACTGTAGTAGGTATACGGAAACAGGAGGATATCTTTGCCTTTGATAGACATCAGTCACCCCCCCAAGTACACAGGGTGCCCATCCTGCAGTCATTTCTCATGTTACCTATGGCCAGTTCAGGCTCTTCAAGCAAAACAAATTTGTTTAAGGGATTCCACTTTCATTTTCATTAGCATTTTTTTTTTGAAGTACCAGGGCTGGGGATTGAACCCGGGACCTCATAAGTGGGAAGCTGGCTTTCAACCACTGAGCCACATCAGCTCCCCCTGAGTTGGCTTTTTCATTTATTTGCTTGTCATTTGTTTCTTTTATTGTTTTTAGAAGGCACCAGGACCTCCCCCAGGACCGCCCATGTGGAAGCAGGCACTCAACTGCTTGAGCCACATCCACTCCCTTCATTAGAATTTAACATGCATGATTTAGATTTCAAAATCTACCTCCAAAACCAAAAAAATAAAATGAGATAAAATAAAATATAAACTAACAAAACCTCCCTCCCGCCTTGATGACTGTGTATAGGAGGGGGTGGGGAGTAGTAGTAGCCTGGACAGGCTCATCTAATGCACATCTTTCTAGAGCTTGGAAATACTGTGTCCTTAAGGTTCTGTCTTCTTATGAGAACTTCCTCTTTCTGTTTTACGGAGCAGGGTGAGCTCTAACTCACAGGACACAATCAGCCTTTTTTGAACATGCTCTAATATGCCTTTTGGTCCTGGCTATGGGCAAACATATCCCCTCTGGTCTCATTTCTCTCATCTGAAAAAAATTATGACAATCGGTACAATCTACCTACCTCAGAGACTTCTTTCTGATGATCTCTGAGGAACAAAGTGTGAAGTTATTTTATCTCCTTGGGAGGAAAAAAATGTACCAAAGAAGTACGAAGTGTTATGATTAGTTCTTTCATCCTGTTACTGGATTTTGTTTAGGTTCTGGGCTCCGCTGCAGAAATGAATTTCAAGAGCACGCCAGGTGAGTTAGGCCAGTAATTTATTCGGGGGAGGGAGCGGGAGAGAAATAGGAGAAAATAACAGAGCAGGGGTCCCAGGTAGAGAGGAAGGGGTGAAAAGGAATAAAGAGGGCTGATTTACAGGCTACAATTTCCAATTACAGGTTATATATGCCCAGGTTTATTTGCGTGGCCACATGGCAGAGGAAAATTGACGAGAGCGATGCGCTGAGGGCAGGCACAGGTCCACAGGCAAGAGAGCACACGAGAGAGCAGGAGAGCTCCTTCAGGCCCTGTGCCTGGCTTTTGAGCTGTTAATCATCCCACCCCTTTGCTAATGGCAGGGGAGGAGTTCCAGCTGTTTACTGTTGTGATCGCTTATTTCCCTATCAATCTCCCAGAAGGGCCCAATGATAAAGTCCTTGGGGAATATCCAAGGCTTCTCCTGGCCTCCAGAGGAAGTTGTCTTCTGAGTGGCAGAATATTGGGGAGTGTCTTCCAGCAGCCCTCTTGGGGTGGCTGATGTCCACGTGGACTTCTTGCCAGATCCCAGATCCATCTATGAATTCCCTATCTTGCTAGCCTGCTTCAATCCTTTTCAAATGGTATTAGTTGAAAGAGGAAACAAAATGGAAATTGTGTTTGAAATTGAGTTGAAAAGTCACATAAGCACACGCTCTGTGGACAGCCCTTGCGTGCAGAGACAGAATGAAGCACCTCCGAAAGCACAGATATGGTAAACTCTGTTATGAGGCTTGTCTGAGCAGAAGTCAACAACAACCCTGATTTCCTTGTAGCAGTGTTTCTCAATGTTGGGTCTAAAACTTTGAAGGGTCTAAGGTGTTACTCTACTTGCAAGCTAACAAATCAGACTGTCACAGTTACACACACATATACACATGCACACACAGCAGACTTCTGGATCAGAGACAGACTGTTTGCTCATCAAGCAGCTTTTCCCCAGCCCCAGTTCCCCATGGGGCACTGCAGTGAAAGCCAGAGGTACCTACGTGTGTAGAGGAGGTTGTGCCACAAGAGAACTCCAAGACCATGAAACCCAGAGCTTCTATAGAAGCTGCTGGCACATCTGTTCATCTTCCCTTCTGGAGAGAGAAAGGGTAACCCTTGCTCTGATATCATGTCCTGTTGACATGATGTGATGAGAAAAGCACTGCACCTCTGTGGTATTCTCTCCTAACACCTGTAATCTCTTCCAATCATGAAGAAAACATCAGACAAATCCAATTTGAGGGATATTTCCTCAAATGCCTGACCAGTACTTCTCAAAACTGTCAAGGTCATGGAAAACAAGGAAAGACAGAGAAATTGTCATAGACTACAATGAATCCTGGGGTAGAAAAAAGCCATTAATGGAAAAAATGATGAAATCCAAATAGAGTCTGGGGTTTAGTTAAACGTAATATACCAATGCTGGTTTCCTAGTTGTGACAAGTGTATCATGGTGATGTAAAACCTTAATAAATGGGGAAATTGGGTGAGGGATCAATTGAAACTCTCTGTGCAGTGCCATTAATTCTGAAAAAAAAAATCGCTTTATCATGTTAGTCATTCCAGAGGCAGGGCACTGAATAATTGAAGACGATGAAGATGTTGTATGAATTGGGGGAAACTCGGAAACAGGTTCAAAAAGTAGAGGGCATCAAAAGAGCAAAATTTCCTGAACTCCTAAAAGGTTGGAACTGAAAACTGTACCTCCTACTCAAATAGGAACCCTTGAGAAATGAAGGAAAAGGACTGCTGCAAAAACAGGGAAAGAACCAGTTTTGGCTCCTCCATGATATTGCTCAGCTTTGTGACTCTGCTGGTCCTAGATCAACCCCCGGCCCTAGCAAAACCCTAGAGAAAACTCAAACAGTTTTAAAATTCTTGACATTTTGTTTTCTGTATGTTATTTCTAATCTCACCACCATGATTACCTCCTGAACACTCAGTGTTAATATGCTCACATTTTCCTTACAAAAAGAGTTTACTTCATAATATTGGTAGCAACACAATATCATAATAAAAATATATGGATTTTCTATTGTGTGATTATTTTTAAAAAGCCAGCATAAATGAAATGATGGAAAAAGAAACATTTTTCCCCCGGAATTTAAAGGAAAAAAAAAAGAAGCTGAACTGTCCTAAATTTCTAAAATTGAAGGAGATAAAAATGGCGAAGAAAGTATTCATCAAGTCTTTATTTCACCTTTCTCTTGGGAAGGGGAAGAGGGTTCTTTTTACAGAGAAAACTGTCTTAATGACTGCCCACTGTTCTTTGGATTTAGGAACTATCACCTTTGAGAAACACTTGTTTAAAGATCATTTAGAATGTACTGAAAAAGATTGCTTTCCCCAAGAACACACATCAAACTACCCCTCACAACTCAGTTCTTAGTGAGGAGAACACCACCTTATTTTCCCACTCACAAAATAAAAATACTTCAAATAATGTATTTACAATATTATCATTGAATGTGAATGGATTAAACTCTCCAAACAAAAGATACAGGCTGACAGAATGAATAAGAAAAACATGAGCCATCCATATGCTGCCTACAAGAGACTCACCTTAGACCCAGGAATACAAACCAGCTGTGGCAGTATGAGATTATTTCTGAACCCCAAAAAGAGAAAGATTGTGTTTGTAAACTGATCTACTCTTCTGGGTGTGATACCCTTTGATTGTATTAAATTCAGTGAGGGCCCCCCCCCGTTAAGTTTACTTGATAAAATCAACTTAGGATTTCTGACTGGCCTTATCAGTAAAGCTTAACTCAGGTTGAGTTCCCGCTCCCTTGGTGGGCTGATATATACGGACACTCACTCAAGAAGACACCCAGAAAGAGAGAGAGAGCTCTTTTGTGTTTGATCCTGGGACCCTGGGGAGAGATGAGCCATTCTTTGATAGTTTGCATCTTGGGAAGAGAGCCAAGACTGATTTAGATAGACGGCCTGGAGAGAATCGAGGCCTTGCCCAGAGAGAGAGGAAGCCCTGAGGGACAAGCCCTGTGCCAGCCTGCCCCTGAGAGAGAGGAAGTGCAGAGGGGAAGGCTAAACCCTCGTGGAGATCAGCGACCATCGTGCTTCAGAAACATGTGACAACTGACTTTGGTGAGAAAGCAACCTTGAGTTGGAATTTTTAGGGCCTTGTAAGTGTAAGCATTTATCCCAAATAAATACCTTTTATAAAAACCAACAAATTTCTGGTATGTTGCATCAGCACCCCTTTGGCAGACTGGCTGAAAGTGAAAGGTTGGAAAAAGATATTCCACACAAACAGTAACCAAAAGAGAGCAGGGGTAGCTACATAATATCAGGCAAAACAGACTTTAAATGCAAAAAAGTTTTAAGAGATACAGAAGGCCATTATAAACTAATAAAAGGGACAATCCACCAGTAAGAAATAATAGTCACAAATATCTATGCACCTAACCAGGGTGCTCCAAAATACATGAAACAAACTCTGGGAAAACTGAAGGGAGAAATAAACATCTCTACAATAATAGCTGCAGACTTCAGCATACGACTCACATAATTAGACAGAACAAATAGACAGAAGATCAACAAGAAAACAGAGAAATTGGACAACATGATAAACAAGCTGGACCAAACAGACATATACCGAACATTGCATCCCAAATTAGCAGGTTATACCTTCTTCTCAAGTGTTCATTGATCTTTCTACAGGATAGACCACGTTAGGTCACAAGGCAGGTGTAGCAGTTTTGATATAATTTATGAATTCCAGGGTGGCGAACTTGGCCCAGTGGTTAGGGCGTCCACCTACCACATGGGAGATCCACGGTTCAAACCCCGGGCCTCCTTGACCCATGTGCAGCTGGCCCATGCGCAGTCCTGATGCGCGCAAGGAGTGCCGTGCCACACAGGGGTGCCATGCGCCCCGTAAGGAGAGCCGCCCAGGGCGAAAGAAAGTGCAGCCTGCCCAGGAATGGCGCCGCACACTTGGAGAGCTGACACAACAAGATGACGCAACAACAAGAAACACAGATTCCCGTGCCACTGACAACAGAAGCGGACAAAGAAGATGCAGCAAATAGACACAGAGAACAGACAACCAGGGTGGGGGGAGGGGAAGGGGAGAGAAATAAATAAATCTTTTAAAAATAACAATAATAATAATAATTTATGAATTCCAAAAAACAAGGATTATGTTTGTAACTGGACTGTTCCTCTAGATGTGATCCCCTTTGTTTTAGATTCACCTGAGATGTCTTTGATTAAATTACTTCTTAAGATTAGGGTTTTGATTTGACCACGTCAGGAGGGCATGACTCAGGGTTGAATCTCTGCCCCCTTGGTGGGCTGATATAAATGGACACTCACAGAAGAAGACAAGAAGAGAGAGCAAACTTTGTCAGTTTTGATCCTGAAGCCCTGAAAGATGAGCCCTATGCCAGCCTACAGCTGAGATCAGAAAAATCTGGGCCCACAGAGCCTTAAGAGGAAGAAGGAAGGAGAGACCAGGAAGAGATTGCCCATCATCTTGCTTCAACACATGGCAACAGACTTTGATGTGAAAGCAACCTTGAGTTGGACTCTTTAGGACCTGTAACTGTAAGCTTCTACCCCTAAATAAATACCCTGTATAAAAGCCAACCGATTTCTGGTACTTTGCATCAGCACCCCTTTGACTGACTAATACAGCAGGTCTCAATAAATATAAAAAGACTGAAATTATACAAAGCACATTCTCAGATCAAAATGGAATGAAACTGGAAATCAATAATAGATGGGAAAAGGGGGGAGGGGATTCACAAATGTGTGGAAGCTAAACAACACACTCCTAAACTACAGTGGGTCAAAGAAGAAATTATAAGAGGAATTAGTAAATATATTGAGATGAATGAAAACGAGAGTACAATGTATCAAAACTTATGGGATACAAGAAGTCAGTGCTGAGAGGGAAATTTAGCCTTAAACACCTATATTAAAAAAGAAGAAAGAGCTAAAATCAGATCTAACTGAACAACTGGAGAAAATAGAAAAGAACAGAAAACCATTCCCAAAGTAAGCAGAAGGAAAGAAATAATAAAGATTAAAGCAGAAATAAATTAATGAAATTGAGAACAAAAAACAATAGAGAAAATCGACAAAACCAAAAGCTGGTACTTTGAGATCAATAAAATTGACAAACCCGTAGTAGACTAACAAAGAAAAAAGAGAAGATGCAAATAAATAAAATCAGAAATGAAAAGGGGGATATTATGACTGACCCTGCAGAAATAAAAAAGGATCATAAGAGGATATTATGAGAAACTGAATGCCAACAAACTAGACAACCCTGATGCAAATTCCTAGAAACAAACAACGTACATTGACTCTACAAGAAGTAAAAGAACTTAACAAACCAACCACATTTAAAGAGATTGAATCAGGCTCAAAAAACTCCCAACAAAGAAAGGTCCAGGACCAGATGCCTTCACAGGTGAATTATGCCAAGCATTTCGAGAAGAATTAACACCAATCCTGTTTAAACTCTTTCAAACAATTGAAGAGGAGGAAAAATCACCCAACACATTTTATGAAGCTAACATCACCCTAATACCAAAGCCAAATAAAAATACTACAAGAAAAGAAAATTACAGACCAATCTCTCTGATGAACATAGATGCAAAAATTCTCAACAAAATACTTGAAAATAGAATGCAACAATATATCAAAAGGATTATGCACCATGATTCAAGGGTGGTTCAACATAAGAAAATTAATTAACTTATTATACCACATTAACAAATTGAAGGGAAAAAATTAACATGATCATCTGAATCAATGCAGAAAGGCATTCAACAAAATCCAGCATCCTTTCTTGATAAAAAACACTTTGAAAGATAGGAATAGAAGGAAAATCCCTCAATATATTTTTTTCCTCATGAAAAAATATATGAAAAACCCACAGTCAACATTATACTAAATAGGGAAAGATTGAAAGCTTTCCCTCTAAGATTGGGATCAAGACAAGGATGCTCATGGTCACCACTATTATTCAATATTGTGCTAGAAGTTCTAGTTAGAGCAATTAGACAAGAAAAAACTTAAAAGACATCCAAATAGGAAAAGAGGAAGTAAAGCTCTCACTAGTTGCAGATGACATGATCTTATATTTAGAAAATTTTGAAATGTTTATGACAAAGCTTCTTGAGCTAATAAACGAGTTCAGCAAAGTGGCAAGATATAATACCAACATGAAAAAATCTGTAGTGTTTCTGTACACTAGTATTGAACCATCTGAGGAGGAAATGAGGGGAAGTTTTCCATATACAATAGCAACAAAAAAACTCACATAGCTAAGAACCAATTTAACCAAAGAAGTACAGGACCTTTATTCAGAAACCTACAAAACAATGTGAAAAGAAATTTAAAAAGACCTAAACAAATGGAAGGGGAGCAGATGTAACTCAAGTAGTTGAGCGCCTGCTTCCCATGTATGAGTTCCTGGGTTTGATCCCTGTTACCTCCTAGAAACAAACACACAAACAAACAAATGAAAAAACCAACTCTCATTGGGGAGCAGATGTAGCTCAGTGGGTGGGCACCTGCTTCCCATGTACAAGGTCCTAGGTTCAATCCCTGGTACATCCTAAAAAAGAGGAGGGAGGGAGGAAAGACGTTCCATGTTCATGGATTGGAAGACTAAATATTGTGAAGATGTCAATCCTACCCAAACTGATTTTTAGATTCAATGCAATCAAAATTCCAACAGCCTACTTTACAAAAATAAAAAAGGCAATTACTGAATTCATTTGGAAGGGAATGTGTACCTCAATAACCAAAAACATTCTAAAAAAGAAGAGTGATGTGGGAAGACTTTCACTGCCTGACCTTGAAACATACTACAGTGGTCAAAACAGCTTGGTACTGGCATAAAGATAAACAGATTGATCAGTGGAATAGAATTGAGAGTCCAGAAATAATCTCTCTCCTCTATGGTCAAATGGTTTTTGACAAAATTGCCAAGTCCATGTTACTTGGAAAAAAAACTTTTCAATAAATGGTGCTGGGAGAACTGGATATCCATAATCAAAAAAATGAAAGAGGACCCTATCTCACTTCCTATACAAGAATCAACTCAAAATGGATCAAAGACCTAAATGTAAAAGTCAGGACCATAAAACTACAAACAGAAAATATAGGGGGGAAGCAGATGTGGCTCAAGCCATCGGTCTCCCACTTACCATGTAGGAGGTCCTGGCCCACACAGAGAGCTGGTGCAACAAGATGATGCAACACAAAAAAGACACAGAGGAAAGACAATGAGACATACTACAAACCAGGGAGCTGAGGTGGCTCATGTGATTGAGTGCCTCTCTCCCAATTCGAAAGGTCCGGGGATAGGTTCCTGGTGCCTCCTAAAGAGATGATGAGAAGAGAAGACAAGCAGACACAGAAGAACACACAGCGAATGGACACAGAGAGCAAACAGTGAGTGCAAGCAGCTGGGGGGGGGGGGATAAATAAAATAAATCTTAAAAAAAAGAAAATATAGGAAACCATTTTCAAGATCTTGTGGTAGACAGTTTCTTGGATCCTATACCCAAAGCACAAGCAACAAAAGAAAAAAAAATTGGTCCTTCAAAATTAAATATTTTTGTACCTCCAAGAACTTTGTCAAAAGGGTGAAAAGGCAGGTGACTCAATGGGAGAAAATATTTGGAAATCACATATCTGATAAGTGTTTAATATCCATGTTATATAAAGAGATGCTACCACTCAACAATAAAAAGACAAACAACCTGATTTTAAAAAATGGGCAAAAGCCTTGAAAAGACATTTGCCCAAAGAAGAAATATAAATGGTAAAAAAACACATAAAAAATATTCAACATCACTAGCGATTAGGGAAATACAAATCAAAACTACAATGAGATATCATTTCACACGTATTAGAATGGCCACAATTAAAAAGACAGAAAACTTCAACAATGGAGGACATTGAGTCAAGCAAGCTAGGCACAAAAGGACAAATACTGTATGATTATGCTGCTATGAACTAGATATATTGTGTAAAGTCATGGATATAATAACCAGAATATGCATCACCAGAAAATAGAAGGATAGAGAATGGAAAGCTGAGGGTCATCATGTGAAGAATTGGTAAGAAGACTGTACGTTAATCTTTGGAAGTGAATAGAAAAGGTGAAATCACAACATAGTGTTTGTAACTAGCAGTGCTATTATATAGGAATTACAGTGGTTGAAAGGTAAAGTCTAAGATCATGTATATTACTAGAAGGAAAGCAAAAAAAAAGTAACATGGGACTGTATAGTATAGTAAAACCTGATGTAAAATATGAATATGCGTAATATTGAATATGTAAGACTTTTTTTGTTAATGTTACAAGATGGTAATGAGGCAAAATAACAAACAAAGCCCATTAATGCTAAGTGAAAGAAAGCAGACAGAAAGTACTACATATTGTATGATTCCATTTTATATAAAATTCACTTTATATAAAAATATAAATCTAATCAATTTATAAAGAAAAAACAAATGAAAAAACTGAACTTACAAAAAAATTAAAAAATACTTTAATCTTGGGTTTCATTAAAATGGGTATTAATGCTGATTTCCTTTATTCCATTTAAATACAATTTTCCCACAAAGATAGTAAGCCATTGCACATTTTCCTTTGTCCTTTTGTGAGAAGGATTTTTCTCCTCCAAGTTCCCCTCCTTCAGCTCATTGCTGTCATACACAGCCATATTCTGAATTGCTGGTGATGTTGATTGTTTAAGTTCCTACAGTTACTAATAACTGTTCTGGCTTCCTGAGGAAGGTGAACCTCTGTTCTTCAGGCTTCAAGAGCAGGAGATTTGTATAACAATCATTATCCAGGCGCCACCCTCCACTGCTAGTTGTCCTAGAGCTATTTGGATTTCAGATGAGGGTTTTATATGAAGCCAAATATCCATGTCCCTTTATAATGGTTCAACTATATAGAATTGCTTCCTCTAAGAAAATAAATCCTAGCTCTCTCTGATCAATCATTCATTCATCCCTTAAACACTCAGGGACTACTGTGTGCAGATGGTAGAATTTTTAAAAATGAATATACAAGTGGTGTCTGCTCTGAGGAGGTTCCTATCTCCTAGAGGCTACCAATATGCAAGAAGATAATGGCAACATAAGATGGCCAGTGTTGACCTAAAGAAATGAACAGGAATGGAGACAGCTGAGTCAATGGAGTGGCACTCACAAGGTAAGCAGGAGTTGACTCTCTGGAGATTAGCCAAGGGCTTTAGGGAAAGAGGGTACAGCATGGAGGGCCAGGTCCATGACAGGTCTGTGATATGGCCTCGGATCATAGTGAGGGACTGCAGGAGAGGATAGTTTGGGGCAGATTCTTAGGAATCTTTCATGCTACACAGTATGAATTCATACACTATATAAATTGTGAATCAACAGAGGTTTTAGCCTGGAACTTTACATAGGTAGTCTCAGTTTACAATAATGTCTGCATACAATTGAGTGCTTCAAGAGTAACCCAATTTATGTATACTTAAATAATTATCAATTATTTCTAGAAATGCTGATTGTCTTTTTTTTAAAACTCTTCTAGTATCAAGAGCCACAAAATGGGGAGGCCTTAATTGCTACCTCCCAGAGGCAGCTAGGGCTCAGTGCTTTACAAAATATTGCCTGGAATTCTGCACATAACCTCTGCATTTTGTTTTAGCAAGAGAATATTAGCAGGTAGAAAAATCTTAAAATAACCTCATCAATGTGTTGCCAGACAAAATGGGCTTGCTGCCCAATGCACATGAAAATCAATTATGTGGCACTAGGATTTCAAAGAGAGAAAGAGGTTTATTACAGGGCTGCTTGTAAGGAGACAGGAGTCAGGAAACAAATTCAAATCTGTCTCCTCATGTCTAAGGAGCTTAGGGCTCTCATGAGATTGAAAGAAAAGGAGACTCATAACTATCTAAACTCATTTGTCCTTCATGGAGATAGTGATGTTGGTAGATATTGATTGATAATATTTAATCGGAAGCTTGTAAAAGCAAGCCAAAGAAGCTCCTGAAGACTCACAGCTGGGGTAAGCATTGGGTTACAGGTTACAGAGGGTTGCAAATCGTTTAATTAACATAAGATAACAAGTAAAGGAACTGAACTGAGTTAACTGAAGGGCCATAAAGAACTGACAAAAGCTGGCTGGGGCACACGGGTGGTTATAGGTTACAGCAGAGTTGTAAATAGTTGAATTAACATAAAATAACAAGAAAAATACTAAGCTAAACAAATGGACTATAAAATCTGAAAAAGCCAAGCCAGCTGGGGGCAAACATAGAGTTACAACTTATAACAATGTCTTAAATAGTTCAGTTAATATAAGATACCAAGTAAAGGAACTAAGTTAAACAAGCAGGCTGTGAGAAGTGGCAAAAGCCAGCTGGGGCAAACATATATATAGTTGCCAAACTATATATATAGTTGCCAGTTACAGTAATATTGTCAAACCTAAGAAAACAAGTGAAGGAATGGAAGCAAACTAAAATAACATTTATTAATACAATTAAAATCTTGTCTTTAGCAGTTATGGTCTACCAGGAAAAGCAGCTTTTCCCAAGGACACAGGGGAGGGTCTTAAAGGGAAGTGGTTTCACTGACCACAACAGTGGTTACACTGCAGTTACAAATGTATAACAAGAGGAATGAGAACCAAATGCAGAAAGGTGCTATTTCCTAGCATTTCAAGGTGTTTTAACTTTTAGTTCTATAGTTCCTGTAGCTTTCCAGCATGCTAAGGGATCTAAGGGATTCTTCCTGCTTTATCTTAAACTTCAGCAGGCAATAACTATTGCTCTTAACAAGGATTTCAAATTTTCGATAGATTAAAGTTCAGATATGGGAAGCGGACTTGGCCCAGTGGTTAGGGCATCCACCTACCACATGGGAGGTCCAATGTTCAAACCCCGGGTCTCCTTGACCTGTGAGGAGCTGGCACATGCGCAGTGCTGATGCGCGCAAGGAGTGCCCTGCCACGCAGGGGTGTCCCCGTAGGGAAGCCCCATGCGCAAGGAGTGCGCCCCGTGAGGAGAGCCGCCCAGCGCGAAAGGAAGTGCAGCCTGCCTAAGAATGGCACCACCCACATGGAGAGATGACACAAGATGACACAACAAAAAGAAACATGATTCCCGTGCCACTGACAACAACAGGGGTGGACAAAGAAGACGCAGCAAATAGACACAGAGAACAGACAAACGGAGTGGGGAGGGGAAATAAATAAATAAATAAATAAATTTTTTTAAAAAAATAAAGTTCAAATACCTTAAACAAATGTAAATGGTGCCCTGGAAAAATACTTGCAACACATGATTAACAAAAGGCTAAATTCCTTGCATTTCTCAGCTGATAAATCTTGAAGAACTTTCCATATCAACAAATTTAGAGTCCTCCCATCCTCTCTCTCTCTCTCATTCTTTTTAAAGGCCCCAAACATCCCATTATATGATTTTTAAATGATAGATTATACCTAGATAAGAATTGTGTAAATCACTAAAATATTCCTTTAAGGTACACTAGAAATGGTTAACAATATGTTCTGGGGAATGGGCCTAGGTTTGGGGGAACTGGGGTGAGAAAGACCCTTATTTATTTTATATAGTCTTCTGTGCTATTGAAATTTTCTTTTTTTTTTTTTACACCTTCTACTTTTCCCCACATTAACAACTTCTTTTTTTTTTTAAGATTTATTTATTTATTTCTCTCCCCACCCTGGTTGTCTGTTCTCTGTGTCTATTTGCTGTGTCTTCTTCTTTGTCCACTTCTGTTGTTGTCATCAGCGGCACGGGAATCTGTGTTTCTTTTTGTTGCGTCATCTTGTGTCAGCTCTCCGTGTGTGCAGCACCATTCCTGGGCAGGCTGCACTTTCTTTCATGCTGGGCAGCTCTCCTTACGGGGCGCACTCCTTGCGCGTGGGGCTCCCCTACGCGGGGGACGCCCCTGCATGGCAGGGCACTCCTTGCGCGCATCAGCACTGCACATGGGCCATCTCCACACGGGTCAAGGAGGCATGGGGTTTGAACCGCAGACCTCCCATGTGGTAGGCGGACGCCCTAACCACTGGGCCAAGTCCGCCGCCTAAAATTTTCTCCTAAAGCATATTTTACTTCTATAACTTAAAAACCTAGTCTAGGATGCCAAATTAGCAGAGAAAAGTCTGGAATTACTTGATTCCTACTCTGTGGCTCAAACTATTCAAGATGGTTCACCTATAAGGAAGATAGATTCTTCAGAGTTACATGGTAGGCCAAATCACTTCTAATTTTCAGATGCCTAAAAAGTGACTCCAGTGAAATTTTGGAATATTTCAAATGAAAACTCAAAAAAAATGTCAGTAAAGAAAACTAGTTATAGTAATGCAGTGCTGTAATTAATATTAAAATGCTCTTAAGATGAAAATCAGGAGACCTAGAATTTTACCTTTTTTATTTTCAGGCATTAAGCTATTTTCTCATCTTCTCTGGGCTGTTTATCAATCAGTAAAACAGAATGCTTTAGTCACCTACATCAATGGGAAAGGAATATTTTTACTCACTCTTCCAAGTCTATAACATATTCAGCTGGAAATTTGGGGGGAAAATACACTGCTAATTTTGTTTGCTATTATTAATTGTTATTCAGAGTTTATGTTTTCAGAATAATTCATCATTTAATTTAGATATTTATTTCTTTTGGTCTAGTGACACAGGTGTTAGTTTAAAGCAAAAGTGGAACCAACAGAAAGAATGGAAGACTGATAAGTGTGCTTAAACCAGAGAAATTTCAAGAATGATATCAGATAGTTCACTTTATAGGTGAATGCCTTAAATTCAGGGATTAACATACCTACGAGTCTATAGCAGTACCTAGTACAGCATTAGAAACAGAGGAGGTGATGAATAATTAACTGCTAAAAGACAATCTTCAAAAGAAAGGTAAAATTGCCACTTTCCTTTTGCTGGTGGCTGGTTTCTAGATTCTTGCCTATGTCACATAAAGGAATTTAAGGACATGCCACAGGGTAGGCAAGCAAGTAAAGAGTTTGTTGAGAAATGAGAGAAAGGGAAAGTACACACTGGAGACATTGGCATGGGCGCGCTCAGGGGGCTGGGGCCTTTTTCAGGCTGGCCTTTCCTCCTCCCCCTTCCCCACGCTGACTGATGAGGACCCTTAGCTATTTGCTATCCTGATGGGTTGCTTTTCTGCCTTCCCATTGGTTTACGCTATAGACCACTCTGGTTGTACCTGTTCGCTTTTAGGGAGCCAATGGGGAGGCCAGCCCATTTGAAATTATCCTGGGGCTTTTTGAGCCCGGGACCTCCTGACCAGGTCTTGGCCAACATTTTAGCTGTGACATTTAAGGCTTTGATCTCAACCAGGCTGTCTTCCCCCGGGGAGTTTCCAGTTGGGGTCTCAGCCATGCTGGATGCCTGGTGGCTTTGTTCTGACCAGCAGCCCTCCCTCATTTCCAATAACTCATTTCCTCAACTCCTACAAAAATCAAACGAGCACATATTAAAGATTTTATTTAATTCATGAATGAGGAAGCTGGTACAATGTGTCAACTTGCCTGAAGAACAATGCAAAGGACACATTTATAGATGAGGAATAACAAAAGGGATGAGCAGATGGAGGCAAAACTAGCTTCCTCCACAGCAAGGGAGAGAAGTCAGTGGAGCCTCTACTGGGCAGGATTTGCATGTCTATAGACAAGAATTATTTTGCAGTTATCCACAACTTAAGAGAGTTGGAAAATAACTCCTCCAGACTCAGAATCAGATACCCCCCCCCCCTAGGGTGTGCTCCAGGCAAGGCATAGTTTCCCACTGAAGCATATTTTCTCCCTAATTTTGATTGATCCAGAAGTGTTTGTGAACACATCTCCCATGTGGCATTCACAGCCTGTCCTAGAGAACATTGTTCTTTTTCTGGCTTAGAGGAATGGAAGACCCAGAAACGACCAGGGACACAGCCACCATCACTCTGATCAGTGACAACAAAAGGACCAACCTGTTTACTGACTTGTTTGTCCCTGAGCCCCGGGCTGGTCCTTCCTGCTGGCCTTGGTTTCCTGACCTTGGTTGATTGAGCATCAGAGAACAGTTAGTAAGGACTGCTGAAGATGAGGGAAATAGTTCCTGAATGCCTACTGCGGCACCAAGCACCTCTAGGCATTTAGTAGCCCTGGGCTCGCCTCTCAGTGATCCTCGGTTGAGCAAATAAGACATAGCAAAGCCAAGTACTTACCATGAGGAGCGCCTGGAGCTCTGTGAAACTCTGACAGCCTGACCCCTTGCTCTAACCCTCTTCCAGCAATAGAATTTCAATCATCTCATCTCTAAATGAATTCGGAAGAGGAGAAATGAAAAGGGTTCCATTTTTAATGACTTGAGAGGAGAGACTATTTCTGTTGGTGGAACGCTCTGGGTTCTGGGCTTGTAGGTTTTTGGTTTATGTCACATAAAATAACTTAAAGCCACACCATAGGGTAGGCAAGGGAGTAAAGAGTTTATTAAGAAACAAGAAAACTAGGAATACAATCTGAGACCTAGATGGCAGATGTGCTGCAGGGTGAGTCGTGTGTGAGCGGCCCAGGTCAGGTCTTTTTAAAGTCTTTCCGGGACTTGTCCCTCCTCATGATGTTGGGGAGAGGCCCAACAGCTGTTTGCTGTTCTGATTGGTTGTCCCACCCATTAGGTCTCAGGGGGCCAATGGGGAGGCCTGTTGTTCAAAGGTATCCAGGGCTTCCCCTTCAGGAGGTTTGGGGCAGGGTCTCACAGCCATGTTGTTACTGGATTTTGTCTAGGTTCCTGGCTTTGCTGCAGAAATGAATTTCAAGAGCACATCGGGTGAGTTAGGCCAGTAATTTATTCAGGTAGGGAGGGAAGAGAAATGGGAGAAAATAACAGAGCTTGAGTCCCAGGTAGAGAGGAAGGGGCTGAAAAGTGATAAAGCAGCTGGTTTACAGACTACAATTCCCCATTATAGGTTATAAATGCCCAGGTTTACTGGCATGTCGATCCATGCGGTGGGGGGGCGGAGGGGATGTGTGTGCGGGGAGGCAGACACAGCAAGAGCAGGGCACAGAAAGCAGGAACAGAGCAGTGTGGGCATGGGGACAGGGTGAAGGCAAAAGAGTGTTCAGGCCTTGCGCCAGCTTTTTGGACCGTTTAGCATTCCACCCCTTTGCTAATGGCATAGGAGTCCTCCCAGCTGTTTGCTGTTTTGATTGATTACCCCACCCATCAATCCCCTGGGAGGGCCCAATACTAAGGCTCCTGGAGACTATCCAGGGCTTCTCCTGGCTTCCAGAGGAAGTCTTGTTCTGAATGGCAGAATCTTGGGGGGGGGGGGGGATGTCTCCCAAGCAGCCATCTTGGGGTCACTGACGTCCACGTGGACACTTTGCAGGTTCCAGACCCATCTACTGATTTCCTATCTTACCAGCTGGCTTCACTGCGGTCTGCCAGCCATGTCGCCTACCAGGTCCGAGCCGCCTTCCCTCTTTCACTATACTAACCTGCCTCATTTCAAGGAGAAACATATTGAGTAAAACTTGACAGATTTTAGAGCACCACTAACTGCCATTTACTGAGCACTTGCTGTGAGCCAGGGCTTGTCTGAGGAGCTTGTCCTTAATTTACATGCATTGACACAAATTGCATCCTCATCAAAACCCTATGAGGTAGGTATTTTATCCCCATTTTACGGATGAAAGGCAGAAGTGCAGAACTTCCCGCAGCTATTCGGTGGACTTGCCATACAGATCTGCCTGATTTCAAAGTCAGTTGCTTTTACCTGCAGGATCAAGTTCCCAGCCCAACCCTGGATCCCATCCCACTTTCTCAAATGCCCAGGGGGTCTCAAAAATAGCCTGCAAGTGGCATTTCTAATCCATTCTGGCCATTAGTCATCAGGGCCCTTTTCCGTCCTCCCACCTCTGGGTAGGCCTCCCGCAGTAACTGCTTGCAGGGTCTTTGGACCCCTTTGTTCTTACCCAGGCCTTCCAATGGAGCGAGGGAGTCTACACCTCGTCTCGTAACTGGGGATTCACTCATCTTTGCAGCTTCTTCCCCATGTCTCTTCCTTGATTGCAATGGAAAAGCCAGTGAAGGGATGTTCGTAGGTTCCAGCCCCTCTGCTCTGGGAAGAAGTAGCTTCAGTCTTTGAGACCCCAAAGGGCAGGCAGGTGTTCTCCCTTTACCTCCAGGGTTTGCATGTCAAAGAATTCCTCCTATGAAGTAGAAGAAAACGTCTCCACTTTCCCCAGTCCCTCCCCTAATCTAAATGCAATGTCTCCTTTGTAATTCTGTAGTCTTGCTCCCCCTCTGAGCTGCCTCTGGTGAAAATCAGAAGGTGTTTTTCTTTTACAAAAGAGCTTTCAGGGATGGAACACAAAATACACAGAGTACCTTTTAAATTGTTTCCTTTACCCTCCTTTGAGTGTTTGTCTTGTACTCTTAATTCATATTCATGTTCTGTGTAACTGTTAAAAATTTGACAGCACTTTGTAGGTCTCCAAGTTACACGTTGGTTGCACGTGAATTTCCCAACCATTGCCAGGAGCTGAAGCCACTTGCCCAAGGCAAGGCTAGAAGTTTAGCCCAAGGCAGACCTTGTAAATGCACTGCCCTTTCCTCGGGGCACCAGCTGCTTCACAAGCTCCCTGAAGAGACAAAACTCACCTCTCTCTGAGCCTTACATATTGAGCCGGCATATTTTTTTCCAACACCTGGATGCAAAATGTACAAGTACTGTTACCTGCATTTTACATTTTTTATAAAAGTGTTTTAAATGTCTAAGTAATCTGCATCAAATCTTAACTTTAAGGTCAAGCTTCTCTACGCAGTCCTTACACCAGATCTTAATTTATTGAACTATTGGACACTCTTCTCCCACAATGAATAAATAATTCACCCTTCAGCCAGGCATGCCTAGGAAATAATTACATGAAAGCTACACAAATGATCACAAGATGAACCTTTAGTTACTTGCATATAAAATATATTTGTCATTCTCAGATGGACGTTGCTATAGCAGCAATTTTTTAAAAAATATTAAACATTTGGAACATTAAATGAAGAATGGACCTCTTATAATTTGTTTTACCTGTCCATTTGCATGAGCGGCAGCAATGCCTGGGAATGCAACAAGCATGGGCTTCCTCCTCTCCTTTCCTGCCTGTTAGCCCTTCGTTGGGCAAACCATCTCAGGCTTTCTATCTTGATTAACTGCATCTCAGTAATTGGAGATTACAGCTCAGAACGGTAATTCTGTCCCATAATTATAGATGATAAATTTTAATTCGGCTCTGTAATTGGCAATAATCAGGCCATGTTCTGGCTTTTCTGGAGTGCTCAATTAAAGGCCTGTGGGCTTCTCTCTCTTACCCTTGCAGTGAAGCATCTATTCTTGACTTAACGCCATCTGAATGAGTATGTCTATAGATACTTGATATGACAAATATTCCAAGATTCACAGGGCTTTAAAATGGGATTTCCTAATTACTATTGCTCACTTGATGGAAAATTTTCAAGCTAAGCTTTCATTTGCTTCAAGAAGGGTGACTTTTGTGTGGTCAGCCAAGAACATTGGCATAAAATAATAATGATTTTGTTTCTATTTCTTCTATACAAAGAGAAATATTTTCTAGATTAAAGAAAATAGCCAGAAACAAAGGTAGAAGGTTGGGTGGGTTTTCACCCAATTATGAAGAGACTTTTCTTAAAAAGACAGAATTTTCCAAGTGTGTTCTTCAGAACACCCTTACCCAAGGATTTCCCAAAGGAAAAGGGCCCCTGTTCCCCAAATGCCATGCATATGACACTCCATTAGGATATTTACAGTGTGTTCTAGACTTTGAAAGGCACTGATGATTCTTGCAATAGGAACAACCATGGGGAAGCGGACTTGGCCCAGTGGTTAGGGCATCCGTCTACCACATGGGAGGTCTGCGGTTCAAACCCCGGGCCTTCATGACCCGTGTGGAGCTGGCCCATGCGCAGTGCTGATGCGCGCAAGGAGTGCCGTGCCACGCAGGGGTGTCCCCCGCGTAGGGAGCCCTACGCACAAGGAGTGCACCCCGTAAGGAGAGCCGCCCAGCGCGAAAGAAAGTGCAGCCTGCCCGGGAATGGTGCCGCACACAGGGAGAGCTGACACAAGATGACGCATCAAAAAGAAACACAGGGAAACGGACTTTGGCCCAGTGGTTAGGGCGTCCGTCTACCATATGGGAGGTCCTTGGTTCAAACCCCGGGCCTCCTTGACCCGTGTGGAGCTAGCCATGCGCAGCGCTGATGCGCGCAAGGAGTGCCGTACCACGCAAGGGTGTCCCCCGCGTGGGGGAGCCCCACGCGCAAGGAGTGCACCCATAAGGAGAGCCGCCCAGCGTGAAAAGAAAGTGCAGCCCGCCCAGGAATGGCGCCGCCCACGCTTCCCGTGCCGCTGACGACAACAGAAGCGGACAAAGAAACGAGACGCAGCAAATAGACACCAAGAACAGACAATGAGGGGAGGGGGGGAAATTAAATAAATAAATAAATCTTAAAAAAAAAAAAAAAAAAAAGAAACACAGATCCCCGGTGTGCTGATCAGCATAGAAGCGGTCACAGAATGGACACAGAGAGCAGACAACTGGGGTGGGGGAGGGAGAGAAATTTATAAATAAATAAATAAATAAATAAATAAATAAATGAACAACCACAAAAACCTATTTGGTTTACTTTTTTTTTTCTTATTTTGGTGTTCTGAGGATTAAACCCAGGACCTCCTCCTCATAGGTGGGAAGCAGACACTCAACCACTAGGCTACAGCTGCTCCCCTACTTTGATCTTTTTAAAATTTAGATTAACCCATTGTTTCCCAGCTAACTATTAGGCCCTGTTTTCATGTGACATATATTAAACTGTGCTTGTAATTCGGCTTAACTACTTTTAAAAATCAGAACTTATATGGCATAAACTTACTCAGGTAATCATGTTAGGGTCTGAAAATTTCCTTCAAAGACATGATTGAAGGAGAGGTAAAGTTCCCATTTTAAGAAAGCAGAATAAATTTCACCTTCAGAAAAAAGACAAACCAATGTTCTGAACTGAAATCTGAGGGCAAAGTAATTCTTTCTAGCAGCGTTTCTCTCCCTCAACACTACTGACATTTGGGGGCAGGTGATTCTTTGTTGGGGGAGGGTGTCGCAGGGAGCTGTCTCGTGCATTGGAGAATGTCAAATGGCATACCTGGCCTTTACCTGCTAGATGCCAAGTAGCAGCCCATCCCCCAGTTGTAAAAAACAAAAATGTCTCCAGATGTTGTCAAACATTGGTGAGGGGAAGGGATAAAATGGACCCTATTTAGAACCTAACATTGGGTGGCTTGCAATTCATTTTTGACATGCAAATACTAAAAAATTGGTCAAATTTTGAAACAATTCCAGCCGTATCTAACATTTAAGGTAAGACAAAATAAAACATTTAAAGTTAACTGCTTAATGTAATTGAGAGGCAAATCCAGGGAAATTTTGAAGGGAATATTGTTCAAAGTGCTTTGGCTTTGTACCTATAAAGCATAACAATATTCCCCCAGCTTTACTAACTGAAAAGGACTTAAAAAGGAAATTTGTCCTTTCTTTCTAGTTCACTGGTTAATCATTGGTTAAAACGCTTTCAGTCTGTAAACTTTCAGAACAAAAGGAAGGATAAAAATGTAGACCAGATCTGTGTAAAAGGAATCTTAGAGAAAGAGGGCTTACTAGTAGGTAGACCAGCCAGCCAGGAAGTGCCTGGGCCACCAGACCCCCCAAACTGTCCCTACTTCTTAGAGGTCTAACGACTAAGTGGTAACATGGAACCATAGAATAAATCTTTACTTTTGAAGACAGTGTTTCTCTGACTTCAGCCCTAGTACATATTCCCTGGAGTCCATAAATTTATTAGTACTACTAAGATATCATTTGTCCTTTCACTCTCATTCTGTCACAAGTGTACAGTGGCATTTTCTAGATCTCATAAGAGATGGGCCATAGAAGCAGATATGAGAATCCAGCTGTCTTCTACAAAGCCAGGCATTAAAGAGATTTGCAAAAATGTAGACAATGCCACTCTTTTCACTGTTTTGTTTTGGAAAATATAGTTGTATTTTATACATATGTTGTTTATGTTACATTATAATGGGTTTCTTATTGTTGTTTTAATGAATTAATATTCTTTAAATTTCTCAGTTTTAGTTCCAACAGGTCGATGACAGTAGATATATCCCATATACACAAAAGCTCTTTGAGGTCCTCAATAATTCTTACACTTGTAAAGGGTTTCTGAGACCAAGAACTTAAAATGTACTGTGCTAGATAATGAGAATATTTTTCTTGGGGTCTATGTGGAAAGGAGAGGATCAGACAAAACTTGCTGGAGTATTGAGCATGAAGGAGCATTTTAAATACACATTGAGAGATATAGTCTCAGAGCTAGGACTCATTAAAATTTTCAACCCAATAAAATTGTACATTAAAAATTAGGCTTCTCTTCTGACACCCTGCTATCTCCTGAGGGTACTCATTAAACAGGAATATCTATGAAGACAAGTCTCCCCTCCTGACAGATTTTGTATCAGCTGTCACCTTCTATTTAACTCATAAAGTGATGCCCTGGAGTGAGAAGCTGTCCTCCCCCATCAGTTTCACCATTCCCTGCTGGAAATGACAGGCCAAGGAGGTCCCTCAAGTGATACCATTCATAGACAACCTAACCAATGGACATGACTGAGTGCTAAAAGAAATGGAAAGTGTAATTTATCCTGGACCATCAGAATTTACTATCACCCTTTCCATGACTCCAAATCTGGTGGTAGTTCAACTATCCGCTCATTTTTCTCATTGTTAAGTAGATTGTAATAACCATCAATAACCTTTCAAAGAAAGGAAGGAGGGAACGACTCCACTGATTGTCAATGTTCTGATTGGGAAAAAGGAAAAAAAGAAAGGAAAAGAGGAAGGAAGGGAGGGAGGGAGGGAGGAAGGCAAGAAGAAAGGAAGGAAGGGAGGGAGGGAGGGAGGGAGGGAGGGAGGGAGGAAGGAAGGAAGGAAGGAAGGAAGGAAGGAAGGAAGGAAGGAAGGAAGGACCTTTCTCCACTCTCCTTTTTTTTTTCTGCATGGGACTAACAAAAAAAAGAAAAACAAAAAACGAAAGAAGCCATACATGGATTTTTCACAATTAAAGACCCATTTCTCGAGGACGATGTCTCGTCTCTCTTCTCAATTGTGAATCTCACTATTACTCAGTCCTGATGAACTGGAGGCCCAGATGGGTAAACCTAAATTCTTTGCCTTGCAGCATGGAACAAGTCAATAACATTCCTAGAACCAATCTGTGTTAGAACTTCAAGGAACATTTCAGCATCGAATCCAATGTTTCTTAAATTCCCCCCTGCCCTCTCCCCAAAGATGTCCACATCTTAATCCCCAGAAGCTGTGAATATGTCACCTAGCTAGCATGGCATAGGGGAGTTCAGATTGCAGATGGAATTAAGGTTGCTAAGCAGCTGACCAGAAATCAGATGGACCCAGTGTCATCCCAAGGTTCTCGAGTTGTGGAAGAAGCAGGAGAAGGGGCAGTGGCAGAGTGATGCAATGTGAAAAAGACTTGCCTGGCCATTGCTGGCTTGGAAGATGTAAGGAGGTCATGGGCCAAGGAATGCAGGCAGCCTCCAGCAGCTGGAGAAGACAGGGAAACAGATTCTCCCTTAGAGCCTTCAAAAAGGATCCCACACTGCTGATGCCTTGCTTTTAGCCCAGCGAGACCCACTGTGGGCTTCTGACCTGTATAACTGTAAAATAATAAATTGGTGTTATTTTAAGCCATTACATGCATCCCAGTAACCAGAAACTACACACAGCCACCTATACATACCCAACTTTGCGAATGGCTCCAGAGAGGACAGGCCCCAGGGTGAGCACCCACCGATGTGTTCCAAGGTCTCCTTTTATGGGTGGCAGGAGAATCCAGACTCCTGACTTCTAGTCACCAAAGCTCTTTTTTTCTCTAGCGGTGAAACATGTACTTTCTTTCTCATAGCCAAGTTCAAGGTTCAAATACGCTACAGTTCTATGCTTTTCTCCTCCTGTAAAAATACGAGCTTTGACTTCAAGTTGGAAGCACTGGTTTTTGGTTTTCAATGAAACCAGAATAAGCAAAAGAGTTCAATGCAGGCTTAGAATTAATCACGCCGAAGAGGGGAAGGAACAGCTACAACAACGACTCTTGCTCCCTAAAGGGCCCACATCAACCCAGATGCCCGAGATGCGGGTGGTACTGTGTGGACTCAGGAGGCACGCTGCCTGCCTGTCCAGGGAAATGAATGTTTATACCTTACAGCAGCCCCGGCTGCTCGAGGCCTACAGGCTAAATGTGTGAAACAAGCAACTTGGCTGTCCCTCCTTCATGCGTGCACTCTCAGGCACTTTTTTAAAAAGATTTATTTATTTATTTATTCTCCCCCTTGCCACTTGTTCCTTTCCATGCTCTCTCTTCTCTGTGTCCATTCGCTGTGCATTTTTTCTGTATCTACTTGTCTCCCTTTGTTGGGTCACCTTGCTGTGCCAGCTCCCCACAGCCTATGGGCCATCAGCTCTCCATGGGCACAAGCCAGCCTGCCTTCACAAGGAGGCCCCGGAACATGAACCCAGGGCCTCCCATATGGTAGTTGGGAGCTCAGCTGATTGAGCCACAGCCGCTTCTCCATCAGGCACTTTTTGTGGGAACTCAAGCAAGAAAAGTAAAACCCCAGTCAGGGTTGCAGGAGGCAGGCAAACAGTATCAGCTGGGTGGAGTGACTGTGACTGCTCAGAGGGAGCCTTCCTCTTGGTCTCCTGGGGTGCTGCGATGCAGCTCCCTCCAGGCTCTATGGTAACCAATACTACAGGTGTCCCACAAAGCTTTGGACTTACCTTTAGTGCTTTGTTGAGGAACCAGGAAGGAAATACAGATCATTTCACCTGGAGTACTCATCCTTCTTTATTTCCCTTCTGTCTGTAGCAAGGAAATGAGCAGGAGAGGACATTCATTGTGAGGCTAGTCTAAGAACCGTGTCTGTCACATGGGCCAGCAGAGGTTTTTGAGTGACCAGGAATGTGGGGACTCCATGAGGGTGGCCACCTTACGCCTTTGGGTCCTGTTATATTGCAAAACCATGCGCCTGTCTTAAGACATCTACTGACTTCTTACCCCTGAAGGAAAGACGCATGCCTCATTCATCTTTCTAGACCCAGGGACAAAAGCCTCCTGCTTAGTGGGTGCTCAGTAAAGGCTGATGAGATTTGGGGGATTGCTGACACTTCAGTTTCAATCCACAGCTGCTTATTCATTCCAAGCCTTGTGTTAGGGGATCTGTATTTCTAAAATAAATCACCAAAAAACAGCCCTCTCTCCTACAGAGGTATACACTCTAGAAGACAAGAGAAGAAAGACCCTTACACAGGCAACTGTAATGTGAAGCATCATTATTGCTGGCATGAGGCTTAGAATTGCTTTGGGGAAGAGGCTGTGTTGGAGTTGGGGGACTGGAGGATTTTTTTCCGATCATGATGGTGCAAGAGCTTCTTCACAAGAAAAAGGCAGTGGCAGATAAAGCGATGAGAGGGTGTGGGGAGCCCAAAGCGGTCAGTTTTGGCCAAAGCTGAGGCGCTGGACTGGGTGAGGAAGAGCAGGTTATTAATTTAAACCCAGTACAAAATGGGAAATTCGGTTGGCTAGCAGGGAGAGCCAGGGCCCACAAGCTGTTAAAGGATGAGGAGAAGGCGCCCTGAGGATGCAGGGCTGGGAAACTGGGAAAACACAAAGGAGTATGCCTAGGAGATCACTCGGACCTGAAGGCAACTGGCTAGGGGTGGGCAAAGGCAAGCTTCCGGGGCTGATGAAAAGCAGAGTGCACATCCACCCACACTGGAGGCTGCACATGGCACTCATATGCACACACGGGAAAATCCTGGGCCAGTGCATTCTGTCTGGGAGGTCTCAACTCTAGCTGCAGCGGCAGCAAAGAGTAGGCCTGCTCTCCCTTTGGAGTTGCGCAGGAGAGGAGTTGGCACTGAGATTTCCCAGGATGTTCCTTAGTGACTGGTTTAGTATGATTTTTATCCACTGGGTACCCTGGGCGATTGATATGATCTAAGTTGCAACATAGCTTTTTTTTTTAAGATTTATTTTATTTATTTCTCTCCCCCCGCCGCCCTGCATTGTCTGCTCTCTCTGTCTATTTGCTGTGTGTTCTTCTGTGTCTACTTGCATTCTTGTCATGCGGCACCAGGAAACTGTGTTGCTTTTTTTGTTGTGTCATCTTGCTGCTTCAGATCTCCATGTGTGCAGTGCCACTCCTGGGCAGGCTGGAATTTTTTCACACGGGGAAGCTCTCCTTGCAGGGCACACTCCTTGCGTGTGAGGCTTCCCTACATGGGGGACAATCCTGCGTGGCATAGCACTCCTTGCACGCAGTAGCACTGCGTGTGGGCCAGCTCACCACATGGGTCAGGAGGCCCTGAGTATCGAACCCTGGACCCTCTGTATGGTAGGCGGATGCTCTATCAGTTGAGCCACAACTGCTTCCCACAATATAGCTTTTTGGGGTATCATGATATTGAACTGACAGGCTCACACAAAACCCTGACCTGATATAAATATAAAGGTAGATATAAAAGCTTTCTAATTTCTCTCTTTCATCTATCTAATGGTATAATTGTAAATAAATGTCTTTATCTAATATGTATCCTGAGATGTGTGTGTGTCTGTATCTATCTATATATCCAATGTTTCTCAACTTTTTCTTTTTCTGTTATCCTTCCACCCCAGGAGACTTTTTAGATATTTTCTCCCTAATTGTCCTTCCATAAAATTTTTAATACCACAGATATACTATATATCTGTTTATGTGCAGTATATAAAATGCTTTATAAATTAAAAGTGTGTGATTTTTTGCCCTCCCCCCCCAATCAATTTTCACACGCTTGGGAGAAATATCACCTCCGTTGAAAATGCATGAGTATACATGTGAGTGTATATGTGTCTATGTATAATATGCATGTGTGTCTTACTGCACAAAAGAGGATGCCAATCAGATGTTATTTAGTCATTTACAGTAGAAAATGTAACTTTCCAGATGAATGAATATTCCTGTTTCCTAGCCAGGTACCAAGAAGATTGAAATGGTAGACAGAAAAAAAAAGTTTAAAAAGCATTCAGTTAAAAGAAAATACATTGGATAGTCATGGGGAATATTTCTTCTAACATGTAGAAATGCCTGATGAACTATCCCCCACCCTAACACTTAAAACTTACCTTTAGTGAAAGAATATATCTCACTCTATAATAGAAAATATTGCTGGCTCTTTGACAATGCTGAATAAAGTCTCAAAATTTCTGTTTTTTCACTACTGCTTTTTCTAGACACCTTTCAGACCATCCTTCCAATTTTGTGATAATACAACAATTGTCTCAGATGTGTTACAATGCAATTTGAGCAGTTTATATCCCTCAAGAACCATCTTAGTTTTCTTAATTGGATTAGACTTAAGGATCTAGTCTCATCAGGGACATATTTCAAAGTCATCTAATAAAGAGAGTTACTCCAGCAGATCCATTATATGTTGTTTTGAGTAGTTTCAGCTTCAGGGGTAACCTCTTTCTGACCTTGTCTCCAAATCCTTCTAGTCCCTCAATGGAGCCTGTATGCAGTGAGTGCGGGTGGTAGACTGGGTTGGGCATGCTTTGTTTAGCCTGGAAGCTGTTTACTTCCTTATCTTCATTGTTATATAACAATGCTTTTGATACTTTTATTTTTTTTTAATCCAAGCATACTGTAGACAAAAATCAGTTTTTGTTCCTTTAGGAGCTGATTATTGAGTTAGTGGCCTCTCTAAATTCTTATGGGAAAGAGAAATTGAATACAGTTTCCTTCATGAATGTTTCATTACAGTTCGAAGATATTCCCAACAAACAAAAGGAAAAAAACTCAAAATGCTTTCTTGTTAAAGTTTCAGAGAAAGATTAGTTAAAAAAAGAGAAGATGTTAAATCTAGGAGATAAATGTCTTTGGAAAATAAAATAAAACTTCATTCTACTGAAAGGAAAGCTATTGGAATAGGTTAAAAAGTTCAGATAACTTGTTTAAAAGCTAAAGTGGGTTTCCATTTTCAGTATGGCCAAAGAAGGTCTGTACCAGACTGATCCTCTTGCATATAGTATCTATAAATTCAGGACAAAATTTTAAAAACTGATAATTAAAAATAAAACACCTATTGCAAGGCATTGGACGGTGAACAAAATGTGTAAGAGATAGAGTAACAGTTTGAGTCCAACTAAGTAAATTGACCACTAACCTAAAAAAAAAAAAACAACACTGTTCAGAGAAACATAACAGAACCCAGAGTCTCCACAGTATATCATTCACAATGTCCACAATGTCAAAAATTACTTGACATATGGAGAAACAGGAAAATGTGAGCCAGTCTCAAGAGAAAATACAATCAACCGAGATCAACACAGATACTGATGACAACAGATGAGCATAACCATGCTCAGGACATGAAAGAAAATATGCTTGTAATAAATGAAAAGATAAGCTATCTCATAAGAGAACTAGAAACTATTAAATTAAAAAGAACAAATGGAAATTCAAGAACTGAAAATACGATATCTAAAAATAAATATAGTGTCATTCCTTTAAACACATATAACAATATACATTAGTGTCTGATAAATTGTCAAAAGGAATTCTTGTTTTAAGTAACCAAAGGTCATTAATAATCTTGTTAGTAACTGTAAGCAAATGAATTCTAACAAAGATTTAAGAAAGGATGAAAAGATCCTATGCAATCTTTTCTATTTATTAGCTTGTTTGTCAATTCTCTTTTTCCATAGAAAGTACAGTCATAAATTGGGTCTCACCCAAGTTATTGTACAATTTCTGAGCAGGATAAAAATTAGTGTAATTGATATAATGTAATTGTATCTATGAATTCTCTTTGCCTACAATAGATTATTTTCTTCATATCTTCTGTTAATATGGAAACCAAGACTTGATATTTTTAGTCAATAAGCCCATGGCATTTGCTAAAGAGGATATCAGTAATTCTCTTCTACCTCTAGAGATGAGACACTTGAAAGAATTTCGGTGATTGACGTCAGATACCTGGACGTAGTTTTTTTGGGGATAAAGGTATGTTTCCCAGTTTCTGTTGCCAGCAGAGACACTGATTTGTCCAGCACATTTTTTTGTGCTGGGCCTTATCCTAGATCCACTGATCATCCTATGAGCTGGCTTCTCTTGGGACAGGTGTCCTCTCCTGTCCCATTAGATGTGGCCCAGAGCACACAAGATTCCCAGATGCAAGGAAGGTAGGCAGAGTGGTTTACCTTAGAAAGAGCTATGGTTGGGGCAGTCACCAAAAACTAATAATTCTAGGGCTAAATCCCTATTCTCACCTAAATTCAAAGTAAATTCCTATTTCCCATAAGGCAGAGAGCTAGCAAATAATCATGGACCTACTTGCAATGTCAGGATTTGAGTACAGAACCCAAAATGAGAAGGGGAGTATTCACAGATGTTCTTCAGAAACCTAAGTTTGTCAACTAAGTGACCACAGACAGTGCAATCCGAAAGCATTTATTCACCATGTGCTAGGAACTGCAACAAATGCAACAGCTGTGGTGATTAGATTTGCAGGCCCTGCCCTCAGGCATCTCAAAGTCAACAATGACAAGTGAGCAACTAGACCAATGTAATGATACACATTTCATAGGAAGTAACCTCAGGATATAACAGGAGCCCAAAAGGAGCTGTGGCCTAATTTGGCCTGGGGTTATGGGGTCAAAGAAGGCTTCTTAAGGAAAATGATACCCAAAGTGAGAGAGGAACAAAAGGACAAAGTTTGCCAAGCAGATGAGGGGAAGGAAAGTCATTCAGGAATAATGTAGGAAGGCTTCAAAAAGCGGGGTGCATGCAGTCCCTGGAGGTCGTGGGCAGGCAAGAGCACCCCCAGGGCTGAGCCTGATGATGCTTGCACCTAGTAGGTATTTGGTGACTGAGTAAATGAATGGCCTTGCCAATTCTTGCATCGTCTGAACGATGCCTACTCCTCTGAGCCCATGTCCCAGTGCTCTCCTCAGGTCAACCCCCTGTAGCCCACTGCCTGCTTGTGGTTCTTTGAACATCCTCTGGCCTGAGGCCTTTTCATTTGTGGTTCTCTCTGCCTAGAAAGTCCTTCCCTCCTCAAATAGCTTGCTCGGTTCCTACTCCTGATCCCTCTTCAGATGCCATCATCTCAGGGATGTCTTTCCTGCCTCCGCCCCCCCGCCCTGCCTTCTGACACTTCTGTATCCATTTCCTGTGTTCTTTTTCTCCATACCACGTATTGGCCTCTAACCTTATGTATATTTTGTGTGCGTGTTTCATTGTCTGTCTCACTAGAAAGTCAGCTCCCAGGAGCATAGGGACATTTGTATGCTTATTCTCTTCTGTCTCCCCAGTGCCTAGAACTATGCTGCAACAAGCAGGTTATCAAAATTATTGGTTCAATGAGTTAGTGCCAGACCAAGTGAATGAATGTTCTTCTGTCTCATTGGGCAATAGGCTATCATCATGAATGGTTGCCACACCTTCACTGTAGGTCTCTCATTCAGACACAAAAACATTGAAGTATATCCCTGAAGATAGCATTGGCTTCTCTCTGCTTAGTATTGTTGGAAGGAAGGAAAAATACTATTTTTCTCTTACTATCTTTGAGTCAGGAAATACAAATGTTGGAGTTAGATCAGTCCGTCATAATCAGTTCAGAATAATTCCTTAGTGAAAATCGTCTCCCACTTGTTTTCAGCCCATCCATGTCATCAGTCAGTTCCTTTTCCAGGGCTTGAAAACTTTCCTGGCCCCCCTGAGAATGCACTAAGAATGTGCCCCACATCCTAAGGCTCCAGACTCCATGCAACGGCCCTTGTGTCAGTTTGCATCCACAGAAGCAGAGATGAGGATTTCGGTGAACGTGGTTTATTTTTATTGGGGTGTGTCCCAGAAAAGTTCCCCTGTGGGAGTGAAGAAGCAGGACAGGGAGGAGAAGGATCCCAAAGCAGGGTGCAACATCAAGCAAGTGCCATGGAAGGGAACTTCCTGCTCAGCCCTGCAGGGGAGCTCTGGGGACAGAGCTGGTCATACCTCAGAGTTGTCTCCAGCACAGCCACAGTCTCCCCTCCCATCCAGGTAAATTTTTTTCTGGCTCTGTGCATACAGGCCAGGTGCTGGCAGCCAACCAAGGGACACAAGGCAGGGGTGCTGACCTTCAGGAGGGCAGGCACCCAGGAGGCAGTATGCAGGGAAGTGATAAAGGGATTCTAGGAATACGGGAGGGCTCTTGAAGCACTGACAGCATCGGCTGCCTTGTTACTCGTATTTTCACTCCTCTCTGTTTGCCATGGCCGCTGCCCACTCTTCCTCTGTGCCTTTGCTTGCCCTTGGCCTGCTTTGCCTCTCTCCCACCATCCCTACCCATCCTTTAAGACTATCTTTGGCCAGATATTAAAGAGCTAACAATCCACATGGAAGCCATGCCCAATCATGTAGCACCACCACCAACCAAGTGGTTTCTGGAAACTCAACCACTCCTAAAGCTTGTTCTTTGCTTTTGTCAAACACATGAAATATGGATCCAAGGCCAAGGTGACGGTAACCCAGTGGTTCTTCCACAAAAGTGACAGATGTTACCATCTTGGCCTTTCCTAGCACGCTGCAATTATTTATCGCAGAATTTAACACTCATCACTGTTAGTTGTCTGTGGCAAGCTTTGTTCTGGAGCAGTGGCCTATCTTTTTGAATTTCGCTATTGAAATTATGAAGCAGACCATGCACACATAAACACTAAAGCTGTCACTTGTTCCCTCACTGATACGCAGAAGTTTGAGGACCTAAAGCTAATTCTGCAGCAAGGAGTCACCTGCTCAGAATCACAAACACAATTTATCATACCAAGAACCTGCCTGAAACATTATTGCAAAACCTTCCACTAGCAGGTAGGATCAGTTGTACTTTCCTCTCTCTCAGGTTCTTCCTTTATAGATAGACTTCCTCCGCCTTCCTCTCCCCACTCCCTTCCTTGGGAAAGACCATGGGAATCGTGATTCAGCCAATCAAATACTTGGGCTTTGCAAGGGGACTGGCATTTCTTTTTATGATTCTCGTAACTCTGAGGCAGTGCCCCGTTGTCAGAGCAGAGGAGTGAGGAAGGGAGATTTGGAGAGAAAACAAGTCCCTCAAAGGGAATATTTATTGCAGTTTTAAAATCCCCTCTGGCCTGGTCTATCAAATTCTGGTGGTTTTAATTTTATTTCAATAATGGGTATCAGACAGCAATTAAGAGACTCGTTAACTGAAATGATGAAGGAAACTTCATGAAGTACAGAAGGCAGGGAATTCCTCCCTTGGGGTATAAAAGAAGAGTCTAGTAAGTACCACATAACACCCCCCACCCCCCCATTACTGTTAATGAGCAGGCTGGAAATCAGAGTATCTTTCTGTTCCCTGCATACATCAGGAGGCGGTGGTAAAAGCAACGCCTCTGACAAGGATCTGAAAAACAGGATATAGGAAATATTTTGGAGTATTTTGCAACGGTATCGTAGGTTCGAACTGAACAGCAGAGATCCTGAGCCTTCCCAACAATATTTTACCTTTCAATTTGATTTCTCTCCCACCTAAAAATAATCCAGATAATTTTGCATAACATAGACAAGGCAATACATTTCCAATTGAGCATACCTGTTTTGTAAAGAAACCCTTCACCCCAGAGCTACTGTCAATTTTCTTAAAACATGAATAGTATGCTTCCCATGCCTCTTCATTTAAAATAGCCTTTCTGTCCGTTTCACGTGTTTTTAAATTTAAAATGTAATTTTTAAAGGAGAATCAGGCCACCCTTTTAAAATATCCTGGCATCAAGTCTCTTATGAGTTCCCCTAGGGACCTTTGGGAATCATTGTCTTCAGTTTTTAGTGAATAAAGCCTCTTCCAAGTCAGTATTATCCAAATATTTGGCTGAAAGTGCCTTTAAATAATTTTGATTATTTTCTGTGTGTTGTCAGAATATTTTCATAATATAGGCATAGGCATTTTAGGTTCACTAATATTTGATAGATTTGAATCTTAGAATCTTGGGGAAAAAATCTCCATCCAATTTGTTTTAAACTAAGCTAATGCCTAATGTGATTTTTTTCTTTTAGGCCAGAACCAGGTGTTTCATTTTGAGCTTTTATTGTCTAATGATAATATTCATGAAAGTGGCAATGCAGTTATCTTTTTCCAGAGGATCAAGCCACTGTTCATTCAGTGGCTTCTTAATAAATTCTGAGAATTCAAGGAAAAAGCTGTGGGGAGAGAAACTTAGGCTTACAGGTGTGAACAAGCTCAGATTTTAATATACCTGAAATTGAATACAGAAAGGGTTACATACTGTTTAGCAATGACAGTCACACATAGAAAATGTTTGCCTTTGCAGAATGGTTTCATGTAACCTAGATAAGATAAAATGTATTAGCAATTATATTATTATTATTATTATCTATAACCCCCTAAATTTGATACCCGCTGAGAAGTGCTTCAACTCTGTCTTCTCAACATCCATTTTTGCACACTTTTAACATATTAAACGCTTCCAGAGACATGCCAATGAAAAGTGAATTATGGGAAGCAGACTTGGCCCAGGGGTTAGGGCGTCCGTCTACCGCATGGGAGGTCCGCGGCTCAAACCCCGGGCCTCCTTGACCCGTGTGCAGCTGGCCCATGCGCAGTGCTGATGAGCGCAAGGAGTGCCCTGCCATGCAGGGGTGTCCCCCGCGTGGGGGAGCCCCACGTGCAAGGAGTGCACCCGGTAAGGAGAGCCGCCCAGCGCGAAAGAAAGTGCAGCCTGCCCAGGTGTGGCACCGCACACACGGGTAGCTGACGCAGCAAGATGACGCAACAAAAAGAAACAGATTCCCGGTGCTACTGCTAAGGATAGAAGCGGTCCCAGAAGAACACACAGCGAATGGACACAGAGAGCAGACAACTGGGGCGGGGGTGAATTGTGGCCTTTCCAAGCTTAATTTGCTACTTAATTATGCATGATTTTATAATGCACATAAAATAACACCTATAGGCATAGTATTCCAAAGGCAGTGCTTTTCAGAAAAGGAGTTAGATTTATTTCCAGATGTTTCTACCAAGCATTTTCTCTTTTCTTTCCCTCACCCTCCACTCCTGTTTCATTGTGATTAACAGCCTAAAGCCCTCTAGCAAAAAATTCATCAGCTGAGCCCTTCCACCTAACAAATACACGGTTTCAGGTCTCAATTTGAGACATAATGAAAGTCTACTTTGCATAATTTTCAGATGAGACTATCTATAATTAAATGCTGCCATGTGGTTATGCTCCAGTGTGTAGACTAGGCTTTATGTGAACTGAAACCACCAAGATTTAGTCCTCAGCTTTAACTTTCATCTGGTGTTTGTTGGCAGGGGCACAGGGAGGATACTAACAAGAAATCATTTCCAATAGAGTTTAAATTCCTTATGGGAATTTTTTTTTTAAACATCAGGAGAGAAGATGATTTCTATAATTGAAGAACTGGAGACTTTAAAATTATTGCCTCTTCACAGTTAATAGACATTGCTCACAAAGTTTAAAAATTGCTAATTATCAACATTAAATTTTGAGTTTTGTCTTAAAAATATTTTACACAGTTTTTATGATGTATTTTCAAATACATATACAAAAAGACTTGCTATTCATCATGCAATTGTGAAGCCTGAAACGAGTCTTAAAAAAGTTTCTAACCTTGATTTGCATCCTTTCTTTTTCTTCCAACTAGAAAAAGTCAAGTTGGCTAAACCAAGTTGAAATCTAAAACAGTGAAACAGTGGTTCTAAAATGTATTCAATTTAGAATCACAGTGCCTCTGGGCTAATTTGTGAAACCCTATGAAATATTTTTAAATTAAACTTAAAATAACTGAAAAGGTAGGCTTGACTAAATTATATCTGTTTTTAACAAGTATTCTTTGCACAGCAACTATGTACCATAAACTGTGGCAGAGACTGAAAATAATGAGATGAACATTATACAACTTTCAAGGAGTTCAGAGTCTAGTAGCATTTCTTCTAAAATAGCCGAGGGGTTGATGAATCCTGGAGTAAAGCTGAAACTAAAGTAAAATTTATCCAGTGACATTTCCTGTCCTCAATATTGTGGAAAAACCACTATTGTTTAAACTTAGTGGAACATTTGTGACCTTGACATGACTTTGAGAATGACTCAAGACAGAGGCTTCCTCTTAGGAACTAAAGAAGGAAATCTGAGCGTTAATCTTTAATGTGTCCATAATGATGATTCAGAAAATCCCGTCCTATTTATTGTCTTTGTAAATGTACTGATTCCCTATGTATATCTGGATCTAGGGTCAGCAAACTATGGCCAGTGGGCCAAATCTGGTCTTGTGCCTGTATTTGTAAATAAAGTTTTATCAAAATACAGCCATGTACATTCCTTATGTCTTGTCTGTGATGGCTGCTTTTGTACTACAATGGCAGAGTTTTACTACCTGGCTTTTTACAGAAAACGTCTGCCAACTAAATTGGTTTCTACCTTTGTCTATTTTAGACTTTATCTACTGATTGCTAACTCCACTAGATAAGGGGGTTAGGTCAGTTACCCCCTTCCCTACCTCCTCACACCGCTCTCTTCCCAGTGTAGTTATATAACTACCGGTTGCCTTTGTAATTTTAAATAACAGATAAGACCTTTTTTTATTTTGTTTTTTTCAAGGGGAGCTGACTAGTCCAAGTGGTTGAGTGCCTTCTTCCCATGTCAGAGGTCCTGGATTCAATCCCCAGTACTTCTTAAAAAGAAAAAAAAAAATACTTTCTATTATAAATAGCGTATTTTGACACTAGTAAATCCACCTGGAAAAATGAAGATATAGTTCATGCACCCTTTCTGCTTACTTCTCCTTATGCTTTCCTTTCCCAACTTTTGTCTTCTATATTTTGACTTTAATATTACAAAGGTTGACAATTGTTCTGCAACCAGTATTAAATCTTTTGTGTTTTGTCTATAGGTTGATTCTAAATATTAAAACTCACCGAAGGATTTTCATTTTCATTACTAAGAAAGCATGATTCGTTGTATATGTCTAATTATTGCTGGTTATATTGCCACTGCTGTGAAGTTTTTTGTTTTTGTTGGTTTGGTTTGGTTTGTTCTGGTCTGGTCTGGTCTGGTCTGCTTTAGTTTGGTTTGGTTTGGTTTTCTAGCAGTCTCTGTTGGGTTTTTTTTTTCTTTCAGTTTTTCTCCTTGCATCTCCTGTCTTAAATGCCTTGGCTTTCTCAAGGATAGAGTGAAATATCTGGAGCCACCTTCTTTTCCAGACTTCCTCATTCCCAGGCTCCATTCTCTGTCTTAATCTGGATGAACTCCCTAGGCCTCCTACAAAGCTGTCATCCTAAGGCTATGCTTCCTTCTGGTGTTAGATCAATTGTTTCCTTGATCCCAGGCCTTTCTCTTTCTTGATTCTGTTGGAGCACATCCTCAGATAAGTTGCTCAGAAAATATGCATCAAAAGAAAACTTTCTAAATAGTTGCATGCCTAGAAACCCGTCTTTATTCTGCCCTCTTATATGACTTAGAATTCTAGGTGGAAGATTATTTTTCCACAGAACTGTTAAGGCAAGCTACATTGCCTTCAGGCCTGCACTCCTGCAGGCAGATAATCTGATTCTCATTCCTTTATCCTCAACAAATCTTTTTTTTCCTGGCTTTTAAGATCATTTCTTTAAACTTGATATATTGAAATATATTGAAATTTCCTTGCCATGTATCTAGCTGTGATGGTTTTTTCATTGTCAGGCTAATGGATCTCAGGCTAAATTCTCAGGTCATTCAGCTCAGGGACCATTTCAGATTCATTTATTTGATAGTTCTTTTCTCTCTATTGTTTTCTCTTTTAGAAATCCCTGTCAGTTGTAGATTGGATCTTCCAAATTATCTGCAATTATTTTTCTTTTCTCCCAGTATTCCAACATTTTTTCTTTCTGCTTAACTTTCTGGAAGATTTCTTCAATTTATCCTTTAAGCTTTCTTTTGAATTAAATATAAAATTATCTATTTAACTTCTAAAAGTTCTTCCTCATTCTCATGTTTCTCTCTTTTTCCCCCAGTGAAATGCTGCTGTGTACATCCTTGTGCATTTAACTCTACCCAGTTATCCTATAGGATACATGCCTAGAAATGAGATTGTTGAGACCTGTAATATATACATTAAAACTCTGAAAACTAGCAGTGCCCTCCAGAAACAGGTTACACCAACTTACCCTTTTACTTCTAGGGGAAGAAAAATGATTTATCAGTGTTTTTTACTTTGCATTTATTAATGGAATGAGTATCTTCCAGATCTTTATTGGCCATTTGTGTTGTTGAGTTTTCTTTTTGAATTGTATGAGCTCTTTATATGTTGGGTACATTATACATTCATTACTTCCATATGTTGCAAATATTTCCTTACAGTGTATTATCTGTCTCATAAGTTCGCTTATGCTTTTGTCATTTTAAATTACTATGTAGTTGAACCTGTTTGTCTTTTCCTTTATAGCATCTCAATTTCACATACTTGGAAAGGTCCTTCCAGTCCCAAGACTCTAAATTTATTTGTTATTCTTTTCTTCTAGTGCTTTTCATAGTTTAAATGTTTTATAGGAATACATGTAGGAAATTTCGCATGTTTTTTTCCATATGGTAATTTTATACTTGTTGATGGTCCAAACAGATAGGCAATGATGTCCATTTTTTAAAAAATGTTTTATTCTTTCTCTGGGATTTGAACTGCCCTCATGCTTTGTATCTGGGCCATTTCTGCTTCATTGTGCTATTGGTCAGTGTCATGATGATTCAGTAAGGATTCCTTCACTGGCACTTACACACTGTCCAATGTCTAATTACTTTGCGCTGTTCCCTCTGTGCCCTCATCTATAAGTGAGGGGGAAAAAAAACCCCACTGATAGGTTTGTTGTGAAAATAAATGTGATCACACTTAAATAATTAAGAACAGCACTTGGCAAACATAGCTGCTGCTGTGTTTGTGGTGCTTCTTCGGTGCCTAGCAGAGTACCTGATTTTAAAACATACAAACTAAAAGGTAGATGGCGTGAACCTCAATTACTGAAGAGAATGAAAACCACTTGTGGAGAAGAGAGAAGAACATAAAGTTGCAATGCCTTTTTTACAAGAGGAGAGGGATTGGACCAAAATCTCTCGGAGTTTTATCCTGGGTCTTCGATTTGTTTCCCCCATGGCTTGTGCAACCCAGAAAATAAGTGTCGCACTAATAAAGCTTGAAAGTAGTTTTCAGCCCTTAAATTGAATTAAATGAATACTATTGTGACAAGTTAATTAGACAGCCATAAAATTGCTAAATATATGTCATTAAAAATGCCAATGTTCCATATTTTGTTAAACATCAATTATTATCATAAGAAATCTGCATCTAATAAAATGGATACTGCTGACACATGTTAATTATTCTGGAAAATAATTAAGCTCTTAAAAAAATTCAGTATGCTATTAAGCATGCATGGCCCTGAATGCTTAAGCTATTTTGAGCTTATCCAAATTAATCTAACAATATACAATGAAGTAAAAATTTCCCTGAAGTTCTCTTAGTAAAAAGAAAAGGCAAATGCAATTGCAATGGTGAAGGGCCCATAAAATAGACTTGGCCTTGACTCCAGATGTTCAGGTTGGAATGTTCCCAGGTCACAACAGCTCTAGGCTGTCTTGGAGTAGCCACAGTAAAAGAAAGTAAAACAATGAAGAACTGTTCCCACTGTCCCTAAGATTTTGGCATGTCAGGTCTCTACACTGCAACATAAGAAAGGGTTTTGCAACACGTGTCTCTAATCGACATGCTTGCCAGCCTTTGACAGTGGTCCTGACACCCACCAATGTACAGCCGACGTGAATTCAAACCATCAAATTGTTTATGAAAAGCAAACAAAACTAAACAGCTATTGCCTCCCATTAATGCTTCTCCATTTGGAAACTGAGATTGTCAAGAAAGTCACCAGGGACTCAAGAAGACATAAAAGTCGCCGGCACTCCAGCTAGCTGTGTAGTGAGGGTGGCTGCACATGACAAGATAACGCGGAGGCTGTCTGCGTCATCTCATGAGTTCTCTCCATGGATGTCTCCCACTGAGCCAAGTGCTTTTCAAAGTGTGGTCCTCGGCCCTGCTCCTGGGATGGCTATTAAAAATGCAGATTACTGGGTAATGCTGGATGAAACTAAGGGGAAATTGTAAGTATGATTTAGGTTATCAGCTAAGCTGGGACTGCAGAATGAATGATTTTTTAAAAATTATTTATTTATTTTTTAAAATTACATTAAAAAAATATGAGGTCCCATTCAACCCCACCTCCCCCATCCCCCACTCCCCCCACAGCAACACTCTCTCCCATCATCGTGACACATCCATTGCACCTGGTAAGTACATCTCTGAGCATCACTGCACCCCATAGTCAATGGTCCACATCATAGCCCACACTCTCCCACGTTCCATCCAGTGGGCCCTGGGGGGATCTACAATGTCCACGGACCACCCAGGACAGCTCCACGTCCCGAAAACGCCTCCACATCTCATCTCTTCCTCCCATTCCCCAAACCCAGCAGCCACCATGGCTACCCTTCCCACACCCATTCCACATTTTCTCTGTGGACATTGGATTGGTTGTGTCCACTGCACATCTATGTCAAGTGGGGGCTTAGATTCCACATGGATACTGGATGCACTCCTCCTGCTTTCAGTTGTAGACACTCTAGGCTCCATGGTGTGGTGGTTGACCTTCTTCAAGTCGATGTTAGCTGAGTGGGGTAAGTCCAATAAATCAAAGTGTAGGAGCTGAAGTCTGTTGAGGCTCTGGGCCTGGGTGTCATATTATCAGTCCAGAGATTCAAATCCCCTAAATATATCTAAAACCCCAGCACCAACTACAATTCCAATAAAGTAGCATGCAAGTCTTGTGAAAAGAGATCCCCTCTGAGTCCAATTCCATCACGCAGAAACACCAGCACCAAAGAAGGGCCATCTGCCACGGCAGTGAACCCCATCTGCCATGACCATAGAACCTGTGGGTCTCTTTATTCCTCAAAAGAACCAATACCTGGGGTTGTATCTACTTTATCTGTCTCTTAGACTCTGCTCAGTTGTGCATAAGGGCATTCCTTCTGACAACCTCCAGACTCTTTTTTAGAGACTCATAGCCTTATATTCTCATTTCTCCTTTCCATTTCCCCCTTACATTAGGTCAAACAGCATTTTGAAGTCATGTTATTATATGTAGACAGGGATATTCTGCTGATCCATATTGAACCTTTAATTCAAGGTCATTTTCTTGTTGCATCTTCAGCTGGTATGTAGTAGTGATCCCTCGGTGCCAGGGAGGCTCATCCCCGGGTGTCATGTCCCACGCTGGGGGGAATGCACTGCATCTACATGCTGAGTTTGGCTGTGAGAGTGGCCACATTTTAGTAACATGAAGGCTGTCAGGAGGAAACTCCCAGGCACAGTGCTACTCTAGGCCTTATTCTTATTGCAGGTGTATAGGCTCAAAAGCATAGCCATTAGTATCAGGAGCCCACTGTTGGGCCCTCCTTCCTTCCTGGTTCTTGCCGTTGCACCTGGGGGACTGCTGCTGCTCCCCCAGGGTCCACGACAGTGACCCCCCGGCCAGGGACCCAGTACCCCCCCAGCTGTTGTTTTTAATTGTTTCCACTATGAGTATATCTAGACATTACTATATATACCCTGGGCATATGCCCTGTATAACTCCCTGTCAACCATATATATCCTGTCAAAAACATCCTATATCAGTATTCCTCCGCTGCCATTGTTGAACCACTCTGTGATCCAAAACTTCCTGTAAAGTGAATCCCAACATAATGTCAGCTTCACAAGAGTCTTAGATCACCAAAATTCATATATACAATATACAGTACTTCCCCAGATTCACCATAAAACCTTTTCCCTTCCACAGCGATAATCTTTTAACTTGTTCATATCATATTTCCTGAAACTGATGTACAGATTCTGAGACAATAGCTTTCAAACAAGATGACATCTGTGCTCACTATGTGGTCCATACTTTAGGTTGCACAGTTTTCTAAATTTTTTAGTTATCCTATGTTTTGCCTTATGGTTTACATTATTAGTCTGTTGTCCCCTATATGTTTTTGGTGTAATATTACATGTTTTATGTTCATCTTCGTGTACTCTCACAAAACTCCTCTCTTGCCCCCATATTTACCTTGGTTCCATCCATTCCACATCCATTTTCCCCTCCCCTTGGGGCCCACAACGCCAGCCAATCTCCATTTCCCGAGAAGCCATGTCCAGAGATACTTGCAGCAGTATTCAGGGCCTGACTTTCTCAACTGCCCTAATGCCCTGGGAGCCATCCTTTCTCACGAGAGATACAGTTCTCTCTATTTGACGGCATTAGTCCTCCCCAGGATGTGGGTCCACCCCAACTCTCACTTCTTGGGTCTCTTCCCAATGGTACAACCCACCTTGGCAAAATGAGCCTTCAGCTATTCGCCCAGAGTCTGTCCCGCATCAGACCATACCCCCTGAGCATCCTAAACAGGTAACCCTCCTACTTATATTTTGATACGATTTTCACAACATTTTGTTCTCCACGAACACCTGACACTCTCCCATGTTCGTATGTTGCCCCTCCCTCCCCCCAATTTTTGGACAATATTACCCCTCTGCCCATCCCCAGCCCCCCTCAAACCCACAAAGCCCCACCCGAAGGCAACCCCTTGCCCCCATTTTGTCCCTTCTTTGTGCACATACTTACCGCCAGCTCATCACAAATTCCACCCCTGCAGACGTTAACTCACATCCTTCCTCCACCCCCCGATTTCCTGTAAGCCTCTTTTCCAGACTCTAGCTCTCTGAGGCAGTTTGCTTATTTCATATCATTGAGGTCATGTAGTATTTGTCCTTCAATGCCTGGGTTGCTTCACTCAACATAAGATTCTCAAGGTTCATCCATGTTATCACGTGTGATTGTAGTGTATTTGTTCTAACAGCCGAGTAGTATTCCATTGTGTGTATATACCACATTTTATTGATCCACTCGTCTGTTGATGGACATTTGGATTGATTCCAACTTTTGGCGATAGTAAACAATGCTGCTATGAACATTGGTGTACATATATCTGTTTGTGTCCTTGTTTTCAGTTCTGATGGGTATATACCCAGCAGTGGTATTGCTGTGTCATATGGCAAATCTATGGTTAGTTTTTTGAGAAACTGCCAAACTGTCCTCCAGAATGGTTGGATCCTCCTGCATTCCCACCAGCAGTGGATGAGTGTTCCCCTTAGAATGAATGATTTTTAAGCAAAGAGCATCAACGTCAATGCCATGGAAAATATCCAAACCTCGTTGCACTTTCTTGAATCCTTTCAGTAAGCTGAATATTTTTATTTGGAAATGGAGACAGGTGGTAGGAAATGCATGATCTTTCATATGTATGGGCTCTAAAGTCCTATTAAATCAGAATCTCAGCAATGTGGCCTGGACATCTGCTTTTTAGCAAACTCTGCAAGTAATTCTTTTTTTAAAAATATTTTTGTTTTATTTATTTCTCTCCCCCACTCCACCTCCATTCCCCCCATTGTCTGCTCTCTGTGTCCATTCACTGTGTGTTCTGTGTCTGCTTGTATTCTCATTAGGTGGCTCTGGGAACCGATCCTGGGACCTTCTGGAGTGGTGAGAGGCGATTACTCTCTTGCACCACCACAACTCCCTGTTCTTCTACATCTTCTTATTTTCTCTTCTCTGTGTCTCTTGTTGCGTCATCTTGCTATACCAGCTCTCAGCATCAGCCGGCACTCTTGCATGGGGTGGCTTTCCCACGCTGGGCGGCGTTCCCATGCAGGGGGGCACTCCCGCACGGGGCAGCATTCCAGCATAAGCCAGAACTGTGTGGACTAGCTTGCCTTCACCAGGAGGCCCTGGGTATCGAACCCTGGACCTCCCTATATGGTAGACGGGAGCCCAGTTGGTTGAGTCCCATCCATTTCCCTTCAAGTGATTCTTGTGCACGCTGAAATCTTAGAACTTCTGCTAGCCTTGTAGGCAAGCTGTGATAACAGGGACACTTGACAACTTCAAACTCCTTAGAGGTAGGGATTTTTTTCCTTGCTGATCTTTTTCACCTAGTACTTTTCACAGGTCCTCATACATAATCGGCTTATTTCAAAAACTCCCTCTGGGTAGACCAAGGCCCATGGAAAGGTTAAAGAACACTCATTTCCCCTTGACATTCTGGTCTTCCTTACCTGGGATCCAAGTATCAAGACTTCTCTGTCTTACCCCTGATACCTGTGTCCAACTACAGGGAACCTGCCTTGTAATGGTCATGTGTGGCTGCTCTGAGAACTTAGATGCTCTCTGTGCTTGCTTTCTCTTTCCTCAACTCTCCACCTGCCATCTTCGCCCCTTGTAGATGCAAAGCCAAGGTGACTAAGCCTGGTTGTGTTAGGAGGGCTGCTGGCATCCCAGGTGGGATCTGGAGTTAACCTTGCTGCTATTACCAGAGTTTATTTAGGTTCTTGGCTCTGCTGTAGAAATGAATTTCAAGAGCAGGCCAGGTGAGTTAGGCCAGTAATTTATTCAGGCAGGGAGGGAAGAGAAATGGGAGAAAATAACAGAGCAGGGGTTCTAGGCAGAGAGGAAAGGGGTGAAAAGGAATAAAGAGGGCTGATTTATGGACTACAATTCCCCATTATAGACTATAAATGCCCAGGTTTACTTGAGTGGCCACATGGCAGAGGAAAAATGGTGAGAGCAGCACACAGAGGGCAGGAATGGGTCCAGAGGCAAGAGAGTGGGACACACACAGGCCTCGCGGTCTGCTTTATGAACTATTACTTATTCCACCCCTTTGCTAATGGCAGGGGAGGGGTTCCAGCTGTTTGCTATTTTGATTGATTACCCCACCCATCAATTCCCTGTGAGGGCCCAATGATGAAGTCCCTAGGGAACATCCGGGGCTTTTCCTGGCTTCCAGAAGAGGTCTTTCTTCTGGATAGCAGGATTTTGGGGGTGGGGGTCTTCCAGCAGCCATCTTGGGGGTTACTATGTCCACGTGGACTCTCTGCCAGGTTCCAGATCCATCTATTGATTCCCTGTCTTACTAGACTGCTTCACTGCCATAAGACCATTTGCTTGGGGGGCACCCCTGGATACTGGGTAGGTTGTAGAAGCTCTACTACCCCAACCGCTACCAGGTGTGGTATGTCTATACAACTGGGCTGTTTCTTAGCTACCCTTACTGTGATGCTTTTCAATTGTTTATTAAACCTATAGTAACATTGTTTTCTATTGTGATCTCTCTCTCTCTCACACACACACACACATACACATAAATGAAGTGTCATTAAATAATGGTTGCCCTCACTACCTGCTACCTGCTATGTATTTTGATATTTCTAATTTCCAGTCTTTTCCATTCCATTTTTTTAAAATACTGTTTATAACCCATTCAGTTTACTATAAGACCCCTGTGGCTTGCTACCCAAAGTCTAGAAAATCCCAATTTTCTACTTTCTCTATCTTCCTCTCCTTCCTAAAATCGAAGGCCTTCCCTGCTTGAATGGGATCTGAACAACTAAATCCTCTGGCTTCCTATTAGCCCACTTTCATCTCCACCCCCAAGGTTGACACTGTTCACCGGCACCTCTAGCTTCTAGCTTCTAGCACCTTGAAATCATAGGACTGCCCACCAAGTGCCATGGAAAACCGTTGACATGATCTGAAGATCCCTGCTGCTGGGTCCTGCCCAAACACTCAGAAGTCAGAATTGAGAACACAGGCTTGGGCTAACACCTAGGAGTGGGACTGGTTGGCTTTGGTACATACTGCCAAAGAGTGTTTCAATGTGGTTGTTCCAATTCATTCTCTAGGAAGAGATTTTCTAAAAAAAATAAATTTTGATAGTGATATTTGAAGTGCCACCTCTAGAATTTAATCCACATTAAATTTAATTCACTCACATCGATATCACATGGCTTATACTGGTTATGACCAAAGAGAGCATGTAATTCTGAGCATTTATTGTGTAGTTAGCTGTCTATATTATCTGTCTTTCCTACTTTTAATCACCAATAAATCTCAATCTGAGATTGAGTGTTCCTTGGGAGTAACGCATCTCTGGGGTTGATGGTGTGAGTCGAGGTGGGGAACTACCAGCTCTGCTTAGCATCTCAATCAACCCAAGGATGTGACTTGATTATTATTGCCTCTGACACATTAGAGTGTCATTAACACAAAAGTCATCTCTTCAACACATTGAACTGAACTCAATTATCGTAATTGATAACCACCCTAGCTGTAGGGATTTTGCAGCTTTAGGAAAACTGACAAACATCTTGCCCTTTTACATTCCACAATTAGATTCACAAGGCAGAGTCAATAAGCATTTTGCAGACACTAAATTCATTGCACTTAGTGATGACAAAAATCTCTCTGGGTGGATGAACTGACTGTTGATAAAAGACTAATTCTTTGAACGTTTTCAGTAGTGATATTGACAAATAGAATTAACTGCCTCAAGATAAATATGATCACGAATTAACGGAACCTATTTTGAACGTTAATCTACCTAAAAGATCCTTGATTTATTGCATCTAATTTTCTAAGGCGGAAAGCAAGCATGACTGGAAAAATGTATCCATCTGGGCTCTATGTAAACCCTATGGTCCTTTGAACTGTAACCCTCAAAATGATTAGTACTGTGACTGATAAATGAAAAGAGTATCAACATTTGTGCATTGACTTTAATCTTTAAGAATTATACCTTATTTTCTAAGATATTCTTCTTTGGTTCCTATAATGTAGAGAGAGAATTCCAGGATTTTTATTTCCTTAACCCATTCACTATTGGATCCTAATCAAGCAATCGATTTTAGAGTCCCTAAGCTTTCCACCAAGGGTGTGCTCTTGCTTCCATGAAGGGGATGTGGGTGATGTAGGACAGCATTCTAACATGGCTTAAAGTATTGCTCTCTAACTACATTTCTCCTTGCTACTGCTCTCCTGCCCTTACCTAACAAGGGGCATTTAAGGTTGTTCCAAAACACCACTTTCTTTTACGCTTCCATGGCTTTGCTTTTTGTACCCTGGGAATGGAAGACCCATCCTCTCCTTATCTATATAGGGGTTACCTAAGCACTTCTCCAGACTCACCTCAAAGGCACTATGCTGTCCCCATCCCTGCCCTTTAGGGTTGGAATGACCACTCCATGGATTGTACCCTGCCTCTAGATGGGAATGAATGGAATATGTCACTGTTTTCACAGAACCAAGGAGAATCTCACAGAAAGTTGATTCTCAGTAAAATTGTCTTGAATAAAGGGATGATGGCATGAATAAAACAGTGGCCTGGAGACTGTTCTCCCAAGGCCTTTGTTTCCTCTGCCTGGGATATTTTTCCCCACAGATAGCCTCTCAGCTTAGTCCTTCACTTCAGTTAGATCCCTGCTGGAAGGTAAACTCAGAGAAGCCTCAACTCCAATTTTGTTTAAGCAACCTTTCCTCTCCTTCACTTTCTAATCTGCTGTGTTTTTCTTCATAGAATTGTCAGGCCCTGAGAATATGTGATATAGTTTATGTTTATTTGTTGTTGTTGTTGTTGTTGTTTTTGTCTTAGTCCTTCTAGTACAAGAGAGTTCAGCAAATATTTTTCTATGAAGGATCAGAGAGTAAATATTTTCAGCTTTGCAGGCTACAAGGTTTCTGTGACAACTATTCAACTCTGCTGTTGTGTCATGAAAGCAGCCATAGCTAATAAGAACACCAGTGAATGTGGCTGTGTTCCTATAAAACTTTATTTACAAACTCAGGCACTGGGCTGGATTTGGCCCGTGGACTGTAATTTGCTCACCCCTGCGCTGGAATATAAACTTCCCAAAGGCACAGACTTTGTCAGTCTTATTTATAGCCATATCCCAGGCACCAGGCACATGGAAAGCCTCTATTAAATAGTTGTTGAATAAATGTTGCAGAAATTGATCTACCATAAATTATAAAAGGGATTCATTTTAATCAAATTTGCAGAGTCAATTTCTGATTTACCATACCAACCTGAGAGAAAATGGTGAGCAAAATCTTCAAATTAGCATATCAATGTCTCTAAAACAAGAAGGTGTTAGCTAAGGTCCCATCTAGCTCTCAAATTCAATGATATTCTTGCTCTTGTAAATTTTACTGTTTTTCTATTAAGTTTTATTTGTGGGTAATGTTGACCAAAGACAAAAGTTTAATGGGAAACCTTTGACAGAGAGACAAACAGAGACTGTCTCAGTTGAGATAAAAAGAGACTTAATTTCATTTAAATTAAGCAAATGGTAATGTGGTATGTGGTCAATGTGTGAACCCCAATTTATCATCATATTTGAAACTGCATACATGGAAATGTCTTTTCATCCATAATAAATGCTTATTTAATAGGTATTTGGGTGTTAGGGATTGTATTAGTCAGTCAAAGGGGTGCTAATGCAAAATACGAGAAATTAGTTGGTTTTCATAAAGTTATTTATTTGGGGTAGAAGCTTACAGATACCAGGCCATAAAGCATAAGTTACTTCCCTCACCAAAGTCTATTTTCATGTGTTGGAGCAAGATTGCTGCTGACATCTGTGAGGGTTCAGGCTTCCTGGGTTCCTCCCTTCCAGGGTCTTGCTTCTCTCTGGGTTCAGGGTTCCTCTTTTTCCTGAGGCTTGCTTCTGTTTCCTCTGTGGCTGACTTCCCAGGGCTCCAGCTTAAGGCTTCAGCATTAAACTTCAACATCAAAAACCTTCACATTAAGAACCCCTTCAGGGAAGCAGCTGTGGCTCAATCAGATGAACTCCCGTCTACCATATGGGAGGCCCTGGGTTCGCATCCCAGGACCTCCTTGTGAAGGCAGGCTTACCCACATGCTGCAGAGCGCCATCTGGCCTGCAGGTGCCATGGAGAGCCAACTCAGCAAGGTCACGCAACAAAAAAGAAGGGCGACAAGCAAGAACACAGAAGCTCCTGCAGCGAATGGACACAGAGTGCAGACAGCAAGCAAGCTGCAAGGGGGGAGCAGAAGTAAAATAAAATAATAAATACAGACACAGAAGGATGTACAGTGAATGGACGCAGAGAGCAGACAGCATGCAAAAAGCCGCAAAGGGGGGAGGATAAAGAAAAAGAAAAAAAAAAGAACCCCTTCAACTCTGTGCTTTGCCATTCCTTTTATCTACGAGTCCCCACCCACCAAAGGGCGGGGACTCAATGCCCTACTGATTAATTAATCAAGTAAACCTCTGAATCCAATATAATCTCATATGCCCAGAGGAAAAGATCAATTTACAAACATAAGCCAATATTTCTTTTTGGAATTCATCAGTAATATCAAACTGCTACAGGGATTTTTTTTTTTGAGAACTATTTGTGTATACATAAGAAGGTTGATATGTCATAAAGACATATTAGTTGAATAATTGATCTCACTGTTGCTGTCAATGCAGAAATATTTATTGCTCTTGATAAAGAATCAGAAAAGAGGCTAGAATTACTTTTTCATTAAAAGCCAGAATGAGAGGCCTCCCTATCAGTACCATCCAAAGTGCAGTGTTTGCTTCTTACTATTAATAGATCACTCCATAGAAGAAAGTAGCATGGTACATGAAAGTCCTAAGAGGAAACAGATGGACATGAGTACAAATAAGGAAACCAATAAGTCACACTGAGGCACCCAGGGACTAGCGGCTGGGAGCTGTTAACACCCCTAGACCTCAAGGAACAAGGAGCGGGAGCAACGTGGAGCCTGGTAATCCTTGGGGCCAAGGAGGAGGGAGAAGCTGGCTTGACAAGAGCAGTGGTCAGAGTGGAGAAAGTCCACTTCCAGAACTTCACCAAAGCAAGGAGGAGATAGGAGGGATAAATACTCCAATATCTCTTTCCTCCCACCCTCATTCTTCCCACCTGCATCTCTGATTGGTCCAACCCAACTGGAAGCCAGAGGACAAGGGGTCCAGGGGGTTTCATCCATAGTGGCCAAGGTCTTGGGGCACAGAACAGGCAGAAAAGAGACCATGCACAGATGTGGGGGTGGGGGGTGGGGGGCTTGAGTGTGGGTAAGATTCCATCTATGAGTACGGTGTTTAGAACAGGGAAGCACAAGCAAACAAACAAAATAGAAAACAGGGAAACGGACTTTGGCCCAGTGGTTAGGGCGTCCGTCTACCATATGGGAGGTCCGCGGTTCAAACCCGGGCCTCCTTGACCCGTGTAGAGCTGGCCATGCGCAGTGCTGATGCGCGCAAGGAGTGCCGTGCCACGCAAGGGTGTCCCCCGCGTGGGGGAGCCCCACGCGCAAGGAGTGCGCCCGTGAGGAAAGCCGCCCAGCGTGAAAAGAAAGTGCAGCCTGCCCAGGAATGGCGCCGCCCACACTTCCTGTGCCGCTGACGACAACAGAAGCGGACAAAGAAACAAGACGCAGCAAATAGACACCGAGAACAGACAACCAGGGGAGGGGGGGAAATTAAATAAATAAATAAATCTTTAAAAAAAAAAAAATAGAAAACAGGAAAGATGTAGAATTGGGCAGAAATGTAGTTTCATGTATAAGGAAACTGAATTCTCCAGGTACGAGTTAGGAATAATTATTTAAATGTGTAAAAGATTAAGAGATCACAAGTTCTTAATTAAAATAGAATAATTTCGCTCCAATCTTTGATTCTGTGACTCCCTCCCCAGCCCCTTTCAACTTCTATCAGAAGTATGTAGTCATCAAAGGGAGACTTTAACACTTATCTTTTGGAAATCTTTTGGGCAAAGATGATAAAATTGTGAAATTTGTAAAGTATGGCCAATCAACTCTCTAATAATATCTCCTTTATGAAAATCAATTCATGTTTTAAAATGCAGCCTTAGATCAGGGTTTCTGTAACACACACCCTTATGGTTTGTATTTATGGAAGCCATGGAGTTGTTTTTACTTTCCAAATATAAATTTATAATACAAATTTTTAGGAATCACATAGTCGAAGGGAGGGGCTGCACTAGGTTTTCATGCAAAATACTGGCCCAGAATATAGAGTCCAATTTGATGAAGACAAATTCTCAGGCATGAAATGATTATTTTAACATGTTTGCAAAAGTCTTTGTTCATTGCTATCAAGTCTTTATTCAAAAATGTATTTTCTTGAAGGTACAAAAAAAAAAAAGGGTAATCGACCAGGCAGAAAAAAATCTGCCCACCCATGGTGTATGCTATGCTTTGTAAACAACAGATGTAGACAACATCTCTGAAGGGCTTGCCATGGTTGGATTTCCCACCCCCAAAGGGTTCAGTCTACTGGAGCCCAAAGGAATAGGACATGTAAGAATCATCAATCTGTCTGTCCTTTACTCACTCAAATCTGGGACCACTCCGTTCCCTCTCATTTGTGTTAGACAAGCAGAATGGAAATGCACCGTTTCTCATTAGCACTCAAAAATCATTTTTAGGTTTCTAAAAATGCCAGAGTTTTTCTGGGCATGAGAGCTGATTTCCCAAGAGCTGTTGTCAGCTTTGTAATATTAATGATTCTGTCCGTTATGGTTGAGTATATAAAACACCTTTGGGCTTACACTGTAAGTCAAGACCCCTCTGAATCACAGGACCGAAATTGCCATATTTTTAACTTTTCAACTCCTATTAGTAAAATAGTTAGGAGCATGTACCCCTCAAATATGTATTAATTGATTCATAATTCACATATATTTACTACTGTAAATAATATCTTATGGAGAGTATAAAGCATATGTAAAAAGATGTTAAAATACAATGAGAGGTAGGTAAAATATACATTTTAATAGTTTCTAAACATTTTATCATCACTGCTGCATGAGAAATTGCTTAATATTTTAAATGAAAGCAAAATAATTGAAGATGCTTCATTATTTTTGAGCATCTTGTTTTATCACTTCACTGGATGAAACTTTGAAGGTCTGATTGCAAGTACTGCTTATTGTCTTTACATGCTTTTAATCATTGTCACTGGAGAATAAAAGGAACCACAGTAACATATGGCGAGACAATTGGACAAAGTTTACCAGCAGCTTGCTTCCTAGATCATAATACACTAATTTTTCAACCCCATCTATGCAAAGAGTCATGCTGAAATTGAGCTAGAATATTCCCATCTTCTGACGACCATCAACTGTTCTTGCAAACCAAATATAAGATGTTGCACTTTATTATATTTAACAAGTGAGTACAATCCAGTGAAATACTTCATTTGGAAGATTTTTAAACAGGTTAGAAGTTTAGTTCTAAGTTTTCAAAGACTGCAGTTTTTATAAGTACACATTTGCATAATTTTCAGGAAAACAATCACATAACAGTGGAATTGTTTCCAAACATCTGTTTTTCCCTACATTCTCTCCAAGACCCAAGTTTATTTTAAACAATAAGATACTTTCTTACTCATTATTATAATATCTCCTTTACCCTGAAAGGACAACTCTTTTCATTCACTGCCAACAACCCCTGTGTATAACAAGAGATTTTCATAGACATTTGACTGTACTTTAATGGTTTTGTTTCCAAAGCAACCACATTGTTGACATGCTAAAGTACTTCAATTTCTTTGCTGCCACAGCTTGCAATGAATTCTTTCAAGAAGGCAGGTTTCAGACCCCTACCTCACACCATATACAAAAATAAATTCAAAATGGATCAAAGACCTAAATACAAGAACCCGAACTATAAAACTACTAGAAGTAAACAGGGAAGCATCTTCAGGGCCTTGTGTTGGGAAATGGTTTCATAGACTTTATACCAAAAGCACAAGCAACAAAAGAAAAAAAAAGATAAATGGGCAGTCATCAAAATTAAAAACATTTGACCATCAAAGGACTTCATCAGGAAAGTAAAAAGACAACCTACAGAATGGGAGGAAATATTTGGAAACCACATATCCAATAAGGGCATAATGTATAGACCATAAAAAGAAATCCTACAATTCAACAATAAAAAGACAAACAACCCAAGAGAAAAAAAAGGGCAAAAAACTTGAACAGACATTTCTTCAAAGAAAATATACAAATGGCCAGAAAGCAAGTGAAAAGATGCAGAATATTATTAACCATTAGGGAAATGCAAATCAAAACTACAATGAGCTACCACTTCACATCCCCTAGGATGGATACTATTTTTTAAAAATGGAAAATAAGTGTTGGAGAGGATGCAGAGAAATAGGTACACTTGTTCTTTGTTAGTGGGAATGTAAAATAGTGGAGCCACTGTGGAAGACAGTTTGGCTGTTCCTCAGAAAGTAAAGTATAGAGCAGCTATACCACCTAGCAATCCCACTGCTATGTATCTGCCCAAGAGAAATGGAAGCAGGAACTTGGGCAGGTATTTGCATACCAATGTTCATAGCAGCATTATTTACAATTACCGAAAGATGGAAGTCACCCAAGTGACCATCAAGTAATGAAAGGATAAACAAAATGTGGTATATACATACAATGAAATATTATTCAGCCATAAAAAAGAAGGCTTTCCTGATTCATGTGACAACATGGATGAATCTTGAAGATTATCATGGTCATTGTAATAATCCAGACACAAAAGGACAAATACTGTGTGATTTCACTCATATGAAATAATTAGAAAGAGAAAATTCGCAGTCAGAAACTAGAATATGGGTTTCCAGGGGATGGAGTGAGGATAAAGAATGGGGAGTTAATGCTTAGAGTTTCTGTTTAGGGGGTGATGGAACATTTTGGTAATGGTTGATAGTGATGGTAGCACAACCTTGTGAATATAATTAACACTACTGAATAATATATTTGAATGTGATTAAAAGAGGAAATTTTAGATTATATCTATGTCACAAGAATGAAAAATATTTTTAAAAAGCCATAGGATTATGCAACACAAATAGTGTACTCTAATGTAAGTTATGGACTATAGTTAAAAGTACAATTATATTAATATCGTTTCATCAATTGGAACAAAAGTACCATACTAATAGAAAGTGTTAATAGTGTGGGGGAGTGCTATATAGGAACTCTGTATTGTCTTATTTTCTGCATGATTTTTCTGTAAGCCTAAAACTTCCCTAATATTATAAATAAAAAAAAGAAGGCAGGCATCTCTAAATATGCCCTAAAATCCTTGTTTTGTTCTAGTCAAAGCTGCTACTCCATTGTCATATACTTTTCTATATTTGTGCCAGTACCACACCATTCTAAGAAGTGTTATTTTATAATAGCTTCTAATGTCTTATAGGACTAGATGACCAGAGTATTTTCCTTTTTCAGAGTTCTTTTAATTACCATATAAAATTTAGAATTATCTTTGTTGAATTATTTTTTTAAAAAAAGAAATATTGATATGTCTTTATTGGATGGCATTAAATCTATAAATTAATTTGAAGAGAACTGAAATGTCCACATTTAGATTGTCCATTAAAGGAAAGCCCTATTTAATTTAAACCCTCCTAAAATTCTCCAATGAGGTTCCTCTAAACATTGTGTGACTTGAAGTTTAAGCATTCTGGATTCCAAATTCTATTGGCTTTTCAGGTACTAAGCAAGCTTCCAAGTTTGACCAAACAGTTCTAAATCTTTAAATGCTTTCAATTCATTGTAAGAATTGATGATAGTGGCCTATGAAATTGATCAATAAAAGTTATATTCTTTTGAACCCATGATATACATATTCATGAAAGCAAAAATGTGACCCACTAGCTTATGAGAACCATATATATACATTATTTATGCAGTTATTTGTGTTGATATTGAATTTAACTAATCTCCATTGAGATTTGTTTAGACTTTTTTTTTTTTTAGATTTTATTTATTTATTGAATTCCCCCCCTCCCCCGGTTGTCTGTTCTCTGTGTCTATTTGCTGCGTCTTGTTTCTTTTGTCTGCTTCTGTTGTCGTCAGCGGCAAGGGAAGTGTGGGTGGCGCCATTCCTGGGCAGGCTGCACTTCCTTTCACGCTGGGCGGCTCTCCTTATGGGTGCACTCCTTGCACGTGGGGCTCCCCTACGCGGGGGACACCCCTGCGTGGCACGGCACTCCTTGTGCGCATCAGCACTGCGCATGGGCCAGCTCCACACCGGTCAAGGAGGCCCGGGGTTTGAACCGCGGACCTCCCATGTGGTAGACGGACACCCTAACCACTGGGCCAAGTCCATTTCCTGTTTAGACTTTTTTTTTATTCCAAAGAGCAGAAGCACATCCAAACTTGTTCAAAAAGTAGGAACCGAGTATAAAAATACATATGGCATAAGAGAGATGGAACTCAAGAATGGAAATGTGGAGCAGCCAAACTTCATGCCATTATGGGAAGCAGCACAAGGCGGAGATTCCAGATGTAGGAAACATTTAGGCTCTTCATGGGCAGGAGTTCTTAGATCTCCTATCATATAATTATTTTGAATATTCAAAAGTCCTGGGCATCTTATGCAGAGCAGCAATTCAAACAGGCTATCTTAGTTTGCCAGAGTTGCTATGATAAATACCGCACAGTAGGTTGGCTTGAAAAATGAGCATTTATTGTCTCATAGTTTTGAAGGCTAGAAATCCAAAATCAAGATGTTGGCAAGACCATGCTTTCTCCCAGGGTCAGTAGCATTCTGATGATGGATGTCTCTCTTTTCTCCCTGGCTTCTTCTGACTTACAGCTTCTTCCATCTGACTGCATCCAGATGTCCTCCTCTCTTTATATGGCCTCTTGTCATATGGATTAAGACCCACCCTTACTCAACTTGACCCAGCTTAACTAATAACATCTTCAAAGGTCCTATATACAAATGGGTTCACACCTATAGGAATGCAGATTAAGATATGAACATCTCTTTTGTGAGGGACATGATTCAATCACCAAGACAGGCCTTTATGGTCTTTGATACATATTACCTACTCCAGAGTTACACTGATCCAAACCTGTGTGGTCCCCTGAAGTTCACTGACTCTGCCCTTTCTTTGAGCCTAGGGATCTTTGTTGAGCTTATAAGTCTTGGTGCTTTGCTAGACATACCACCAAGCTATTTCTCCTGAAGTTTCTGCCACCTCACAGAGGTCCTCTCTTCTTGCTCCCTCAGCCAACTTGCTCAGGCTTTCAGGAAACGAAAGTCAGGAAAGAAGTTTATCTCTAGTCACCTTTTGCTTTGGACCCTGGTCTTGTGTAAAACAAGAGTACAAAAGACCCATCTACCATATTAGACTTAGGAGAGGGGAAATAAACCTCAATTAGAACAAAGTAAAACATATTTTTGAACATATTATTTTGCCATACACATCATCATAACCTTTCTCATGCTGTTTAATCTAACTCATGACCTTGCTCATTTGTTTGCCATCAACGTTAACAAGCCATATTCTGCTTTCTCCTTTTCCTTCCCACTTAAAATTATTGTGCTGGAGAATTTTGATTTGCCAGGATCAGCCCTGTTGGTCAGAGCTTTTCATGTTAGGCCTGCTCACAGGCCACAGCATGGCTTATGAATGGTTGGCCCTTGAATTGGAAGCCACCACTACCCCAAGTCTAATCAGGAAAGTGGGAATGTCTTGAAGAAGAGACCATGAGCTTCTTGTGGCTGCCATGTCACCAGAGATAATGAGGGGAACTGTTTCTCTAAGAAACAACAGTGGGTGTGACTACCACTGTGTTTGTCCAGTGTATCATATTTGGGGAATAAGGTTGGTGAAGAGAATCCTTTTGGAATGTAGAATTTAAGGGTTTTTAAATAAGATTGAAAGCACTCTTTACAGAATGTATTAGTGAGATTTTGCTGCATAACAAACACCTCCAAAATTCAGTGTCTTAAAATGATCATTCTTTATTACCCCGCATTCATCTGGCTAATCTACATTGGAGGCTAGGTAGCTCCGCTATACTTGGCTCCTCACTGAAGTACAGGTCAGGTCAGCTCCACATGGGTACATTCTGGAGCCCTGGCTACAGGGGCAGTTGCTACCCTAGTAGTTTCCTGGTGAATACAGAGAAGCAAGAACATATTCCCAGCTACACAAGTGCTTTTCACTTGCCACTTTTAGACTCAGCCATGCGACATGCTGTGGACAATGAAATGTTAACAGAGTAATGGTGTGGAGAAATAAGCATTGTGTATAGTAGAAAGGAATGGAAAAATAGCAAGGCATCTAGTAGTGAATCGCATCCTGGTGAGCCAATGAAGAATTATTTAGTTTACCACACAGACCATTGCTGCCAAGGTGAGAACATAATGTATTCATGCTTGATGCTTTCGTGTCATCACAGCGGGCCATCCCTGACAGGTAACATTGACAATGACCTACTAAAGCAGAACTCAGGAGCATATGTTTGTTGATACTCATTTTCATTACATGAAATGCAATTCTTAACTACCCAGAGGCCCCACCTGACACCATTCTCCCAGATTCTTTAATCTCCACACCAAAGTTAATGGCTTCTATACTTTGGGTCTTCCTTCCAGAACCTTTCCACTCAGCATCTATTCCAACAAAGACCTTGCTAACTCAAAGGAGAGTATCAAGACCCAGAATTACTTTAGGTTTTCTTCCATGGTGCTTGCTACTAGTCAGACTAATCCTTTGTGATACTTTGGATGTATTGGTCTTTTATTTCTGCTGAGGGGAAATATTCCAAGTGTTCAAGGAAAGCCCTTTCTTTCCACTTGCCATAGAGTTTGGCAGTGGCATGGCCATCATTCCTTTTGTAATGAAATCTGTTAGAAACAGGAAAATTGCTCATTGAATCTTGATGGACACATTTGCCTTCTCAACGATGTTCTCTCTATTGCCAGGTCATAGACTCTGGCCATCTGTGCCTTGGTTGGAGAAGGCTGAGGGCAGAGAGACAGAGGTTTGTATAGCTCATCAGTCGTTTTCTTCTAGCCTTAGCATCAGAATTCACTGAAGTGTATTCAACATGAAAAAATGTGTGTTGCTTTTCAGCTCATTATAAAGGGACTCAAGCATCTTCATCAAAAAATATTGCAAGTACGGTGTGGGCTATGGTGTGGACCATTGACCATGAGGTGCAGCGGTGCTCAGAGATGTATTCACCAAATGCAATGAATGTCTCATGATGATGGAGGAGGTTGTTGTTATGGGCGGAGGAGTGGGGTGAGGGGGTGGGGGGAATATGGGGACCTCATATTTTTGAATGTAACATTAAAAAAATAAATAAAGACAAAAAAAATATTGCAAGTATGGGGCCAAAAAGTGCTTGCCTTAATACAAAGAAGAAAATGATATTTTGGGGGGAACATTTTAGTGTAGAGCCATAGTTACTGGAAAAGAGACAAAGGTTGATAATTTTGAGATAATTCGTTCTGAAAACCAACATGTTGAGCAAGGAAATGATAATGCCTTTGGAAGGTTATCCTCAACTTGGAAGGAAAACAAAAAGAATTTTAAAAATCATAAACAAAAAAACACCAGAACAAACAGTGACCACAAAATATCCATTTGGTTGTACATTTTCAGAACTTGTCTGGGTGGGGAGAGAACAGTGAAGTGATATGGACCAACTAAAGGCTCTGTTGACACGGAGGCTGGCAGCATGTGAGGTGAAAGCAGCCAGCCCCTCTGTTGCACCCCTCAGAACGCTCATTAGCTTCTTGTCGTCTGGTCCCGTCTTTTTTTTTTAAGATTTATTTTTTATTTATTTCTCTCCCCCTCCCTGTCCCCACCCCCACCCTCCACCCCCCGTTGTCTGTTCTCTGTGTCCATTCTCTTGTGTTCTTCTGTGACCCCTTCTATCCTTATCAGTGGCACCCGGAATCTGTGTTTCTTTTTGTTGCGTCATCTTGTTGTTGTGTCAGCTCTCTGTGTGTGCAGCGCCATCCCTAGGCAGGCTGCACTTTCTTTCGTGCTGGGCGGCTCTCCTTACGGGGCGCACTCCTTGCATGTGGGGCTCCCCTATGCGGGGACACCCCTGCGTGGCACAGCACTCCTTGTGTGCATCAGCACAGCATATGGGCCAGCTTACCACACAGGTCAGGAGGCCTGGGGTTTGAATTCTGGACCTCCCATGTGATAGGTGGACACTCTATCCGTTGAGCCAAATCCGCTTCCCTTCTGGTCATGTCTTGACTGCAGTTAGCTACCAAAGCAGGCGTGGTGAACCCTGGGGTACCTAAGGGTTTCCCACAACCTGCGCTTGCTCTCCTGCCCTCTATTCCACAGTCACTTAGTGACTGGCTTGGAAACACAGCCGTGGAAAGCCTGATGACAGCGATTTAGTCACTAGGGAGCCTAGAACTTCTTTTATCTTTTATTCTCCCATGAACAGCATTGCCTTGTGTATAGCAATTTGTATTTCTGTTTACTGTGTCATTGTATTGGATATGATTTTTCAAATTGAAGACCTCAGAAGCTTACCTAAAATTTGTGAGGCGTTTCACTGAGAGAGTGGGGCCTCGGGTATTTGGAATGGTATTGATTTGGCTTTCAAATTTTAAGATGGAATGAATTCATCATGTCTGAAATGTATTCCTTTCAATTTGCTTATTCCCGTACAATAGTACTTTTTGAATGCTTACTTCATGCAAGACGTTTTACTACATACTTTGCATTTATTCACGCATTCAATTCTCACCATCATCTTTTAAGGTCATTACTGTGATTATCACCCCTTGCTAGTGGAGGAAACTGAGGCACAGAGTGCTGAAGTGATATGTGCAGGTTCACACTGCTAGGAAGTGGTGGGGTCAGGATTTGAACCCAGGCAGTCTGGCTCCAGAGTCTTACTCCAAGCTACAATGTCTGGTTTTACATTCATCCTGTACTGGGCATTTATTTGCTACTCGTGCAAACCAGAGAGTGTCACCTCCTTGAAGAGAGAGTGTCTCCTACCATTCAGATACATCAGGTCACAGGACTTGCATCAGGCAACCTGCTGGTGGATCCACCCAGATGGGGAACATCGGGCGTGTGCAGGAAGCAGGGCCCAGAGCAGGAATCCCACCCCTGCTTGGTTAGAGGGGCTTCCAGATAGACTCAAAACCCAGCTATTTCTTGCCATCTCTATCACTCGCACCCTGGCCCAAGCCACTGTGACTTTTAAAAAAATCTTCTTTAAAAATTGTATCGTGGTAACATCTATACAACATAAAATGTCCCATTTTAAGCACTTTCAAGTGTGCAATTCAGTGGTGTTCATGACATTCCCAATGTTGTGCCACCATCTCCACCATCGAGTCACCATGATCTCTTGCCAGGTTCGATGCCGTGCCCCTGACTCGATCTCCCTGCTTCCACTGGGGACCCTCTCCAGCCTGCCCTCCACACCAGACCTACCAGTGGTTTCTTATTTCACTCAGAGCAAGAGCCAAAGTCCTTCCAAGGGCTGATGTGATCAGCCCCCAGGCCCCATCACCTCTTTCTCACTGTCCTCGCTGCCTCCAGCCCCACGCACTGGCCTCCTCCCGGCTCCCCAGGCATGCTCTTGTCAGGCACTGTAGGCCTCAGGACCTTGGCACGCACTTGCTGTGCCTTCTGCCTGAATGCGCCTCCCCCCAACCGTTCCCCAAGCCCCAACAGAACTTGGAGCGCCCCTCACCCAGCAGCTCTCTCTCCTTCCTCCCGGCTTGATTTTTCTCCTTAGGGGTCATAATGACCCAATAGCCCATATATTTTATAAATTTATTAGTTTGTTCTCTGCCTCCCAACACTGGAGTGAACTTTTTTTTTTTTTTGGTCTGCTTTCTTCCTGACCAGATCCCCAGAACTGAGAACCCAGTGGGCAGTCAATAAATATTGGTTGACTAAAGGAATAAATGAATACATTATAGAGTGGTTTTAGAGAATTAAATGCACTAATCTAGGGAAAGCATTTGGAACAATACTTAGCACAGAATTAGTGTTTAATAAATGCCCACTATTAATAATACTATGCTATGAATGGGTGGATGGTTGAATAAATTAGATACTCTTACTTTATCATCAGGTAACAGAAAGAAAATAATCAAGCCGTAGATGTTTTAAATATTTAAGCTGGGAAGCGGACTTGGCCCAGTGGTTAGGGCGTCCGTCTACCACATGGGAGGTCCGCGGTTCAAATCCCGGGCCTCCTTGACCCATGTGGAGCTGGCCCATGTGCAGTACTGATGCGTGCAAGGAGTGCCCTGCCACACAGGGGTGTCCCCCGCGTAGAGGAGCCCCACACGCAAGGAGTGCACCCTGTAAGGAGAGCCGCCCAGCGCGAAAGAAAGCGCAGCCTGCCCAGGAATGGCGCCGCCCACACGGAGAGCTGACACAGTAAGATGACGCAACAAAAAGAAACACAGATTCTCGGTGCCACTGATAACAACAGACATGGACAAAGAAGATGCAGCAAATAGACACAGAACAGACAACCAGGGTGGGGAGGGGAAGGGGAGAGAAACAAATCTTAAAATATATATATTTAAGCTTACATTTGTAGCACACGCTAGAGGATGTAATTGGGGACATCATTTGTGTTGTGTTTTCCCATTATCTAGAAGACATATTATACCCCACCCTTGCCTGGGCAGGCACGTGGTCCCCAAATGTTGTTGCATTTTGAAATGACCCAGGGATCGTAAAAAGAAAACAAAATGACACCTGGTCTCTACTTCTAGATCTTCTGATTTAATGGGTCTGGATGCGACCTTGGCATTCAGATTTTTTAATGCTCCCCTGGTGACTCTAATGTGCAGTGAAGTTTGGGAACCACCGCTGTAAGCTTTTCCCAGAACTAGCTACAGCAAGGGGAAAGCCTTCCCACGTCCCTGTCTGGGCTGGGGATTCTGAGAGATGCCAAGCAGGGTTCAGATCTCTGCTCTGCAGCCCCCAGGAGTGTGGGCAAGCCACCTAACTGCCTCTAGCCTGCCCTTGCTCATTTAGATCTGCAGGGTGTGCTGTGGATGCCAACTGCCCAGCGCTCAGGGCCACGCCCAGCCACGCCCGTGACGCCCCCTCCTCCCTTCCTCTTTTCCTTCCTCTCTCCCTCCCTCCTCCCCCTCCTTCCTTTCTTCATTCCATTCCTTTCTCCCTCCTTCACTCTGCCCTTCCTTCTCTCACTCTCTTTCTCCTTCCCCACCCAGGGCCTGGCCTAAGGCTTCTGCCCTGAAGACTGGGGCCCCACCAGCGACCCCTGCCCACCTGAGGTCTGCCCCCTCCTCCGTCTCCAAGCACATGCCCCACTTGGTGGCTGTGTCTAATCGCTGGGTCCAGACAGACATAAGACAGCCCTTCCTCTTCTACCCTCTAACGCTGCTGTTCTGAGCCTGGATATTTTTAGAAGTGTGCTAGGACACTACCTAGCACATTACCAGGGCCCTGTGCTCGGAAGTTACTCCCGCCCTTGGTTGAATGCTCTGCTGTCACCATCTTGAACTTCATGGTCTTTTTTTTTTTTTAGTTTTTTTTCCTCTATTTTTAAAAAAATATTACATAAAAAAAATAAGAGGTCCCCATATATCCCCATGCCCCTCCCCCACTCCCCCCACATCAACAACCTCTTCCATCATCGTGGCACATCCATTGCATTTGGTGAATACATTTTGGAGCCCTGCTGCACCACATGGACAGTGGTCTACACTCTCCCCCAGTTCACCCAGTGGGCCATGGCAGGACACTCAATGTCCAGCATCTGTCCCTGCAGCACCACCCAGGACAACTCCAAGTCCTGAAAATGCCCCCACGTCACACCTCTTCTTCCCTCTCCCTGCCCTCAGCAGCTACCGTGGCCACTTTCTCCACGTCAATGCTGCAATTTCTTCCCTTACTAATCACAATAGTTCCCCAGCAGAACACCACTAAGTCCACTCTAATCCATACTCTATTCCTCCATCCTGCGGACCTGGGATGGTGATGTTCATGGTTACTTTTTAACAAGGGAGCCTGCAGATGATGTAGCTTGTCGTGTGCGCTAGATTCAGAATCATAAGACCCAGGTGTGACTCGCACCTGGCTGACACCTGAGAAGAGTGTGACCTTGACCCAGTTGTTTACACTTTCAGCATTTGCAAAGCGGGGACGGGGGGAAAGCTACACATCAGCTCTGTACACTCTTTTCACCTCGCCTTCCGGATCTGAAGGAGCTAAATGACAATGACATTTCCTTTCTGCTTAAAGGAGAGTTTAAACTTTTCTTTTCCTAGTCAGTGATGTATGCCTAAAGAGCAGATCCTCGAGGGCTCTCACTGATGTTCCTTAACTCTTATTAATTACCCAGAAGGACAACAGGACTCCTCCTTCCCTGTCTGTCTTTATTACATGTGAGCAATATTTTGGCCAGATGGTGTACAGAGTAGCCTCATCCAAGGTACTTAAAAATGATCTTCTTTTACTTATTGAAGAAGATTAGAGAGAGAGAAAATTGAATTCAGCCCATGTCACTGAAATAATCTTGGCTTACATTACTTTAAGGAGATTTCCAGCATTCAGACTAATAACTCTTCCCCCAAAGACGGCTGCCTAGGATAAGGTGCATAGGTAAAGACTTCATTAAGAGGCACAGGAGTGGATTTTTAAATCTGACTCTGACACACCAGCCATGGGCCCTGAGTGACAGCCAGCCTCTCTTTGATCTCAGTTTCCTTATTAGGAAAGTAGAGATAGCAATACCTGCTCGGCTCCCTCACTCTCAAGGTTGTTTTGTGAATCCCGTGAAATATCGGTGGAAGCATGTTGAAAAAATTTGACTACTGTACAAATTACAAGTTGGGATAATTGGTGAGACTTAAACCAAAACTTCATTTAAATCATATGAAAAGCTTACCAGAAAATAAATGCCAAGAACCAAATTCTCAACCTCTTTGGCAGGGAGATGCATTTGACACTGGGATGGCCTGTCACCACCAAAATGAGCCACGTCACTTAAGTTGCATTGGAGCTCACAACCTTCCTCTCCCCACCCCACCCCATTTCCTGTAAGCTTATCATCCAGTCTCTAGCTCTCTGAGACAGTTTGATTTGCTTAATACATATCTGAGAGGTCATGTAGTATTTGTCCTTCAATGCCTGGCTTGCTTCACTCAGCATAAGGTCCTCAAGATTCATCCATGTTATCCCATGTGTTGGTGTATGCTCAGGAGACTTGAATCTCTGGTCAGTCCTTGTGCCAGCTGGACCCTGAGCCTCAGCAGAGTTGTAACACCTACTCTCCAGTTCATTGGACTTATGTAGGTTAGCCAACAAGGAGGTGAGGATGGTCAACCACCAAACCAGGGAATCAAGAGAGTCTAAAACTATAAGCAGGAGAATTCCATCCATCAGCTATGTGAGATTTAAGCCCCCTCTCGATTTAGAGGTGGAATGAACATCACCATGCCAGGGTCCTCAAAATGGAGGAATAAAATTTGGGTTAAAGTGGACTTACTGGTATTCTATTATAGAATTATTGTGACTCTAGAAATGGAAGAAATTATATCATCGATGTGGAAACAGTGGCCACGAGGTTGCTGAAGGCAGGGAGAGGGAAAAGAGATGTGATATGGGGGCATTTTCAGGACTTCGAGTTGTCCTCAATGATATTGCAGGGATAGATGCAGGACATTATATCTCCTGCCATAACCCACTGAATGGCCTGGGAGAGAGTGTAAACTACACCGTAAACTATAATCCATGCTGTATAACAATGTTCCAAAATGTACTCATCAAATGCAATGAATGTACCACACTGATGAAAGAAGTTGTCGATGTGTTAGGAGTGGGGGGTGTGGGGAGTGGGGTATATTTAATAAATATATATATATATTTAATAAAGATGGGACCAGGGGACTCACAGCTTTTGGAACTGAGAGCCTCAACCCTAGTTTTCATATCATATTTATTAGAAATTACAAAGCAGTAGCTATCTGTGTTACTTTCAAGGCTATTTGTTATTAGAACTGCAACATTTACAATAATAGGGAACAGGCCATACAAACTTCAAATGCCTCCTCATGCGAATAATTTTCGTACTGACAAGATAGTGTTTCGTTTAGTCAAGGCCTGGTGTTCCTAAGCCCACACTTCTTATCTGTGTTATGGAAACATTTTAACTTCAAGCCAGGTTCCCAAGTTCAAATTCAAGCTATTTTCCCACATTTTCCCTTTTTGTTTTTGCAAAGTAATGAACACAGCTTGGGCAGTTTCTTGTTGTATTAATCCCAGGAGGTTTTGTAGTGTGCATCTGAGAGCTAAATACATACAAAACAGACAGGAACAGATAGTTAATATACCTCCTAGTCTTATATATTTTAATGTAACATTTTGTGTGATCTATGTCTTTTAAAAAATAATTTAAAAATGAAAAAAAATTGCATTGGCGCCTGAAGCCATAGATGTTACCTACAAAACAGCCATGTCACTTTGAGGCTCTTCCTCAACACATCAGTTATAACGTGATGGCTTTTCTTACTTTTTATCTATTTAGTAATTCAATTATTTGTTGAGAATCTACTATGTGCCAGGCACTGCTCCAGGTAAATCAGCAAATAAAACAAAGTTTCTTGCCTTCATGGAGCTCACATTCTAGTATGGAGAGAGAAACAATAAAAATGAGTATATTCTGCAGCACGTTGGCAGGTGATCAGTGCTATGGGGGAAAAAATTCCAGATTGCAATTTTAAAATATGTTGCCAGGTTAGTGCTCTTTAAGAAGGTCATCTCTAAGCAAAGACTTAAAAGAGGCAAGGGTGAGCCCCATAGATAGCTGCAGGACGAGCGCTCCAGAGATGGGGAGCAGCCCGGGCAAGGGCCTAAAGCAGACGTGGGGCTGGAGGTGTCAAGGACCAATGGGGAGACCACAAAAGCTGTGTTGGGGTCCCCTGATCTTCTCCACTCTCTACCTAACAGAGCATGGACGGCTCAGAAACCAGAGAGGATGTGATTGCCAGGCCGATGCTGAGTATATCCATTGACGCCGCGTCTCTCTTGTGTCTGTTTTTTCCACAGTCACATGACACAGGCCATACCATTTGACGACCCTCGGTTAGAGAGCTACCAAATCATCCCTCCAGCTCCCCGGAAGGTGGAAATGAGGAGGGACCCTGTGCTGGGATTTGGTTTCGTGGCAGGGAGTGAAAAGCCAGTGGTTGTTCGCTCAGTGACGCCAGGTAAGCCCCCGGCCCCACTCCTTGGTCTTCTAGGACCATCAGCCCCACCCGCCAGAATGATGGCTGTTCAGTCCCTTAAGTGGGTGCCTAGGCTGTGAAAGCTGGGGGTATCGTTCCAACACCCAGATAGGGTCAGACCACCAGAGGGACAGAAATGGCTCTTCAACCTATGTTTTGAACTGCTGAATCCATCATTTCATTTGACTAAGGAAAAGACTGATTCCTTGGTGCTGTACGGTTTCAGTAAGCTCCTGAAGAGCTCCTCAGTAAAACAAGGAGGAAGTGCTCTTTACCACATTTAGTCCTTGGGATGGATGTGTTGTTTAGCAACTCAGCACTCCCCTCCCTTCCCACTGAAGGCAGAATAGAGCTCCCCGCCCCCTGGTTGAGGGGCTGGGCCATCTGACTGACTTTAACCAATGGAATGGTAGCACAGATGACATCAGCAAAGGCTTGAAAGGTGCTTGCACAGTTCAGCTTGTTTCTTGGGCTTCAGCCATGGCCATTAAAAGGGCTCTCCCTGGGTAGCTGCTACCCTTTCCGCCTGAGTTCCAGAATGAACACATCTGAATGAACACCTGAAGCCTGAAGCTAAGTGCAGCCTGGCCTGCAGTTTGAAGCCGAACTACCCAACTGTGCTTAGCCTAAGTTAGCCAGTCTGTAGTCATACTAAAGACCCATGCATGAGAAGAAATGACTATTAGACACCCCACTGAGCTTGGAAGGTTTGTTATGCAGCAAACACTGACTGATACAATGCCAAAGCTCTTAAATCCTATAGTTTGGTCAGATAAGTAATGTACTTTGCCTTGATCATCCTTGTTAGAGTATACAGATGCTCCATGATCACTGCATTGGAGTACGCCAGAATTAATGCAGGGGCCTGAAGTGGGCTGCCGTTGCCATTCCTGAAATGATGCCTTTTGTATTATGTATTTATGTACTTATTTTAATGTTCCTGTATTGGATTTATTTCCAGACAAAAGGAAATTTTCTTCCATACTGATTATCTCCAGGATTTTGCAAATCAGTAATAGAGCTCAGTAGCAAAGTACTGTAGTCAAGAGCACAGACACTGGTGTCAGATGGCCTGCGTTCAAAATCTCCCTTATTAGATTTTTTAGCTTCCCTGTTATTTAAGTCCCCTGCAGTTCAGTTTCGTGTAACTTCTCTGTATCATCTGAATAATGGGGATCATGGTCGTATCTAACTTACAGGGCCATGTCGAGAATGAAATAAGTTAGAAGTGTACTCAGTACATAGTCAACACTCCAAAAATGTTTATCATTGTCATCATCATCATTATTTAACTCTAAAATATTTGGCCAGTTGAGTCGATCAATTAAGGGAAATGAAAGTCAACTAGTGAACTAGGGTAGATTTTTAAAGTTGAGTTCATTTTTCATTGTTGGGACATAACATGCCCCAGGGAAAACACCACAAATACAATCAACCACTCTAGACTTGTACTTAGAAGAATGAGTTTCCTTTGCAGTCCTACCACTGTCTTACCACACAACTTCTTCCTCTGCCTGCCAGAGCTCTTTATTTCATTAGACAGAGATAACAGTTTAGTTCTCTCTGTGGGATTGTCGCACTTGATGTAATTGAGCATTTTATTTTTAAATTTGTTGTTTTTTATGATAATGAAATAATACGTGTTCCGTAAAAAATTGCAAACAATGTAGATGGTATAGAGGAGAAAGTGAAAAAAGAAAAAAGAGTCACCTGATTCCCTACAACCAAGAGATAACAATTATTAATGCATACACAGAAAGCATATGTGTAGTAAATATAATTTGGTGCATAAGCATACACATACAAACACATATTATATATATTTATATATAGTGTATGTATAAATACATACACAATTGTTTTTCCTAAATGGGATATTGGGCATGCTGTTTTGTTATACTGATATATTTTTAGATCCCTAGTTCTGAGGTTCTCCAAAGTGTGTCTCCTCCAAGGAGCTGACTAGAAATTCGACTTGTGTTTTTCATTTTCTTGCATTGTTTCACTGTTCCTTCAGCTTCTTCCCTTCCTTGTCCTCGACCCTCTCCAAAGGTTCAAAGACACTAATAGCTACTGTTAGACAATTTAGAGAAGAGGAGAAAAAGTGAAACAGAGGTCAAAGAGTAATGTTTCCTGTCGAGTTCATGAAAGAAACTGCTGGTCAAATAAACTGTGTCTATCATAAAAACGACTCTACTAAAATCCCAAGTGATTTCAGTGGCATGACCTGGCTTTCTATATTAGACAACCTAGTGTTCAGAGCAAAAGGTATGAGACAATTCTCTGAAGCATGCCGCTGTTTCATATCTCGGAACAAACCGAGGGTTGCTTCCTTCAGATTTCTTGATTCAAGTTGCTTTATTGAACAAGGATTTTTCCATTGGATTGAAAAGCATTGGTCAAATATAAGTGTTTGTCTATTCCTTTTAGAGTGGTTTTCTTATGAGAATAGTTATGATCCATTAACCAAACAATTATTTTGAAAACTATTCTGTATTTGACCAGCATTTTATTTCTAAGCATTCTCTTGACTGAATTTGAGTGAGTGCTTGCACATAATCCAATAGTTATAAGTTTCCCCAGTGATTTTCCAAATTCCTTATGTGTGCAAACATTGGATTTTAGTTCACACATCTGTGAAATGAGTATTTTCTATCACTGATAAGGGGCCATGTTAAAGTTTTCCCCACACCCATACTCCCCAGAAGGAAGACAAGTTTATACATATATGACAGCTTGCAGGACACATATGCCAACCGTCTGAGTGGGTGGGGAACAACTGAATTACTTTCAGTTCTGTGTTCTGGGCATGCAGTGTTCATTTGGCCTACTAAATAAAGGAAAAGCAAAAAATATTTGAAAGGTAATGTTTCAACAGGACCTGTCACCCAGTGCTAGGCCTCTGGGAATAGATAGACCTTATACAGACAGAAATGTTAAGAAGGTAATCGAGATAAGTGTTCGTTGTGTAGATTTTATTTAAATGCAGATGTGTGGCTGACTCAAATGTGGCTTTAAGTGTATGTCATGTCTCTAGAGACCTGATATGAGCAGTCTTTGAATTATGGGAGCAGGATCAAAGAAGAAGAAGAAGGCCATTCTGGACTTGGAAGTGTGTTCACAGACTGAAGTTGAGATCCAGTCCTACCCCTTCAAGCCAATTCCCAAGCCTGCGTTAGCCTCAGTTATCTCATTATATGGAAAGGATTATAGTGTTCAGTTGGGCTTAGTAGGCAAAGCATTTAGCCGGTTGCCTGGTGAATAACAAATGTCCAGCAGATATTAGTTCCCTATCTTCTCCTTGGGAAAACAACTAAGAGAGAGAGGGAGAGGCCTTCCCTGACAGCCAGAGCTGGCCAGGCCCTCACAGCTGGGTCATGGTGTTCTGTTGAACATGAATAACTTCACAGGATATCAGCATCAGACAAGGCCACTCTGTGAGTGTGATGGAGCAAGGCAAATACAAGACTGCACCGTAATCACATCGGAGCACAGCCAAAGACCTCTGAGTGCAGTCCAAACCACCAAAACGACCAAACACCTCCCTCTCCCTGCTGATATAAGGGACTGCTGCTGCTTTACCAATCACAGCTTTAGCCCTGCTTCCTTCCTCCTGCCTTTTAAGCAAGAATTATTAAGATTAAGATGCCCATCATAGAATTATCCATGCTTCCCGATGGCATCTAATCCAGAGCAAACCTGATTCCTTGAACCCTCCCCCAAATCACCTAACACAAGCCCACAGCCTATAAGAAGTCCTTTCTTGCATTCTTTTATCGAGTTGCCCTACAGTACCCCATGTTGTGCGGTCTCCCTTGCCATGAGTAAATAAACTTGACTTTGTTCAAATATAGGTGTGCCCGGGTGGTTGTACCTTTGGCTGCAGGCCATCACCATACCTGATGGGCTACCTGTTGGGAGATATCTTCCTCTAGGAGCCTCCCTACTCAAAGTACCGTCAGATAACCAGCAGCAGTGGCAGTATTTTGTAAGATCCAGGGCTTGTTAGAAATGTATTATCTCAGCCCCTCACGGCCACCCCAGTCTTCTGGGTGATTCACAAGCACGTCAAACTATGAGAAGCCCTGCTCAACCTCACCTGGGAAGTTTTAGAAAAATGGTGATGCCAGCTTGCCTCCCCCAGAGATTCTGATTTGATTGGCCTGGGTGCATTCCGGCCATGGGGATGGTCAAAAGCTTCCCTCTTCTTTCTCATGTGCAGCCAGGGTTGGATTGACTGAGACAGGGAGCTCTACTTTGTTTTTGCTGATAGCATCTTCTCACAATGGCTCATGAGTGCTGGGGAGAGGAGGCTGGAGGGGTTAACCAGGGTCTTCTCACGTGTGCTTACCTCTCATTTGTCTCCAGGTGGCCCCTCGGAAGGAAAGCTGATCCCGGGAGATCAGATTGTAATGATTAATGATGAGCCAGTGAGCGCAGCGCCGAGGGAGCGGGTCATCGACCTGGTCAGGTAGGTGACTCTCTCACCTGTGTACAGCCCTGAGCCCTGATCAAACACAGGAAGGGCTTCCTTGGGCCAGTTTAGGCACAAACCCACACATTCAAGTCATTGACGGTGGTGGTGACACTGACCGGTGATATAAAATAGGCACCATACACCAAGTTCACACTCAGGTCACATATGTTTCAACTTAACAGCTGTTGACTCCTCTTTCCATTGCCATGTCCAAAGGTTGTGTGTTTTAAATTTTCCCTTCCAAAGTGACTACCAATGGCTTTTCCACAATCAGGGAGGTCAAAATGCAATATCAAGTTCAGCTTAAGTGATGAGTAATTTTACGTACGTAGGTCCATGGATACTCAAGGACACAATTCCCTGATAGCTCATACTTGACTGAGTGATGCATTATTGAAGTTTGAGATCATCAGCCAAGGCCAAAGGATAATTGACTCAAAGCTAGGACAATTTTTAAAATGTGCCTGGTTTGTTGGTTTAGTCGGATCGTGGATATGAGTAGTTTGCTATGTGATGTTCTTATTCATGACTGGTGCACCAAAAAATGTCTTTTATATGGTGTTAACATATTGGGCAAGAATCCCCTTAGAAACCACTGGAGTTGCACTTCCACAGTGAATTTAGGGCGAAAGGCTTCTTTGGAAAATTTCCAAATGAAGCTGTGCATATTGTATGAACAGATCTACTAGTGCCACAGGGGTGGGGGAGGATAACAGGAGTGCAGCATTTATTTTTCACAAACTGAGCTTTGCAAGCATGATGGAAATGGAAGCTAAAGCAACCAGAACACTAAGCTGAGAAGGGGGTCTTCTAACGTTTACTTTCTGCATAACAAAATTAGTATCTGTATTTTGGGAAAGGCCATAAGGGGAGTAGTTCTGGTGTCTTCAGGAGAAAGTTTTTCCTCCCAAGCCTACTTCAGCTTCCGCTCCACAGAGAGTCCCTGGATGGTTAAACCTCCTTGGAAGTACTGGGAGAAGGGTAGGAAACAGAGAAATAGAGATAGAAGGGGCTCATTTTTCGGGGGACTAACCATCCCTGTCTGCCTAGAAGTGTCCCAGTTTTAGCAGTGAAGGGGCCATGTCCTGGAAGCTCCGCCCATCCCAGAGCAACTGGGACAGTTGGCTATTCTACTTTAGTCTCGGCCTAATACCACCGATCCTACGCAGCTGGCTGGGAAAGTCATACCTGTCCTTGTGGGTCTCCCAGTTCTCCAAAGGATGTCCTTGTAAGCGAGCAGGCATCTAGGCTTCTGTCATATTTGCCCTACACCTGGGACCAAAGAACACTTCGAATCTTCCGATGGACCAGAAATGCAAGCACCAGCAGAAACCCATAAGTGAGTGCCCTTGGGAGGGAGCTGCACGGCCACTCTTTTGGAATTCCTTCTCTCTTGCTAAGCATCTGGTGTGCACAGGCACATACTTCACCCACGCAGGCCCTGAGCCTGGGGTCACTTTGCATCCTGGATACCATGTCTGCACTTGATAGCAGAAGTCACATGGGCATTTTGTTTGCCCCAGGCTCATGCCTCTTGTGATTAGTCCTATTGATTTCTGCGACTGAAGGATGATAGAAGAAATAAAATATCTGTGTTTGAGTTTACTGTGACCGAATTGCCTGCTGTGGGAGAGAGACAGAGAAAAAGCTATTTAAAAGTGTGATCATTTCCTAGCACTTCTTCCAGGGGCATTTAGAAAGGTTTTTCCCCCAGCAAGACTGTCTTCCTTCTGGTTTAATATATTATGGCAGAAAATGGTGTCACTGTAAACAAAGCATTCTGTATAAGATGGTATACCTAGTGGAGCTCAATGAGTATTTGTCAAGTAAATGAGTCAGAAGAGGGATTGGCAAATGGTGGCTCACAGTCTGAATGCAGCCCACCACCTGTTCTGGTAAGGCCCTCAAGCTAAAAATAATTTTGCCATTTTTAGCAGGTGGGAAAAAAAAGAAGAATGTTTTGTGATGTGAAAATTCCATGAGCTTGCAATTTCAGTGTCTATGAACAAAGTTTTATTGGCACACAGCCATGCCCATTCATTATGTGTGGTCTCTGGACACTTTTGTGCTACAACAGGAGAGTTGAGTAGTTGCCACAGAGACTCTGTGTCTCACAAAACCCAAAATATTTACTCTCTGGCCCTTTACAGCCAAAGTATGTCAATCTCTGTTTTGGGGATTACTAAGGTACCAATTACATTTTCATTGCTTAAATCAAATCTAGACTAAACCTCCAAATATTCTATGCAAAGAATTTCCCTTTAAATGGGATTGTGATGAATTCCGGGATTACCACATGCTTGATAAAGAGACTGTGGCATATTAGAATGGATGGGAATGGAAAATATGCCTTCTTTCCACCTCTCCCTTGGCCCTGCCCTGAAAGTTCTGTTCAAGAAGATGCCTATGGCTACCACACTGTGCGTATACACTCTTGTGATATTAGATAAGATCTTCATAACCAAGAGGGAGAGGCCGTAGGTGAGGGGCACCTAGTGTGGAAAACCACCAGCCTCGGGCTCATTTCCCCAGCTGTGGGCAATGAGCATAGTCTCTCCTTCACAGTTCTTTTCTTCTCTTCCCTTCTTCCTGATGACAAATCAAGTCGCTGGACTGGACTGAAAGAAAGCAACCTGACCTGAACTGGATGGAGAGAATGCGATAAACCTGGGGAAACTGAGGGTTACACTCTTCTAAACTAGGAGAAACAAAAGCAAAGGAATGCAACAAAAAGAAATAAGAAGAGTTTCTTAACCCACATAAGTCTTTAATTGATAGGAGTCTGAGAAAGATGTATCAGAAGAATAATCTTTGGGTCTTTTCCTTTATTATTTCTTCAACCTCAAGTTGTTGTTGTTTTTTTCCTACTGCTTGTTCTAGCTATCCAGGGTAATCAGCAGATGAAGATACACACACAAACACACGCTTTTAAAAAATCAGTCATGAAGCCATAAAACAAAGAATACACCAGGCAGAGGGGATTCCATGTTGACCAAGACACAGTCTTCATCTTTAAGCAACTTAAAATTTCCTTTTCTACCCATTATCACACATACCCCAACTATACCATCTCTTTGCTAGTGAAACCACAATCCAAGACAGAAATGTGAGAGCCATCCTCAAATTTCCCTCTCCCTCGTTTTCCCTACTCAACCATCTATCCATCCAACCATCCATTCTGTTCATCCATCCATGTGCTTATAGAGCCATTTCGACTCAGTGCAAGACACAAACTGGGTCTGTTTTTCTCCGAACATTGTCTTCAACTGGGAACGGTTGCATCTTCCTTTTCCATCCATTACTGTCACCTCAGGCAGAACCCATAGACACCTTCACTTATTCAAGCCCAGTTTGGAGCTCCAACCTTATGTCCAATTTAAATTCCATCGTCTCCTCTCCCTACAAGTCAGACTCAGCCTGTGGGACATGGGATGGGAGTAGGATGTAAGTCTGCTAACTCTCTTTCCCTTCTCAAGGACCAGCCCCTCTGGGATGGAAGTTGGGAGGTGGAATAGGAGGGAGAGGAGAGGTCTTCTTGGTATACTGCCCACCGGTGGAGCCTTCCCTTGGTGACTGTGGCTGCTTCTCTGACTTCCACTAACTGTCTGCTCCCTCTCTGTGGCCAGTACCTACATACTGGCTCCCCTGTGAAGCTCAGATATGATTTCTTTGGTGGTGGAAGTGGGGGCATATTTGTTTTCTAGGGCTGCCATAACAAATTACCACAAGCCGAGCAGCTTAAAACAACAAGAATTTCTTCTCTCACGGAGGCCAGAATTCCCATCCTCAAGGTGTTGGCAGGTTGGATTCCTTCTGGATGCTCTGAGGGAGAACCTGTTCTGTGCCCTTCTCCTAGTTTCTGGTGGTTTCTGGTGGTTTTTGGCATTCCTTGGCTTGTAGACACATCACACTTCAATGCTGCTGCTGTCTTTATATGGCATTTCCCTTTCTGTGTCTCTGTGTGCCATCTCCTCTTCTTGTAAGGACACCAGTTACTGGATTTAGGGCTAACTCTAATTCAGTACGACCTCACCTTAAGTAATTATATCTGCAAAACTCTATTTCCACATATGTTCACATTCTGAGGTTCTGGTTGGACATGAATTTGGGGGGGCACTGTTCAACCCAGTATGGGGGTACTTCTGAGGAGGCCCCCATCCCCACTGTATAGTACCATATGTGGTATGTCTGGCTCCAGCCCTTTCACCCTTTTACTGCTAGTTTTCCTGACCAGAAATCTTGGATGAGGCACCAGTAAACAGCTACTCAACAAAGTGTCCACTTGACATCTGCACACAGGGGAAGACGTAAACTGTCATGAGATCAGAGCCAAGGTTCTCTTTCTACAAAGTTCCCTCTCCCACCCTTTTCCAATCTTCTTATATAGCCTGGGGGAAGCAGAGGAGAAGGGGATATGGTGGTGACTGGAAGGAGCAGGGTACATGGTGTCTCCTCTTAGAAAGCCTGGGGGATCCCACTTGTTTGCTGCTCCCTTTGGAAGGTGGACCGAGCGTCCACATCGGAAGCATCTCATGACATAACAATGGCACAGTTTCAATCGGGAAAATGTAGCTTGATGCTGTAGAATCAGGTGACCTAGAGTCTAAGTTCTATGGAGACGAGACCTTGCCTCTGTGGCTCCCTGCCATGTCCCAAAGACTGAGCACATTGCCTGGCTCATAGGAGTTATTCTATAAAACTTTGTTGAGAAAGTGGACTCTGAAGAGCAGTTTCTGAAAACTACAGCTTTAGATCTAGAGTCCTCCTTCAGCTCTTAAGTTCTAAGAGTTTGAAGACAAGGTAATGAATCAGTGCCTCCGAAAACATCCATTGTATTCACTTATCTATTAAACACTTTTTTAGGCAGCTGCTAAATGCAGGATACAAAGCTAGGCCCTGGATATACGGGGATCAATGAGACGAAGCCCTGCCTTCAGGGAGCCTACAGTTGACATTCCGATGAGCAGTGACATCTATTCTAGTTGGACGTGCTCAAGACAGACAAGCCCCCTACAGTGAAACCCCTGGAGGAGTTGTTACGTCTCTAGGACTTTTACTGGCTATAAAAACACAGAGGCTCCACATGCTATTGAGATGGTAAACATGTGACCCTAAGATGTATTCCCTTTAAATCTCAGGGCTATAAATTTATCTTTATAAAAGCCACAGGTGCTTCATTTGAACCTGATACATCTAAGTACAGTGACACCATGCAGCTGGTTGTAGAGTTTCTATCATAACTGATACCTTCAATCTCATTAAACCAGAATTCTGAAATAATATCTTTCTCCCTAATGAAAAAGCTCATGCATTAGAAAATTTTCCTGTGCCTTCCTATCAGTTTTGTCATCTGACTGCCATTATGTGTACTAACCTAAAATTTTAGCTCTCATAAAATAATGCCTTTTTTTATTGGGCTCTTCAGCCGATATGTGTTTTAATGTCTCTATCTTATACAAGATAAATTCCCTTTCTGTTTAATAAAATATCCCATTTTCTTAGCCACTAAGGAAATCTGGAAAAACACTCATCATTTTAATAACACTGTAAAATTCTCTCTTTAAAAATTGGCATCCATTTACTTGCCTAAGTCGGTTAGGCTTATTTTGTTCTTTTCCCCATTGCAGCATTTGCTCATGGATCATTTTTTGTTTCCTGATACATTTGTGTTTCTTTGTAAATTATTTTTCTTATCATCTGGTTGCTTTATTATAGAAATGTGTTATTTTTTTCCTTGAGAAAATGAAAGAGTTTTGTGGAGACCAATTTACTACTATAGTAACCACATTTTGATTTTTCATGTATTCTTAAAAAGAGCTATAATTGCAGGACTGAAATGAGGAGCGTTCCGTTCATTTCACAGTGCTCAAAGTTGTTAACTCTAACTCATCCTTTACAGTGGTCAGAGAGCAAAATATTTGAAGAATCCATGCCCCTTGCAAATGACCGTATTTTTCTTCCTTAAAAGCACCCAAGGATAATTTCCCTTGGCTTTTCACAATTACACAGATTAGATTTAAAACAGTCTCCCCAAATTAATTTTTTTAAAAAACGTGTAGCATAATTGCTCACAGAAACACTAGGAATCATGTCCCCTTCCCCCAAGGCTCGCCAAACCAGTTAAATTCATTGGCCTTCAACCAACAATTATTGAGCATTTACTACTGGGTGGCAAGTAGTGTGTCACGTCCCAGGGATGTGGACATATGGAAGACGTGATTCCTGCCTTCCGGGAGGAGACTTCCAATCAGTCGCACTGTGCTGATGATTGTGCAAGGCTGGGAGGGTGGGTGCTTGGTGCTCGGTAGCCTTGCCTGGTGGGGATGGTGGGGATGTTATGGCCTCTAGTGACGGGTAGAGCGTACCCATCGGCCCGGTGGGAAGGGCAAGTTCATGCATGGGGAAAGGGTCGATTTCTTTTCCTTTTGTTCCTGGAAACCCCAGATGCTCCTAATGGACACTCGCTTCACTCCCTGCTGATGCAGAGCTATCCTTTGCCCAGGCGGCTGTCCTGAACCACCACGTCATCCTTTCCTCTTGCCCTCCTTCAATTGCCCCTGCAAGCAGCAACATAAATCTCCTGGCTTATGTTCTAATGGGGGTGCTAACATTTGGATTAGTGATCTATTTGAAAATCTAATAAATATGATGCACTTTTCCCTTCCTCCTGGAAAAATCCACATACATCCACAGTTTCTCATGTAACATCAGAATGTTCTTAGGTCCCCTAAGCCACTCTGACTTTTCAGCTGACTCTGAAAAGGCTGGTTCCTTTCCTTTCCCTTCTTTACCATCAGCAGGTAACGCTGACGAGCTAAGCACATGGACCGCTCAGTTGTACCCTTTTCCAACAAGGCAGTGGAAACTGATTAGGTACCAGGGTTGAACTGAGGCTTGTTCCTCCTTCTCCCAATTTCTGCACTAGGTCAGCTATCTGGCCCACTGCTGCCTTCTCTCCCTTCCTAAGTAAAAATATTCCTGCTGATCCAATCGGTGAGTGGCTATGGCCATATCTACAGAAGGTTGCCCACATGGGTCAGATGTACCACCCCTTCTACACTAGTATCTTGGGATTGGAGGGCATTTCTGGAAAGCAGTGGTGTTCCCCCGATAAGCAAGTAACTGTAATAAGAAAGAAGAAGGCATGTTAAATTACTAATCATTATTTTGATTCACAAAGACAAAATACTACCTTCCTTTTACTTGAGTAACTAAAACATAAACCTACCCCAAATCAGGGCAACTCTCACTTTAAGACTATGATTATTTTTCTAAAAACAAGAAGAATGCTCAAAAGGGGACTCATGTCTTCCTGTCAACACATACATCCCTACCGAAGAAATGGCTAAGTCACTTCCATGTACCTGACCATAGGAACCTGACTCCACAGTCAAGGTCAAAGGTTTGCATGTAACTTCAAAGGGCAGCTGCTTTTCAACACCTCTGCAAGTGAGAAAGAAAAATATCAATGGCATGTCAACTAGTAAGGATGACGCAAGTTACGTCTGTTGAGTCCTTAGTGTATGCTAAAGTTTGTGCTAAGCCCTTTCCATGGCACTTACTATGAGTTGCTCCTAACCCACTCAGTCCTCACAACAGTGAATGGGCACAATGGTTACACCCAATTTTCAGGTAGGGAAACTGAGACACCAAGAAGCTAAGGAATGTACTTAAGGTCCCACAGCTAATAAGCAGTGGTGCAAACCCAGATTGGCTCTTGGGTGAATACTCTTAACTACTCCTTTACCCCGCTCATCACATTACAGAGTGGAAACTGAGGCTTCCAGAGGTTCAAACACTTGTTCGTGGCCTGGACCAAGGAGGGAAGTGTGGAGTGGGAAGAAGGAGAAAGCCAGTACAAATTACCAGGACCTGGTAACCCAAAGGGGGCCAAGTCTATCTGGCATCTCAAGTCCTCCCTTACTTGGGGCTTCAGCACACGGCGGAGCTGTATTTGGCAACTAGAAGGTGGGTCTTCACTCCTACACCCCAGAGACACACCCCAGAGGCCATTTGTTTGGATTATATACAAATAGCCTGTTGCCTCTCCCTGGTTTACCAAGCGGGTGCCTTGACTTTCATAGGGACAGTTCGGGCGCGCCTGCTTGCTCTGGTCGGCGGGAGACTGGCAAGCTTATTAAGAGCTTATTAAGGGGCCCATCTGAGAAAGAGAACTTAGCACATCTATCTTTTGATCAGTCCCCCCTCATCAGAATTATAATGGGAAGTCAAATCATATCATGTTCCAAAGGCGCTGCATCTGCCGAAGAATACATTAGGAAGGTCACCTTCCTGTCTAATTTCAGCCAGGCTTAGGTGTGTCACGTTGCTGCTTAGCAAAATAACAAAGCAAAGAACATCCACCCAGCATCCGGCACATAAAATATGCATGGTGGCGGATGATATAATAAGGCCTTGTTAGAGGAAGGCCAGCAAGCAATTTCAGTGAAAACACCAAAAGAACAGCCCCTTGGTATGCTGACAGTACAAATTGTGGCCTCACCTATTATACACTTGCAGGGTACAGGGTTTCTGGCGATTGCAAATTATAGAGCCCGGGGAGAAAGAGGTCAGCGGTTCTGGAAAATGGGAAGTATGGGAAAACATTCTAATAAGCATAAAGCGGGAAAGGGGATTTGAGTCCACAGTTCATAAAAGTTATAATGACATATAATGAAGAAAATTAACACGAAAAATGGCTTCACCCAGATTATTTTAATGTCCCTTAGATTTTGTTAATGACTGTCTCTGACTCTCTCATTAAATCTCTCCATTATGATAGATGCTTTTAAGCAACTCATGTATGGCAAGTGGATGGTGAAGATCGAAGAACCAGAAAAAATTTTAAACTAGGGCATGTTTTCAGTGACCTCATAGGGTTGACACTGCTGCTTGCCTTCACATCTTTCTTGCATTAAGAAAAGTAAAATGGAAGGAGAGAATCATCAGCCTATCAGCCCTCTGCCATGTTCTGTTAATCATTTGAACTTCAGATTTATAAATGATTACCTGCCTTTCTAGAGGTAGCGGAAAAGAAAAAAAAAAGAACCTTGGGGAGGCTGTGCCTTTTCCCTGGAGTCTGAGCCTCCCTTGCACAGGGCCTCAGAGGCCCTGAGCTGGAGCTCTCAGCATACTCACTCTTTTTTTTTTTTTTTTTTTTAATTGACTTTGTAATAATATTACATTAAAAATATATATGTGAGGTCCCATTCAACCCCCCCCACACCCCCCCTCTCCCCCCCCAACAACACTCGTTCCCATCATCATGACACATCCATTGGATTTGGTAAGTACATCTTTGGGCACCTCTGCACCTCATAGACAATGGTCCACATCATGGCCCATACTCTCCTCCATTCCATCCAGTGGGCCCAGCATACTCACTCTTTGAGCAACATACTCATTCCCTGAGGACCTTTCTGGCCCTCTTGAGCCCTGCTCAGACCTTCAGAATGTGGAGTTAGGGGTGGGCAGAGGCAGAGAAGAGAAGGCAGGGGCCGGATAAATTCCTGAGCCTGGGCCAGGAGAATGGGAAGAACCCGGTGGTCCCAGAGAAGGCAGCTGGGCAGGCCAGGGGCCGGGTGGGAAGGGACGCCGTGTCCTGCTCTACTTCTAGCCCTGCTTGGGATTTAGGTAGTGACTGAGGCGGGTACTGCAGAGGGATGCTCCGTCTTGAAAAGGGACCTCCAACTCATTTTTCCTCCCAGGAAACACTCAAAACAGTGTTGGGGTGACTTCGTGATATCTGCATGTGATGAGCAGAAAGGTGTGAAGCTGTGTCTTCAGAGCGAGGGTTAGCTCTTTCCCTGAGAGTCCCATCTAATCTCTGGGACTAATTCCCTCTGGGGTCTTGTTCCCTTTGCAGGGTTCTGACTGGGAAAGGAAGGCATGGGTTGCCATGCTCTTTAATCCCTCCAGGCTTTCTAGGGCTTCCCCATGGGTCCTTCCTGAAGGATCAGCTTCTGGAAAGAGAGGGGGGCATGCCTGCCTGTTCACAAACACCCATAACTGTGTGCCCTCCTGCTTGCCCTAAGATCTGCCTGTCTCCCCCATCCTTAGACTCCTCTTCTGCGGAAGAGTCAGCTTTACTCTGATTCACTGAATATCTTTCCTAGCCCGGAGTTTTTACTCTTCATTCCCTAGAACCCAGATCTTTCTCTACTTTCTTCTGCAACAGCCCTTCCCTGGGATGATGAGTGCCCTGTGGTCTGGCTGGCAAATGGTGCCAATCGTATTTGGGAACTTAGGTTAATATTCAAAATAGCCTGCTAGCCAATGAAAAGATGTGTGGCACTGGAAGCAGAGGAATCTGAATTCAAATCCCCCCTCTGCAGTCTACTGGCCTTGCGTAACCTTGGGCAAGGGACTTTATATCATTCTTGTTTCTTTGCCTATAAAATAAATAGGGCATCTGCCTACCACATAGGAGGTCCAAGGTTCAAACCCCAGGCCTCCTTGACCCATGTGGAGCTGGCCCACGTGCAGTGCTGATGCACGCAAGGAGTGCCGTACCACTCAGGGGTGTCCCCGCTTATGGGAGCCCCACGTGCAAGGAGTGTGCCCCATAAGGAGAGCCGTCCAGCGCGAAAGAAAGTGCAGCCTGCCCAGGAATGGTGCCGCACACACGGAGAGGTGACACAGCAAGATGATGCAACAAAAAGAAACACAGATTCCTGTGCTGCTGATAAGGATAAAAACGGACCCAGAAGAACACACAGTGAATGGACACAGAGAGCAGACAACTTGGGGGGGGGGGGTGGAGGCGGGGGGAAGGGGAGAGAAATAAAAAAAAATAAAATAAAATCTAAAAAAAAAAATGAAGTCCTCCTTCATGTAGTGGTAAGAAGTAGACAAACCACCATGAGTAAAGCTGTTAGCAGAGTAAGAAAGCAGAATACGCTCTTAAGAAACTAGTGTCCTCATCCTCCTCAAGGTTACCGGCAGCAGCATTTCTGGCACTGGGTGATCCTGGGACAGTTTCTGAAGTCTCGGGGTCTTGGTCTCCTGGTCTCTAAACGTAGCTAAGAATCCCCACTGCTGAGTCTTTGCCTGAGGAGCACACGGGATAACCTAGGCGAGAGGCCTCTGGGACTTGTAACCCGTTAGGTCCTTGCACCAGACGCTGTCATGACTGCTCCTAAAATTTCAGGGAAGGGGATTGGAGTGCGAGCCCGGACACCCAGTCCAAATCAGGGGGAGGAACCCAGGGCAGAAATCCAATCTTTTATGGCAAATAGAACTTGAGGAGTAATTAGGAAGATCTGAAACTCAGGGTTTGCCAAAGCACCCAGGTTGCACCCCCTGAGGCGCTAGAACCCAGAGCAGCGAACTTGACTTGGGAGCGCACCCAGGTGTGCAAGGTGGTGTCTGGAATAAGGGTGATTGCAGTGTCCTGTCCTGTGGAGGAAGGAAGATGGAAAGCTTCAGGGGCTACTGGCCTATGCCCTGCTGGGGTTGAGATTAGATTAATGGCCTAAGTCAGGGGCCGGCAGACTTTTTCTGCAAAGGACTAGAGACTAAATATTTTAGGTTTTGTGGGTCACATGGTGTCTATAATGATTCAACTCCACTGTTGTAGCACAAAAGCAGCCATAGAGAATAAGGAAACAAGTGGGCATGGCTGTGTTCCAATAAAACTTTATTTATAGGAACAAGGAATAGAGTGTATGTGGCCCATAGCCTGTAATTTGCTGGTCTCTGATCTAAAAGGATGAAACTTGAACAGACCTGATCTGGAGCTAGGAGGATGTAGAGGCTGCAAAACCAAGCAGAGGTGCCAGGCTTTTTGCTAGCCATAATAATAAAGATCAAGCAAATATGATGAACTCTCTGACCATCTAAAACCTCTTTGCAAAGTGGAGAGAGGGGAGAAAGCAAACTTTCCCTGAGCCACCCTAATCCACCCCACAATGTTAATTACTCCCATTCTTTACCCACTGAAACATACATAGACGTTTATTATAACCTGTAGCACATGATGTCATCATTATTTGTGTACTTGACCTTCTTTGTCACAAGTCTGGGTATTTCCTAACAAGGGCCTGTGTTAGGATAGCACTAGCTGCTGGAGCAAGCTCAAAACTATTGCAATGGCTCAGACTCGGCAGGAAGTTATTTGTCAAGCGCATTGAATCCATAGGAAGTGCCCCTGACTGGTGAGCAACTCTCCTTCAAGGGGTGATCCAGGGACTTGCCCCAGGCCCTCTCCATTGTGTGGCTCTGCTGTCCTCCACCCACAGCTTCAGGCTTGTCCCTGTCAAACTGGCAGAAAGGGGAGAACATGGAAGGGCAAGTGGAGGATTTACGGGCCAGTCCAGGAAGTGGTGTGCCACACTTCTGCTCCCCTTCTTAGTCCGGAAGCCAGTCATGTGACTAAATTGACCTGCAAGGGAAGCTAAGTGTAGTCTAGCTGGGTACCCAGGTGGTGAAGGGAGCAGGCTGGCTGAGAAGTCAGCCATTCTCTGCACAGATCCCATTTTGTTCATCGTGTGCCCGCACAGCCTAGCGTTGGGCCTTGTGCAAAATAGGAAAGAAAGGTTTGCAGAATGATCCCTAAAAGTGACTTTAATACCACCCGCCATTCAAAAGACAACATACATTTTATTTTATTACTCTTGCAATTGAATAGACATGAGCCTTGCACCTGAAGCAGGCCCATTGTTTGTGCAGTGCTTCTGTGTATGTGCAGACTTTTTAGCCTTGACACACCATATGTTCCAGATATCTCCATCATCCCATCACTGCCATTCACTGGACTATTTCCATTTGCTTCACTTTTACTGATGTTGCTGTTCTCAACCTCTCCAACTCATTTTCGCTTTATTCATGGCTTTGAAATGAAGTGTTTGGTAAATGGTTTGAATGACTACTCCAGAATGCACCTGCCTTAACCCAGAGTCAGGTCATAGTGCTGGCGTGACGGAGTCACATTTATGCTCACACTTAAGTGCCCTTCAATTTTCTTTAAATTCATGGGCATTAAATAAATAATAACTTGCCTTCTGTTTGGGAAAATGCCGAGTTTACTGCCCATTGCTATGGGATTTTAAAAGGTGATATTTATGCCTTTTGTGCATCAATTACCCATGAACTTGCAGATACACCTGGTTCTCCTCCTGTACTAACAGAATAGGTGTCCATGCGATACAATCTCCCTGAGTTCTCTTCTTGTCATTAAAATGCAGAGTGTCGCTGAGTGAATGGGACCTGCATCTAAGTGAGAGAAGACTGCATTCTACTCTAGCTCTCTCCCAACCAGCTCTGCCAACCTGGACACATAACAGCTTCAGAGTCTTCATCCCTCAAAAGGCGAGGCAGGGCACTATAGGCATTTTGGGAGACACTGTTCTTCACTGCACAGGTCTTTTCTTGAAGGGAAGGACATTTAACATCCCTGATCCCATCCACTAACTCCTAATAGTGTTCTCTAATGGTGGGGTTCCCATCCCATAGAAAACCCCTGGGGATGATTGTTGGGGAACCGTTCCAGCTTAAACATACTATGATTGGTAGTGGAGTCATCTCCCCGTTTTCCTAGGAGGCAGTAATTGTCAAATTCCTGAAGACGAATGATTCGTCAGTGGGTGGGAATGCTCCAAGCTGGCAGAATAATCATGAGAAGGTTGAGAAGAGAGGAGGGAGACCATGAGGCAAGCTCTGTCCCCACTCCCAGGCAACAAGGAGCAAAAGAGTAGGGAGCAAGGAGGTAGCAATTACCAAAATCTGCCACCTCCCTGCTGAGAATCCAGATGGTGTGGTGGGAGAGACCACCATGTTGGAAAACTAAATGGTCAACGGTGGATTTTAGTTATAACTGGGGATCTGAAAAAGGTGTATTGGCTTACGAGTCTGCAGGATGAGGCAGAAAAAGAATTCTTTGAACAAGATGCAAAGAGGGATTTTGTACTCTCTCACCACCCCTCTCCTAGCCTGTTTTTTCATGCAGCCAGTAGCTGCTAGAAGAGGCACTTGAACCTAATTTTTTTAAAAAAGGGAAAACGGAAGCAGCCACCATTTATTCAGCCCTTGGGTCACATACACTGAATCCTTGCACCTCTCTCTGAGTGAGTCTTACTGGACTTGTTCATATTCAAGAAACAAGATTGGACAAGTGATGACTGTGCAGAGCTCAATACTATACTAGTCAGTTCTGTAATTTGCTCAAGGTCAGCCAAGCAGTACAAGATGAAGCCGGGAGGTCAACCCAATCTGTCCATGCTCTTTCTCTTATACCCTGCACCTCTCTGGGTGACAGGAAACGAACAGAGGGACAACAGGGTGAATTAGTAGCAAAGAAGCTAGTCTTAGCTCCTTTCCCAAACCTAATTCAAGGAAAGGGAGGCCCTAGATATGTGGCTAAAGGCCTGAATTGGCTTTCAGCAGCCCCTTTCCAGGGACTGTTAGACAAGGAATGGGCCATTCCATGGTGGCTGGTGTGGATTAGCCTCCAGGGGACCATTCCTGAATGATGGGAGCTGAGTGATATCCTCAGGACCCTTGCATGTCTTAGGCGAGGGGGAAATCTCCCAAGACACAACAATGTCTTTCCCACCAGCCAGGGACTCACAGTAGACATACATTATTTAGAAAAAGAAAGAAATGGGATATTCCTTAAAACCAGTATTACGAGTAAAACTTTTGTACATGCTACATAGTTTTGTTGTCATTGCTTAATGTTGGACAGAATGCAGAAACGAGGTGGGGACTTTCTTTAGGGCCATTTATCCATTTTGGTTTCACAATGAAACATCACCTCTTGCCTGTCAGATCAGTCTTCTTCTAGATATGATTTTGTTTTTATGTTAACATATTTGCTCACAAGCATTCTGTGTATTTTAAATCAATCTTTATTAAGTATACCAAATTATATACCATCACACAGTAGACATTTTTTTAAAAAATGTTCATAAGCTATCTGATAACAACTTAAAAGATAAAATGTAGACTCATTTTCTTCCTGTGGTACACAGGTTTAAACAGAAAGGTACAAAAAAACATTGTAGACCTTTTTTTAGACCGAAGCAGCCACAATGTATTATAATTCCAAATAAGATTTCACTTTTATTTCAACACCTTTGCTTACTTTTATTTTTCGTATCTCAAATGTAAACAACCAAGGCGAAATTTGTTGCCGATTCTAGGTCAAGTAATAAAAGACTCAGAAGATAAAAAGATTTGTTATTTTTCCCTCCTGTGAAAACTTAACACTGCTAAATATTCTTTTTTCCATGTTAGCTCCTTGCTGCTATTCCATTTATATTTTATGCACAAAATAGTCTCCATCTCTGTGTCTAATAAATGGGATGGCTTGTGGACTTGAGCCTTCTTGGATTTTTACAAGAAGCATGTCAGAGCCAAATTTTCATCATAAGCTCTGAAACTCTACCCCAGGGTGTTTTCATTTATATTTAATGTTAAATCAAGGATATTAGTGATGGAACAGACTGTTCTTCATTGAACCCAATCAACAGTATCCGCTCACTTCAAATTCCAGAAATAATATTTGGAATGTTCTTTCTGATTGAGCACTTCAGGGTTTCTGGGTAACTCGGAAACTCAGAGCTTTGTAATTTCAAAACTGAATAAACAAACACAATAACAAAGAAAATCTCTCTAGGGATTTATTATAAAACATCCCAAGTTTGGTGAGAGCTTCTAAAAGTGTGAGGATTCTTTTTGAATACATTTTCTTGTCCCTCTAATTTCCTGCATGTATTATGTTTCTTAAGCACAGTGAGGTACCAGTTTCCATTATTTGACCAAGTAATAAAATACGTAGGAAGCCCTTAATTTGTTTTATTTTCTCCATGAAGTGCCTCTCCATGGGCTCTCACAAATACAGTATGTTTTAAAAGTACAATAGCTGTGAGTAGTAAGAGCCTTTCAGGCAGAAGTGAAAAAAAAAATCCAATTCGAACTGGCTTTAGCAAAACAGGGAATTTGCTAGTGGAGGAACTCAAAAGCGGGTGAATGGTTCTGGCTTCAAACCGGGAGGAATTAGATGTTGAGCCCTGATGGTGTCAGGAATCCTTCATGGTCCGCACACTTCCCTGTATTGGCTTCTTCCTCAGGAGAGCGCTCCCCAGGTGGTGTCAAGATCCACCAAGAGTTCTAGACTGGCATGCTGCCAGCTCAACAGCAGGGTGAAAGGGCAGCCTTTCCCAATACGTCCAACCAGACTTCCCAGGCGGAGTCTCATTGGCCCAGCGTGGTGACTGTCTACCCCTAAACAAATCACTGCAACCCAGGGGATGGAACATGTTGAGGGGCCAGGTCTGGGTCATGTACCTGCCCCTAGAGAGAGGGGATGGGGTCAGCCCCATCTAGATTTCACCTAAGACTGCGGGAGGTCAGTTCTGCAGAGGAAGTCTGGTGCCCATCACCGAAAGAATGGCCTGAATACTTGTCGAACAAAGGCAACAACTGCCCACTATAGCCAGCCATTCGTGGTGGCAGGTTGGTTTAGAAACATTTTATTATGGACAATTTTGAACACAATCGTAAGTGGAGAGAATTGTATAGTAGACACATGTTCCCTTCACCCTCTTCAGTAGTCATCAACTCTTGACCAGGCTTGTTTCATCCATTCCCCCAGGCACTTTGCCCCTCCTTGATGATATTAAAGCAAATCCCAGGCTTCATATCACTGCATTTTAAATAATTCAGTCTGTAACTCTAAAGGATAAGCATCCATTAAAAAATAAAAATAGAACCACAATACCATTACCATATCTGAAAAAATGAACAACCATTTCTTAATATTATCAAATATCTAGTTAGTATTCAAATCTCTTCCATGGTCTCATTAAATAATTTCTTTTTACAGTATATTTGAATCAAGAGCCAAATAAAGTACATATGTTGTGATTTGTGATATACCACTTAAAACTTTTAATTTATACTTTTTCCTTTCATTTTCTTTTCTTTAAAAAAAAGATATTTTATTGTTTTTTTTTAAAAAAATAACAACATTATTTGTCATGTAGAGATTCCCAGAGCCTGGATTTTGCTGATTGTACCTCTGGATGTCATTTCCTATGATCTCTGTCCCCTGTATTTCCCATAAGATTTAGACTCGCTCCTTCACGGAGCACGCTGTGTACTTTCATCTTCCGAAGGTGTGTGATAGCCAATTGTCTCTCCTTTTGTGATGAAAGCAGCTACTGGCAATCTTTGCCTGGATCTGTGAAGTCACCAGCACTGCAAAATGGCGGTCCCATCATCTCTTCATTTAGTAGCTGAGCAACTCTATAGAGGCTCTTTGGTCACTGGGAGGAAGAATTCATATGACGGCAGGCCGAACGCCAGGTTCTGCCCCTCTGTTTATCAGTTTTCAAAATACTAAGCTGGTTCCCTGGAATTCCCAAAGGAAGAAAAATAGTTTTTTGTTCGCGTGTGTGTTTAAGTATCATTAGTAACTCATGGATTTAAATAAACTTTCTCGATTTCGATCTATTGCAGTTATTTTTCTTGTTGAAGCTGAAATTGGCAAGTGGGACCCTATTCCGGTGGGTTATTGGATCCTTCCAACATGACTCTCATAGTCTTTATTAGCATCTTGGCTTTCTGGTATGACAAGATGCTCAAGGTTCAGCTTGTGAATTTGTTGTTCCAGATCTAGAATCGGTAATTTCTCCCCAAAACCATGATTCCTTTTAGTGGGAGATGGTATTTAGTAATCTGAGTGCTGGCATGCTCATTGATAAGGACAGAACTAAGAAAAATAGGTGCACTTTTATTTTCAAAAGATAAGCTACATCATGAGCTTATACTGATATGTCCAGTTCAAATTGAGGGCAAAAGCTTTTTATGTAACCTCATCTATCTCCTTTTTCTCAAACTGTAAATTCCAGTTCTCAGTGACACCATCATAATTTCTCAACTTTATCCCACATTACACACACCACAGTCTCAGAATACCAACACTACCTCAAATAACATGATTACTGAACACAGTTTAAGATATTTTTGGTGCAGTTCTATTTGTCTTTCTGGTCTATCTTACCAGGATGTTCAAATTACTGTGTTTTAAAATCACTTGGGGTAGTTCTGCTTTGTTGTTCGGCTAACCAATTGGATTCACAGGCACAATTATTTCATTTTACTTACAATTGTTAGGGATGGCTCTTTTTATTTAATTTTGTTTTAAAATGGAATATAACCAGAACCATGCCACCATCTGGATACACAAGCTCGTGACTTCATTTTACATGCAGTTTTTAGGGATTGCTTTTTATTTAACTGTGTTTCATAACTATGTATACCTACCAATACCCCAGTCAGAGCTACAAAACATAGATTCGAAGAAGTATACATTCTGCCCCTGTCCTCTCCACCCTATTTCTTCCCTTTCTCTATATGTCATACTTAAATTTTTTATTTTGCTTTATAGTTTGTTCTTCTATTGTTTCATGTAAGCACATACTCCATGCCCCCCCATTCTTAGACACAGTATACCACATTTTTTTCATTTTGCTTTGTTTACTTAACTCTATAGCCTAGCAATCCCTACATCATATCACTATGTTTTGCAGTGTACACACACACTTAGATATACATGCATGTGTGTAACTTTTAGTTAAGAAGATGTATATTTTTGTTCTAGTGTTTGTCTTTTAGACTAATGCCTTTTTATAATAGCCTGGTCCCACCTTTTATTTTTCTGGCTATGGTCTGTTGGTTTCCTACCCTGAACAATATTGAAATTAGCTAAGTAACTTCTTCTTCACTCTTTTTTGCTCTCTCCCCGAATATCTGACTTAAACTACTATCTTTCTATTTCTAATTAATATTAATATCTCTAAGGCAAGCAGCTAGCTTACTCTACTCTTCATAAATGTTTCCCTCTCTCCCCCTATTTTTGGGTAGATGTACTGCACACACATTGCCAGAACAGAGCCAGTGTAGATGCTACCCATCTCCCTTATACCATCACTGAGTCATCATTATACAGGTAAATACAGGCTTGAGCATCACCATTCTGCCTCAGTGGCTTTCTCTCTGATTACTCTGCATGTCTGCAGCCAGCTCTCTTATAGATTCCTAGGCTGGGAATCTCCCACTTCTTATGAGAACCTGTAGGCAATTTGGTTCCTTTCTGGTCTCCGCATCATCAGAAACCCCTGTGTCTTCTCTCCACTTACTCCACTCAGATGCTTTGGGTGGGGGGTGTCTCTAACAGCTCATATTTTGACATTCCTGGAAATATCTCATCACCCAGTTTTGCAGGTGATGTTGTCACCAGCCTAACTATCCTATTTGTCTTGTTTCTTTGCATGGGAAAGCTCAAAGAGATTTAAAAACCATCTTGCCAACTTCCCATAATCCTCTAATGCCTGTACATTCCATCAAAAAGTTTTGAATCTGAAGAATTATTTGGAAATATCCAGTGTCTCTATGGTCATGTCACACTTTAAGTTGCATATCTTGCAATCCGAGCAGACAAATATAAATGAATGGCAATTCTCTCAGTCTTAGGCAAAATCCTACTGTTTTAAAAATGAAGAATAATCATCTATTTTGGAAAAACAAAGCTGTTGTAACAAAAGAAAAAAGAAGCCAAAAACTTTCCTTTTTTCCTTGGATGTGAAGAGCAGACCACTTTTTATGATGTACTTGCCATTCGCTATATATATGTAACTTAAATGGTGAGAATTTTACACTGTAGAGATCAAATAAGGCCTACATAAAAAATGACTTCCTGCAAAGTTAAGTATCTATTTATAAAGCAGTGTGGGAAATATTTGATCCATTGGAGGCATTGTCTCCGCAAGTATTATTTTCATGCTGTCTATTCTTTCATAACTAATATATGTGAGTGAGGGGTACCGTCCACCATCACAAAATAGTAGACTCATAGAGAAGGTCTTTATTTTATAAATCAGAATAAAGAGGCTCAAACAGGTATGGCATTTTGCCCATCGTTACCCAGGCCATCCTCAGCAGAGCCTAGAGTCAAAACCAGTCTTCCGATGCCCATAGAACAATGGATTAGGAACCGCTGTTCTAGATGATGCAGGAACCCATGTAGCACCATTTTCAGCACAAGAAGGAATTCATATAGTTACCACTGGAGAAGAAAGCTTAGACTTTTCATTTGTTTAAAGTATAGTGAGTTGGGAAGGGGGAAGGAGAAGGTAGTTGAAAGGCTTGTATTGTCTAAACAATGTGATTCGAAGGATTTGAAATTTTTTTCTTCCAAGTTTTATAAGTTCTAATTCAGAGTCACCAGGGTTGTATCTGCCCACCTCTGGATCGAAAAAGAAACACAGAATCAAGGCTATTTTCAGCATCTGTCAAGCTGTAATTACCTCTTTGCTCAGAAAAAATCTTTATGTAAGACTAATGCAGATTGGCATTTCTTCAGTTTAAAAGAACGTTTCTAGTCATCCTTTTAAAAGAATGGTCCTTATTAATGATGGTTATTAGAATATGTTTTGATAGAGGGAAAATGTTCCCAATACGGTCTCAACGTAGGCGATTTTACTGATAAATCTGATCTTTATCTTATTTACTTGTAGGCCACAAATACTTCTTTGAGTTTTCTTTTCTTACTCTTTTTAGTTCAGAAATTGTTGAATGGCATTTATTTAAGCTTTCAAGTAATCTGGACTTGGTTACCAACAAGTTTATCTATACTTTCCACAAAAATTTTACTCAAATTGTGACCATTAAAATATGGGATTCAAATGAAAGTTTGTAGAGAAAATGCGTATGTTATAAAGAAAAAGTATCCAGTCAGTTAAGACTGTATCTGGGAAGTGGATGTGGCTCAACTGATAGAGCATCCACCTACCATATAGGAGGTCCAGGGTTCAAACCCAGGGCCTCCTGGCCTGTGTGATGAGCTGGCCCACGCGCAGTGCTGATGCACGCAAGGAGTGCCATGCCGTGCAGGGCTGTCTCCTGCGTAGGGGAACCCCATGCTCAAGAAGTGCGCCCCACAAGGAGAGACGTCCCACACGATAAAAAATGCAGCCTGCCCAGGAGCGGCGCTACACACACACAGAACTGATGCAGCAAGATGACACAACAAAAAGAGACCCAGATTCCTGGTGCTGCCTAGAATGCAAGCGGACAAAGAAGAACACACAGCAAAAAGACACAAGAGAGCAGACAACGGGGCAGGGGAGAGGGGGAAGGGGAAGAGAAATAAATAAAATAAGTCTTTGGGGAAAAAAAGACTGTATCTATGGGAAGCAGATGTGGCTTAAGCAGTTGAGCTCCTGCCTCCTATATGGGAGGTCCTGGGTATAGTTCCTAATACCTCCTGAAAAAAACAAAATCAAACAAGCAAAACAAACCAAAAACATCAACTCAGGGAAGCTGAAGTGGCTCAGCAGTTGAGCGCCAGCTTCCCACATATGAGTTCAGTTCCCAGCCCCTGGTACCTCAAAACGAAAAAACAAAAGCAAAAACAAAAAAGATTGTATCTGTGCAGATGAGCATGAAATACCAGGAAATTTCCCTGAGTGCTTGAATTACTTTATCATCACAGCTACCCTCGAAGGCAAGTATTATTACTACTGTGTTGGAGATGACAAAATGTGAGGCTCAAAGAGATGAAATGTATTCATTAAGTATTATTAGGTGCCCACGGAGTGTTAGGCAGGGTGGTAGGGGCAGGTTATGGAGTGGCCAACAGAATGAACCTGGTCCCTGCCCTCTTCAAGTGTACCTCGTGGAGTGTATGGTCTAGTGAGGAAGATGGACCGTAAGGGGTGAAACCAGCAAATACATAGATAATTACAAGCTATGGTGAGTGCCATGAAGAAAAAGAACGGGACACTATTAAGGATAACAATGGCCTAGGAGTAGGAGAGGCAGGGAAATCCTCAGTGAGGAGGTGATATTTAAGCTGTGACCTGGAGGATGAGAACAGTCAACTAGGCAAAGAGTGGAAAGAGGGAAAGAGCTTTGAGTATTTGGGGAAGTGAAACGAGCAGTGAGGCTGATCCTAGGCCAGCAAAGGGGACAGTAGTGTGAAAAAGTCTTGAGAAATGGGCAGGACCTTGGTCATGGAAGGTCTTCTAGAGCAGGGCTTGCAAACTCTGGCCTGTGGGCGAAATCCAGGCACTGCCTGTTTTTGTAAATAAAGTTTTCTTGGAACCCAGGCACACGCATTCACTGCAGGTTGTTTGTGGCTGCTTCTGCGCTACAACAGCAGCATCCAGTAGTAGTGACAGAGCCCGTTTGGCCCACAGCATCTGAAATATTTACTCTCTGTTCCTTTACTGAAAAAGTGTGCCAACCCATGGCCTAGACCATGGAAAGAAATCTGGATTTTATTCTAGCAAAGAAGGGGAGCCATTGGAGAGTTTTGAATGGAAGAGTAAAATTATCCAACTTACATTTTAAAAATATTACTCTGGCTGCACTACAAGGATACAAGAGTGGACACAGAGAAGCCATTAGACTTTCTTGAAAGAGTCCAGGTGAGAGATCATACCTAGAGGATTGGGTCAGAATAGGGGTTCTGGGGATAGAGAAAAGCTGTGTTCCAGAAGAATAATCAAGAGACCTAGGTGGTATATTGGATGTAGGGATGGAGAGACAGTGAAGAATTGAGGATGACCCCCAGATTTCTGGCTTAAGCCAGATGGTGCCAGTCAAGGAGGTGAGCAGCCTAGGGTTACTGAAGTAACAAAGGTGAGTAAATAAGGTGAAGTTGGCCCTGTTATTAAGTGAGGGAGGCTGCATCAGAGAACAAGTCATCATGCTTTTCAAGAAACCAAATGATACTGTAGTACATGATATTATACCTGTAGCAGTTTGATATTATTGATGAATTCCAAAAAGAAATATTGTATTATGTTTGTAAACTGATCTTTCCCTCTGGGCATATTAGATTATATTGGATTCAGAGGTTTATTTGATTAAGTAATTATGTAAACCTCTTGTGCCAGTAGGGCGTTGAGTCCCTGCCCTTTGGTGGATGGGGACTCACAGATAAAAGGCATGGCAAAGGCATGGCTAAGGGGTTTTGATGTTGGAGTTTGATGCTGAAGCCTTAAGCTGGAGCCCCAGGAAGAGAGAAACCCTAAGCCTGGAAAGAAGCAAGCCCTGGGAAGAGGGAAACCCAGGAAGCCTGAACCCTTGCAGACGTCGGCAGCCATCTTGCTCCAACATGTGAAAATAGACTTTGGTGAGGGAAGTAACTTATGCTTTATGGCCTGATAACTGTAAGCTCCTACCCCACATAAATACCCTTCATAAAACCAACCAATTTCTGGTATTTTGCATCAGCATCCCTTTGGCTGACTAATACAATACCTTTGTCAAAACCTATACAACTGTACAGCACAACCATGATGTAAACTACGAGCTTTGGTTAGTAGCAATGCTTCAATATGATTTATCAATTAAACAAATGTACCACACTAATTTAAGACATTAATAATAGGGGGAAACTATGTGTGTGTGGAGGGGATTATATGGGAGCTCTCTGTACTTTCTGTGTAATTTTTCTGTAAATCTAAAACTTCTCTAAAAATAGATAGATAGATAATAGAGAATTACCACATGACCCAACAATCCCACTTCTAGATATATGCCCCTAAGAATTTAAAAAACATGGACTCAAACAGTTATCTGTAAACCAACATCCATAGAAGGATTATTCACAATAGCCAAAAAGTGAAAGCAGCTTAAGTGTCCATGAACAGATGAATGATACAGGAAATGTAACAAATCCATACATTGGCATATTATTCAGCTGTAAAAAGGAATGGCTTTCTGATACATGCTACAATATGGATAAACCCTACAGATATCAAGTTGAGTGAAATAAGCCAGACCCCAAAGGACAAATGTTGCTTGATCTCACTTACATGAAATACCTAGAATAAGCAAATTCATAGAGCCAGAAAATAGAACAGAAGTTACCAGGGGCTGGGGGAAGGGGAGAATGGGGAGTTAATGCTTAATGGGAAAAGAGTTTCTGTTTGATATGATTTAAAAAGTGTTGAAATAGTGGTGATGGTATTGTGAATGTACTTAATGCCACTGAATTGTATACTTAAAAATGGTTAAAATGGTAAATTTTAAGTTATGTATATCTCATCACAATAAAAGAAAATAAATAAAAATAGACTCTCCCTTCCGAGGGATGATCTGCACAAATACACATACACACACACACACACACACACACACACACACAGAAACCAAGTGGCCTCTCCTGGGAATTATCACATGGGTCAAACTCTCCATTGAATTAGTGTCATAGACACCAAACCACCAACAAACAATTCTTTTGCTGCCGATATTTGGAGCACTTATGTAATTAGGCCACCAAAAATTGGTCAACGTGATCTGTTTTGGTCTGGTATGCCTTTAATTGTATGGCCTTTGTTGCATTTGACAAAATTTATGTCTAATTTATAGTATGCCTAAGTACCAACTAATTTTGAGTGTCATCATTTAAAAATAAAAACCACTTTAGACTATTGCTTCAAATCTGAAAAATGTAAATTAAATAAGAAGCCCCACAGACTGTTTGGGGAGCATCTTTCAGGACCTACAGTAAGGGGCTGGCAGTTAGGGGGCTCTTAATGGCTATCATTTAGTTTGTCTCTGGTAGCTGGGGACTCGCCAACCTCTCTTTGGTCCCAATTGGAAATCAACAGATTCCTCAACTGTTCGCAGCCATAGACTTGGACAGTGGTGGCTCTGAGGGCCCCACGCCTGAACAAACCCCCGCATCTGGTTTGCCTTCTCATCTTGGTAGCTGAGGGGGCAGAAAGGGGCTTCTCCTGGCAGCCTCGCTTCTCCGCCCAGGCCGAATGGAATCTCAAGCCCCATGCCTCCCCCATGCCAGCCTCCTTGAGCAGCAGGCACGTCCAGGCTGGAATTCAGCACAACTCTGAAGCTGAAGGATGACCCCGGCAGCCACATTTCAAACTCGAGCTCATGGAACAGCACCCATGTAATCGTTTCCTGGGGGTCCATTTAGCAGGCTCTAATGTCCCCTTCTTTAAGTGGACAGCAGTTCACCTACGTGGGGAAACGGCCCATGAATGACAGCCAAGCATGTGAAGAGTCAGTTATGAACTATGCAAATTGACTCTGTCACCAGTTCGGTTCTGACTTCCCCTAACAGCTTTCTCGTATGTATGCTTTAAGACATGTTCACAGGCTAAATTAGGAGAGGTTCAAAGGGGCTGTTACATTCTCATGTGCACAAAGAAAATGCTTTTTTTAAGGAACCGCTAATTTTTGTTTGCATAATCGTGTCTCATGATATTTTAACGTTGTTACTGCACGTCAGATATGAAAACTAAGACTTGACAGTATTATCAAAATAATTTTCACACAGTAATAGTTTCTTACCTCTTTTATCTTACCTGCTAATCCCTGACCACTGTTTCCCATATATTAGGATCCCCTGGGACCTTGTTATGTTTTGTTTCCTACTGCTATTTCATGCCTAGTCCTGTACTTTGTGCACTGGGTAATTGTAAAAGCTCTCTCTCTCTCAGTTTTTATATTAGCTTTTCCTTTTCTGCTCACCTCCCTGCAAGACATTTCTCCTTTTTTTTCACCCAGTTGAATATTGTGCCTCCTTGGGCATTAATGACACCCAAGAAAAAAAAAGCCTAGTAGAAGAGACAAAAATGTGCTTATATTTTTAAATGATTGATGTACATATTTTGATTTTCACTCTATTAAATCCACTCTGGTTCTGGATATGAGGTGAGGCTTCTTTTTGGTGGTGGGAGTGAAAAATATAGGATCATTAAAAACAGAAATCACCAAACTCCACCCTCTCTGTTGTTCATATCCCTGCAAGTAGAAACAACCAAAAGGCCATGTCTCTACTAAAACTCCAACCTGTTGTTCTTTTAGGGAATATAGGGAAAAAGTCTCAGGTATGCTCCTGGGTTCTGTAGAAAGGAAGCTATACCACTACTTCTATTGATTTTACTTGCTTTTTTCCTTGTTTGCAACCCCAATGGAATAGCTCCTTTCATAAGGTAATTTTTATATGTTTTTTCACATAGTAATTGGATAGCTTTTTTGAGTGAAACATTTTCTTTTTTCAATGCAGACTATAAACCCTATTAATACAAAGAAGAAAGGTCTTGGAATTCAGCCACAAGGTCATTGTGTCCCAAGTTCATTTTCAAAGCAGTATTTCCCAAAAGGCAAGGAAATGGGATTTCTCACTGCCTCACCATGGATAAATTATAGACACCAGTTAAAATTTATAAATATTATTCCTGGTTTGAGGCTAAATTCAAACATGGAAGGCACACTTTGGAAATTTAGCATAAATCCTACAGCCTCTGCTCCTCGATGGAAATATCGTGTTTGGCTGAAAAGCTGCTTTCAGAGAGGATTAGGGTATGGCTAGTTTTTTTGAGATTCGTGGTGTCACTTCAGAATATCTATCTTTAAACTATGTACCTATTCTTCCAAAATCTGGTTTTTACCTCCTAGTAAGAAAGCACATTCTGTCCTGTAGCTATTTACAGGCAGCCTCAGCATGTGTCATCCTTGAATTGCCTTCAAGGACATTGTTTTTATTCTTTGCCAACATTAAAAATAATATTTCTTGGTTTACATTTGTCCTTTCTCCCCTAACTTGCATATAACAATTACCAACTGAAATAGCATTTAGGAACTTTGCCAGCACTTATTGTTAATATTCAAGTGCAAGTTCGACCCCAGTAGAGCTCTATATTGTTCCAATGCTGATACACACAGACTGGGAGGTGGTAACTGTGATTAGTTCTGGCTAATGACTATGTTCCGGCACCAGAACAACATTCTATATAGGTTCTATTCACAGTTAATTCCATCTATGCCTCTCACCTTTTCATTCTTGGATACCACTTGTTTTAGTTTGCTAAAGGCTGCTGGAAGAAATATATCAGAAATGTGTTGGCTTTTATAATGGGAATTTATTAGGTTACTAGCTTATAGTTCTGAGGCTGAGAAAAATGTCCAGATCAAGGCATCAGCAAATCTCTCTCCCTGAAGGTTGGCTGCTGGTGATCGTGGACTCCTGCCATGTGGCAAGGCACAATGGCAGCTCTGCTGGTCTCTGTCTTCTCCCCCAGGCTCCCTATCTCCCCAAGCTCAGCTGTGAGTGACCAGGCACATGGTGGTGTCCGCTCATCTCTCCCCTTTCCTCCAGGCCTCATTGCTTCAGCTTCGGGCTGCTCCATCTGTGGCTATTCTCTCTCCTGGGTTTTTCAACTTCTGGAGGCTTCTCTGTCTCTGCCCGTCTTTTTCATTGTGTCTGTAGCTTTTATTCCTCCGTTTATAAAGGGTTCCAGTAAGAGGATTAACAACCACCCTGGGTCATGCCCTACTCTAGTGATCTAATCAAAAGGAAGTTCCCTTAAACAAATCTAACAAAAACAAAACTATGGGTTTATAGGCACAGAAATGGGTTCACTTTAAGAACAGGATCTCCTGGGGTCCACAAAGATGTCAAACCAGCATACCACTTAAAACATAAGGCCTCAGGATACAGGTCCCCTCTGAAACCTGCATCTCTGTGACATATACTCCTTGCCCCTCCTTGATCTATACTCTTCCTACTACCATCCTATATTTGAGCTTACCCAGAAGCCAACTCTGAGCCAAGGCCTTGACTGTATATAGTTGATTTGGAGGCGGAGGGGTGGTAATCTCAGGAAATACCACTGAGAGTGTAGGGAAATGGGACAGGGAAGTGAAGACAACCTATGAAGCATGGGTCATCAAGCCAGTTTCCACTGTGGGCCCCTGGGACTTCATCCTGCTGGGGAACTCTAGAATCAGCGTGGAACACATGCTTCAGAATTACTCAAATGAGGAATGAGGGAGTTGGCATCTTTCTACAGGTATTGACTGAGAGCTGCTCCTGGGGGTAATACTCCAGCACTTCTGGCTGACTGTGCATGGCTAGGGTGGACTTTGGCAGCCTGAGAGAGCCCTCAGACAGGTGGAATGGGGCAGTGCACCCACACTCTCTGTTCTGCCTCCTTCCTAACCCTTTCCACTGCAGCCTCTGAAACTCTCACTTCCTTGTCAATGTAATTACCTTAGCATTTAATGGCTTCACCAAGCCTCTTTACCATCTTTACCTGGTCCTTCTCTTGCAGCCATCTCGAAAGGAGGCTCAATCCTTCTGCCACACCATTTAGACTGGGATCTTAAGCAGGATGATGCTCTAGTTACCCACAGTGGTAACTGGCTTGATGGAACTCATCCTTTATTGATTGTCTAGGTGATGTAGCAGAGGTGTGGCAAGAGGTAGTTGGCATTCTCATGGTGTCTGATTTTTAATCTATAGACTACTATTCCTTCACCCAAGTGCAAAATTTGCTCCTCTTTTACTATTGATACCCTCCAACAATATCGTCTCTGATGCCCTCCAGATTTCATGCCATTCTCTGCATTTGCAGAAGACTTTGGCACTTTTCAAGCATCCTGCCACACAGGATGGATATCAACATTCAGATATCCACATGGATTAATTTACCTCTTCAATTTGTCTTCTTTACTCCGTCTACCTTCCCTACCTTTCTCTTCATGCCACCTTTGGACCTGTACATGCTTCTACAGGGCGCCTTCATTGCAATTATCTTTTTATCTGTCTAGACTATGGGTTTCTTGAGGATAGGGAACCTGTTATAGTCTTCATATCCCAATAGGCTAGCATAGCCTATGTTTACTGCATGAAAAAAAAAGTGAATGAATGAATGCATGAATGAATGAGATCCAAATTAGGCTGATTTTGAAAACCTTTATCCTTGTGTCTGGTTTCCTTCTGAAAAAAAGGAATGGATGTCTTCTAAATTTGAAAAGTGGCAGTGGACATTCCAGAGTTTTCTTTGCTGTGTGAGACCTACTAAAAACACAAATCACAAACATACTTTTAAAATTTCACCTGTCACTCCACTCGGTCTCCTATACAGAGTAATAATTTCTATAGAATATTCCCCACTGATAACATCCTCTCGCTCCAGTTCCATTACTGGAAAGTAATTCTCACCAGGACTATTTGTATCAACAGGGTCTTCCTCAAATCTCCCCCTCCTCTTTTCCAGCATTCTTTCTATCAAGTATAATGTTGCCTAATCAAGCCTCATACATTCTTGCCTATAATCTTATTGTCACCTTCACTGCTCCTGGAAACCACTTTCCTCGGCAAGCTCTTGCCCATCCATTGAGATCTAACTCAAGCACTGCCTTCTATGTGGTTCTCCGCCAGTTTGCTTCCTCTCGCACATGAGTTGGAGTTACTCTTCTGTTCCGTGTTTCCAAGACCTCAGTGGTAGCTCTGCTTCACAACGGTGTCAATCCCTACCCTGCTGGTGAAGCAGGCAAATTATTGAGCCTCTCTGGGCCTCAGTTTAATCAACTGCCACATGGAAAATGTGACAGCTACCTGTCAGTGTCATTGTAGAGATGAAAAGAAACAACATCAAGTGAACATACTTTGGAATCCATAAGGACTAACACATGTATCTTTACTGGCAGCTCTAACGGGCCAAGGGAAAAAGGCAAACCCTCGGCATGTGGACACTTGGGTACTGATAATGACTGTTACTGAGGACAAAAGAAGAGCACTTTGGTCCACAAGGTCTGAGCTAGACTCACAGCTCCTCCTCCTATGAGCTGTGGGGCCTTGGGCAAGACACTTAGCCCTTCGGAGAGAGCCTCAGTTCTCTGATATATAAAGTGGAACTAGTGAAGCCCACCTTGCAGAGTTATTGTAAAGGCTAGAGATGGCAAAGATAAGGCAGCCAGACCCACACCTGTTGCTACACGGAAGCTGGCACAGATGGCTCTGATGGTCAGCTCCAACTCAAAGGGCTCCCGATATTCCCATATCATCTCTCATATGGACCCGAATTGACTGGGGCGCACGTGCAGGGGTCAGCATTATGTGACTTCACAAGGCCTGATAGACAGTGACTGTCAGACCTGTAAGTCTGAGTTCCATCCTGGAAGACCATGCGGCCAACCTTGCCAGCTTTAGAAACCTGCTTTGCAAACCGGCGCACCCCTAGGGTTCTGTGAGTCACGCATGGCAGAAAGTAATGCTAAAGGGTCATAGCAGGTTCCACAGGAGTTCTTCTCAGAAGCTCAGGCTCAGACAGAAGCTCCAAGAAGGTGCAACATGCACTGGACTGGAGTGGTGGTGGGGGCGGCAGTGAAATGAGCAAACCCAGTGGCTGGGTCTCCTCTGTTTCTTCTGGAATGCTCTCCCTCAGGGCTCCAGCAACAGGAATTAGTAATAATAAGAGTTTAATAACAACAGCAGGGGCCACTGTTCATTAAGACTGAGGTTTCAGGGCAATGTGCACTTTGTTTCACATGCATCATTCCACTTAATCCTAGATTAGGCTCTAGGGCACCTAAGCCCAGGTCTGTACCTGTACCCAAATGCAACTGAGACAGGAGTGGATATGGTTAGGTAAATGAGGTGGTGGTTGTTTCTTGGCACTCTGGCATCTCGGGCAAAGTATTTCAATTTCCAGATCCTTGGTATCTTCACCTTCACATGGGAATAACAATATCTAATCCTGAACACATTTGGAAGAGTCCACAAGATATATTGGGTTCGAAGTGATTTGCACAGTGCCTGGCATACGGTAGATATGAAATACATATCTATTATACCAATATAGAAAATACCTCTGAGAATATTCTAATTGGCCCCACATAGATCCAACCCACCCCTCATTCCTCTCCATATCAAAACCTTGTACAGAGTAGCCATGTGGTCTCAGGTAGCCAAGCAACTTATTTCTCTCTTGCCCCAATTTCTTCTTTAAAAGAAGAGAGAGAACATATTTCCTCCCACCTGCCCCAGCAGAGCTGTCCGTGGTTGCTGAAGAGTTGCCATGGACACCAGTAGGTCTGGAGGCAGATGGGATATTCTGGGAAGACTTCAAAGGGACGATTCCTGGACTCCGTTCTGAAGAAAGAGGGTGGGATATCATTCGTTGAAGAAAAGGTAGCAGGCTGTTTCAGGACAACGACGTTCATAAAACAGGTTGAGTTGACATGGGGGCCTCACCCACAGGAAGAGTAAGCTGGTTTGGGTCTGTAAGAGAAAGTCATGCATTTGGAGGTCTGGGCCAGGTTCTGCATCTCGTGAATGAGAGCAAAGATGGACGGAGGGTGTGAGGGATTGCTCAAGCCCACTCCCATCCAGCTAGGGCACCCTCTGCCCCAGTGCCCCAGTCTTAGATGATTTCTTAGGATGTCAACCCTAGAAGGGCAAGTATAATTTTCTGTTCTGTTCACGGGTATATCCACGGAGCCTAGAATAGTCTTTGATGCATAGGAGGGGCTCATGAGATACTTGTCGAATTAACTCCAGGGGCCTTTGAAGTTGAGGTGTAGGTAAAGGTGAGGATAGGGGAGTTTGCTAGGGAATGTTTCTTACTAGGAGACAGTGATTAGGAATCTTCCTTGAATCTGGGATGCAGTTGGAAATCGGCATGGTATTCTGAGAAGGAAAGTGATACAGCCAAAACAATACCTCAGTAAGATGACCGAAATTGCTTCCAAGTAGACCAGAGAGAAAGGAGGCAGGAGGCACGCCACTTCTTGCCCAAAAGTTATTTTCCCCAAGTTTGGTCATTGAATAAATTCGTTTTTAAAACAATTCCTACATCGGTGGTCATGAAAGCCATAAGCTTCTCAAGTCAGCTCCCCTGACAAGGTGGAACTTACCCATGGTGTCCAAGACATGAATTTAGCGTCTCTCACTAGAAAATGTGACCAGCCAGCTTGTGGCCTTGCCTTTTGAAACGCACAGTTTCAACAGCAGCAGCATGTAATGGTCTTCGCATGCTAACTCCTTCAGTGGATGGTGCCCGAGTGCCGGCCCTTGGCCCAAGGTGTTCCTTGTTGCCCAGGTAGCATATTCTCGGTGCCTGCTAAAAACACACAGCACAACAATGGGAGTGAAGTCAGCAGCCTCGTCCATAAGATGGAGAGGATGCTCTTAGCACAATGGACATGTACTCTCCATATTCCCCAGTCAAGAGCGAGAGGGGGAAATAGCCTGGCAATCACTCCACCCCTCCATGGTTGTGTGGCTAGCCAGATGAACTTGACTGCAGCCAAGGCAATGGCCGCAAAGAACGTTAAATGTACTGGTTTCTCTATCACTTGCTTCCTTGAATTATTTTCTCTCCCTTTCCTACCTCAATCCCTGTCTCATCCACCCACTAGGATCTTTTATTTATTTTTGGCAGTCTGCAAGGAGAAAAAATAATGACAAGGAGAAAGAACTGGAATTTACATAATACCTTCCTTCCAAGATACTAAAAGCAGTTCACCCATCTATAATTTGTCCTCACAACAATCCTTTGAACAGGCTATTATCAATATTATTATTATTTGTATTTTGCAATCACATAGCTTGCTGCTGAGATTTTTAGCTAGGACCATCTTGTTTCCTGAACCATTTCAGCTCCTCAGCATATGTACAAAAGAACCTTCAACTGCCCCCTCCCATTGGTGATTTGCTACTTATGTGATTACTGACTCTGGCCTTCTCTCTGTTTAAATTTCTATTTAAAAATATATTAAATCCCTGTATTGTGAGAATGTGGCAGGACTGGTGAACAGAAGGTGAAGAGAGCACTGAAAGAGAGCAGAATCAAACATAACTCTCTCCTGAACTAAAAGAGAAATGGAAAGGAACTGTCACTGAAAATTGATTTGAATTGCATAAGAGTGATTTTTTTTTTAAAAAGAATAGACTCAGGATATGAACTATTCTTTCCAACAGCTTCAACTTCATAGCTGACACTACCTGTCTCTTTCTAATCTCTTCCAGTCTTCCAAGCTTCAAATTTGTATTGGCTTCAAAAATTTTAACTTCTCAAAAATGTTTCCAGCTCACTTACTTCTAGTCATCTCACATATCCCATGACAGCTGTGCCTCCCATGGGAGTGACCCTAAAATGTCATGAGCCACTTGCAAATGGTCTCTTTTAATCACCCCCAACAATCAGTTCCTTCCTTGGGCTACCTGACTTATTTTTAACACAGACAAATTTCACTCAGCAGACCAGATGTTGAATCTTACCTTTTCCCCCTCTTTTCTCTTCTCCTCTTACTCACATTCAGGGCCATCACAAATTCTCACTCTCTATGTATATTAACTGCCCTCCTACCAGAGAGGGGCCGAACCAGTCAGCTATTGCTTCATAACAAATAACTCCATGACCTCAGTGACTTCCAACAATAAGGACTTCTTTCTCACGGAGCTGCAGACTGGCAGGGGTGGCTCTGCTGATCTTCACTGGGCTTGCCTGGAAGCTGCATAGTAGGTTCAGCCCTACTCCAAAGGACTCACTTCCTCCTTAGACCAGTGGGCTGGCTGGGAATATGATATCACATGGTGATACAGAGCATGAGAGGGCAAGAAGGAACATGCAAGGTCTCTAAAGGATTAGACTTTGAACTGGCACACTTTTACTTCCACACCTGTTCCACTAGCCAAAGCAAATCATTGGCTAAGCCCAAAGTCTAGGCTCAGGCCAGTAAATTCTACCTTTAGTAGAAAATTGCAAAGTTACCTAAAAGTACATGGATACAAGGAGGGATATAAACTTGGAAGTGACCTAACTAACAAAAGGATGATGATGGACAAAGCTCATCCCCCAAAAAAGAGAGTATAACTGCAGGCAAGACAGTTCCATCCATCTGCCCCTGTAAGATCTAAGCCCTGTCTCAATCAGAAGCAGAGAGGGCATCACTATCCCCAAATCCTCAAGATTGAGGAATGAACAAACAGAAGGGGGGAATGCAGCTATGGCCTAAAGAAGACTTATTATTGTTCTAGTAATGGAAGAACTTGTAACATTGATATAAAGACAGTGGTCATCAGAGATTCTGAGGGGAGGGAGAGGGAAGATTAGGTATAACATGGGGGCATTTTGGGAATATTGGAATTCTCCCTGACATTGCAAAGATGGATATAGGCCATTATATATTTTGTCAAAAATCTATAAAATGTTGCAGTGCAATGCAGTGTGAAACATAATGTAAACTATAGACCATGGTTGGTAACAGTGCTTCAATATGTGTTCATCAATTGTAACAAATGTACCACACTAAGGAAAGATGTTGTTAATGGGGGAAAGTATGGGAGGGGCAGGGGAAGGGGCATAGGGGAATCCCCTGTATTTTCTTTTTTTTTTTTAAGATTTATTTATTTATTTATTTCTCTCCCCTTCTCCCCCCTGCCTCAGTTTTCTGTTCTCTGTGTCTATTTGCTGCATCTTCTTTGTCCACTTCTGTTGTTGTCAGTGGCACCGGGAATCTGTGTTTCTTTTTGTTGCATCATCTTGTGTCAGCTCTCCGTGTGTGCGGCGCCATTCCTGGGCAGGCTGCACTTTCTTTCACGCTGGGTGGCTCTCCTTACGGGGCGCACTCCTTGTGCATAGGGCTCCCCTACGTGGGGGACACCCCTGCGTGGCAGGGCACTCCTTGCGTGCATGAGCACTGCGCATGGCCAGCTCCACACGGGTCAAGGAGGCCCGGGGTTTGAACTGCGGACCTCCATATGGTAGATGGACGCCCTAACCACTGGGCCAAGTCCGCTTCCCTCCCCTGTATTTTCGATGTAACATTTATGTAATTTAAAAACTTCTTTAAAAATAAAGGAAAAAAATTACATTAAAAAACAAAACAAGGGGGAACGGATGTGACTCAGTCGTTGAGCACCTGCCTCCCACATTGGGAGATCCTGGGTTGTTCCCGGTGCTTCCTAAAGAAAAGCAAACTGACAATGAGCAGACAATGAACACAAATAATGAACAAAAACAATAAGCAAGCCATTTCATGGGGCGGGGGCCAGGGCAGATTTGAAAGTGTCCTACATGGTTAAAAATGGTTGGTTATAGAGTTACATGGATCATGCTCCATCACTTTTGGGTCATGTGACTTATTAAAAGTGCTTTACCCTTTCTGAGCCTCAGTTTCTTTACTCGTAATATGGGCTTAATAGTATTACCTATCTCATAGGATGTTGTGAGAGTTGCTGAAATGCTCTATATTTATAATGAAAAATAGGAGAAAGCAATATTATCATTCTTGAAAGTTAGCAAATTTTAAAAAGCAATCAAATCCAATCAAACTTTTTAAATCTTTGTTTTTCACTGAAGTAAAGAAGTTTAGGTTATGAAAGGATGCTGGAAACCTTCATGGATATCCAGAAGGGAATTCAGAATTGCAGCTTAAGGCCTATTAAAAATTTTTTTTCCTTATTAGAGAAGTGGTGGGTTTACAGAACAAATACGCATAAAAATACAGGATTTCTATGCACCACCCCACCACCAACACCTTGTATTGGTGTAGATCATTTGCTACAATTGATGATAATGCATTTTTATAATTGTACTATTAACTAAAGTCCATGGTTTAACATAGGGTTCACTGTTTGTGTAGTGTAATTCCATGGACTTATAAAAAAAAATTTATTGTTTCCATATATACAATCTAACATTTCCCTATTTAATCACATTAGGATATACACTTCAGTGGTGTTAATTGCCTTCATAGTGTTGTGCTGCCATTACCACCATCCATTACCAAAACATTTCCAGCATTCCAAATAGGAAGTCTGGACATTTTAAGCCTTAACTTCACTTTCCCTACCCCCATCCCCTGGCAACCTATATTCTAGCTCATGAATCTATGAGTTTGCTTATTCTCATTGTTTCAAATCAGTGAGGTCATACGATATTTGTCTTTTTGTGTCTGATTTAGTTCACTCCACAGGATGTCTTCAAGGTTTATCCATGTTGTCACATGTATCAGGACTTCATTCCTTTTTCACAGCTGAATAATGTTCCATCTATTATAGAATAGGTATATACCACATTTTATTTATCCATTCATCAGTTGCTTTCATCTTTTGGCAATTATGAATAATGCCATTATGGATATCGGGGTGTAAATATCTGTTTGAGTCCCTGTTTTCAATTCTTTGGGGGTATATACCTAGTAGTGTGATTGCTGGGTCAATATGTTATTTCTCTACTTAGCTTTCTGAGGAACTGCCAAACTGTCTTCCACAGTGGTTGCACCATTTTACAGTGCCATCAGTGGTGAATGAGTGTTCCTATTTCTCCACATCCTCTCCAACACTTGTTATTAAATATTTTCCATTTCTTTTCAATAGGGGCCATTCTAAAGGGTGTGAAATAGTGTTTCCTTATGATTTTGATTTGCATTTCTTTGATTGCTGATGATGTTGAGCATCTTTTCATGTGCTTTCTGGCCATTTGTATATCTATGACTTCTTTGGAGAGATATCTATTCAAGTCTTTTACCTCATTTTAAAGTTAGGCTGTTTATCTTTTTGTTATTAAGTTGAAGGATTTCTTTTTATATTCTGGATATTAAATCTTTATCAGATATGTGGTTTCTAAATACTTTCTCCCATTGTGTAGGCTGTCGTTTTACTTTCATGATAAAGTCCTTTGAGGAACAAAAGGTTTTATTTTTTTATTTCTTTTTTTCATTTTCAATTGGTTTAAATGAAAATGATGATGTTTTGATGAGGTCGCATTTATCTATTTTTTCTTTTGTTGCTTGTGCTTTTGGTGTAAAATCTAAGAAACCATTGCCTAACACAAGGTTCTGAAGATGCTTCTCTACATTTTCTTCTAGGAACTTGATAATTCTAGCACTTAGATTGAAGTCTCTGATCCATTTTGAGTTGATTTTTGTGTATGGTGTGAGGTTGGGGGTCCTCATTTTTTTGTTCAAATGGAAGTCCAGTTTTCCCAGCACCATTTGTTGAAGAAACTATTCTTTCCTAATTGAGTGGTTTTGTCCTCTTGTCAAAAATCAATTGGCCATAAGTGTGAGGGTTGATTTCTGTACTCTCAGTTCTATTCCATTGGTCTATATGTATGTCTTTATGCCACTATCATGCTGTTTCTTTGTGGGGGAGGGGTAGGCAAGGAAGTAAAGAGTTTATTGAGAAATGAGAGAAAGGGAAAGTACACACCCAAGACATGAGTGGGGGCATGCTCAAGGGGCTGGGGCTGGGGCCTCTTTAAGGCTGGCCTTTCCTCCTTCCCCTTCCTCATGCTAAGGAGGGATCTTAGCTATTTGCTGTCCTGATTGGTTGCTTTTCTGCCTTCCTATTGGTTTACTGCACCTGTTAGCTTTTAGGGAGCCAATGGGGAGGCCTTTCTGTTTGAAATTATTTGGGGCTTCTTTTGAACCAAGGAGTTTCAAATGGAACGGTGTGACCAGGTTCTTAGTGGGCTTTTCAGTTGTAATGGTTACAGCTTTGTTTTTGAATAGCTGCCTTCCATCAGGGGGTTTCAGGGCAGAGTCTTACAGCTATGTTCTTGGCAGGATCTCATGGCCATGTTCTTTGTGGGGTCTCAGCTGTGATGGTTACAGCTTTGTTCTGACCAACTCGTTTCCTATATTATCCTGCCTCAACTCCCCCCTCCGAGAGTTTCACCTTTATTCTTAAAGGGTTGCTGAAAGGTGATGGTCATTCTTCTGTAGCTGCTTCCTGCTGGTTAGAGGCAGTAGGCCCTGCCTGATGGGGTGTGAAACGCTCTGGCTGTTCTATTGAGGTTGAGGGAAGGCAGTCCAGCACTATGGTTGGAACTGGATGAAATCCCTGCATAAATATTAGTTTGCTTTGAAAAGCACCCAACCTGGAAGAGATAAACCTGGTTAGGGCTTTAAAAACACAAGGGCCTAACAGGAGAATAAATAGAAAGTTTGAGAGTGGATCTAAAAGTGGTATGAGCCAGGAAGGGTTAGGAACACAGAGAACGGGAGGGCTAGGTTGGTGGGTTCATGAGATATGGAAGGGGCAATGTATGCTGGTGAACATAAGCCTGTCCAGAGGGGAGATAAAGAGAGGAAGCCTTGTTTCTGCAAAGAAAGAAAATTCCATTTTGACAGTTTAAAGTAGAAGCAAATGTGAGAATGGGCAAAGGTTTCATCTTCTGAAGTTACTTCCTGCTGATTAGGGGTGAGGAAACAGTGAGTATCGCATTATTTTGTTTTGTTTTTAGGAGGTACCAGGGATTAAACCCAGGACCTCGTATACGGGAGGCAGGTCCTCCACCCCTGAGCTACACTGCACCCCATGTTGTTTGGATTACTGTAATAAGTTTCAAGATTGAGGAGTGTGAGTCCTCCAACTTCATTCTTCTTTTCCAAGATGATTTTAGCTATGCAGGCACCTCACCCTTCCATGTAATTTTGATGGTTGGCTTTTCCATTTCTGCAGAGAAGGTTATTGGAGTTTTGATTGGGATTACATTGAATCTATAAATTGCTTTGGGTAGGATTAACATCTTCATGATATTTGGTCTTCCAACCCATGAACGCAGAATGTCCTTCCACTTATTTGGGTCATCTTTGATTTCTTTTAGCAATGTTTTGTCATTTTCTATGTTCAAGTCCTTTACATCCTTGGTTAGATTTATTCCTAGATATTTGATTATTTTAGTTGCGATTGTAAATGGGCTGTTTTTCTTGATTTCTGTTTCCGATTGTTCATTGCTTGTGTATAAAAACACTACTAATTTTGGGTCATTGATCTTCACAAAGTACTTCACCACTTTGCCGAATTCATTTATTAGCTCTAGGACCTTTGTTGTGGATTTTTCAGGCCTGTTGGAATTTGAAGAACCAGTAGCAATCATTTTGCCAATTGGTTTTCCTATCTGCTTTGAGCAGTAGAAAACCTCTCATGAAGAGAACCCTAACCTAGAATCCCATTGCATAAAACAGTGGAGAGATGCAGGTTGAAAAGGCACTGGGGTAGCCAGAGCTCTGCCCACTGGCATGCATCCCTGTCTCAGAAGGGTTCCACAGAGCCCAGTTTGAAAAGCACCAGTTTAGTCCAACTTTCCCCATCTTCCAGATGGAGAAAGTGAAGCTCAGTTGGGTGATGAGGCTTTTTCCCCAAAATCATACTGTTCATTGGTGCCTGAACAAAGAGGATGAGTAGAACCTTGCTATCTGACTCTTCAGACTTGCCATCTGACTTTTGAGAAATTTCTTTGCCTGTGTTGTTTTGCAGAAACCTCTTTTATCTAATTTCACCTCTGTCTTAGTTTGCCACAGGGCTGCTCATGCAAAGTACCAGAAATGGGTTGGGTTTTATAATGGGAATTTTATTTAGGGTAAAAGCTCTACCCTAAAAGTTCCAGGGCCATGAAATGTCCAAATCAAGGTATCAGCAGAGAGGCTTTCTCACCAAAGTCAGCCACTGGTGATCCAGCCACTGGGGTCCTGCCACGTGGCAAAGCAAGATGGCCATTGATCTCTGCCGAGGTCCTTGCCTTCCCCTCCAGGAGCTCAGCTGTGGGCAACCAGGCATAGGGCTTGTTTCTTCAGCCCTGAGCTGCTCCATGGGCCAGCTTCTTGGGGGCTTTGTGCTTAAGCTCTAGTTCTTAGTGATCCTCGTGTCCTCTCTCACATGGCAGGATCAAAAATGGCATAGTTCTCATTTCCAGCAGGATGTGAGGATCATTGGGAGATGGGTAAGTTCATGTATCAACTTGTCTAGGTTATGGTGTACAGTTGTTTGGTCAAGCAAGCTCTGATTGTTGCTGTGAGGGTATTTCATAGATGGATTTACATGGATAGTCAGTTGACTGCATCTACAGTCAACAAAGGAGACTGCCCTCAGAATCAAGGGGATTCTCCTCAGTGAATCAGTTGGAAATCTGGAAGCCGGAACTGAGGGTTTCAGCAGTCAGAAAGAACAATTTCTGTCTTTACTTCGGCCAGCCAGTTTAACCTGGAGAATTCAACATCACCTTCATTGGTGTTTCAGACTTGTGGCTTGCCCTACAGAATTTGGACTTGCCATTCCCCTTGTTCGCATGCGTCAATTCCTATAATAAATCTCTTAATATTTACATATTTTTCTGGAGAACCGAAGACAGGAGCCATCTTAGGAGCTGCCTACCTAAGGCAGCTAAGTTTTAAATTCTAACAAGCTGTACAATTTGTGCACTTTCAGTATATCCATTGTACTTAAATCAGAAGTTTGGTTGATTAATTAACAGATCCTCTGGATCTCACAAAATAAGCTCTCTTAGAAACAGTTTCCAAATGCAAACTGCCTAGCCTAAATTTGCCTGCAAAGGTTAAAAAATATACAATAAAATAAAGGGTTTTAAATGATAAAATTTTATCAGAATGTTTACTTTGATAAGCACTCAATTACTATTTAACTTTATTATTATTTAACTTTAGTAGCATAATATTTTTTAGAAAGGAAATCATAGCCTAAGTCTTAAATACAGCCAGTTCGACATGTGAATTAGACTTTGCAGCCTAAGAAATCTGGTTTCTCCCTAGGTGTACATGCAGGTCCCCACTTGCATGTAAGCTGTTTAATTCTAAACTTAAAATCACAATGTCCCTTAACCTTTTCTATGCAGAATCCAACTATATACCGAACAATCAATATGCATTGCCAATTATGCCCTCCAAATTCTTTTTTGTAGTGAATCTTTTAAAATCCTAGACCCTGACTGGGTCTTCTCCTCTCCCTTAAGCATATATTAGTTCTTCCCCCCTCCACCCTATTCTCCTGAAAAGTCACTTGTGCTAACCCCACTCCCAGCAGTTAGCACATTCTCTTCCACGCATCAACATGTTTGTAAGACAGAAAAAAATTTAAAATATATTGCAGGTTACAAATACAGTATTCTGGGAAGCCACTAGCATGGGTTCTTGAGAAGGGAGACATGGTCAATTTCAAAACATGACTTCTTTGGATGCTACTTTTTAAAAAAACATTTTCAAATTCTTTATGAAATGATGGTTATCCAGGTACCTGTTGCTGACTAACACCCCAAACGGCTTAAGAAAACCATTTATCACTTCTTATGGTTCTGTGGGTTAACTGGGCTCTTTCAGATGTTCCTCCATGGGCTCTCTTGTGTGACCGCTCTCGCTAATTGACAGCTGGGGCTGCAGCCACCAGAAGATGAGACTGGACGGGGCACCCGAGATAGCTTCTTCACTTCTATGCCGTTGCCTGGACTGGGGCAGCTGACACAGCCAGGGCTGGCCGGGTATCTCTCCCTCTTGCTAGCAAGGGCTTCCCCACAGCGTGGCAGTTGCAGGGCTGTTGGCCTTCTTACATGGTAGCTGACTTCCCTCAGAGTGAGCATTCCAAGATACCCAGCAGAGGTGTCTAAGATTCTTCTATCTGAGGCCCAGAAGTTAGGCAATGTCACTTCTGTGATATTCTCTTTATCCAAAGTGAGTCCAGGGACCAGCCCAGATTCAAGTGGAGGAGACTATGCAGAGGTCTGAATGCAAGGAGGTGTGTCCTTCAGGGACATCTTTGGAGCCTTCAGACCACAAATGGGAAAAGATGAGCAGCACAAGCATCCAGGTTTCCAGGGATGGACGCTACCACATTCCTTAATAAGGACCTTTCCTTATTCTCATTTTCCCTTTAGCTGCCAAACCGGTGGTCTTTTTGCTCATCAATAATAATCCTCTTTCAAGGGGGGAAATGGGAGTGGGAGAGACATTGTCTGTATATTTGGTAGAAACCAAGTTGAGGCTCCTGGTCAAATGGACTCTTTGACCTATCTCCTCTGTGTCTCTGTTGGCCCTGGTGACTACGGTGACCTCATTCTGCCCATTTTCACGCACAGCACCCCCTGACCAAAACTGAGAAAGGATAAGGAATCCCATTCCTCTTGGTTGTAGATATCAAATTAAAGGCAAGGGTCAGGAGCAATGGGCAGAGTGTTAGTGCTTCATATAGTCCATGACAGATCACACTTAGCCGTAATACGTTGCACTTTCCTGAATGGTTGGTAATTTGCTTGTCATTTCCATTCTCTCCAGCTAATGGCTTCAGTACCTGTTAGGAATTGATGCAGTGGGTAATTATAATCTCTGTTTGGAGTATTGGAAAGGTCAAGTAGATGAAGCATTAAACCCCATCCCAAGCGTAGTCATGTGGCAACTCTTCTGCAAACAAAGGACAACACTGCTTCCTCCAGCTTTGCTGGCAACTGGCTAGGCTGACACCATGTTATGGCTGGTCATCAGATCAGAAAAATCTCAGTGTTCTTTCCCATCTCCAGGTTGAGATAGGAAGAGAAAATAGAAGGCATCCTGGAGGCTTCACAAATTCCCCAGGATTGAAGAAAGGCCCTTTGGAGCAGAGTCATTGGAGAAATGCTGTTAATCAGTTCTTATTTCTGTCAGCAGTGACTGTCCTCCAGCAGAGCTTAAAGGCTGAGCAGGACGAGCTTGCAGAAAAGAATATTTTTTCATCTCTTTGAAGAACTCTGAAGTGTAAGAAGGGGAAAGAATCTTATGTGTGCATTTACTTACCAAATGCCTTTTCATTGTGCCTTACCACCTTCTTTTCCAAATAAAAATATTGCACAGCTATCCTTTGAGTTATGTTAGAATATCATTTTTCAGTTTACAAAATCCTCTCACATATAGTCCTAAATTATCTCTTTATTTGATTTTTAAAAGCCTAGTCTTTCAGCCTTCAGAGATCAATTACTTATTGCTACTTTTGAAGTTTAAAATATCATAGCTTGTTTGGACTTGATTTTTTAAAAAACAGGACTCAAATTTTGATGTCAGACATCTTCTCGTGTATTTTAGTTATTTAATTTTTGTTTTGTTTTTCTCCCACTCTTTAAGGACATCTCAATGGCCCTTCACTGCTCTATTAAATTTATATCAAACTCTGAGTTGACCAAGACATCTATTGAGTTGGTCTAGAAGGGAAACACAAAATGGCACATGCCAATGTGATTGCATATTGTGATATTAAAATGGTTTAAATATAAAATGGGAAAGGCAATTAGAATAATGTTCCAAATTTTGCTTTACTAAGAAATAGGGAGCACCAGCTTTAGTTTCATTGTGGAAAGGGATTTTAACACACTTCACCAAGCTCCACCTCATTAGAATCTGCACTTCTTCCTCACACGACTAATGCTTGCTGCAACAGAATGCCATCCAGTGACATTATAAAATGGGATATGATGCCAAAGCATAACCTGTGACCACTGATATTGGGTGACCCAAACACATGTCAAGGGACCTTCTATCAAGAAAGGATAAGAAAAGACTTTTATTAGAGATAGGAAGAAAGAGGAATGGTAGATGGATTTGACAGGAGTGGTTTAGGGTAAGATTAGATTGCATTTTCCCCTGCAGTTCAACACTGTGACTCAGAGATTAGAATTATGTTTTGAATAAACTAATCATTTAAGTAGATATTGGGATAGCAATTTGAAATTATTCTTCAAAAGCAGAACATTCACTTGGATTTATTATGAAATTATATTTCTCTAAATGTGCTTCTAACTGGATCTTTAAAAATCCCCAAGTGTTTTAAGCCTTCATAAAAAGAAAATAAAAGTTATCAGATTACTTAATCATGGCATTTTCAGTTTCAATTCTGATCTTTCTATCGAGGCTGTTTCATAAAGGCTTGGATCTTTTATTTTCCCCACCCAGGACTGGATTAGGAATTCTAAGAGATACAAAACATTACAGAGTCAATTCTTCTGGTCTGGCAGATTGTAATTGAATAATTATAGATGAGAGAAAACAGAAGGAAAACACACCCCCATTCCTGATGATAAATAACATATTGGAATATTTTATTTCAATTCAGATAACTTCATTTATTCATTAAATGGTAAAATTAAAGTCAGTCTAGGTAACATTTCTGGCAAGTTACAGAGCATTAATGTAGACATAAAAACTTGAAATGCCATAAATATAATAGAGATATTTTGAAAAACAGTTCCTATTTTCAAATAAGGTGTGCCAAGCAATGCTTATTACTGACATTTTTGATAGAAAAAAATTCTGTGATAAGATAGTCATGGGTAGAAATGGCTTTTTAAATTTTTATCAGATTTTTTAGTGTCTTTTTCTTTTAAGATACATAGATCACACAAAATGTTACATTAAAAAATATAAGAGGTTCCCATATAACCCACTCCCCATCACCCCCCATGCCTCCCACATCAACAGCCTTTTTCATCAGTGTGGCACATTCATTGCATTTGGTGAATACATTTTGGAGCACTACTGCACCACATGGATTATAGCTTACATTGTAGTTTACACTCTCCCCCAGTCCATTCAGTGGGTTATGGCAGGATATATAATGTCCTGCATCTGTCCCTGCAATATCATTCAGGACAACTCCAAGTCCCAAAAATGCCGGGGATGATCCTCCCTGGTGCCTACCAATCACCAGCCAGTGATGCAACTAGAAAAAAAAAGACCTGGAATAAAAGAAGGAAATTGTAAAGACAAATGAGTTTATATGGCTAAGAGACTTCAAAAGGAGTTGAGAGGTCATCAGAGGGGTCGCACTTATGCACATCTCAGCAGGATCTCAGAGACAGTCAAAGTAGATACAACCCCAGGTACTGGTGCTCCTGAGGGCTACAGAGACACCCAGGCTCTATGGTCATGGCAGATGGCTCTGGAGTTTGGTGCCTTGCCAGTGGGTCCTACTTTGGAATTTGTGCTCCTGAGTGTGACAGAGTTGGACTCAGATGTGACTTCTCTACACATGCCTCTTCTGTCACTTTTACTGAACCTGTGGTTGGTGCTGGGGTTGGTGTATGCTCAGGAGACTTGAATCTCTAGACTGTCCATGTGCCACCTGGACCCTGAGCCTCAGCAGAGTTGCAACTCCTACTCACTGGTTTGTTGGACTTACCCAGGTCAGCTAACAGGGATGTGAGGATGGTCAACCACCACACCAGGGAACCAAGAGTGCCTACAAGCAGGAGAATCACATCCATCAGCCATGTGGGATCTAAGGCCCCTATCGATTTAGAGGTGGTGTGGACATCGCCATCCCAGGGTCCACAGGATGGAGGAATAAAATATGGATTAGAGTGGACTAACTGGTATTCTACTATAGAACTATTGTGATTCTAGCAATGCAAGAAATTATATCATTGATGTGGAGACAACGGCCATGGGAGTTGCTGAGGGCAGGGAGAGGGAAGAAGAAACAACTTTTGAGCTACTAATGGATTATGAGGTTACAGCTCTTTTTTGTTAGTGTGACAGACAGAATCTAAAACAGTGCCCAGGGAGCTCTACCTCCTGGTATTCAAAGCCTTGTACAATTCCCTCCCCTTTAGCATGGGCAGAACCTGTGACTTGCTTCTAACCAAAGTGATGGTAGGTCATTTCCTTGATTATGTTACATAAGATTGTGACTCCCATCTTCCCAGCAGACTCTCCTCTGCTGGCATTAATGAAGTGACTTGCCATGTTGGGAGACCCTTGTGACAAGGAACTGAGGGTAGCCTGCAGCCAGGAGACTTCAGGAGGCCTTCAGTCCAACAGCCCAGAAAGGAACTGAGTCCTGCCAAATATCCTAGAAGTGAGCTTGGAAATAAATCCTCCCCTATCCAAGCTTTCAGATGCAATCCCTGGCCAATACTTTGATTGAAGCCTCATGAGAGAATTTGAAGCAGAGGACCCAGCTAAACCACACTGTGGCCATATTTCTGACCCACAGAAATTAAGATCATAAATGTGTGTTGTTCTAAGATACTAAATTTGTGGTGAGTTGTTATCCAATAGCTAGCTAATCAAGTTAGCATCTGTGGTAGGCAAAACAATGCCTACCCCCTGCCCCGCAAAGATGTCCACATCCGCAGAACTGTGACTGTGTCACCTCACAGAGCAAAAGAGACTTTGCAGAAGTGATTAACTCAAGGATCTCGAGACAGGGAGATTATCCTGGATTACACAGGTCGACCCAGAGTCATCACCAGGGTCCTTACACGTGAGAGGGGGAGAGAGGAGAGTCAGGCAGAGATTTGATCCTGCTTTGCGGATAAAGGAAGGAATGCAGGCAGCTTCTAGAAGCTGCAAAAGGCAAGGAAATGGGTCCTCCCCCTATAGCCTCCAGAATGAACGCAGCCCTGCTGACACCTTGCTTTTGGCCCAAGGAAACGCATTTCAGGGTTCTAACCTCCAAAACCTTAAGACAAGACATCTATTGTTTTAAGCCACTAAATCCGTGGTGATTTGTTACAGCAGCAGTAGGAAACAAATACACCATCTGCGCTTATTTTCCTAGCATCTAAAATGAAGAACAAGAGTCCTTATCCATGAGCTCGTCTGCTCCATATCCACACGTTCACCTAGCCACTGCCCTAGACGTGGCCACCCAACCCCCCATCCTCTGCAGGGAACCTCCTCATCCCCTAGAGCAGGGCATCTTAACCGGGGGTCCAGGAGCTTGAATTGAAATTCAAAAAACATTATTCTAGTGGGGATGTGTTGGTGCGGGTGTGGTATATTTATTAAATAATACACAGTAGAGTGGGGGTTTAGTAAGGGGTCCCTGGTTTTCACCAGACTGGCAAAGGGGTCCATGGGACAAAACAGGCTAGCAGCAGAATTCCTTTGTGATATAAAGCCCGGGGGGGGGGGGTGGGGGGGTGGGAGACGAATTGCTGGGTCATAGTGTTTGTGACACTGAGGTTGACTGAGTGGAGCCAGGTGGTTCCCCAGAACCGCGACCAATAGTACTACTCGCCGGCAACTCGCGATCCTTCATCTTGCGCCCTGAAATCTCATTTGAATACCCTGGTGCTCTGTTCCTCCATCTAAAGTGGGTACTGGCTGTCACTCCAGTTGGTGGGAGCTCTCCACCCACCGTGGGGACCTGGACACTCGGGAGAGCGGGTGGGCTCCTGTCAGCTGTGTCCTGCCCCCCAGCCCCTACCCATCATGCTCAGTGAACTGATGCTTCCTTGAGCTGCAATCCTAGTCCTCCTTCCTCTGCTTCTTTGATCCCTCTCTTCGCCCACCCACCCCCACTCCACCCCACAGCCTCCACTCCCTGCTGTGGCAAGTCAGCAGGACGCTGCACGACACAGCCCCAAGCGAGTGGGCAGGCGGCAGAGGAGCTGACGCTGGAAACGCGACTTGCAGCGGCTTCTTCAAGGGGACAACCTTGTGTCGCCTTCTTCGTTTGGGCAATAAATCACAAATGCCAGTAATTAATTACAACCCAAAGTAGGAAAAGTCAGTTCCACCTCCCCAAAGTGGCAACTGACCTTTCTCCTATGCATGATCCAAAAGGAACAACGGAAGGAAGGAAGAAAAACGGTTATAACCCATTATATGATTTTTTCTTTTCCCCAAGAGCCTGAGTTATTTGAAAGGTTTGAGTTCTCTGGGGGAAATGAACACCGGTACATGACGGTGTTCTGCTTTTAGCTACAAAGTGCTCCCTATTGTGAACAAATGTCCCAATTGGTGCCTGTCTGAAATATTTATCGGGCCAGGGTCCTAGGTACTGTGCCCACGTCCTTAGTAACCCAGACAGTGGGGAAGGAGCTACTCTCTGCCTTCACATAAGAAACCTACCGTGATATTTTTCCTTCATGATGCTGACCCTGAAAGAGAATCATGGTCCACAAATTGACAGAATTACTTAAAATCTCTCCCCCTTACCGAACACTACAGAGAAAATGTTAAGTTTCTAAAGAAAAAGTAGGCTACAGGAGAATCAATTTTGAAAGCAGCCAAAGTGTAAAGAAGCTGGCTGAGTTGATGCTTCGGAAACCATTCCATCCCTCAGCAGAGTTTTACTTTCCGGCCCTGCTGTTAGCACAGATTAACATCGCCCAACGTAAACCCGGTAGGAAGCTTTCAATTGGGCTGTTTGTTCCACTTGGGGAACACTTGATTTTTGTTTCCTCTGTTGTCTGAGAGCCCACTTCTGAGCTTTTTGATTGACTGCCCTGGGAGCCCAAAGAACTTTCACCAATGCATGACATTTCGTATCAAAAGAAAACGGTTGCTGCTAGAGTTCAGGCCCTGTGCACTTCATAAACATGTTTGTTTTTCTCTCTTACAGAAGCTGCAAAGAATCGATACTCCTCACTGTCATTCAGCCTTACCCTGTAAGTGTTGTGGGACTCAGAGCACCACTGGATGGTCGCAGGTTTCTCGTCCCCTCCCCCATCTCCTTTACCCACTCCAAGAGAGCCAGAATGATGGGTAACCTCAGAGAAAATGAACATGGACTCACAAGATGGCTTTAGAAATCTTGGTGATGTTTACTTTGTGCTCCATACCTGGAGGAAAAAAAAAGTCATGCCCTTTCTAAACATCTTGAAAGACAGTAAGCTATTCAGTCCTATGCTACTCTCACATCAGGATCTGATGCAAAACACAAGCTTTCCTATGGTTTCCGGCTTAAGAGTCATGAGTCTAGTGGGAATAGTTAATTGGAGGAGATTGGAGCATAATTGTTTTTCTTATCCCCATCTAAATAATTTGGTCAAGGACTGAATATTCCATCGAGGCCTGATTCAAAGGTGGGCATTAGAGGAAATGTGGTCGTGAGAATATGATTTCTGCAGCTGTGGTCAGGATGGTGGAGAGTGATTAAAATCATATTGAACTGAATCCTCCAGGTCCCAGGATGTATTTTTAACAACTTTATGGAGGTATAATTTGCATACCATAAAATTCACCCATTTCAAGTGTACAATTTAATTATCTTTCTCAAATTTCCCGAGGCGTGCAACCTTCCCCACCATCCAATTTTAGAACATTTCCATCACCCCAGTAAGATCCCTCGTGCCCATTTACCGTTAATCCCCATTCCCACCCTCAGTCCCCGGCAACTGCTAATTAACTTTCTATTTCTATAGATTTACCATTGCTCGGAAAGTTCATACATTGTCGGTTACGCTAACAAGTATTGAGGCAAATTCTTTGGGATTTTCCCCCGAACATTTACTGTCAATGCTTTGCCTGGCCTTCATGTGGAGTAGCAGAGATTCCAACCTGCTTCAGCTTCTGTTTTCTCCTCCTACAGCGTTAGGGTGTTTCTACACTTATCAAAGGGCTCCAGCATTTACCAGTCTCCATCTTCTGCCCAGCCTCCTCATCTCCCTTGTGTAATATTTTCCTCCTAGGCTCCGTGGGCTAGGCATTTTTCGCTGAAATATATAGATATATGTAGGATTCCGATAACACCACAAATAGAACTAAGCAAGAGAGCAAATCATGCCATCCAGGCCATAATGTTGCACAGTAAAAGCGCACCTTTATATTGACTGTTACTCTTAGTCCGGTCTTTTTGACACAACGATACACACACGTTTGAATTCAACAACTAAGGAGGCAGCAGGATGTAATGGGACCAAGATTTGAGATCGAGTTCCCAGCAGTCTAGCCGATGGCTCTTGTACCTGCTCAGAACCCAGGCTTCCTCATCTGGATGAGGAGGGGGTCGGATTGGCCTCCTCCAGGGTCTTCCTCTCTACTGTTTCCTAATTCTGCCATTCCTGCAGTGCTTCCATATCAGTTACAGCCAGGCTGTAATGGTGGTTTCAAGTAGCCAAACCATCGTGCACACTTGCTACAAATCTTCAAACCTATCCACACTCCATTCGTTTGCCTTGGACAAATGCATTTTGGTGAACCCAATGTAAATCTTGATGATAAGCACATGATTGAGCAACTATTAATTCCTACTGGAACTTCAAGTTTACATTGTCTTTCCTGAATTCTCTCTCCCTGACTTATAATCTATTAGAAATGCAAGATCAGAACCATTTCACTTCAAACCAGGTTAAACCTGGTTTTGCTCGCTCTTTTTTGGCCCTTGGAGTCTACAGGCATGCTACTCATATGAATACTCATTACTGTCAGTGACTCACAGAACTTCCTTTTAACAGATAACCTGGAATTTTCTGAGTCCAGGTGGCCCGTTCCGTGGTCCTCTATTGAAAGCCAGCCACAACACATAGGATCGACTGCTGCAGGTTCTTATTGCCAGCTCTGCCCCTCTGCCTCCCCTAGTCACCCTCTCCCTTCCTGGTTCATTGCCAATGAAGTCTTATCTTTGACTTTCCTTTGGCCAGCTCCCCATTCTGGAATGCCCCCTACCTCACTCTTATCACCTCCTTGGCCTCAACAAATCCTGCTCACACTTCAAGTCTCAGCCCAAGTTCTAAATGCTCCCTCAAAATTTCTCAGCCTGGGCACTGGGGACATTTTGGGCCAGGTCATTGCCTGTGGTGGGAGCCGGCCGTGCTGTGCATTGTAGGGTGTTTAGCAGCATCCCTGGTCTCTCCCCACTAGATGCCAGGGGTGACAACCAAAACCATCTCCAGACATGTTCTCTGGGGGTGCAACTGCCCTGGTTGAGAACCACCATCTCACTTGAAGTCTTTCCTTTCTATTCCAACCCAAAGTGACTTTTCTCTCCTCTGAGCTGTAGGGGACAAAATAAAGAAACTAAAACTTCAAAGTTACTAAAATAGATGTATTTAGTTGGTTTGCATTATGGACACATAGAGTAATACCCCATTTAATACTCTAAATCATTTCGGGACCTGATGTTAGGTTTCATTTATTTGCTAAGCATCCTCTCAGAACCCTGGCTTGATGTACAGAAACAGATGACCCAGCAGGCCGAAAGAAAGTCAATGAAGTCGACGTTTATTATCAACAATAAAATTAGCATTTTAATTTCGTTTGCAACTTGCTGGCCAGCATTTTGTACATTGCATTTCTTCTGCTTAATAAGGTCCAGTAAAGACAGAGACCCAATGTTCACCCCCTCCTGCCACACTACCTGTGCCCAGGGCGCCCTAGTGTGACCTGGCCACAGAAATCAATCCCCAAAGAGGCCCAGGTCAAGGGGGCCTGGGGAGAAAGGCTTGGGAATCCCTGGAACTCTTTATAAGAAGCAATTCTTAACAGGTTGCCACCTCATTTTTTTTTTTAAGTATTACAGAGGGCTCCCTCCCCCTGCAATTTTTACTTTTTTCCTTAGGAAAAAAATGTGGAAGGCACAGAAGGAAATCTGTAGCAGAAAAATATTCATTGGCAAACCTTTCCCCTAGAGACAACCAGTGTAGACATTTTGTCCTGTTCCCTTCCACTCCTTTTTCCTATGCCTTGTAAGCAGTTGATCACATTGGTACATACAATTTTTTTCCCCTGCTTGTTTCACTTAATATATCACAAGCATTTCCCCATGTCATCAAGAATTCTTTTTAAGCCCATTTAAATGGCTTCAAAACATCACATTGAACCCAGATTTGCTTAACCCACCCCCTATGACTAGGTCTTTTACAGTCTTTAATGTTTTGCTTTTATAAATAACTCTGCAAAGAACATCTTTGTGTATAAATCTTTACCCACATTTAGGAGTATTTGCCCAGGATGGAAGGGGTTTTTTTTAGATTTTATTTTATTTATTTCTCTTCCCCCCCACCCCCATTGTCTGCTCTCTGTGTCTATTCTCTGTGTGTTGTTCTGTGTCCGCTTGCATTCTCAGTGGCTCCAGGAATCTTTGTCTCTTTTTTTGTTGCATCAGCTCTCCATGTGTGCGGCATCACTCCTGGGCGGGCTGCGCTTTTTTTGCACAGGGCGGCTCTCCTTGTGGGGTGCACTCCTTGCACATGGGGCTCCCCTACTCAGGGAACACTCCTGCGTGGCATGGCACTCCTTGCATGTAGCAGCACTGCACGTGGGCCAGCTCACCACCTGGGCCAGGAGGCTCTGGGTTCAAACCCTGGACGTCCCATGTGGTAGGTGGGTGCTCTATCAGTTGAGCCACATCTGCTTCCTCCAGGATGGAATTTTATAGGGTCATTTTCCAAGTTACCTGTGGACGTTACTTGTTTTGTTCTGATATACCATCTTTCCTTCCTTGTACTATTACCTTTTAAAATTATTAATACAAATATTTCATTGGTCAGCTCCTTCCCTCTTTCCTTTGACTCTACCTCCCTTAGTTCCCAAGCCAGAATTTCCAGAACTTCCCAGTCCAATCTTAACTGAGACAGAAAGTATTTAAAGACATTCTACAGCCTCCTCACACAACTCCAACTCACCGGGACCTGCTTGGGCTGAGTTACTCTCACAGTTCCGGTGTCCATGGGCTCCCATGCATTGTATACCCTCAGATTTCTTCTAAGCCAAAGATCTGAGGGACCTGCTTGCCTGCTTCCCACCAGCTGACCACCTTCCACTGTGTACCACATGCCCAAGGGAGGCTAGCTACCTATTCCTGCAAACCCCAGTGTGGCAGATGCTATCAAAGCCCTAGCCATATGTTCTTGGCATATATCACGCCAAGCACACCAGCCCAGTTTCCAAGTAGAGCATCTGTGGCTCTTTGCCTGAGGGATTTCTCTGGCCACAGGAGCCTGCTCATGGTGCAGGCCAGAAGTGACAAGGAATTATTAGCAAGCCCCCAGGAGCAGCCACCCCATCAATGATCGATGGGAGCTGGCGCCTCACTCCTTGGACAGTAGAGCTCTAAAGCACATGGTCTGCCTAATTCATTGTTGGAAAACCTTTCCCTCAGAGGCAACCAGTGTAAACATTTTGTCCTATTTCCCTCCAGTCTTTTTTTCTATGCCTTGTCAGTAGTTGAGGTCATATTGTACATCACAAGCAGTTCCCCATGTCACCAAGAATTCTTTAGATGCATCATTTAAATGGCTGCAAAACCTTACACTGAACCCAGATTTACTTAACCCACCCTCAGTGTTCCCCAACTGGTGTAAGCTCTAGTTGCCTCCAGTGGTAATTTACGTAAAATGAATGGTTAACTGGCTTACTTCCCTTCCCTGTCTCCCTTCCTCATCATCTACCAGGGTTTTCAGGAATCTCCTGCCAAATCAACTACTGCTTTGGGGAGACTCCAAACTAAATCACCTGGTGACAGCACCCCCACACACCAGCTGCACCTCTGTGATCTTCCTCTGAATCTATATTGCTGTCCTCACCACCACCTTTTCTGTCCTCGGGCTCAGGGAGATCTCAGACTACCCCAGCAGGTTCCCCAAGTGGTCTTCTTTATCTCCAGTCCCACCCTCCAAATACATCTTCGTGTGCCTTCCAGAGTGATCTTTCCAAAAGGCAAATTGGCCCAAGCCACTTTGCCACTAACATTCTTTGCTGGCTCTCCACCACTAGTAGGAAATCATTCCAACTCCATGGCCCAGCCTGCCTGCATGCCCAGTCTTATCTCCCATGTGGCCTATGCATCCTGGCCAACAGTTGTACTTGCTTTCCCATGAACATACTATAAGTTCCTCATGTCTTCTTGCTTGTGCATGTGCTGTTCCACGTTGTCTGTCTAGTTCACCAGGCCTCACCTTCGAAGTCTCAGCCTTCTCTCAGAGGACTTGCCTAGACTTTCCCGGCCTGGCTATGTGTAATTGTATGACGGACACACACAGCAGGCTTGGGTAGTAGCTGTGGTCAGTGTTACACCCACATCCCTTTGGGTCCTGATCCCTTGGCAATTTCCATACACATAGGATCCTGGCAAGCTTTCACTGCCACCAGCCAGCACCTGTGTCTCTTTGTTGGCAGGCTGCCCCAAGGCTTCTGGAGCCTGTTTTGACTGCTTTGAGAGCCTCAAGTACCTGGGAATATACAGCCTTCCTAGGGAACAGGCCTTATTCAATGACTGATGTGAATGGCGGTAGCTGGGTGTCCAGCTCTCTTGCCCCTGAAAAGATGATTCTGATGTACGATCTAAACCAGGGGTTGGCAAATTACAGTCCATGAGTTAAACCCAACCTGATGTCTGGGTTTCTAAATAAAGCTTTGTCACGGTACAGCCATGCTCATTCATTTACAGATTGTCTGTGACTAATTTCACGCTCCAAAGGCAGAGTGGAGTAGCCATGACAGACACCGTATGGCCTGCAAACCAAAATTATTTACTATCAGGTCCTTTACAGACAAGGTTCCCAACCCCAGGCCTATACTATATCTAGAGTTTCCCTCCATGTGCTTGAGTTTGTACCCTTATTTGGTGTAGCAGTTTGATATGGTTATGAATTCCAAAAATAGAGATTTGATTATGTTTGTAATCTGGTCTGTACCTAGGCATGATTAAGCTATGATTAGGGCTTTGATTGGGCCACGTCATCAGGGCGTTGAGTCCCTACCCCTTGGTGGGTGGGGTCTCACAGATAAAAGGCATGACAAAGGACAGAGTTGAGGGTTTTTGATGGTGGAGTTTGATGCTGAAGCCTTAAACTGGAGTCCCGGGAGGTAAGCTCACTGAGGAAAGAGAAGCCAGCCCCAGGAAGAGAGGAACCCTGAACACAGAGAGATGCAAGACCCTGGAAGGGAGGAATCCAGGAAATAGACTTTGGTGAGGGAAGTAACTTATGCTTTTTGGCCTGGTATCTGTAAGCTCCTACCCCAAATAAATATCCTTTATAAAAACCAACCAATTTCTGGTATTTTGCAGCAGCACCCCTTTGGCTGACTAATACACTTGACCTATTTCCCCACTCTCTCCTGGTTTTTCCTGGCACAATTCCTAAGAAATCTATTTCACGCTAAGCCTTGCCTCAAGCTCTTTGTATGGGGAACCCAACCTAAGGCAACTAGGTAAATAAAAAGTGAATGAAAAAAGCCCCTTCTACACCTGCCTTTTATTGCCTTAAGGAACCATCATGTCTATCCTTGCAAGCTGACTAGTGGACTGAGTCTCTAACCAAATATTTACTCCATGCCTATTATATAAGTAGCACTATAAAGCTACAGGGATTGCAAGTTTAAGACCTCACACTTCAGTTTCAGAAACTAATATTATTTAGATAGATTTTTTTTTCTCCAAACTATGTTCTAGTGACTTCTAAAAGCATCTGAAAGCATCAGGAGCATGCCACACATCTCTCATGGCCTCCTTAGCAACAGGGAGTTTGGAAAAAGGATCGGGGGTTGATTAAGGACCTTCTAATATAAAATTAATAAATAGCAGGAGAATCTAATTATTCTAAACGGTAATTACTTATCATTTCCACCACGGGATATGAAAGTGCTTGTGATCAGCACCTCCAGGTGTGGAGGTTGCTCAGAATTAAGGTGCCAGGTTTTTGGGGTGCTGCACATTGTATAATTTTGGAGCAGCAAAGAGAAATCCAAGTTAAAATTGCAGTCATGCCCAGCTTACATGGTGCCATGTACCACTAGTAACTCCAGCCAATGGAAGAAACCATTACATTGTTGATCCTCATGAAGCAGTCTTCAGACTTGGAGAGTTTAGGTTTTCCTGATCAAAAAATAATTCTTTCAAAAAGTATGTCGATGGTGTGCAACAGTCACAAATCCAGAAGTAAACCAGAAAAATGCATTTGTTATGGATTCGCAGGTAGACCTTGATCCCAAGTCTATTGACTTCTCATTACGTGTAAACTACTGTTGACCTAACAACTTTGGTTATTTGGTTTCCTTTAGGGTCTTCCTGTTAAATACCTATGGGGCAAGGTCTCCATGAGGTGTGGTGCTATACCTACAGACAGAAAAGGAGGCAAGCCTAACTTGCTCTCTGGGACCATTGTGTTTAGGGGCAAACGACTCTGTTCACTCCCATGAGCCCTGAGTACATCCCCATGTTCTAAGCTCAGAGAGTCAATGATATGCATCCCCAAACTAAGTTCTGTTAAATATTCTTTATTGAGGCAAGGAATTATCCAAAACAACTACGGTAAAATATCGAATTAAGTCATTGGGATGCATAGAGAAATAAACCTCAGTACCTGGCACACTGACGTGTGAAATGCGTCATTCCCCAACAATGCAGGAGAAGTGGGGTGTTACCGCACTAGGACAGCTCATCTAATTAGTCGCGGCTGTTGTCGCTAGCGTTATTACAGCCGCTCTGCTCATTGTGCCAAGGTAAATATCGCCTGCTTAAAATCATTAAGGGAAAATAATGTTTTCCCTTCAGCTGAAAAATGGCATCTCAAAAGCAAATGAACTCTTGAATTAAACACATGGGATTGCCTTTGAAATTTTCTCTAGGCATTCACTAAACCTTTTAATCACCTGACACCTTCTGCCCCTCCCAGCAGAAATCTGTATCTTTTTTGTAGAAATAGGAACCAGAGCACAGTGGTGAAGTGGCTTTCTTCCTCAAGAGAAGCAAGAACTCTCAATAGGAATAGTCAGGATTCTCAGGCTCCATGGGCAACCAGGCCCAACTTGTTTCTAGTCACTTCTCTGCTGCCCTAACCAGTGTACTAAAATGCCCCTGTGATCCCATAAGAAAACAAGTGTCCATGAGGAGGAGGTTATAAATGCATACAATTGTAATTATTTTCCAATAAAAATAGATATTGAAAAGAAGCTCAAGGCAGAGCTGTGTCTGGCAACCTGAGCTTCTGAGGAGAACCAAGTAGCCTATTTTTGAGAAGGCAATAATACTTTCTGAAATTCTTCCTTAGTAATATCTTTAGTATCGTATATACCCCTTGACTAGTTGCTAAAGAGTATAGGGTGGTCAGCGAAGAATTTGAATTGGAAAGTTCAGGAAATGTGGAATTATGATTTAAATAGTTTTCCTCTCTATGACACAGGACTAACACATAAACACTAGAGTTAGGGGAGACTGTATTTTTGGGAGAACAGAGCTGACTTTTGAAAGCCAAAGTGGCATGCAGTCTAACACCCTTGGTGTCTGTAGAGCTGATCTTTTTTGAGGAGCAACAATTCAGGATTTGGTTTTATTTGTTTGTGTTTTAAGAGGGTAGCCATTCTCTCAAAATATCCTGCATAACTGAAAGAATTGAAGCTCTGGAGGCCAAACCATCCACCCATCCAGTCCTCTGAGACACTGCTCTTAGAAAACATTGGGAAGAAGGTACAGGGGAACTTTAGAAATAACAGGATTCACCTGGTACTAAGCAAAAAGAATTCTACTTGGAGATACCCATACACACACAGAGATAGTTTTTATCATGTCTTTTTATTGTATAAAATATACATAACATAAAAATTGCCACTTGTTTTAGTTTGCTAGGCTACTGAGAGCAGATACCATAAAATGGGTTGGCTTTAAAATGGGAACTTATCAGCTTACCAATTTACAGTTTTGAGGCTATAAGACTGTCCAAATCAGGGCATCATCAAAGCGATGCTTTCTTCCCCAAGACTGGCTGACAGTGATCCTTGGGTCCTCTGCCACATGGCAAGGCACATGGCAGCATCTTCTGGTCTCTTCCTTCTCTTCTGAGTTTCCTTGATTTCAGCTTCTTGCTTCCATGGCTTTCTCTTTCTTTCTCTGAATTTCATTCTCTTATAAAAGACTACAGTAAGAGAATTAAGACCCACCCTGGGCCACACCTTAACTGAAATTACCTCATCAAACACTCATAGGAATGGATTAGCTTCAAGAACATGATTTTCTGGGGTACATACACTTTCAAACCACCATATCATTTTTACCATTTTAAAGAGTACAACTCAGTGGCATTAAGCACCTTCACAATGTTGTGCAGCCATCACCACTATCTAGGTTCAGAACTTTTTCATCACCCCCAAAGGAAATCCTGCACCCAATTAAGCAGTCACTACCCATTCTCCCCTCAGCCCCACCCCTGGTAACCATGAATCCATGAATGAATTGACCTAATCTGGATACTTCATATAAATTGAATTATATAAAATGTGTCTGGCTTCTTCTACTTACCATAATGTTTCTAAGGTTCATCCACATTATAGCCCAAATCAGCACCTCATTCCTTTTTATGGCTGAGTAATATTCCATTGTGTGGCTGTGCCACATTTTGACTGTCCATTCTATCATGTAGTTTTTCTTTTTTTCCTAAATATTTACTTATTTATTTATCCCCACCCCCTCATTTTTTGCACTTTCCATGTGCTATGTCTTTAGGAGGCACCAGGAACTAAACCTGGGATCTCTGATATGGGAACAAGGCACCTAATCGCTTGAGCCACCTCTGTTCCTTGCTTTGTTGTGTCTGTCATTATGTTTTTCTTCTTGTGTCTCTTGTTGTGTCATCTTGTGTCAGCTTGCCATGCCTGCCTATCATGCCAGCTCACTGTATTCTTTAGCAGGCACTGGGAACTGAACCATGGACCTCCCGTGTGGTAGGCGGAGCTCAGTAACCTGAGCCACATCTGCTTCCCTAGTTTTTTGATTGGTCTCAAATCAACTTGTATCTCCCAGAGATGGGAATTTTGTCTTTTAGTTGAAATCCAAAATACAGGTCACCCTAATTGGCTTGCCTCTTAGGACATTTACAGTGTGATAAACCTCAGGTTGAGCCATATGCAATTGCCAATATTTGACCATTTTAATCTGTAAGATGGCAATTGTATGAGTCAAACTAAATATTTACTTAAATATTAGGTTCAATAGAGAATGTGTTTCTTTTTTTTAAAATTTATTGAAGTATATCATTCACACATAAACATACATAAACAATAAGTATATAGTAATTGTTGTTAACTTACAAAACATACATAGCATCATACAGGACTCTCATAACTCACCCTCCCACCAATACTTTGCATTGTTACTAAACGTTTTAACTAATGATTAAAGAACATTGTCAAAATATTACTACTAATCAAAATATTTTCCCCCAACCCACCCTATTATTATTATCTTTATATCATTTCTATATGAACATACATAAACAATAAGTGTATAGTAAAAGTTGTGGTCTTACAAAGCAAACATGCATAACATTTAACAGGGCTCCTATACATCAACCGTCCCCCAACACCTGGCATTGTCGTGAGACATTTGTTACAGATTATAAAAGAATATTGTCAAAATCTTATTACTAATTATAGTCCTTATCTTACATTTGGTGTGTTTTTCCCCCAATCCACCCAATTACTATTTTTTAAATATATATTTTTTGACAGAAGTTGTAAACTTATAAAACAATCATGCACATGTGCAGAATTCCCAAACAACATTCATCTATCAACACACCACACTGTGGTGGAACATTTGTTACAGATAAAATAATATCATCTGATTGTTACCATGTCCATAGCATACATTTTGCACACATTCTCCATACTGCCCCATTATCAACACAGTATATCTTTGGCATAGATGCAAGCATATTACATTCTTATTGCTAACCACCAGCCATAGGTCACCCCAGTTGTACTTTTCCCAGGTTTCTCCACATTTCCACCACCCTGCAGTAGTGATGTACATTTGCTCTAGCTCACAAAGGACACTCTTGCATCTGTACCATCAAATACAATTCTCACCCACCTCTTGGTTTACTGTGCTATTCAGTTCCTACATTATTCTCTAGCATTCTGTCAATTGGCATTTACATCCCTAGACTACCATTTTCAGCCACATCCCCATTTATAAACTAACTGTTACTATTTGTTACCCACCCACCTCTTGGTTTACTGTGCTATTCATATAAACTAACTGTTACTATTTGTTACCCACCCACCTCTTGGTTTACTGTGCTATTCAGTTCCTCATTATTCTCTAGCATTCTGTCAATTGGCATTTACATCCCTAGACTACCATTTTCAGCCACATCCCCATTTATAAACTAACGGTTACTATTTGTTACCATCCACTCTAAACATTTCCATATGTTTACATTAAAGCTAATTAAAACTTCTACATACATTAAACATCAGCAGTCCATTTCAGTCCTCCTCTTATCTCCTTTAAGAATCCAACACCTACCACCACGGCTTGAAGATATTTTCCTACAATTTCTTCTAGAAGCTTTACGGTTCTTGCTTTTATATTTAGGTTTTTGATCCATTTTGAGTTAATTTTTGGATAAGGTGTGAGATAGGTGTCCTCTTTCCTTCTCTTGGCTATGGATATCTAGTTTTTTCAGCATCATTTGTTGAATGGACTTTTCTGCCCAAGCTCAGTGGGTTTGACCGGCTAGTCAAAAATCACTTGACCATACATGAGAGGGTCTGTTTCTGAACCATAAATTTGGTTCCATTGATCTATGTGTCTGTCTTTATGCCAGTACCATGCTGTTTTTACCACTATATCTAGGTAATGTAATTTAAAGTCTGGAAATGAGAGTTCACTTTTCCTTTTTAAGATGTTTCTGGATATTCAGGACCCCTTACCCTTTCAAATAATTTTGATAATCTTGTTTTCAATTTTTTAAAAAATGCTCGTGGAATTTTTATTGGGATTGCATTGAATCTGTATATCAATAGAAGTAGAATTAACATCTTTATGATATTTAGTCTTCCAATCCATGAGCATGGAATGTTCTTCCAGTTATTTAGACCTTTTTAAAAATTTCTTTTAATATTGAGTTGCAGTTTTATGAATACAAATGCTTCACATTGTTGGTTAAGTTTATTCCTATTTGAGTTTTATCTCTCATATTTTATTTTCACCACTCTTTCAACACTTTGGGTTACTTTTAGTGATAAAATTCTCATTTCTAGACTCTCTTCCAGACCTTTCTCTCCTGTCTTTTCTTTTCAGGCTCTAGCACACCCTTTAGCATTTCCTGAAAATCTAGTCTCCTGGTTAGAAATTCTCTCAGTTTCTGTTTATCTGTGAATATTCCAATCTTGCTCTCATTTTTGAAAGACAATCTTGCTGGATATAAGATTCTTGGCTGGAAATTTTTCTCTTGTAGTATCTTAAATATATCATACCACTGTCTTCTTGCCTCCATGGTTTCTGTTGAGAATCAGCACTTATTCTTATTAGGTATCCCTTATAGGTTATGCATTGCTTTTCTCTTTCTGTTCTTAGAATTCTCTCTTTGTCTTTGGCATTTGACATTCTAATTAGGATGTGTCTTGGAGTTGGTGTATTCAGATTTTTTTGGATGGGAGTACGTTGTGTTTCTTGGACATGGATATCTATGTCCTCCAACAGGGTTGGGAAATTTTCTACCATTATTTCTTCAGATATTCTGTCTGCCCCTTTTCCCTTCTCTTCTTCTGGGACACCCATGACATGTATGTTTGCACACCTTTTGCTGTCCTTAAGTTTCCTGAGATCTTGTTCTATTTTTTCCATTCTTTTCTTCATCTGTTCTTTTGTATGTTCACTTTCAGAGGCCATGTCTTATGCTAGCTGATCCTTTCTTCTGCCTCCTCAAATCTGCTTTTATATGATTCCAGTGTTTTAAAAATTTCTTTTATTGTGCCTTTCATTCCCACAAGATCTGCTATTTTTCTATGTAAGCTTTCAAATTCTTCTTTGTGTTCATCCAATGTCTTCTTAATATTCATAATCTCATTAACCATCATTGAATTTATTAAGGAGATTTGTTTGAACATCTATGATTAGTTGTCTCAACTCCTTTATGTCACCTGGAGGCTTATCTTTTTCCTTTAACTGTGCCCTATCTTCCTGTTTCTTGGTGTGGATTGTAATTTTTTGCTGGTGTCTTGGCATCTGGCTTACTATTTATTCTGGGTGCAATTTTTCTCTTTAGTTTAGGGCTTCCTGCCCTTTCTCCCTTGCTGGTTGTGCAGTAGGAGCCAAGGATATAGTTGGTGCTATAAGCTGTGGAGGCTCAAGCTGCCCACATTGCCCCAGGGATCAATGAAGCTTCTCCCAACATTCTCCTTTGCCAGGGGTAGAAAAGAGTCACAGCTGTGTGGAATAATCTAAGTCATGCAGGCCTAGACTGTAGTTGCCTAGAGAGACTGATGAGGCTTCACGCTCCTTTCTCCCCTGCTGGGGCAGAGCTGAAGCTGCAGGTGTGGGCAGCAATCTATGCAATGCGGGTCCAAAATCACCACAGTTGCCCTGGTAGCCTTCCAATTATTCAGTCTGTGTCAGCCAATGTACCTGCAGTTATTGGATAGGCTGGTGCAGGGCCCGCCAGCCTCCTCTCTGACAGAGGTGGGGCTGAAACCTAGTCTAGGATTGCAGGCTGATCTGGGTGAAAGAAACTGGTTCCCACCATCTCTGTGATTTTTGGTCCTGGCCTCCCCTCTTTCTAGGGGAGGAGTCAAAATGGTGGCCACCAGCCTCTTTCCAACTTGGACAGATTCACACCCCAGCTGTTCCTAAGGTCACACCTTAGCCAGCAGAGTGTTCTAATCAGTAGCCAAAATCAGTGGCCAACCGTCTCCTCCTCCCCTGTTTTTGGGAAATGGAGCTTCCAATTCCAGGCACAGAATAGCTCCTGGGGCAGCTTGTGCTGCCTAAGTAGGACAGCCTCCAGAGTTTGTCCAGGAATTTCCCAGAGAGGCTGCCACAGGTCCCCCAGCTTCCTTCCTCCCAGAGGTGGGACTGGGGCTTAGGCTAGACCTGCAATCTGATCTGGATGGAAAGAAGCCAGTGCCCCACCAGCACTGTGGTTTTCAGTCCACCCCACTTCCTGTCATGCCAGGCACAGAGTTAAAATGGCAGCTACTGGCCTCTTTCTGACTTTGACAAGCTCAAACTTTAGCTCTTCTCAGGTTTATACTTTAGCCCACTGAATTTACTCATCTGTAGCTGAAGTTGTTGCCCAACTGTCTCTTCCTCCCCCATTTTTGGGAAGTGGAGCTTTCAATTCCAGCCACAAAACAGCTCCCGAGGTGGCTTGTGCCTCCATGTAGGATGGGCACCAGCCTCTGTGGCATGGAGTGCTCTACTCACAAATCTACTCACGAATCTTCTCTGCAGATGGGCAGTCTCCTCCTTCCATTCCTCCAAGGATGTTGCAGGATGCTCTTCTGATCTCCTGGAGCCCCCAAACAGGTGCTTCATCTAGCTCCAGATAGCTGTGGGTGTTTGCTAACTGCCCTGTAGCAGGAGCTGACTCTAGGAGCTCCTTATTCCACTGCCATCTTGCTCATTGTCTTGAGAGTGCAGTTCTTATTTTAAAAAATAATTTAATGGTGCCTGCAATATAGTAGACATGTACTAGATCTCTTCCCCTGTAGGCTTCCTTATAATCATTGTAATTTTGTACCAAGCATGATTCTCAGATGGAGTGATTTTACCAAGCTCCTGCAGCCACGGTGGCCCTGGATCCCAACACCCTTCCTAACAGGTTCTCCCATTGCACTTCTGATTGCTGAGGAAGAACTGAGTCACTCAGTCCCTCTTACCAATGAGAGAAGGAAGAGATCACAAAGTAAAAAGGACCTATACGTTGAGGCAGAATATGAAGTCAATTTTCAATTTCAAGTCAAGTTCTTCTCTCTGCCCTGCCCACTAAGACCATAGGTTACCAACAAGGGGCTGAAACTAAGGTTGTAATAACATAAAGCATGGGTGCTTGAGAGAGAGGGAGACAGAGAGGGTGTACTTACCTGCTCACATGCCCAAATGCCCTTAATATGATAATAGTAGAATTATCTTTCGTTTTATATCCATCAGCAGCTCTTCTCCACCTTATTAAAATAGGTAATGATCGACTTGCTGTAAATCCAACATCAACTCATCATAAGCCCTCATTAGATTGGACCAGCACCTCCCCTTCCACAGCCTGCTCAAAAGCCCTATCTTAAGAGCAGAGTTGATGTACTTTCACAGAGATCATTTAAAAAGATCTTTGGAAATGTGCTCAGTAAGAACATCCAACATGCTGTTTGCAGTTCTGGTCTGATAGCTAAATCAAACTTATTAGTTTATGGACATAACAGGGTTTTGATGGTGGCTAGCCAGAATTTGTATCTCATCCTCGAATTGGGCATGCACCAAACATTTTGCTTTTTAGCAAAAAACATTGCATATCTGGGAGCATAAAGATGGAGAACAACTGTTACAGGGTTTGCATTATGTTACCAGTAATTACATAGAATGTGTTTTTTTCTTTCCAGTCTCCCAAATCAGCATTTATTAGTGCTGCGAAAAAGGCAAGATTAAAGTCCAATCCAGTCAAAGTGCGCTTCTCTGAGGAGGTCATCATCAATGGCCAAGTGTCGGTGAGTTTTCTATTGTCCGTTTTGTGAGTCAGAGAGTCACTGAGGCAGGGCTCTGCACTCAGGGAAGCCAGTGGTCCCAAATTGGTTGCTTGTTGGACCGCACAGGTCATTGACTTTCAAAGCTCAGGATCGTCAAGAGAAATCCTCAGGTCTTGCCTGAATCCCCTCTAACAAATCCAGAATACATGGTCGACCAGGTTTTGTTTGAATGCTACTAGTGTCAGAGACCTCACTCCTTTACAAAAAAATATACTTCCTTGAAACTTGCACTTATTTCTTCCTATTCTGCCAGATAAGGATTCTTCCCCATACCAGACCTTTATGTCTTTTGAGAAAGATATTTTGTTTCCCCTAAGTTTTTCCTTATCCAAACAAAAACAAAGGCACTTGTCTTTCAACAAATCAAAATGGCAAAGAACTAATGATGGAATGGTTTTGTACATGCAGCCAAAACTAAAAGAATACTGCCCGGGTCTTCATCAATAGGTCATCATAAAAATCATGATTGCTAAGGCACACAATTGTTCTTCAAAAGGAATAATGCAAACATCAATAGGATGCTTTAATTTCAACTTGGGCCAAAAAAAATATAGGACAGTGTTGTTACTTTTTAGGAAGCTCTCTCTTAGGGCACCGGTATTTTTTGGCCCTTTGAAATGCCAGATGTTGTTGTTGTTTTTTAAATGAACTCACAAGGCTAAAATCTCATCCTTGATATGTTCCTTAGGGGTCCCAAACTCTGCCCTGAGGTTGATCCTGGGTCTGAATTTCAAGATATATGTCACCAAAGGGACACCTTGGTTGGCCTTAGAGAGTTTGATTATTTTCTGTGTCCTGAGGAGAATAAACTAGATGTGTGGTACTACTGTGAAGCACAGAATTCTAATTTGATGGACTTATAACCCCATTTTTTGTTGAACAGGAAACTGTTAAGGACAATTCACTTCTTTTTATGCCAAATGTCTTGAAAGTCTATCTGGAAAATGGGCAGACCAAGTCATTCCGCTTTGACTGCAGCACCTCCATAAAGGTGAGCTGACCGGGGACTTGTAAAAGTCCCACTCTGGTACCTGAGTGGCAGGAGCTTCTTTGGAAACACTCCGTTTTTTCCAGAGATTTTGCTGGTTGCTCCCAAATGAGGTAGCGTGTGAATACTTAAAAACAAACAGAAACAAAAGCTTAAGATGAGGAGGGTCTGCGCTCTCTTATTTTTTATTGGTGTTGTGAAACAATATAATATGCTATCAGTGAAGAAACACTCGTTTTAATGCGACCGTGGCTTAATTAATACAGCGTGACTCCTAAGAAGCCTTGGCACTCTGCCCAAAACCAGCATGAATTCTCAGCAAAGTCAGCCGCCAAGATTAAGATGTTAGCTGTTAATTGAGTATCTGCTACTCCAGTGTCCAGCAACAAGGGGGAGAAGCATGTAAAGATAACACTTACTTTTAGTTGCCGTAGCCAATTGCATGGAAACAATGCATAAAAAAGGCAGAAATGAAGCATGTGTCTTAGCGGAAAGAGTAGAAAGGAAAAGTCACAGAGCAATCCTATTATTTCAGAGCCACAGGTGAGTTTTATATAACAAATATCATGGCATAGCATATGGGTTTCTTCCCCTCCCCCATGCTTCCTCCATGGGAAAAAAAAAGAGTGCATATTCTCTTTTTTGTTGGACAAAAGTGTGTTCAGAAATGGATTGTTCCCTGGTGCTCCATCAGCCTAAAATAGAGTTTCTTCAAATGGCACAGTAAAAAAGACTTTTATGGAGGTAAAAAAAAAAAGTACCTAGTGATGATCCGTAAAATAATCTATCAAGAGAATATTGACTCCGCATTAAAAATGACTTTGAATGGTCAACCCCTGTTCTCAGTGTTTTAACTTAATCAGCATAGATCTTATGCATGAAAGCATTTCTGCAAAGACCAATTCACTGCATGCTCCTATTGTCACAATAGCAGCAAGCAGCTTGTTTTGAATCGCTTTATATACATAGTGATTTAGCAGGTAATAGAGCTGACCATATAAATAGACTGATGATGGGACAGCTAAATCAACCTTAAACCATTCCAGATGAAATAGTAACTTCCCCTTGCACCAGGCTACTCATTTTAAATGGTCAGGACTGAAAAAGTCCTTTGCATTTTTTTCTATTCAATAGCAATTCAGGGTGAGAAGTGGATCAGTTATTGATGAACTAACCTAGGTGTTGGCGAAATTTCTGTAAATGGTCAGTTAGTAAATATTTTAGGCCTTGAGGGCCATTCAGTCTCTGTTGCAACCACTCAACTCTGTCCTCATGTCACAATAGCAGCCATAGGTTAATACAAAAACTAGTAAGTGTGGCGGATGTATTATCTTGTACCTCGCTGCACTCTCCTTTCTTTTTTTTTTATTTTGTTTTATTTTATTTATTGATTTCTCCCTCCTCCTCTCCGAGAAGATAGTGCTAGAGCTGCTCGCTTAGAATGCCATCCGCCCATCATGTTTTCCTGTAGCAATTCCATAAAAGCATCCTAGTGTGTTCACAGCCGAGGCCTTTAAGTTGCTATCCTACTGGTTTATTAAACGAAAATGGCACTGGAAAAAAAAAACCCCACAAAACTAATGGGTATGGTGAGATCTGGCCCTTGGGCCATAGTTTGCTGAGGCCCGAGTTAACCCAGTTAGCTAAGTAGTCATTGCTCCCTCAGACACTGTGGCCTTGTTCTGTGTGACCAGCTGGTCAGAGACACTCCTTGTTGGACTTCCTACCCAGATGAAGGTGTAGGTAAAGCCCTGAATGCATTTCTTAACAGAAATAAATCTAAATTTCAAAGCAAGCCCTTCTGTCAATTCCTCCAGACTCGATTCTAGGGACCCACGCTAGACTAAGTTTGACTTCTCCGAGGAAAGCAGGTGGCAATGAGGAGACAAGGAGCAATTTGCCTCAAAGAGTTCAGCTCAAATTAAGGTTATCTTATCACATCCTAACAGCCTTATTATCACAAAAGACATAGGCCAGGAGGTGTAAAATAGAAACAGTACAGTTATGAGGGGGAGGTGACACTGTTTAATAAAAATTGCCCCAAGTTCTTGTGACAGCATCGCAATAGGGGAAAACTATTGCTATTGATTTCCCAGCGTCCTCCCTGTTGATTCAGGAAAACGTTTTATAAAGTACATGTCACCACACAGAGCACTTGTTTTCTCTTCCCTGGGCTTTGGACAAAAATTACGAATCAAAGAATTTTTTTAATGGAATTCAACAGAGTCAAGGTATTTCTGTTGAGTGATTTTCAGGGGGAGGGGTGGGAATCTTTGTTTTACTGGGGCCTGGACATATTAGGAACGATCCACAGAAAAGAATCAAAACATTAGGGAAATTGGCAAAAAGAAAACTACGGCAAGGTCTTTCCACCTCAGCATTATTAGCAGTTGAGGCCAGAAAATTCTTTGTTGTAGGGGCTGCCGTGTGCATTTGGATGCTTAAGAGGATCTGTGGTCTCCACCCACTAGATGCCAGTAGCAATGTACCCACACCCCCAGTTGTGACCAACAAAAATGCCCCCAGAAATTGCCAAGTGTCGCTGTGGGACAAATTTGTCCCCAGTTGAGAACCACTGATCTTTGGGCTCTTGAGCCATCTGAGGATAAATTACCTCGAAGATCAAGGAGTCATTTACTAGTTTTTAAGTACATGAAAATAAGTAAAGATTGAGGAGATCCATTTGTCATTGCAATAAATATATGAGTATACATATGTATATATGTAGCAAGTTTTTAATCATAAATGTTGAATCCTGCCAAGTGATTGCCGAGAACTCGTGCTCCTTCCACCTTCCCCTGGCATTTAAAATAAAAGCTAATATGCATTGTTATGGCGCCCTAACTCTGTTCCAAACTGCATTGTAATAAATGCTTTCTCAGTATTAACTCATTTAATCCTTAGACACATTCTGAGACAGGCGTTACTGTTCTCCCCAACTTAGCGGTGGGGAAAACCAAAATAAAGAGGTTAAAATAACTCACCCAAAGCAGCACAGCTGATCAGCAGCTGAGCTGGGGTCAGAAACCAGGCTGTGTTTCCAGAGCCCATATTTCTAACCACTACCAAGGTTACTCTAAGGCGTTGACAAACTTTGGAAAGGGCCAGATGGTAAATATTTTCAGCTTTGTGGGTCATCCCATCCCTACCATAACTACTCAACTCTGCCCCTGCAGTGTAAAAGTAGCCACAGGCCATATGTAAACAACCGGGCAGCGTTATAAAACTTACAGAAACAGGCAGTGGGCTGGATTTGTCCCAGGGGCTGTCGTTTGCTGCCCCCAGGAGTTAGACCACTTGCAGAGTTGGCATAAGCGTCACCCCGTTTAGAAGAAAGGGGGATTGAACTGACTACACGACACCATCTCTTGCTAAGCTTTCTCATCTGGGAGCTCACCTGCCAGGGAGGCTCCCCCTCCAGCCGTATGCCTTGTTGTTTCTCTGTTCTGAGCTCCAGCCATAAAGGTTTCAGGGGGTGAGGGAGAAAGAAGGTGTCATTTCTGTCTCTTTTCGGAACTTCGGAGCAGCCAGCTTCAGAATCAGACAAAGGTATAAGATTCAAAACTCTGAAGCCTGCCTATGCACCACTTTTCGGTGACAGAAGACTAAACACGAGGGCATTTGTCAATGTCTCCCCTGCCAGGATGTCATCTTAACCCTTCAAGAGAAGCTCTCCATCAAGGGCATCGAACACTTCTCCCTCATGCTGGAGCAGAGGACGGAAGGGGCGGGCGCCAAGCTGCTCCTGCTTCACGAACAGGAGACACTAACTCAGGTCTGTACAATGACACCCTCGAGGGGTGCTGCTGCTGTTGGTAAGAGCAGAGGCCACCCAGCCTGCCATTCTCCCTTCCTTGACTCTTTTAAATGAATTAACTGCATCCCTGTGTATCCCCACCAGAGGAAGCACTGGCATTGGTAATGGAGTTGACACCGCAAGATGGTCTCCCACTTTTTGTCACTCTTTCATAGACTGTAAGTTGGTCCTCCCGATCAGATTTGTCGTTCAAAGATTCGGCAGCTACTTGTTGGGAATCTGACTCCAGAGAATTATATTTTGTTATTGCACTGATTCCTTCACCTGTTTTGATCATCGATCTCTTGAAACCACTAAAAAAAAATGGCTCTTGAGATGACTTAAATGAGAATGAAATCATATTTATTTGTTTTAAATTCTAAGTCCATCCTTAAGACTATTTTTGGAAGCCTGAAATCCCTGTCCCAGTCCTGCCCACTGTAAATATGTGATCTGCCATTGTGTCCCAGTTCCTGGTTACCAGGATATGCCACCCCCATCTGTTTTCTCTGGAGACCGCTTGGCTGTGCATTCATCACAGCATCCCTGACATTTTTTGTGGTTCCACAACGAATCTTTGTTGGATGGATCAGGGATTTCAACTGGTTCCTCATAGGTAGGAGAGTCCAGTGGTGAGGGAACTTTAAGGAAGGGTCAGGAAGGAACACCAGGATGTGAGGCCAGGAGTCAGGACACGGCTATAGGAGGGAAGTGGCGCAGAGTTTCATCACATGAAAGTGCTTCCTGGTTGTCCTGTAATTAAAGCTGGTGTCCCACACATTGCATCCCAGACACCCACTCTCTCGATGCATCAGCTAGAAAGTTCCCATTTGCATTGATTTATATTCCTCTACCTAAACTTCTTTCAGGTCTAAATTGACAAATCTATAAAGCATGTAATGAGTGCTTATTTAACCTGTGCCAAAACACAGCTGGCAAGAGATGACATATTTTATGCATCATCACAGGGGAATAACCCTGATATTCAGAATCCCAAGGGTGAAAGGTCAGTGCCTGGGTCTGAGTTCCCCCAGAAGTGGGCCTTGAGACAAGGATGCGAATGCAAGTGGTTTATTTGGGAGGAGATCTTGGGAATTACCAGCAGGAAAGTGGGGAAGGGAAATGGGAAGAATTGGGAAACCAGTAAAGAATGTACCCTCAAGCCACTTTTCACTATGGACAACTGAAGCTCAATCCTCCTGGGGAACTCTGGGCAACGATGGAGAACAGGTCTCAGAGCTATCCCAGCCAAGGGCAAGGTGGCTGGGGCCTTCAGCCACCAATGCGCTGCCCGCCCGGGGTTGTGGGCTACTCCCAGGGACAGTTACGCCCTGGCGTCTCAGTTTTGCCTCGTGCTGGCAGGCAGTCCAGGGGTGGGCGGGCAGTAAATAGCCTTCAGCTTGTAGCAATCATTGTCCAGGGGACCTGGGCATTGCACTGGCAGCCAATTACTGCGAGTCTAATGCAACCCCAGCCTACATTGAACGTAAGAGAATTTCACAACCTTTTGGATATTTCCAGTTAGACTTTCCCTCTGAACCCCCATCTATGACACGGCTTATATGGGAAAGCTTCCTGTTGATTTAATTGGACAAAAATTCTTTCGAATTCTCTTCTGGTGTTAGGTAATGATAACTTTCTCAAGGCCAATTGATGTCCAGTTTTAAAAAACGTTAGCTGGAAACAACCCCCAAAAAACCCTCTAACAATGATTCTCCTCTTATCCTTCTAAGAGAGGCTTTTTTTAGACTTGGAATGAAAATCAAATTGCTAAAACTCAAGTATTATCCCTAGAAAAGAGAATTGATTTAAATGTCCTGGAACAAAGCCAGCCCTATGCCTCCGAAAGAAATGCATCTGAAGAACTTGATCAATAAAATATTTATAGGTATGATGGGAAGAGGGAGGGAGTATAAGAAATAATAATTTGTTCAAAAACAAAAAATCGTTTTAAAGTACTTAATTTTGATGAAAATCCCCAAAGGAACTTTTAAGCAACTATACCTGAATTTCAATGCTAAAGTTCTCTCTCGAAAACACTATTGTCTATTTATATCACACTTAAAGTTTCCAGGAAATGGTGGTTTTTTTCCCCAGACTGTTGTTGTTCTTATGGACTCTGATTTCCAATGAGCCTAAAGCACTTTTTTGCATTACATTAATGTACTTCCCCAAACTAATTTGTGTACCTTGTATGGAACAAACTAGGTGTCTTTGGTTCTTGGCCCCTTTCACTGATTCAGCATTTTACTCAGCATTTATCTTTTGTGAGGAGGCCTAGGTAGATGTTGGTCCAGGTTCTGATTGTCCTGCCTTCTTCCCATGGCCTTCCTAAGGAGTCCACGAGGGTGGGAGGCATGAGTGAGGAGAAAATGTCAGCATGACGTAGGATGGACAAGGGGAGGCACCGAAGATGCCTGTCTTCAAGAAGCCTCTCTCCCAGAAGCCACTCTTTGATGCCCCTCCTGATGATGTTCCCACCAATGAGGTGCCTCTCGACAGCACCCCTCTGTGATTCCCCTCTCTCGGGCCCCTCTCTCTAGGATATCCCTCTGAATGATGTCCTCCATGGTGCTCCTCTCTATGATACCCATTAGATGCCACCATCTAACAGGCTTCTCTCTAACCAGCTGCTCTGTGCCTAGCAGTCTGGAAGAACAAAGATGCATGGGTTTGGTTTGGCTTTGTGTTTTGGTTTCTGTTACTTTCCCTCCAGGGAGATTATGAATGGGGTGCAGTAGAATTTGTTGTGGGCATAGCGCCTGGTGTCTAGAAAGGGTTCATGAATTGTTGAAGGCATAACCCAGATAGCGGAACCTACTGGACAGTAACAGTAGATTCAAGATGGCTTATGGAAAAGTCAAGAAAAATAGATCTTAACCATTAATTAAAGGAGCCGGGGATATAATGATACCTGACTTGCTAACATCAGAGCTGACTTTCTGACAAAATGCCCCATGTTGGCACTGGGAAATGCAGCAGCAAGGCTGAGCAGCACCACGGGTCTCTTGGGTCCCCATATTCCCGTCTCCTGGTTTGCTTGGCCATCAGTCAGCAATGAACATCCAATGGCCCCCAGGTCTTTCAGCTCTGCCACCCAACCCACAGCCCAAAAGCTGGCTGAGTGTTACTACTTTGCAGTCTGGTCTCTTTTCCTGTAGGAATTCTTCCATTCAACAAAGTTAGCAGTGTGAACTGTAAGAATATATTAGCTATGGGGCTCAATAATGTGATTTTTATTTTGAATTTTTAAATTGCCACTCAAAAACATTTTATTTTGCCAGATTCATCCCCTATATAAAAGTAGTTACACACAACTGTGTTGGTATATGCTGCAGCACAATTTTTGTTTCATTTCGTGGACCCCTTTAAGGGAAATTAAAGAGCTATTGCCTTCCTTCTTGGGGTCCAATGTCTTTGATTCATTCAACTGTTTATTGAGTGCCCACTATTTACTGACTGATTCCCTGTCTTGTTGCAAAAGGATTTCAGAAGCCATAGTAGTTGATCCATAATGTGACAGGACAAAGGAAAACAATCCAGGGGCCTTACTCTCGAAGAACTTGGTGCAATCTAGGTGCCTTTGACCACTTGAAAAGTGCCGTGATACCAAAGTCTGGAGTAGTTTGGAAACTGCCGCACTTCAGATTTAGTGCATGGGCCAAAACTGCTGGCGTTCTCCTTTCTTTCAAGATCTCAACCAAGGGTTATGCTATCATACTTCCATCACCACAGTCGGTCTGAAGAATAATTTAGGAAAAAAACAAGCAGGGTTGGGCAATCTCTGTGCCCTCCCCTTGGATCCCTTTTTTGTGCATATCCCCAACCCTCCATCCGGGCTTTGGTGTGCTCTATCTTCCAAGGACCAGCACCTGCAGATCGCCTTCAGAGGACCACCCTGAGGCTACTGGAGCCCTCTATCCACACCTGGAAGTTCATGCCCTGCTGGGACATCCCTAAACCAATAACTGAGAAGTGCTCCTTTGGCTCAAGCCTCAGCAGCTCCTCGGTGTAACTCACACTCCTGAGTCCCCTGTGGGATCAGGCTGTAGCTCCTCTCTGCTGGGCTCACCTGAGGTCAACCCTTGGCTTGCCATCCTCTCCTTCCCTGACCAGCTTCCCCCACTCCCTGACTCACCTCTCCTGGGAGCACTTTGGCAGTGCTCGCATACTGACCCTCATCTCAGGGTCTGCTTCTGTGGAACCTGACCTAATTCACAGATATGTAGAGTTTTTAGAGAATGATAAATGTTAAAAGATGATACATGTTAAAAGAACTATGATAAATGTTAAAAGAACTTCAACTGCTTCCTTCCCCAGTGTAAAAAAAAACAAACAAATTTTAAAAAACAACTTTGACATAGTTTCCATGTTTCTCAGCCATTTCTCTGTCAGCACTGAAGGATTCTTGTGTGATTGGTCTGCTCTTCTAGGTGACACAGAGGCCCAGCTCCCATAAGATGAGATGTCTTTTCCGAATTAGCTTTGTTCCAAAGGATCCAATTGACCTTTTAAGGAGAGATCCAGTTGCGTTCGAGTATCTCTATGTCCAGGTATGTGAAAAATTTAGCATGTTTTACATAAACATTGTGGGCTAAATTGACTTTGAATTTTTCTCCTGAATTCTTTGAGATCTTTCTCCTTGTCACCCACCCCAAACTCAATACATTGCAAATGATCTTAGAGTGCACTTTCTATTTTGAAACAACTTCATACTTATGAAGAAGTTTCAAGAGTTATATGTCTACACCCTTCATTCAGATTCACCAATTGTTAACATTTTACATTTACTTCATCTTTAGCACATGCACATGTTCTCTCTCTCTCTCTCTTACATACATATGCGATTTTTCTGAACTATATGAACAGCAACTACTGAAAACATGCCCCGTTAATTCTAAATACTTTAGTGTGTATTTTTTTAATAATGATGACATCTACTTATATAACCATTAAGTAATTAACGAAATCAGGAAATTTAGCATTGATATATTACCATTATCTGATCTATAGTCCATATCCAAATTTTGTAAATTGTCCCAAAATTGTCCTTCATATCAATTTCTTTCTAGAGCCAAGCCAGGATCCCATTTTTCATGAATTGTCATGTCTCTTTAGTTTTCTTTTTTTTTTAAGATTTATTTATTTATTTATTTATTTCTCTCCCCTCCGTCCCCCCACCCTGGTTGTTTGTTCTCTGTGTCTATTTGCTGCGTCGTCTTCTTTGTCTGCTTCTGTTGTTGTCAGCGGCATGGGAATCTGTGTTTCTTTTTGTTGCATCATCTTGTGCTGTCAGCTCTCCGTGTGTGCAGCACCATTCCTGGGCAGGCTGCACTTTCTTTCATGCTGGGTGGCTCTCCTTACGGGGTGCACTCCTTGTGCATGGGGCTCCGCTACGCGGGGGACACCCCTGCATGGCACGGCACTCTTTGCAAGCATTAGCACTGCCCATGGGCCAGTTCCACATGGGTCAAGGAGGCCTGGGGTTTGAACCTCGGACCTCCCATGTGGTAGACAGATGCCCTAACCACCGGGCCAAGACCACTGGACCAAGTCCGCTTCCCTCTTTAGTTTTCTTAAATCTGGAATATGCTTCAGCCTTTCTTTTACTTGTATGACCTTGACAGTTCTGAGATGTACTGATCAACTATTTTGTAGCAATATCTCAATTTGGGTTTCTCTGGTGTTTTTTCATAATTAGATTGAGGTTATACATTTTTGGTAGGAGAACGACATGAGTGATTTTGTGTCCTCCTTAATCTATCCCACCAGGAGGCACTTGATGTCAGCTTATCCCTTCAGTGGTGAGGTTAACTTTGATCCTTGGTAGTTTCTCCATTCTAAAGTCACTACTTTTCCTTTTGTAATTAATAAATGGTTTGTGGAGGGTCAATTTACAGCACCCTAATTGTCCTGTACCTCATCAAACTTTTACCCACTGGTTTAATATTCATTGATGATACTTGCTTGAATCTGTTATTACTGTGAGGGTTGAAAATGATGATTTTTCTAATTCAATTATTTCCCCTTCATTTATTAATCGCCATTCTACTGTAAGGAAGAGTTTTCCCTTCTCCTTTATTCACTCACTCACTCATTCATTCACTCATTCATTTGGGTGCTTAGATTCTCCTGAAATCATTTCAAGATAGTAAGACTTTAAGAAGAGAATACCCTTTGAATATTGTGTATATCTGATTTGGGGATATAAACCTCAGAAAAAGGTGTCCAGGAATGAGTATCTGGTAGAGTTTTGTCTCAAAGGGAATTTATCCAAGTTGATCTTTAGAAGATGTTCCAATATTTTTCTATAACAGCTTCCCATTACTTTCATTTAAATTTCTATCATAATCCCATTAAACAGTAAGACTCAACTTACCAAATGCTTAGACAACTAGCATTACAACTACTCAAAGACACTGTAAACTTAAATGTAACCTTCCCTGACAAAAAAAAAAGGGGGAGAAAAGACAAAATGAGACCAAAAAAAACAAAAACAACATGCTTTCCTTTGCTGGGGATACCTGGATAAGGCAGACCTCGCTGGAGCCAATAGTAAGTGAGGAAAAACAAAGTAGGAAAAAGAAAATAAAAGGGAACATTTGTTCATTCTGGGTAGTTGGTACACTGGTGTTTTATTATTCTTGGTATTTTCTTGTATACTTGAAACTTTCATTATTTTTTAAAATATGGGTGAAAAAAGGAAGTAGATAGAAAATGGGAGTCACAGACAAGAGAGATGTCCTAGGTTAGGAGCAGTGACAAAAATTAAAGTGGCAATGAGCCCCAGAGAAGAAAAATGAAGTTGAAGAAGAAAGATGTAGAACCTACTAGACCATTATAGCAGCTGGAAGCTGCTCAGAGAAAAGTTGGTTAAACCTTCCCCACCTCAGTGGTCTTTAGAAGAGTGTGATATTTATAGCTCAGTGGGATGATTGATGTTCAGGAAGATAACCCTGAGTCATCACAAAAAGGCAAATCTTGTTCAGTGCACCTTGGTTCTCAAGTCAAGAAATGTATAGTGAGTGCACTTCAAAGGGTTTCCACTGAGAACGGTGGGACATCTGTTATTTGAGTTCTTAAAGTGTTAAACTCTGGTCCCCTGGACCCTTCACTGGTTCAGATTCTCCTGTTCCTCATCAGGCCAGGTGACACCAACGTGACTGCTCGATACAAACTGCCTAATTCTCAGCTGATGTGTGACTGCAGAGTCCCCACATTCTGTTGAGAACCAACCCAAGATGTTGCCAGTGCAACTTAGACCTCTGTGTGCCATGGCTATTTGCGGCTCTTAGCTGCAAATAAAGTTACAGGTGCTGGTCAGGGCCCTGGCTGCAGATAGTGAGGTGCATTTGGTTATCATGCTTTAGAATGGTAAAGCCCCTTAAAAGGATGAGGCTTTAAAAACATTTTATCTGCTTCTGTTTTAAAACATCAACAGTCCGTTGCGTTTATAAAAGCAGAATGTCAAAAAAGAAAAGAAAAATGTCCTTTGTTCTGGGGAGGGGAGACCTCTTAAGTAGAGCAAGAGTATTGCTAAGCATGGTTTTGTTTTGTTTTTGTTTTTGTTTTTTTGAGATGTGTTTGCTCAAATCTGATGCGATTTTCGGAGATCTCTCATATTCAAAAGACACATCTTTTCTATCAGGGGGACAGTCCTCAGGATAGGAAATCCTGTCTGGGGATCTTGCCCAGGGACTAACAGAAGAAGACCCAGATATTTCTGTTTGGCTACCGTGGGTGTTGTGTGGTGGAGTGGACCAGCCACCTCTACAAGGAGTGGCCGCAGGCAGAGTGAAAAGTCATGTGTGCTGGGTATGAGAGGCCAAAAGAAAGCTACTCTCATCTTCTATATCCTCCACGGAGAAGAGGAGCGAATAGCTTCTTTGCCTCAGACCCTCGACTTCTAAAATGCCTTCTATCATGGAATGTGTGGTGTGTCTAAAATAACATATTTATCTATGTCAACAATTCTGCAAATGATGCCTGTGTGCCTTATTTCTCATATACTAAAAAGATGCAAGAAGATTCACCTACAGGTATCTCGCAGATTTTAATACATATATTAACAGTAAATCCTAATAATCCAGACTGTTCTAATTCATATTTATAATAGACTGTACTGATGTTTACTTTTCCAGTCTCCATTAAGAAAGAGATTGTTGCACCAGTTAGTACACAGGATAATACCAGAGAGGCAGCAAAATGCTTTCAAGCACTTTTCGAGTGTTTGTTTCCATTTAACATACAGCATGTAAATTATGAATGGACTTTTCTAGGTTTAAAGGGAAACCCATTGGGGCTTCCATTTAGCAGAACAATGACCACCTTTTGCTTGTTTAACTGTATTTTAAAGTAATGTACTTGAGAGTAATAAAAGCATGATTAATACCACAAAACATACATAATTCAGACTTCACACTAATTCTGCAGGATCAGTCTGAACTAATTCTATAATGTCATTAGCTGACTAATCACCTTGTCAAAAGAATTCACCCAGAAGTCTGGTTGAATACAGGGTAGAACAGTGATGGGGACCAAAAATGGTCCCAGCCATAACTCTTAGGGAAAGTAAAAATGATAACTCACCATTATAGAGCACAGTCCATTTTACGAGCCACCCCTACAGGTATCTTAGCAACCCTGAGAGTTAGTCATTGTTAGCCCATTTGGAAGATTAGAAAACTGAGATTCAAGAAAGACGAAGGGCCATATGCAAGGTCACTTGATAACTATGTGACAGAACCTAAAATCAAACAACAGATTTTGTCTCTAAGTTCTATGCCAACATTCCCAGTTTCAAATTGTCATGCCATAGTCATAGAAGAAAGTGATTTATCAAAAAAAATGAGTGATTCCAAGTGATTTCTCATGTGCCTGATATAGGCCTGGCACTGTGAAAAGTGACTTCCTCATCCACATCGCTCATGTGACTATAAAATGACCCAAACTGGGCCATCAACCATTTGGTGCCCCATTATGGACCATCCCAGGCCCATGGATAGTTCTGCCAAACCCAAGACAAGCAAAACAAAATAAATGGCAGCCTGGGATTGCTTTCAGAGGCTGCCCTCACTCAGACTGCCCTATCTCCCGGCTCAGGAACAGATCTGCTTCCAGCAAGGGGGCCAGGCCATCCAGATAGGTTTAAGATGCTCAGGGGAAGCCAAAGTGAAAGACCATAGGAGGGACGTGTGGGGCAGAGAATATGGTTTCACTCTCGGGAGCCAAGCGATGGGCTGAGGATGCAGAGCGTGCATTGCCCGGCATCAGTACGAGGCGTGCAAGTACACGAAGGGTAAATCCTGTATGCAGAAACCGTGCAGGGGTACATGTTCCCATCTTAGTAAAGACAACACCTGAATATGCCCATCTTACAGAGGAGGCAAACAAATCCTGATATGGCTTTCCATGTGAGTCTTCTTGGGACAAGGCCAAGAATCAAGGAAAGAAGGATATAAAGGTGGAGTGGACATCACCATCCCAGGGTCCACAGGATGGAGGAATAGAGTATGGATTAGAGTGGACTTATTTTATTTTTTAATGTAACATTTTTTTAAAAAGAAAAGAGAGAGAGAAAAATAAAGAGTGTGTGTGTTGGGTTGCGGCACCTGTGTTTGGAAATTTTCTACCCAGTTCTGAATTGTTTTTACGAAAAGCTAAATATGTAAATAGCAGCTCGTGGATGACTGTTAATGTTGTGTGTGGTCTCTGCGTTTGCGCAATTAAATACTGACTCGGTTCCAAGCAGCCTGGTGGAAATGTTTGCACATTTAGCCTCCTTGCCTTTGAAGTGAAGGTTAAAGCACTGGGGGAATGCATGTCACCTGTTCCTCTGCCACGAAGCTGGGCGCGCCCATTCTTTGACGTGCCGCGCCCTCTGCTGGTCTGTTCGCAGAGCTGTAACGATGTCGTCCAGGAGCGATTTGGGCCCGAGTTGAAATACGACATAGCCCTGCGACTGGCCGCGCTGCAAATGTACATCGCCACTGTTACCACCAAGCAGACGCAGAAAATCTCGCTCAAGTACATCGAGTAAGTGTTGACTCTGGGCGCCATTGCGGAGGCAGAGAAGCTGCCTCCTTCACGCCTGAGAGCATTTCTGATCTTTGTCTCGATTTCCAAGCTTGATCTTGTTTGTGGCAGCGCATTTGTTGACCAGGGACAAAATAGATATCATGTTCATTTTTGGTGGCTTCTCCCCTTCCATTTTTTACCTACTTTACCCTAGAGAACTGTGGCTAAAATGGGAGTCATATTTAAAATGAAGCATGCATTTTTAAACTCCAGAGGTGACCTGATTCTAAGCCAAGCATTGGGCCAAGTGCTTTTCAGGCATTGGTTTAATTTTCAGAAAACCCTATGAAATAAGTGGTATTGTAGCTCCATTTTCTAGATGAGCAAACTGAGGCACAGAACGGCTGAGTAATTTTGCTCAAGTCACATGGCTGTTAACTAGAGGGGGAAGGATTTGAACCCAGATTGTGTGGCTCCCCATTGGGCTACAGCAGGTGTGATGGGTTGAAATGCCTGTGTTTGGAAAGTGTCTGCATGACCTGAGATTACCTGCACATGATTAGAAAGCAGCCCCCAAAAGTCACGCACTCATTCCCAATCGGACAGTCTTTGGAGTCAAGAATTGTGAAGTTGTGGGAAAGGATACCACACATTAGACTTTTTTTCTTTACTCTCATGTCGCTTGGAAGATGTGAATGGCTCTCCTGCTGAGGACACCATTTCTCAGCATCAGTGTACCTCTTTGGCCCCAGAAGATCCCCTCTTCTTGAAAAAAAAAACGTAGTTTGTGTTACTTTTGCTTTAGTGTGCCTATTTAAGGGCCATCCTTTTAGAAGGCACACTCTTATCGCACATTCTGTGTGCTTTCTGTTGGCAGGTGATTCAATAGCCTAAAGCAGCCACTACTTACTTAACCCTGGCAACACTTAATGCTGTAAGAATAAAAGAAAAGAAAAAAGAAAATTCCTATTTCAAAGTTCAAGGCAGGGCGGAAGCCACATCTCCGTGTAACGCTAAGAGTCTTGGATTCCTCCCCATTCCCACCTCCAGGCTTCCAGAGAAGTTTCCTCTGGGCCGCCAACCAAGCCTATCTAAAGTGCATAATGCACGTTGGCCCACCAGGGGGCAGAATGGCTTTTTGCTCAACACATTTGTGAGCCCCCACTGGGGCCTGTCAGAGCTCCAGTTTGCTGACCTCTGTCCTGCTGTTCTTGCAACTGTCAGCTCATCATCTGTTGATAACTAGGAGCAACTCCTCGTGTGCACTTTGAGGCCCTCAGGCCTTCCAGCCCTCCTCTTCACAGTCAGTTTCCTGCCCCTTCCCATGCTGCTCACATGCAATGACGGTACAATGAGAGAGAAACTCAGCTCACAAAGCCATCTCCCGCTCGGTGGACACATTCACACCCTCCTACCTCCCTCTTCTGAAATCCGTGGGTCTGAGAGAAACTGGCTCCCATTTGAAAAAGTGATCTACACAACCCAAGACGAATTTTGGTCAGTTAAAATGTGATTCTGTTCCTACTCCCTGTACCCTGCCCACCCCTTTCACCAGGTTGAATATCATACAATCAGAAACCTATCGAGATGACTAGCTTGATGAAGAATCTTGCAGAGTCCGTGATACTGTTCTCATTCATTCGTTCACTCACCCACCAAACATTAATTGAGGATTTTACATGGTCTTCACACTAGGACGGTAGAAAATACAAATATGTGTACATTATAATCCTGGCCACTGAGGAACTTTACAATCTGGTTGTAAAGATAAGACCTGTAGAAGTGGAAAGTAATGATGCAAAATAATGATACAAGTAGAATCACAGGTGCCCATCAGGCGTGCCAAATGAGGAGTAGAGACAAGAAGTATGAGTGAGGAGGAAGAAAACATAGTAATCACAGAAAACACCATCTTTGTGAGGATGTGCATGAGTGATCAAGTGGGAGAAGAACGTCCACCTAGCCTTCTTTGAAGAGGGTTTGGGGAAGGATAGATTTCAAAGAATTCTAAATATGCCTTCTTAGGATAGAGTTGTAGTCACTGCTGGGGTTCTTGGAAAAAAATATATCAACCCAGTGCCCTATTTTTTGGTTTATTCCTATGGGTCCCCATCAGGACTGGCATACTTTAGGTTGTGCTCCTAATGTGGCCTGTCACCACGCCAGTGGCATCATCACCCCCAAATCTTTGTTCCAGGAATGTTGATGCCTGGGAGAAAAGGGAACTGTGTGTGCCCAGAGAACAGCCATTGATGAGGGAGTGGGAGAGGGCAGAATGAGTTGGGGGCATGAAGAAGTTGCTTCCAGCCTCCTAGAGAAAAGAGAAAGACAGCACGTGAGCAGACACACACGGACTGGGAGAGATGAGACTGGACATAAACAAAGGGATGGGGAGAAATGGGGGCCAGAAATGCAAACTCAGATACTTGTATGAATTCTGAGACTCAGAGGGAGGTTGGACAAATAGAGTGTCTCTTCAGTTTCCGTTGGTCCCAAATGCCTTGTTAGCATTCTCTCTGGAGAGCAAGGAATATGTTTCTTTTTCATTGCCAACATTTGTATTAATGAACAAATGGTATGTTTTCTGAGTGTAAATTAAAAGCTCCCTAACTGGAGACCTGTCTCCATTCCCCTGCCTTATACCAAGAGTTCATTTGTTCCAGCAAACATCAGAGTGCCATTTTGTCTTAGATAACTAATCATCACAAGAATGTGAAATTAAAGATATGCTCTTTATTGCAGAAAAGAATGGGGATTAGAGACTTTTCTTCCTTCTGCTGTGCTGCAAAGCATGAAGGAGAAGAACATAAAGAAAGCACTTTCACACCTTGTCAAAGCAAATCAAAACTTGGTACCACCGGGTAAAAAGGTATCGCATTTGCATCTTAATAGAAAATAGAGTTTAAAGAGAGAGAGGCTCATGTGCATTTTAAAAAATGGTTAAAATTAGCCCATGGATAAAATACTTAGCAGTATATTTTCAGACACAGCAGCATTATATAAGTTTTTTTTTAAAACGATTAACATGTTTCTAAGACTAATGAAAAATAAGTATTCGTAGGAAACCTGTTTCTTTCTTGCAAGCGCTAGACTTCTTATTGTATGGGCTCAGTTCATGTGTGCATGCAAATGAACTTTGTGCAGCCTCTAAGATTAGAGGCGAGAACTGAAAGATAATTCTTTGTATCCATCATCTTCTCACTCACCACTCAGACTGATTTAAATGCACAGCAACGAGAAAAGGTCCCAGCAGGCGAGATGCCACGTTAATTAAACCAGGGCTTCTCTGCCTCAGCACTGGTGACATTTGGGGCCGATCGTTCTTTGCTGTGGGTGGCTGCCCTGTGCGTGGTAGGAGGTGGAGCAGCAGCCCTGGCTTCCGCTCACTAGATGCCAGTGGCAACCCACCACCCCTCAAGTTATGACAACCAAGAATGTCTCCAGACATTGCCAGATGTCCCCTTGCAGGGACAAAATTGTCCCTGGTTGACAATTCAAAATCATACTTTGGGGGAGAAGATAAAATTATTTCTCTCATCACCATTGGTGTTAAATAAAACCTCCTCTCTTTTTCTCTTCTTTTATTAAGTAGAAGAAACTCAAAGAACATTTTAATATTTGCTGTTGGTCAGAACAGAGATGTATGGTTTATTGGTAATAAAAAGCAAAGGCTTTCAGGAACCAGAAAGAGAAGGAACCTTAAAACACTGGACCGATAGAACTGGCTGCAGTCTAACAACCCAAGAACACTTACCCATAGATATTCCCCAGAGAATGACTGTAATCCAAATCACTGTTTATGCAGGCAACTCCTTGGTCTTGCTCTCAGATTTTAAGTCTTTACTGGCTAAGGCACACGGCTCCTATTCTCTTCTCACGCTATGACTTGTTTTAAAAGGGTATAGTCAGGTTTAACACACCACCAGCAACCTTTGACCCACTTCCCAGCTTCATGGGGCTGATGCCTCAGCCCACTGAGAGTACCTGGCTGAAGCAAGGTAGGCAGGAAGTCACGGACCTAGAGTTTTTAAATTTCTCTTCTCATTTGCCAGAGGCTAATTTCTTTTAAACGATTCCATGTGATTTTGTTCAAGCCTGGGCCACTAGCCCTGTAATAATTCGGATAACTGCTTTAAGATCTGCCCATCTACCTATCTCTCGCTGTCCTGTAAAGGTCAGTTTTTTTCCAGCCAAGAGTGAATGCACTGCTTTCAAATCAATTTGTGAAATGCTTTCATTTTTGAAAGAAGTAGGATGGACCAATGGCCCTAACTAACAATGCCATAGAGGGCAGTACATTTAGGTTCAGATAACGAATGAGCTGGCAACTCACCAGCAAATGGAAACAGAACCTTACAGTCATTGCTACCTAATGGTGGACCACACCTTGTTGGAAATTTTCACCCCTGATAAACATTCCTAGCACAGACACTGTGGAATATGGACATTTTCAAAACCAAGCACATTTTTTTAAATGATGCAGTAACCTACATTTGTTAAGTTTTAAAGACACATTTTAGCCACATAGAATTCCATTTGTCGATCACTTGAAATTCAATAGCTTCTCGGAGTCAAATTAATAAAGCAGGGACTACATACATATATAGCAAGTTCAAACATTTCTGCCATGATTGGAGCTCAGGAAGTTCATTTTCCCTGAACACTCTCGCAAAGACTTGAGGAAACTTGAGAGGGAAAGCGTAAGCACGTGTTAAAAGGCTGCACGTGGATTGCAGGTGTCAGTATTCCAAAGAGCGCCCACAAACTCTGCAGAGAGGTGAGTCTCCCCTGCGAAGACGGGAGAATGTGTGCAAAGGCCGCCTTTGTCTGGAACTGCAGGGGGGAAGCACCAGTCGCCTCTTGCAATCTCCCAGTGAGCAAATGTTTCAAATGGAACATTCTCTCTTTGTTTTCGGGTGTTGAGTGTCCTGGCCCAGCCTAGCCATACATTTCCCCACAGATAAACACGATTTTAATCTTGATGTCATGTTGTTGCCCTTCATCGGGAAATCAAATCTATAGTGAGCTACTGTCATTCCTAATGAAAAACCAACGCTTGTCACACCCCATCTCGCCTGCAGTAAAGTGATCCTTCTGTAGTTTGCTCTCGTTTTCAGCTGGTTTCCAGCCCTGCAGCACCCAATGGAGTTAACACCTGAGGTTTCTTTTCTCTCTTCAGCTGTCTGCACTGCAAGCCAAGGTCCATTATCTCAAGTTCCTCAGTGACCTCCGATTGTACGGGGGCCGTGTGTTCAAGGCAACGTTAGTGGTAATTTCTTTTTTATTTTTTTGCTTTTGCTTTTGCTTAGAAGCTACAGAGGCCTGCAAAATGTCACCGTAGAGGCCGTTTTGAATGAGCTGCCTCTGATGACAAAAGCAAATCAGCTGTGAATCTTTTTCACCCTTCATTTGTAGTCTACTTCAGTCAGGGAAAAAGGGAGAAGAAATGTTAAACTAGATAACGCCATTACAGAATGTCCTAGAAAAAGAAATGTGAAGAACCAAGAGAATCAAAGGACTCTAACAATGGCCTTCTTTGGAATCATTGAGTCAGAAGTTAGTTTCATGTTTAAAAAAAAAACAAAAAACAACCTCTCCTAAACGCCTCTTACAATTAAAACCATCCTGTGTTATGATAATGTTTCAGTCATAATTTATCAGGGCCTCCTGGTTCTGCTAGTCATTCTTCTAATTGGATGACTTAGTACAACATAACCCAGAAAGATTTTATAAAGAAAATGTAATCTTATAAAAGCAGGCTCTGCAGGGCGCTTCAGAGGACTAGTAATTTTATATTTTGTTAACATCCCTTTCTTAGCAGGCAGAAAAGCGCTCTGAAGTGACTCTCCTGGTCGGGCCCCGGTATGGCATAAGCCACGTCATAAACACCAAAACCAACCTGGTGGCTCTTCTAGCTGACTTTAGCCATGTCAACAGGATCGAAATGTTTACCGAAGAAGAGAGCTCGGTGAGGGTGGAGCTCCACGTGCTAGATGTCAAGGTAAGTCTTCTGGGTGTTGGCACATGACCTTGATGTGACAGTTGCTGACAGTGCTGCTGATGCTTACAGGGCAGGCAGATGCCAACATGCATGGGGCATCGCAGCTGCAGTGTGGTGCTGAACAACGTCCACCCAACTCAGGCCCCAGGGTGATTTGGGGACAAGTTGCTTGACTTGTCTGGGCTCAGTTTTTTCAACTCTACATGAGAACATAATCTCATTTCTCAGGTCCCATCAGGCTCTGGAATATAGGAATCTAACTTTTTAGAATGTAGAAATCTTTTTATTTTATTTTTTTTATTTCTCTCCTCTCCCCCCCCCCCCACCCTAGTTGTCTGTTCTTTGTGTCTATTTGCTGCGTCTTCTTTGTCCGCTTCTGTTGTCATCAGCGGCACGGGAATCTGTTTCTTTTTGTTGCGTCATCTTATGTCAGCTGTCCGTGTGGGCTGCACCATTCCTGGGCAGGCTACACTTTCTTTCGTGCTGGGCAGCTCTCCTTATGGGGCGCACTCCTTGCGCGTGGGGCTCCCCTACGTGGGGGACACCCCTGCATGGCAGGGCATTCCTTGCGCGCATTAGCACTGCGCATGGGCCAGCTCCACATGGGCCAAGGACTGGGGTTTGAACCGCGGACCTCCCATGTGGTAGACGGACGCTCTAACCACTGGGCCAAGTCCTCCGCCCCCTAGAAATCTTAAGGAATAGAGAGTTGGGGAGATTTTTCCCAACCAACTTTCTTTAGAAGTCTCCTTCCCTTTTGTTAAACTTGGGTCCTATGTGTTTATTCTTCAAGAAAAGCTGAATATTTTAGTCAGTCTGGCTTCTTGTGCCATAGCAATTGGTACTGACTGAACATCTGGCCCCTAAGTCATCAACCACAAATGTCATGGGTGTTCTATTGAAAGCAAAAATCTGACATTGTCCACAAAGGACAAAACTCTCCTCCTAAAACAGAAGTTGACTGGAGATGATCCAGGTCCCCATTCTTTCCCCACTAACAATAGATGAGTCATTAGATTTTTGGGATGCTAATGTATGCTAGTGTTCCTATAGCAAAAAGGCTCTGGTCAGGAGGAGTGCTCTGAGAAAAGACAGGGAGGTACTGTGTCCATTTCCACTCCCACCAAGGTGATGTGGGATTTGTGGATGAAGAGTGATAGAAAATACTGGAAAATACTAGAAAGCAAATCAGGAAACATCAGTGGGCTCTGCAGAGGGAAGAGATGATCATGGAAGAGAGAAAGTGGAGCTCCAAAATGTTTACAGTGACCCATGGCGTTTCATGGGCTGAATCTAGGGGGTCTCCAGTTGACTTCGGAGCAAGCTGACAGCACAAGAATAGACTTGGAATGCCTCGCCCAGTCCGTGACCAAAGATGCTGAAAGAAATAGCACCATCTTGGAAAAGGGCAGAAGAAAGGGTGAATTGGATGCAGTCATTACAGACCTGATACCAGGGCCAACCTGTCCCAAACAGAATTGGGTGGCAAGACCTTACTGATGGTTTCCTGCCGATATATGAGGACTGGGGTGGCACACCACTGCATGTGTGGTGTTGTAGAGGCTTGGCCGCTGAGGAGGGAAAAGGTGGTTCAACAAGAGGCTTTTGATGGAAAGTCAGGTTCCACCAGATGGGAGGCTTAGAGCCTGGCCAGTGTTTTACAACTGGGGATGAAAGCAAGAGGCCTGTTGTCTCGCCCCTTTTTTTTCTCCTTTATTTCTCATGTTCTCTCTTTTTCATCAAAACACACAAGGCAGTCTACCCTTCCTCACTGCTTCCAGCAAACGCTTACTTCCCCTTATGCCCAAGATCCATGTCCAATTATATGACCTCATTGCCTCCAGAAAGTTTTAGCAAGGCCTTTTCTCTGTTTAATCCTTCTGCGAATTTATATTTTCTTTTAGAAGCATCTGCTTCCTGGACCACTTTGATACTTTTCATTTAGTCATAGTACCAATTTCCACTTGATTTTACTTCCCTTCAACACTAATTTTCACCATGAACCCCAAACTTAATCCTCCTGGGATTTTCAGATTGCAGGTTCACATCTGAAAACTGACTCCTTAACTATTACTTCTTTAAAATGTTAACTATTTGGGGACAAACGAGTGTTTGTTCATTTGTTTGTTTAATTCCAGTATGATGTGTGAGTGATTCAAAATGTCAGCCTCTCAAATTTGTGTCTCCTAAATGTTTTTCCAGTAAGGCTTGCTGTGTTATGTCTGCCTTTTTGCCTCCATCTGGGGACCTCAATTGCAGTGTTTGCCCACTAGCTTCTTTACTTGCTATTTTATAAGTATAAATACAGCCATTGACCCTTGAGGGAGGTATTAAGGAAAGATGCTTTTTTTTTTATTGACTTTGTAATAATATTACATTAAAAATATATATGTGAGGTCCCATTCAACCCCACCCCCCCACCCCCCCCACCCCCCCCACCCCCAACAACACTCGTTCCCATCATCATGACACATCCATTGGATTTGGTAAGTACATCTTTGGGCACCTCTGCACCTCATAGACAATGGTTCACATCATGGCCCATACTCTCCTCCATTCCATCCAGTGGGCCCTGTGAGGATTTACAATGTCCGGTAATTACCTCTGAAGCACCATCCAGGGCAGCTCCATGTCCCAAAGACGCCTCCACCTCTCATCTCTTCCTGCCTTTCCCCATACCCATCGTCCACCATGTCCACTGGAAAGATGCTTTTAACCAAAGCCTTCTCTCTTGTGTAGCCCATCACGCTCCTGATGGAATCGTCGGATGCCATGAACTTAGCCTGCTTAACAGCTGGATACTACAGGCTACTTGTGGATTCCAGAAGGTCAATATTTAACATGGCCAACAAGAAAAATGCAGGAGCCCAGGAAACAGGTATTCCCTTCCTCAAATAATTAAACACTGCCCCTCTCCCATACTCTATGCCAAAACAATACAAAGCTGTTTCTTGAAAAGTTAAAATTGCACCCAAATTTAACACAAAAGCCTTCAAATACTGGTCCCGATACAGTCCGATTTTTTTAAATGAATGTGCTGGCTTCTCATTATGCTTCACGTGTCGCCCTGAAAGGCTGGGGTGCCTGCTTACTGTAGTGGTGACTTTTATTGTCTTTCCGACTGAGTTTTTGCCACCTCACTCTTAGAGAGGTCAGGACACGGAGCCCTGAGGATGAGTCGGTGGGCCCCTGCTTTAAGGCTGGGCTCTCCTTCAGGGGCCCTAGCCTGGGACACCTGGGAGCCTCCTCCCTGCAACCAGACCTATCTCCAGGCTTCCTGGTGCTCCAGCCAGCAGGAGGACTTGGCTATCACCTAGCCCTTGGGCTTGAGGATCTAGGAGGGGAGTCCTCCAACCCAGCAGCCAGCGTGCCTCAGCAGCAGGAGCATCAAGGTGGCAACAGTGTTGGCTAATTCACTTCAGCCACTTGACAGGACAAAATGGCCCCAAAGAGAGGACAAGGAGGGTCACGGACACTGATTAAATTGAGAGTTGATCTGCGGGTGGGTGGTTCTCATTTGTTTTGGGGATGGTATTTTGGTTTGTTTTCCTTTAGTGTTTGGACATTTTCCTCCATCTGCAGTGGCTGCTCAGCATATGTGGCTGACGGGCAGCAGAGGGGAAAGTTTTTATTCAACCCAGAGCCACTAACCCATGAAAAACGTATCATCAGGGGTCCCACTGATTTTAAAAGAAAGCGAAATTCTTAAGAACAAATTTCATTGTCTTTGTTTCTGAAAGAAAGGGAAGGATAAAGAAGGGAAGGAAAGTTCTCTCACTTTTAAACTCGGCAGGAAACAAATCTTTATTCCATAAGTATACTGTAATATGTATGCACACACATACACATTTATTATGATGGCTGGTTAAGTGGAAGTGATTACAATCATAGGAAAAAGGAGCAGGGGAGGGGGAGAGAGAGAGAGAAAATGAATCTGGGACAAGGCACAGTGTAACTTGTAAGCCAGATCGAAAATTTTATCCAGCCCCTGATACTAAACTGGACATTGTGGTGTCTGGTGTTTTAAATTCTCTAACCTTAGGTTTTCTCATTTGTAAAATGGGAATTAAAAACCTAGCTTTCAAAGTAAGGGTTAGAAAAACATCTACGTACAGTGCCTAAAACAATGCCCAGCACTTCTGTTAATTGTGGGCAATAAATAATTGCCCATGGAAAAAAATGGCAGTGGGAAACATAAAAAATGATGGTGGTAGAAACATAGAAAGGAAAGGAAGACAAAATATGAGGCAGAGAAAGACCCTGAGAGGCACAAATGGCTAAAAATAGGGAACGGGAAGGGGGAAAGGAGGGAGAGAGTATACACTGGATTTGGTGGCCAGAATGTGTATGACCTCACGTTTCCATTGAGCTAGGAGACTTCAAGCAAGTTAGCATTGACCTTTGAAGTTCCAAAGAGCAGCTCAGCAATTTAACACAATCCTTTCTCATTGGAAAATCAGTTTTCAGCTTTTTATTTTCAAATGATAGTGTTTACCTTGAAAATAAAACCTATCCCCTATGGGCTGTTAAGATTGTACCAGTGTGTGAAAAACAATAAAACCTCCCATTCTAAAAATGGTTACAGTAATAAGGGGCCTGAATTCTGTCCCATTGGTAGCCACCCACAATGTAATGTTAGATAAAACTTCGAGATGCAAAAGCTTAGTTGTCAAAAGTATTATAACCATGGGGGAAAGAATGGAATTTTGACCTCACAGTAATTTCTCCCAGTTCTACAGTGAGAATGAGAGTAAAGGCACATGTTCCAAATACCTCTCCCCACTCTGAGAGAGCTAGGAAGGGGAGGTGGGGGTTACAAGGGAGGGAGAAGGTGCCTCCAAAAAAGAAGCTGGTAGACTTAAGCTGAGCAGGATTCAGCATCCTCCAATGGCTAAACGTACTGTCCTCTCTTCAGGAACTCCTCAAAGATCGTCTGAGACCCAACAGTTGTAGCAAGTGGAGCCTGGTTGGGCCAATCCATCTCCTGTCTTTCTCCCTTGAATAGATCCCAGTTCCCAACTCACATACTTCCGTGTCTCCAAAACCATTGCAGGAAGTCAGATCAGGGAATCAGTTTACCCTTCTGGTCGGACACCAAGATTGATCATGCATTTTCTTCTGGCCTCAGAGTGATCATAGACTTAGTCAAGATCCTATAATAAGGAGCAGTCAGCCCCCAATCTTGAGAATTAACCTTCAAGCACTTTCAAAAGCCTGGTCCCACATGTTAATGTGTCTCCAGGCCTTAGGAGGGTCTGAGTAAGTATCCATTAATTTGCTGGTAGCCTGCTGACCAGTTCAGTTTTCCTGTTGATCTAAAGTAGGAGTGGGGAAACGGACTTTGGCCCAGTGGTTAGGGCGTCCGTCTACCACATGGGAGGTCCACGGTTCAAGCCCCGGGCCTCCTTGACCCGTGTGGAGCTGGCCCATGCGCAGTGCTGATGCGCGCAAGGAGTGCCGTGCCACACAGAGGTGTCCCCGGCGTAGGGGAGCCCCACGCACAAGGAGTGCACCCATAAGGAGAGCCGCCCAGCGCAAAGGAGGGAGCAGCCTGCCGAGGAATGGTGCCGCCCACACTTCCTGTGCCGCTGATGACAACAGAAGCAGACAAAGAAACAAGACGCAGCAAAAAGACACAGAAAACAGACAACCGGGGGAGGGGAGGGGAATTAAATAAATAAAAATAAATCTTTAAAAATAAATAAATAAATAAAGTAGGAGTGGACAAACTATGGCCTATGGGCCAAACCCTGTTTCTGTAAATAAAGTTTTATTGGAACTCAGCCACAACCATTGATTTGTTTCCTGAGGCTTCCAAAACAAACTACCCAAACTGGCTGACTTACAGCAGAAATTTATTCTCTCACAGTTCTGGAGGCCAGAAGTCCAAAATCAAGGTGTTGGAAGACAAGGCTGAACTCCCTCCAAAGGTCCTAGGGTAGAATCTCCCTTGATACTTCCAAGCTTTTGGTGGCTATCCAGCATTCCTGGTGGCTGCCTCCGTCTTCACATTGCCTTCCCCTCTTCTCTGTGTTCCTTTTGCCTTCTCTCATTAGGACCCTTGTCATTGAATTACAGGCCCACTTAGATAATCCAAGCTTATCTCCTCTCGAGATCCTTTTCATTTTTTAATTTTTTTATTAAAGTTAATAGATCACAAAGAATGTTACATTAAAAAACATAAAAAAACAAAAAAACATGAGGTTCCCATATATCCCACTCCCCACCCCCACCACATCATTTTTGTAAATTATATTTTTTGAAGCTATATACATCACACAAAAAGTTACACTAAAAAATATAAGAGGTTCCTGTACACCCCCACCCCCACCCCACTCCTCCCACACCAACAACCTCTCTCATCATTGTGGCACACTCATCGCACTTGGTGAACACATGTTGGGGTACTGCTGCACTACACAGATAATAATTTACCCTGTAGTTCACACTCTCCCCCAGTACATTTAGTGGGTTATGGCAGGATATATAAAATCCAGCATCTGACCCTGCCATATCATTGAGGACAACTCAAAATCCCAAAAATGCCCCCACATCACATCTCTTCTACCCCCTCCCTGCCCTCAGCAACTACTGTAGCCACTTTCTCCACCTCGATGCTAAAATTTCTTCTATTACTTGTCACAATAGTTTTGTAGTAGAATATCAGTAAGCCCACTCTAGTCCATATTTTATTCCTCCATTCTGTGGACCCTGGGATGATGATGTCCTCTCCACCTCTAGATCAAGAAGGGGCTTAGATTCCACATGGATGATATATGCAATTCCTCTGCTTATAGTTGTAGGCACTCTTGATTCCCTGGTGAGGTGGTTGACCATTTTCACCTCCCTGTTAGCAGACCTGAGTAAGACCAACGAGCCAGAGAGTAGGAGTGGCCACTCTGCTGAGGCTCAGCACCCAGTTGGCACATGGGCAGTCCAGAGATTCAAGTCTCCTCAGTATGGACCATCCCTAGCACCAACCACAGGTTCAGTAAAAGTGACAGAAGAGGCATATGTAGAAAAGTCACATCTGAGTCCAGCCCCATCACACTCAGGAGCACAAATTCCAAAGTGGGGCTCTCTGACATGGCACAGAGCTCCAAATCCATCTGCCATGACTATATACCCTGTGGATCTCCATAGCCTTCAGGAGAACCAGTGCCCAGGGTTGTACCTACTTTGGCTTTTTCTGGGGTCCTGCTGAGGTGTGCATAAGCGCAACCCCTCTGATGACCTCCCGACTCTTTGGAAGACTCTTAGCCATATCAACTCATTTGTCTTTGCCATTTTCCCCTTTTATTCAAGGTCAAAGTGCAGTTTTTAACACTTGATCCAACATGTAGGCTGAGATCAAGATCCTTAATTGCATCTCCCTTTGTGGAAAAAATTGTCCAACCCCAGTTCTAAACCCAAAGGTGTGTCCCAGGTACAGCTTTGCTCAACCACCCCCCACCTTACCCCCAGCAACCCATAGTACCCCCCACATACATATAGCCAGTCATTATCTAAATGTTTGTTGTTGTTAACAAAACGATGTTGAACTCCTATAAGATGTATTAATTATAAGGAAAGATGCAAATATAGCCAGTGTGTAACTCTGTGTCTTCAAAATTATATGTTTTGCTTTCTGTTCATGAAAATATATATATTTCATAAAAGGACTTGGAATACTGTTCGGTCTTGGTCTATTGTGTAATTTGAGAGGAAGGTTTACTCCTTCCTACAATTGATTTCTGTTGTGTGTTTTTTCATATCTTCTACCTCTGATGTCAGTATTCTCCAAACGTGGGCCAGGGGGCACTTTGCAGGAACACATGGGAGAATCGGGGACTACGGTGATTAGTTACCTTTTCCTCAGAACATCATCCCTGGAAGCTACAAAGCAATATCGGCAGAAAGACCCCATGCCCCATCTCGTTAAATAGCAGACCAACATCTCCATATCAAAAGTCCCTTTTGAAGACCCTCTGGAGAGCAAACAAAAAGAAAAAGATTTAAATCAGGGTTTTGCGATTTTAATTCATGAAGCACATCAAACAAATCGAGTTCCCAAGAACAAATAAAACGTGAAATTGTCAAATCATTAGCTATTCTTAGAAACAGCAGAGAAGTACATTACCTGTGAATGTGCCACCTTATAAATTATATTCATAAATATGTACAAGTATTTATCTCTCTGCATGCAGGCATACACACTGACGTTTATACAGGAATCTGTTGATATCCACTAGAATATTAAAAGGCTGGGGGTAGAAGTTTTCATGCCAACATTACAGTATTTATTTTATTCCTAAAATACATGGTAGAAGTACTAGGAGCCTTGACCTTCTCTTTACTCCGTGAGGGAATAGTCCAACTTCTTCCACGAAGCAGACAATGTTAGATCTTGTTGTACAAAGAAGAGGGGCTTCTATTTAATGGAGCAGTGGCCTATTGAAATCTTGCCTTTAAGGATTCTAAAAAGTGTGCTGTATATTTACATCCATAGACATAAATGGGGTCTTTTTAACAGTAGAACCAAGGGAGGGATGGAATTAAGCTATAGTCCCCTACTCCCAGGCAGTATTGGAGTTTATCGCCTGCCAGTTATACTTTATGGAATAGCGATTTCGCTAAGGTCAGGAAATCCTGATACCTGATAGCTAAATCAGCCAGTAGCATGGAAAGCTGACTGACCTTGCCCACACGCCTGATGCGACAAGCAACGAAATAGGGAGACAGAGTTGAGGCTCTCCCTAGGAACCAGACAGCACAGTAACGTGTCTTTGCATGATTCTTTCTCTTTAGGAACTGAAAGTAAAGGAAAGCCTAACCTCCTGGGCCCCAATTGGAACTGCATCCCCCAAATGACCACCTTTATTGGCGAAGAGGAACAAGAAGCCCAGATAACGTATATAGATTCCAAACAGAAGACGGTTGAAATGACAGACGGCACCTTGTGTCCGAACGACCACCGGCACTTGTATATAGACAGCCCTTATAACTCTGATGAACTTCACCAGCAGCTGGCCCAGCCTGGTGAAGCCCCCTGTGAGGCAGACTACAGGAGTCTAGCCCAGCGGTCTCTGTTGACCCTCTCGGGCCCAGAAACCCTCAAGAAAGCCCAGGAGTCTCCCCGAGGAGCTAAGGTGTCCTTCATCTTCGGAGATCTCGCCTTGGAGGAGGGGGTCAGCCCCCCGACGCTCGGCTACGAAAGACTGTTGAGCGAGAGCCCGGAAATGCTGGAGAAACAGAGGAACCTCTACATCAGCAGTGCCAACGACGGGAAGAGCCTGGAGCTCGCGCCAGACCCGGAGGGCATCCAGTTCGTGGCAAATTCCGTTTATGCAAACATAGGCGACGTCAAGAGCTTTGAGGCCCCCGAAGGGATAGAGGAGCCCCTCTTGCATGACATCTGCTACGCGGAGAACGCCGACGACGCAGAGGACGAGGATGAGGTGAGCTGCGAGGAGGACCTGGTGGTGGGCGACATGAGCCAGCCGGCCATCCTCAGCCTGTCTGGATCGAGCGATGACATCATTGACCTCACGTCCCTGCCCCCTCCCGAAGGCGATGACAACGAGGATGACTTCCTGTTGCGTTCCTTGAACATGGCTATCGCCGCGCCCCCGCCTGGCTTTCGAGACAGTTCGGACGAGGAGGACTCTCAGAGCCAAGCGGCTTCCCTGCGCGAGGGCCAGGAGCAAGGCTGCGGCCTGCAAAGCGACGGGATCCCCGTGTCCCTCATCGACGCCGTGCCCACCGGCGCCGAGGGCAAGTGCGAGAAGGGGCTGGACAGTGCCGTCGTTTCCACGCTGGAAGCGCTGGATGCTCTCTCCGTGTCCGAAGAGCAGCAGAACAGTGACAATTCAGGTTCTTTCACGATTGTTACGTTTATTCACTAATCATATCATTTCATCCTTTCGAGCCATTTGCTCTGGGAGCCCTGTCGTGTCCTGCTCTCCATGGCACGCATGCCCCGTTTCATACATGTGCTGAAGCTACCATCATGGCTTTTTGTGTATGAGGTTTCCTTTGTTGTCACTTGTAGGTGTGTGTGCTGGTCCCCACCCCATACCTCCCCATCCCATTTCCGGAACAACGGTGCAATAAACTCAGAGTCCTTATTGAAAAGGGAAAAACTTGGTTTTATTTGTTTTTTATAGAATTTGTACTAGTGAGTCCCGTTTTCTTTACCTGTCTCCCAGGGCCTGGGGTGCATCCATTAATCGCTTCTTGTTTTTTGCGGCATGCAGGTGTAGCCATCCTGCGGGCTTATAGTCCCGAGTCTTCGTCAGACTCGGGCAATGAAACTAACTCTTCTGAAATGACGGAGAGTTCTGAACTGGCCGCGGCCCAGAAGCAGTCAGAGCACCTCTCCCGCATGTTCTTGGCCACTCCCGACGGCTACCACCACTCCCTCGCCGAAGAGCACACAGAGTTCCCCACCTCCAAAACCCCTCCTGGGGCCTTGCCTCCAAAGTCCTCCCACGCCCTGGCTGCCCGCCCAGCGACTGACCTGCCACCCAAAGTTGTGCCTTCCAAGCAGATACTTCACTCGGACCCCATGGAGATGGAGCCCGAGACCATGGAGACCAAGTCAGTCACTGACTATTTCAGCAAACTGCACATGGGGTCGGTGGCATATTCCTGCACCAGCAAGAGGAAAAGCAAGCTGGCCGATGGGGAGGGCAAAGCACCTCCCCATGGGAAAAAACAGCAAGGGACCAAAACAGCCGAGGCGGAGGATGACGCCAAAGGGAAGTTTGGTACTGTGTCTTCAAGGGACACGCCACACCTAAGCACTTTTAACCTGGAGAGAACTGCCTTTCGCAAAGACAGCCAAAGATGGTTTGTGGCCACCGAGGGTGGGGGGTTTGAAAAAAGTGCATTGGAAGCCACAGCCGGGAAACCCTTTCCAAGAGCTTCTGGCCTTGGGACAAGGGAGGCCCAAGGGAAGGAGGAAGGGGCTCCTGATGGAGATGCCAGTGACGTTTTGGGACTTGGCCAAGGGGACCACTGTGTATCCTCAGTCAAAGACATCAATAACCCAGAGGATCCTGACTCGTCCACCCGCGACCATCCTTCCAAGCTTCCTGAGGCTGAAGAGAGTGTGGCCCGGCTTTGCGACTACCACTTGGCCAAGCGGATGTCATCGTTGCAAAGTGAGGGCCATTTTTCTCTACAGAGCTCTCAAGGCTCTTCGGTGGATGCAGGCTGCAGCACAGGCAGCAGCGGCAGTGCCTGTGCCACGCCCGTGGAGTCCCCGCTCTGCCCCTCTGTCGGGAAGCACCTGATCCCTGAGGCTTCTGGGAAAGGTGTGAGTTACATTCCTTCAGAGGAGAGAGCCTCTGGGCTGCCCAACCATGGAGCCGCCTTTAAGGAACTGCACCCACAGTCAGAAGGGATGTGTCCGCGGGTGTCAGTGCCTGCTCTGCACACGGCCATTAATGCCGAGCCCCTGGTTGGCACTTTGAGAGACGGATGTCATCGGCTCCCCAAGATTAAGGAAACCACAGGTACAGCAATGATGGATTTAGCTCTTTGCATTACATGTGAACTGATTTACAGCAAACCTGAAAATATAAAGTCTGGAAGAAAAGTAGAAGTTAAGATAATAAAGGCCACAGAACTGTGGCCAGGTTAAACAGCAATCGATCATTCTCTCTCTGTCTCACTCTGTCTCTGTCTTTGTCTCTGTCTCTCTGTCTCTCTGTCTCTCTCTCTCACACACTCACACACAACACACACACACACACCCAGTGTTTAATAAATGCAGAAGTTTCTAGGTCTGGAAAAGTGGTGAAAATGGCCCTTGCTCTTTATAATCTTGCTCTGCACTTGCTTTTAGAATTTGACTGGGCAATATTTTTTTTTCTAAATTCTGAATGTAGGCTTTTAGCAGTACCCAGTATGAAGTTTTATTTAGGACAGTATTTCTTAGAGTCACAAAAACAGTGCAGTCTCCTTCTCAAGACAGCTAATTTCTAATTTTGCCATCTTGGCATTGAAAGGTAAAGAAAGATGGTGGAGCAGGTGTTAGAGAGATCGGGGGGTGGTATGGGGAGATCATTTGGCTCATTCTCCTGCCTCTCAGCAATCCTTCCAGATGCCTTCCTGTTTGTGCTATTTTCTAAGATGCTCCTAAAGGAACATTCTAAAGTATCTGGCATATCCAGTGTCAGGAAGGCTTGGGGTGTATGTAATGAGCTGCCTCAAGAATAATAAAATACAGACACAAGTTGAAACAAGACCACAGCCATCTTCTGTGACCACATTCACCATCCTCACCCCCCAGTGGGTGTATAGCCCTCTCATCCATCCACCTGTCCAGCCATTACGTGGCAAAGGCAGATGCTCCTTCGCACTTTCACGTTTTTACATTTCAAATGATCTCATCTGTAGTGTCCTTTCCCGATTGGTCAATAGTTACATGTTAGTGAGATCTTACATGGGTCAGTCCCATACCTGGCCTTTTAAAATTATCTGCTTTTGGAAAACCAAACACTGGCTTTATCACAGAGAGACTGCCTGCTTTGGGAAGCCTGTCTGTAAGTGTTATTCAACTCATCACCCAATCAGCATCTTTCCCTCTAACCTAATTAAACCACACTGTTCAGTGACTTTGTGGTTTACAAAGAATTGTCACTTAAAGTTATCTCTTGCTTCTCAAAAAAATTCTGAGGTGGAGATTATTTTCTTCATATGAAAACTCTGCTGAGAAAAGTTGCATGACTTGCCCAGTGTCTCACTGCTACCTGACTTCAAACCCTGTATCAGGCCAACCTCGAGGTGACCTCCTAAAAAGGTTATCTTATTTGATTGACATTAATTAAATTGGGCCACGTCTTTGGAAAAAGTAACAGATGCCAGGATTAACCTCACTCCCTTGAAATGAAACTTAAATACTTTAAATATGTTTGAATACTCTATAAGGAGGATATGTGTTTTCTAACAATGTATGCTTTGACAGATAGGAAACAAGGCAATTCATGAAATTCCACTGTTGTCCCCCAAATGTTTGGGATCTCTAGGGGATTCGAAATGAATCAGTAGTTACAGATATAACAGATTCCAGAATTTCTTGACATTTCTTGAATGGGAACATTATGAGAGCTCAGGAGGTAGTCTTTGGAAAGCAGGGTGGCCGTGACATAAGGCAGCCCTTCTGGAATACATCTCTGGGAAATGACAGACATCACCTAGATGTGTAGTGAAAGTGGCCACCGGGGAGATGCTTAATGATTCTCTCTGTTTTTCTACTACCCCTAGTGTAGCTTTGACAGAGCCTGGGAAGGAGAGACGAGGAGGCATGCCTTCAGCTTGGTCTCAATATCCTGAAGCTGATCCCATCCTGCTACCATCAAACATTCACTCGGAATTAAAGGTGCCAATTCCTCAAGACCCTAATGATTTCTCCCAAGCAAACCAGGCATACGGAGGGGCCGTGAGCTGGCGACCACCGGATCTGAGAGTGGGGAGCCTCGGGACACCCCCCAGCCAGAGGGCTCTGAGACGTAGCAGCAGTGTCCTCATGGGAGCTGTGGCTCTGGAGACCTTCCGAGAGAGGACCAAGGGTGCAGTCAGCTTTAAGTGTCCAGGTATCACAGAAGCACAGGAAGCCAGTTCAGAAAGGCAAGCAGAACTCCCCCTGGGGAAGAAGCTAACCAAAAGTTTTTCCCAAAGCTCGATGCCCTTCAGTCCTGAGGGAAAGGTTCACAGAAGGTCTCCAGTGGATCACAAAGACTCGAAGCTGTATAGGACATTACCTTTGCGGAAGCTAGAGGGCAGCAATTGGAGGTGCCGGGGACCTTTCAGCTACTGCTTCCTGAACCGAGGACAGGATGAAGATGGTGATGAGGACGAAGAGGACAGAGAGGCCACGGGCCACATCTCTTGTCTCTATCAACCACAGATGACTCGAGCCCTGTCAGAACCAACCAGCCCATCCCTGGCTGCTGGGATTCAGAAGCCAGGAGGGGAGCTATCCAAAGGTTCAGTGCTGAAACCCTGGGCAGAAGACCTGCCGGGCCCGGATGACTTGGACCTCAGCAACCTAGCCTTTGATGCCCGGATTGCAAGAATAAATGCCCTAAAGGAGAGCACATATGCGATGCCCGATGGGTTCTTCGCAGCCCAAAATGATGCCAATGAGCTGCTCTGCCTCGTCAGAGCAACCAAGGGGAAGAGAGAGGAGTCACGCCCTGAAGCGTATGACCTTTCGCTTTCTCAGTACAAGCAACTGTTATCCATCGAGTCCAGACAGTTGGGAAGTGCCTGCAGGAAAATGGCAATGGCCGAAAAGAGCCCAGAGGAGATGCTCCTAGCTATGACCTCCAGCTTTCAAGTGCTCTGTTGCCTAACAGAAGCTTGCATGCGATTAGTCAAAGTTGTGAACTCAGAAACACAGCGGCAGGAAATTGTAGTGAAGATCGATGAAGTAGTCATAAACTACATTTGTCTCCTGAAAGCTGCCGAGGCAGCCACTGGAAAGACCACGGGGGATCCGAATGTGGGACTCTCAACGCGACATTCAACTACCATGGCCGCTATCGTAAGCACACTAACACGTTCTCTCAAGATGCTTTTAAATAAATAAAATATGAAAGTCACGTCATAATCGACCTTTGCAAAGCCATACATGAACTCTTATTTACTTTATGTGTACGATGAATAGATGTCTCCTTTCTTCTCTCTGTATATTTTGTTATTTTATATAAAGTAGGAGATAAAAGTGACACTGATGAAATGTTGAAATGTACTAATCAGATGTATTCTGTTTATATTATACATATATATATATACATGTAAAAGAGGTATACAAGAAAGTGATGGCATTTGGCTATTTTTCATATAGTCAAAACTCCAGGTATATGATGTGAAATTTCAAATTCTACTGTGTTGGAGTAAAACAATGAATCCTGTCCCCTTTCTTTCCAAGTGGATACTTGGAGACCATAACATTCATATTTAGAAGTTAAAAGAAAAACCACACTGTATATAAAACAGTACTTATGTTTTAAAATTATGGTTTTTAAGCATTGGAACTAGCAAAGACATTTAAAATTCAAGAAGGTATTATGAATTACTAGAGAATATATACAAAATAAATGAAATTTTGCTCATAATGCTTGGTTATCTGATGCTTTCTTCCAAATAATCCCAGATTATAAATTTTGACTTATTCCATTTGCTAGAAATGGGGCCGGGGGGGTGTGGAATTCTGTGTCAACACAAATATTCTTCACAATGTTTGCGGAATTAAAATACTTCCCAAAGAGAAGATGAGAGGGGAATGATGGGCAGATTCTTAGGAAATACCTATAGTTAGAGAGGATCTGGTTACAGGAAATGAAAAGTCCTAATATTACCAGAATTAAATTATTTTAAAAAGGAGAGATCTGCTTTGACTAAATGCCAAAATACTGATGAACCAAAAGCATCATCTCCCTCCACACCCCCAACTCAGTCATGAAACATGGAATTCCCTTTACAGTGATAGAACTTTTAGGAAAGTATATGCAGAATCACAAAGGAGCATTCAATGATGCGTCAAAAGTGCAGACCCAGCAGTGTAAAGCAGACTACACAGCAGCACCTGTATGCATTTCAGACCACAGCTCTGCGCATCGAGCTTCGTGTATCACCTCTTCTCCAGCAGCCCAGGCTGCCAACCAAATGGGGAATTCCAGCCTAACACCGGGACAAAATTTCCAATCAGGAATGTTCCAGAAAATGAGGGAGATGAGGCTACTCTAATAACAGAAGACATGATTAAATAAATAATAAAGTATTATTAAATGTTCTGTCCTGGACTGACTGATAGAAAAATGAAAGCTGGGGGGAAAAACTAAAGTGGTCAATTTGACCGATTTTAGGTGAAACAGTTGTAATGCAAAGAAGTTTACAAAACTGTCGTGACTTTGGAACTATCCCTTTGGGTCATAACATAAGGATTCAGACTCTGCAATCATAAAATAAAACTGACACACACACACACGCAAATAAAATTGACACGTACCTATGTACTTCCTGAGTCATTCAGTGCTCAAACCACACACCCTCCTATTTACATAGGTGGCTCTTGGAAATATGACAGGACTATGCCAGGTGCAAATACTGCCATTTTTGTCGTCCACTGGGCAGGGGGCATAACACAGTCCATTTTGGCTTTCTCACTCTTGTCAGAGGTTCCACAGAAACTCAACAACAAAAGCCACATATGTCATAGAGTGCAGCAAACAAAAGGGGTTTAGGTGTGTGTTATTATAAATAACATGTAATTAAATAATAAAATATTATTTCATCAGCATTTTAATTATAAACATTGGTGTTCTGATATTGAGAAATATTAGTAGTGTTTACTGTGGATAATCTTGGTAAATATCATTCTGTGTACTAAAATACCAACAAATTAATAGGATGTGTGCCCTATGTCAGACTCTGTGCTAAACACATAATATCTCATTTAATCACGGCAACAGTCCTCTCATTAATTCGTTCTGGGGGCCATATGGTTTAGTTGTTAAGGACATGGATTTCAGGGTCAGAAACATTTTAATTTAAATTTTTACTCTGCCATATTCTAGCCTTTTCATCTTAGAAAAGCTAATTAATTTTTCCATGTGTCAATTTCCTCATAGTAAAATAGAAATCAGTAACAAGATCTAGCCCATAGGGTTGCCTTGAGCTTTAAGTGAAATTGCACATGTAAATTTCCTAGCAGAATACCTGGCAAAGAGTAAGCACTCAATTGATGTTAGATATCATCATCATTGTGTTAAATATATGGTCCAAGACAATATGTGGGGGTATTTGTTGTATGTGCATATTGTGCCCTGACTCTACATGCAGAATGCATTCAGAACAATGCCCCAGTTCATTCCAGTTCTTTGAGAGGCCTCCGTTAAATAGCTCTCGATCCTTGTAATCAATCTCTTGTTTCCTAAACCTGCTTCAGTAAGTTTCTGTTTCTTATAAACAAACACTTAACTCCTCAGAAAACCTCAAGGGCCCTGGGGGTTTCTAACTGGGGCCCCAGCCCACTAGAATGTAGGAAGAACATATTAGAATGCTTTTATATTTATTTTTATGTAGCCTTTTTTTTTACATGTTTGTATATGTTTCATAATGGCATAATAGTACAGTGGTACATGTACTTACCTTGAAACAAACAAATCAATAAGTAAGCATACCTGGTGCATGTCTGAAAAACTATTGTCCCTGGTAGGGTGTAGGTATTAAAGTTTGGAGACCACTGAACTAGAGGATAAAACTCCCTCTCAATCCACGTCCTTTACAATCATCCCCCATTCTATTGTTCCAAGTTGATCCCCTACCATTTTTATTAATCTTTATTACAGAAATTGTGAACATATACCAAAGTAGACACTATCATATAATGAATCAATATGTATTTGTCACACAGCTTTAACAATCATCAAACTCATGTCAAATCTTATCTTCTCTATTTCTACCTACCTCATCCAATATCACAGCATTTAATCTACGAATATTTCAGCAAAAATCTCGTATAGACACAAAATTTTTAACATAACCATAATGCCATTTTCACATTTAAAAATAATAATTCCTAAATATTATCAAATAGCCAGTCCATTTCAAATGTCCCCCTGTCTCATGAACGCCATTTTTTTACAGCTGTGCAAATCAGTATCCAAATAAGATCCACACCCTGCAGTTCGTGAATAAATCTAAGTCTGCTAATCTACAGGTTCCTCATCCGGATCTTTTGTATTTGAAATTTTTGTTGTTGAAGAAATGGGGTTATCTTATGGAATTTCCCATAGTCTGAGCTTTGCCAATTGCATCTCTGAGGTAGGGTTTACCATTCCCTTGTTCTCTGTAGTTCCTGTGATTTGGTGTGGCTCTAGAAGCTTGCTCAGATTTGGGCTCCAGGATTTTGGCAAACCTACTTCATAGGTGGTGGGGGTTACTTCCATTAGGAGGCACATAGTATCTGGTTGTTTCTCTTTTTATGATATTAGCAGCATTGGTGCTCAGTGCCTAGTCCATTAGTTCATTGGGGATTGCAAAATGGTGATGTATTTGTGATACAACCACAGCTGGTTCTCCCCCGTGTCTCTCAACCATACCTTGTTTATTACTACTTTTCTATTGTTTTCTGATTTCTGGAGACCTTTTCACTGCATACTTGCTCACCTAGTTCCTACTCATCCTTCAAGGCCCTACCAAAGCTCCTCTCTTTAAGAAAACCTCCTGGACCACTCTAGCTCTGTGATCTCTTCTTTCTCCGAACACCTATACAATTTGTGTTCTAAGTACTCATTTAGGCTCTCCTTCACGTGCAGTATGTGATTATTGTTTAAGTATTTATTGAATGAATTCAATACTACTCCACATAGACTACATACCTTAGAGTAAGGGCTAAGTCTTTTATTTTTCATATTTCCACAGCCCTCAGCACAACATTGGATATGCATTTCCAACCACAAAGGAAACTGCCTAAGAGGTGCTCTCTAAATGAGGATAGAATTTGGCCCTAAAACATATTATGTGTAAAATCCTGAGTTTCTCTAAATTAAAAACATTGATTTTCCCCAGAAAAGATAAATAGATACATATACATGCAGACACACACACATACACACACATTTTGAGAAATCGATGGTCTGTTTAGTAGAAGTGGTTGACCAAAATTGAAAACAAGTATGACAGTATTCAGTACAAAGCTATTAGGGAACTCTGTACTCATCAGGAATCCAGGATCCTTCCACCTTTTTGCTTCTTCAATCTTAAGTATGGTTTCCACCTTGGAAAACCATACTTGGGATGTGTGCTCTATGTTAGCACTTTCATTTTTGTTGGCCAATTCCATCTTTTGTTTATCCATTTTTATAAAATCTTACGTGGCTTTATCTCTCGAAAAAGAGGCAGTGCAACTACATGCATCACTGTCTGTGGGTGAGCTGAATAGCAGATTCTTAGTAACCAATTACCAACAGACTTTGAAAGGAGTGATGTGATTAGCCACCGATCATGACATGAATCTGTTATTTATGTTACGATTTTGGGACTGAAGAGATAGCAATGAAGTTAGTGTTTTATGCAATTACTCACAACTTACCATGAAAACTGAAACTTGAACTACCTTGTTGGATGACTAAAGGTAACTAAAATTCATTCATATCAGAACCACACATGAGGACTGCCTGTACTCAGATGTTTAAGGGGTGATGAAAAGGGCTGAATGGGTGGCACTGTCAAATAGAACTTTCTGCAACAATGGAAAGTTTCAAGTCTGTGCCATCTAATATGGTAGCAACCAGCCATTGATGGCAATTGAGTCCTTGCAGTTGTGGCCAGTTTGACTAAAGAACTGAATTTTTAATTTAATTTAATTTAATTCATTTCCACGTAAACACCCATATGTGGCTAGTGGTTGCCATATCAGACAATACAGTTCTAGTGAGCAAGTAGACAAAAAAGAGTAAGCTGATAAACAGAAACACAATAGAATTTCAGGGAGTTCTACAAGGGAAATTAACAGGCTGCTGAGGAAGAGAAAATAAGTCTAGATTAGGGGGAAAGGAGCTTACTCTGAACAGTTAGTACACATGACACCCAATCCACACAGGCTCTGCTAAAGACTTTGAAATGGTATATATAATAGACACCTCAGCAGATAAAGGCTCTCCCTCATTAGACCTTGTTTTAGTTTGCCAAAGGGTTGCCACTGCACAGTACCAGGAATGGGCTGGCTTTTACAAAGGAGATATATACTTGGAGTAAAAGCTTACAGTTCCAAGGCCATGAAATGTCCAACTATCAGAGGGGCTTTCTCACCGAAGTCAGCTGCCACTTGGTGAAGCAAGATGGCTGCTGATCTCTGCTGAGGTCTCTGCCTTCCCCTCCAGAATCTGCTGCCTCCTGGAGCTCAGCTGTGGGCAACCAGGCATAGGGCCTGTCTCTTTCCAGGCCTCCTCTACCAGGCCTGGCTGCTCCACTTTCTTCCCGAGTTCAGCTGCAAGCTGTCAGGCATATGGCTCATGTCTCCCTGGGCCTCAGATCTTTGGGCCTCTCAGGGAAGCTTCTCTCCTTGCAGCTCACCTATGGGTGAAACTTTCTCTCACATGGAAGGTTCAAATATGGCAGCTTCCTGTATCTGTGTATGTGTCTGTCTCTCTCCGTGTCTCTTTTTATATCAGACCCAGCAAAAGAGCAGAGACTCAACCTAAGTCACACCTCACTGATGTAGTCCAATCGAAAGGGTCTCACACCCACAGGAATGGATTGGTTCACAAACATAATCTTTCTCTTTTTGGGATTCATAAATAATTTCAAAATGCCACAGACCTCAAGTTCTAATTTACCTAAATCCTTGCCCTGGGCAAATTGGAGGTCGAAAGACAACTGAATACCCCCACGGCAAGGCAAGCAAACACACACACATACTCAAACACACTCATTCTTCACTTTTGTATGCCTTTTATGAGGATGTGTGATTTACATGGGTAACTGTTTCTATCCTGCGATCTGAAAATCTGCTGTGGAATGTTGGCTGCACACTGGTTTGTAAATTGTTGACAAAGGCTACAGGGAATGGGAAGCTCTGTGGCAAATACTGATCCATCAGCCAGCATAGCACTCTCTTCTCTGAAACATGTCCTCCCAGACACAATCTGACCGCACACCAGCCCAGAGCCCAGAGCCCTGAACTTTCCTCGGCCTTTTCCCACATCTTTCTATGTGTTCTGGGCTCTAATTTTCTTCTTCGTTGGGTTCCAAACCTGCTCCCAAATCTACACAGATGTGGTCCAAGGCATACTGCAGCCTAAAATATATAGTGGGTAGAAAGAAAGGAAGATATGAGCTCAGTATTTTAGGAAAGCCCATTTGCATTTAGTCTCTGCTATCTATTATTCCCTCTCTTTGTCTTCTTTGCCCTCATTTTCTCCCCTGGCCCTCTCCCACCCCAACACTCTGTAATGAAGTTTTCTATTGTTGTGTAACAAATTGACCCCGACTTAGCACCATACTACACCACACACATTTGCTAAGACCAGCTCAGCAATAGATTTGCACGAAGGGAAGGCTATGGAGAACTGAAGAAATAAAACGACAGAAAAAAATGACACGAGAGAAAATAAAGATGGAATCAGGGGACTCAACAGCTTCTGGAACTGAAAGCCTCCACCCTAGTTTCCACATTGTATTTATTAGAAATTACAAAGCAGTAGTTATCTATGTTTATTTTCAAGGCTGCTTGTTATTAAAGCTGCAACACCTGCAATGCTAGGGAACAGGCCATACTAACTTCAAACGTCTCCCCACGCAAACAATTTTCATGCTGACCAGACAGCGTTCCATTTAGTCAAAGCCGGTGTTCCTAAGCCCACACTTTTTATCTGCATTACGGAAATGTTTCAACTTCAAGGTTCCCATGTTCAAATTCAAGCTATTTTCCCACATTTCCCCCTTTTTGTTTTTGCAAAGCAATGAAGGCAGATTTGTTCTTGCTGCTTCATACCCTGGAGGGCATGTTGTGTGCATCTGAGGACTAACTAAATGCATACAAAACTGACAGGAACAGATAATTAATATACCTCCTAGAAGACCCCCTCCCCAACTCTGAATCCATATCATAGGGTTCAGGGATCTTAATCCATCAACAATTCCTGTCATAGTTTCTGAGGCAGGAAGCAATTGCAAATGAGCATGTTGAATGCTTGTTACTTGGGCTTGTAATTGAGAAATTTCTAAGCTTAAATTGTCTCTATGGCCACACAAATGACATTGCACTGATTCCTAAGGAATATCATCACGGTTATTATATACATAGGGGTCACACAAAGACTAGATTATTCCAATAAATGTTCTGCTAGATAAAATGCTTTTCTAATGCTTTGCAACATCTAGCTCATGGCTGGGAAGCCCTGAATCAGCAGCCAATACCAGAGTCTTGATTCAAAAATAACAAGTACAGAGCACCCTCTCCCAGGGTGGGACTTCAACTGGCCTGACCAGAGACTGTCCCTTTCATTGAGCTCATAATCAATGAACTTAATACTGTAGATGCCAATTTGCAAATACTACGTTAAATCCTGAGAAAGTGGCCAGCTTTCCCAGAAAGGAACACAACACTCCCTGGACAGTACTTTCAAGGTTTATGCATCAATCCTTGAGAAATTGGCCAGCCTTCCCAGGGAGGACCACAATACTCCCTGAAATGCACCCTATCTGTTCTTATTTGTTGCAAACCATGCCCAATGTGCTCACTGTTCTAGTTCTTATCCCTGCTCCGGAAATATGAAAAGTGCTGACCCATAAGGCATAGGTTCACCTATTAACAAAGCTTCCCACATGATATTTTTACTTTTAGGTTTGAATGATACCCATTACATTTTTTTTCAATATATTCAGTCCCAGGATTGTTCAAACCCAAAATAAGAGATTTACATATACATTCAACAAGGTGCATTTATATATTACTTACAATTCATCAAATCACTTAAGTATACAATATGTTGCATCATTAAAGTTCTGATTAGTATTCAAGCATTTTATACATGATCCATAACTGTAGTACATTATACAACAACAAACAATAACATTTCCAACTAGCAGACATTTAATGAGTGATCTTTCATTTCTCATGGACTTAAGATTCCCAACCAGCAAGGCTATATAGGCATGTTCCCCAGTTTGTATAGTTTGAGGCATAGGCAGTGAAAAATTTTTGTTTCTCCCCCATTTTGGGCTGTGGGGCAGCTGGAAGTTTACCTCATAATTTCAATGCTTTCGTTGGTCCTGCTCTTAGCATCTTCACTGGACATGGGGCCAGAACTCAGTGTTGAATTTAAACATAGTCCATTGTTGTGACGATTCATTTTCTAGTCAGAAAATAGTAGCAGTCTTGTTATAAGAGTCCTGATGCAGTGTCTGCAGCAATGAAAGCATACCTCATCCCTCCCAAGAGCAGGAGGGGTCCAATGTCACAGTCATTGAAATGAGCATGATGGACACTCATGGGTGAAGTCCATGAGCTTTGGCAAGTAACAGGCAGCCGGAACTGCTGGGCTAAGCACCACAAGGTCTGGTACCTAGGATGTTCGCCCTTCTGATGGAGCCACTCTGCTTCTTCTCAGGTCTCAGTGGTATGGCTCTGGATCTTCATGCAGGCATCTGCCTCAGCAGTCCTAAGACAGATGTTAGAGGAGTGGGCAGGGACGTGATAGACAGTTACCTGTCACTGCTGGCAGGCGGGAAAGCCCCTTTTGGAGAGGGCCGGGAGCAGACCATTTGGAAGTTTCCCAACAAAGGAGTGCCATTCTTATGATAATTAGACCGACATAGGCCAGACCAATGATTTCCTTTACCAAAGCAGGGACACAGCTCATGTCGTTTCAGAGCAGAAATATTCTCTCCAAGCGGCATTGTTTTTCCCTCAGACCTCTTCTGACAATCTTTTCTCATGTGACCAATTTTTCCAAAATTAAAACATTTTCCAGAGAACCTCTTATTGATTTTCATTCCTGCCATAGGCTGAGCCATCATTATAGTGCAGTGGCCCTCTGTCCCTACATCCTGGCACAATTTAATATATCCAGTCAAATCCACTTTATCTTTCATAATCCCAATAGCTTTCTGACAATCCTGATTGGCATTTTCACAAGCCATGAGCTGCAAAATAGTATCAGCAGCCTCTAAGTTATTAACCTGTTTTTTGATAGCCTCTTGTAATTGGGCAATAAAGTCAGGGTAGGGTTCTTTAGGTCCCTGTAGTGTTTTTTGAAATGACACCAGAGGCTGGCCTTTAGCCTCAATTTTTTCCCAGGCTCTTAAGCAACAGCAGCGAACCTGTGCAATGGCTTGATCATGCATTGTTTTTTGGTTTTTTTATTTGTTTGTTTTCTCTCTATTTTTTTTAATGTTACATTCCAAAAATATATGGGGTCCCCATATACCCCCCACCCCCCTCACCCCACTCCTCCCACATCAACAACCTCTTTCATCATCATGGGACATTCATTGCATTTGGTGAATACATTTTGGAGCACTGCTGCACCACATTGATAATGGTTTACATTGTAGTTTACAATCTGTCCCAGTCCACTCAGTGGGCCATGGCAGGACATACAATGTCCAGCATCTGGCCCTGCAGCACCACTCAGGACAACTCCAAGTCCTGAAAATGCCCCCACATCACCTCTCTTCTTCCCTCTCCCTGCCCTCAGCAGCTACCGTAGCCACTTTCTCCACATCAGTGCTACAATTTCTTCCATTACTAATCACAATAGTTCCATAGTAGAATTTCAGTAAGTCCACTCTAATCCATACTCTCTTCCTCCATCCTGTGGACCCTGGGATGATTATATCCACTCCACCTCTATATCAAGAAGGGGCTTAGATTCCACATGGTGATCATCCATTGTTAACTGCTGTTCCACTCCTACCCAATTCCCCACCCCCACTAACTGATCCAAGGAAATGGAGATATTATGGGCTCCATTATGAGCAGCCTGAGTCTCTGCATGATCCGTCTACCAGGTTTTGAATTGTAAAAACTCTCCAGACTCTAGGGTGATGCATATTAACGTGCACCAGTCAGCCGGACTCAGCCTAGAGCCTTCAGCCAGCCCCTGCACAGCACCACAGGTAAAAGGAGAATTTGGACCATGTTGTTGCATTGCTGCTTTTAACTCTTTCAAAATTTTAAAAGGGAAGCATTCATGAGTGAACTCGTAAACTCCATTCGGGTTTTGAGGATCCACTCCGGAAGCTACTCTTTCCTGTATGGTAACCAGAAAGGCCATTTGAAGCACCTCCAAGTCACCTTCCCTTCTAGCCTGCAAAACACCCTCTTGTAAAGCTGACAACTTTGGCTGAGCATCTCCGGGTATAGAAGGGGGAGGAGGTTTAGGTGGAAGGGAAAGTGACTTTCTAAAGTCAGTTAATGAAGGAGCTGAAGGCAAAACAACTTTAGATTTAGTATCGTCGAAAAATTCCATAGGAGGAACTTCCTCACATTCTCTGTTTTCGTTTTTCTCTTCCTCATCTTCTGTTTGCCAGGGTTCCAAAACAGATTTAATAATAGTCACAAAGTGGTTTCTATAATCTGTAAGAGTTCTAAAATATGAGGCTCACTGGCCTTGGCTCCTCCTGCTTTAAGGAGCTGTTTGAGGAGACAGACACATGGGTGATATTTAGTTGAACTGTCTGTTTCCCACCCTAACCCTGATAAAACACCTGAGAGTGTCCTTACTCGCTGAGGACTTGGAAGGCCTTCTAAACCACTAGGGGCTCTGCACCGTGACAACACCTTAATTTCACTCGAAGAGATTTTTTTTAAATTCATTTTTAAAAAATATTACATTCAAAAATTATGAGGTCCCCACACACCCCCCACCCCTCCCAACCCCCACTCCCGCCACAGCAACACTCTTCCCCACCATCATGACACATCCATTGCATTTGGTGAATACATCTCTGAGCATCGCTGCACCTCATGGTCATTGGTCCACACCATAGCCCACACTCTCCCACATTCCATCCAGCGGGCCATGGGAGGATCTACAATGTCCGGTAATTGTCCGTGAAGCACCACCCAGGACAACTCCAAGTCCCGAAAACGCCTCCACATCTCATCTCTTCCTCCCATTCCCCGCACCCAGCAGCCACCATGGCCACTTTTTCCACACCAATGCCACATTTTCTCGAAGAGATTCTTCTTCCCCTCGAGTCCCTGTTCAGGCACCAGTTGCTGAGATCAGCTCAGCAATAGATTTGCACGAAGGGAAGGCGGCACAGAACTGAAGAAATAAAAGGACAGAAAGAAAGACACAAGAGAGAAAATAAAGATGGGACCAGGGGGCTCAACAGCTTGTGGAACTGAGAGCCTCCACCCTAGTTTCCACATCGTATTTATTAGAAATTACAAAGCATTAGTTATCTATGTTTACTTTCAAGGCTGCTTGTTATGAAAGCTGCAGCACCTGCAATACTAGGGAGCAGGCCAGAGAAAGTTCAAATGCCTCCCCACGCAAATAATTTTCGTGCTGACCAGACAGTGTTCCATGTAGTCAAGGCTGGTGTTCCTAAGCTCACACTTGTTATCTGCATTATGGAAACATTTCAACTTCAAGTCAGGTTCCCACGTTCAAACTCAAGCTGTTTTCCCACACACATCATCTCACAGGTTTTGTGGGTCAGGAGTCTGGGCAAGGCCTAGCTGGGGACTCTGCTAAGGGTCTCACAAGGCTGCAGTCAAGGCGTCAGCAGGGCACATTCTCATCTGAAGGCTCAACTGAGGATGACTCTGCTTCCAAGCTCACTCAGCTCATGTGCGGAATTCACCTCCTCCAGCTGGGAGACTGGGATCCTGACTTTCTGCTGACTGTCATCTGGGGGTGGCTCTCAGGGCATAGAGTCTGCCCAGAGTGCCTCGAGGCCACCAGCAGTTCTTGGCTTCTCCAATACAGCTTCTTATTTTATCAAGCCTGAAAGGAGACTCTCTGACCTCTCAGAGGGCCCAGTCCCTCTTTTAAGGGCTTGTATCTGATTAAGCCAGGCCCACCCAGAAATCTCCCTTTTGCTTAACTCAAAATTAACTGCTTTGGGACCTTAATGGCCTCTTCAAAACCCTTCACCTTTGCCATATTCAGTTGGCTAGAAGCAAGTGATAGGTCCTGCTCACATTCAAAGGGAGGGGCTTTTACAGAAGGTGGGGACCATTGGACCGGCTAAGAGCTCTGTCTGCCATGACTACTGAATAACCCCAGATGCTTCACCTCGCCATTCCAGGGATGGGATCAGGGAGGAGATTAGAGCAGGTGTGGACACCAAGAGGCAGGAATCATGGGGGCCGCCCCAGGGTCTAGTCTGTCACACCCTGCAAGGTCCTCCCCTTGGCTACAACTTTGAGAAATCATCTATTCCACCCAACAGAAGACATAATGTAGACCCTGGAAATACAAAATTGAAAGCCTTGTTACCCACAGCCCTGACCCATGTGGGCAGTCTTCAGTCTTTTCTTTTCAGGCCCAAGCCCACGTCTCTAGATTTATTTCTGTGCTAATGAGCCAAGTTGCTCCGTGGCTGAAAATGCCAATAGTTATGATGTACTGACCTGTGTATGTAAGAATTTTCTTAGTGCTAAGTCCATTGGTAAGTTTCCTGTGGCAATGTGGCTTTTCTCATTGCATTCATTTTAGAGTCAAGTTATGATTTTGGGAATCAGGTTAAAAGAAAATAATTCAACTGGCAGATGAAGTATTAATGATACAGAACTTTTCCCAGTGTCACCAAGCCTTTTCTCCAGTATTTATGGGGAAGGGGGAGAAGGTCATCTCAGGTCACTTGCTCCTAAGTTATTGATCTGAGAGCAGACTCCATGCATCCAGTTCAACTCCCCTTCTTGCCCTACTTGGAACCCCTGGCCAGGGCACTCTGAAAGGATGCTGTTTGCTCCACTTGGGCACCAGCAGAGATGAGTATGGAAGAGGGCTCATTTCTTTCTAGATTTCATGACCCTTTAGTCTCTTCCTTTATTGTCGACTGCTATATAAAGCTATATTGTTAAGAATGTACTGAAGTATGGCGGTGGACTTGGCCCAGTGGTTAGGGCGTCCGTCTACCACATGGGAGGTCCGCAGTTCAAACCCCGGGCCTCTTTGACCCGTGTGGAGCTGGCCCATGCGCAGTGCTGATGTGCGCAAGGAGTGCCGTGCCATGCAGGGGTGTCCCCCGCATAGGGGAGCCCCACGCACAAGGAGTGCGCCCCATAAGGAGAGCCGCCCAGCACGAAAGAAAGTGCAGCCTGCCCAGGAATGGTGCCGCACACACGGAGAGCTGACACAAGATGACGCAACAAAAAGAAACACAGATTCCCGTGCTGCTGACGACAACAGAAGTGGACAAAGAAGACGCAGCAAATAGACACAGAGAACAGACAACGGGGGTGGGGGGGCAGGGAGTGGAGAGAAATGAAATAAATAAATCAAAAAAAAAAAAAGAATGTACTGAAGTATTCCTCCTTTAGTACTCCCTGGATTTCTGGGAAAGAGATAAGGCAAAAAAGTAATAATAATGATGATGTAAATTAATTATGTATCACATCATCCAGAAATGCATGCACATATCAGATTTGGCTTCTCTGCCTCCACCGCCCACTCCCAGGAATTCAATCTCCAGTCTATGACCAGGGTGGTTATGATGACATTAAGAAGAAGAATAGCTAATATTTATTCATGCACAATGTGCCAGGTACTATGGTAGATGGTTTTTTGTTTTGGTTTGGTTTTTTTAAGATTTTATTTATTTATTTAAATGCCCCCCTCCCCCGGTTGTCTGTTCTCTGTGTCTATTTGCTGCGTCTTGTTTCTTTGTCCGCTTCTGTTGTCGTCAGCGGCATGGGAAGTGTGGGCGGCGCCATTCCTGGGCAGGCTGCACTTTCTTTCGTGCTGGGCGGCTCTCCTTACGGGGCGCACTCCTTGCACGTGGGGCTCCCCTATGCGGGGGACACCCCTGCATGGCGTGGCACTCCTTGCGCGCATCAGCACTGCACATGGGCCAGCTCCACACCGGTCAAGGAGGCCCGGGGTTTGAACCGCGGACCTCCCATGTGGTAGACGGACGCCCTAACCACTGGGCCAAGTCCGTTTCCCGGTAAATGGTTTTTGTGAATAATTACTGCATCTATGTCTTGCAACAAGCTACAAGAAATTACTGTTATTATCCCACTTTTAAAGAAAGAAAATTGGCATTAATAATGTATCCAAAAGCATGGACATAAGTCAAAAACAAGATTTGAATTCAGGGCCTGCTATTTTGTCTGCTTGCTTTTAGCGAAGTAGCTAGCTTGATTGTTGTTAATCAAAGAAAGACTTGCATGGTCCAAAGCAATCAAATTCCACCCAAAGAACCTACAGAAAAAATCAGCAGTCTCTTATCCCATCACTGCCCATCCTCAGGCCCAATCCCAAAAGACAATGCCTTTCACCAGTTGGTTTTCGTTTTTCTAGTGGTTTTCTGCATAATTCTAAAGAATATAACTTATTGACTCATCATTTTGGATAGTTTTTTATTGACTACCCCTTGAAAGATAAGGAATTTGCTTACTTACACTACCCCTCACTTTTTCTTCCCCTTCCCTAACCAATGTTTGATAGGGACATTGTTATTATCTTAAACTGTTTTCTTAGTTACCTTCCTAACTTTAAATAGTATAATTAAATTTTTGTTTCTTGTTCAGTCTCTTTTGGCTCCTCACCTATGAGAAATAAAACTATTGGTGCCCATGGTCGGCCTTCCCTTCCACCCACCACTTCTTCACTTCCTCCTCCTAACTGCAGCCATCAGTTCCTTCACATGTACACTGCTGCTAAGAGTAAAGTTCTCCACGCTGTTTTGAGCTCAAAATGCTATAAACCACTACGGTCTGGAGGAACAACAGAGTCTGCTGCTTTCTCAAAAACCAGAAAGTTATCTCAAGCATTTCCAGAGGGTGAGACAAAGACCCTATACATGGGAGGAAAGAAGTAGAGCGTTTTCTGTGAATTCATCCCATCTTAAGTCAGCGGTTCTCAAAGTGTGGCCTCTAAACCAACAAAAAGAACCTCAACTAGGAACTTGTTAGAAATGCAAATTGCTGGGCTCCATCCCAGACCTACTGAATCAGACTCTCTGGGGAACGAGGAACAAGCTAAGAACCGGGACTTTTTCCTGCACTGGACCTTGTCTCATAACTGTGAAATTACTTAAAACATGCTTTAGAAATTGAAATCCACACAGAGAGGCTATGATCAAGATTTCCAGAGGAGATGACTACAGGCTGTATACATAGTTAAGCAATCCCCTTTCCTCTCTGGACCTTCAGCAGGAGGAAACATGGTGGGAAGAAGTTTCGTAAGACACAACAAAGTAGATGGAACACTATTTGAATTGCATTCAATCTAGAGGAGTTCTATGCTTGGCAGAATATGCATAAATATGCCAGAGCAAGGCAATTTTCTGCTTGCATTTGACTAACAAAAGTTCAATGTAATGCTTCACAGAATCTAACTAGAGCTGATTCCTTTCTTTAGAGACACCATTTTCCCTTCTTTAAGAGGAGGTTTATCTTAGCACTTCCTCCTTGTTGAGGTTGGTAACATTTTTATTTGTCTAACTAAAATGAAGTCATTTGTGCTTGAATTCGGGTTGACTCTACAACTTTTAAGCCAATAATCAGCATTTGTATTGTGGTTATTATTGTGCTGAGAGGATCCCTTTTCTATACACCCAATATCATGGCTCCCAAGTCATTTGAAAGGGTATTCCTAGCATCAAAATAAAATAGATTATCTTTTCTTAAACAGCACCAATCTCTCAAAATCATGCCATATTTAGATCCCTTTGTCTTTATTTTTTTTATGATTTATTTTTATTTATTTCTCTCCCTTTCCCCCCGTTGTCTGCTCTCTGTGTCCTTTCGCCATGTGTTCTGTGTCCACTTGCATCCTCGGTGGCACCTGGAATCTGTGCCTCTTTTTTGTTGCATCATCTTGCTGCATCAGCTCTCCATGTGGGCAGCACCATTCCTGGGCGGGCTGTGCTTTTTTTCATGCAGGGTGGCCCTCTTGCAGGGCACACTCCTTGCGCATGGGACACCCCCACGTGGGGGCGCCCCTGCGTGGCACAGCATTCCTTGTGCACGGCAGCTCTGTGCATGGTCTAGCTTACCACATGGGTCAGGAGGCCCTGGGTCTCAAACCCTGGACCCTCCCATATATATGGTAGGCGGACGCTCTACCAGTTGAGTAACGTCCGCTTCCCCCTTTGTCTTTAAACCAATAATTTCTAAGTCCTCTCCCCCCAACTCCAGAGTTCCTCTTTTCTTACCTACAAAAGAATAATATGCTGTTCTGAGTATCTATTGCTGCATTTAAAAGACTCCCCCAAATATGATGGCTTAAACAACAGATCATCATCATCTCCTGGATCTAAGAATGGCTCTGCTAGTCAGTTTGCAAGTAGGTGGTGACTGGGACTTAGCACCACTTGAAGGCTTGACTGGGATTCTAGATGGCTTCTCACGTGGCAGTCGGCCGGGAGCTCAGCTGACGCTGTCCAGCAGTCTTACACAAGACATTTGCATGGGGCTCCGGCTTCTCAGGGCATCGCAGTCTCTTGATGTCAGCACTTCTTACATGGTGGCTGGCTTCAGAGGTGGACCATCCCAAGATCATGTATCCTAAGAGAACCATGTGGAAGCTGCAAGGCTTCTTATGACTTCAAAAGTCACCCAGTGACTGGTCATTGGTCGATGAGTCACTGGACCAGACCGGCTTCAAGAATAGGGAAACTAGACTCCACCTCTCAATGGGAGGAGCGACAAAGCTCTGCAGCCACCTTTAATCTACCATATGTACTTTCATCAAAGCTTCAACATGATCAAGTGTCTATTGTATTATTTACTCCATGGAAACAGCTTTCTTCCTGGAGATATCCCTTCCTGTCAGAGCCTTTTGATTTCATTGTCCAGTATGAACCAGCTGGTACCTGCATAAAAAGCATTAGGACTGCCCTTCTCAGCTTTCTTAAGATGGACCCACAGTTTCCTGGATCTCATCTGTTTCTCACTTGTTTTAGGTTTCTCTAATGTTATCTAGGGGAATTCTCTCATAAAGATTATATGGCAGGTGAACTTTTTTGAATTCTTGCATGTCTGAAAATACCTTTATTGCCCTTATGCACAATTGACAATTTGGCTACATCTAGAATTCTACATTCAGAATTACATTCCTTCAGAACTGAATGTCATCTCTTTGCATACAGTTTGCGAAAAGTGGTTCTTGTCCCTTTAAAGGGTTTCTTCCCCATCACCCAGAATATTTTCATTCCTTCTGTTTACTCTTGGTATTCGGAAATTTCATAAGGATATGTGTAGGTCTAGAATTATTTTTTTTAATTCATTCTTAGAATTTGATGGATCTTTTCATTTTGAGAGCTCATATATTTCTTCAATTCTAGATTTTTTTTCATATATGATTTCTTTTTTCTCAGTGCTCTCTATAATCCTTATCTGCTGTTCTCCAAACAAAGCAAACTATTAGTCAGGTTGGTTGATCTTAAATATAGAGAAAGATAGCTAGCTAGAGAGATAAAGAGATACATCTTTTGCTCTCTCTGCAATAAATTATATATTGCTCAACAGTGACCCAAATCAAATACCCAGAAGTACTCTCAAGTACCTAGGTTCATGTTAAACCCTTTTATACAAAGTCATTTTGTTCTTCTTCATGACAGTATGACATTGGCCATGGGTTTGCATTGACGCAGACACGACATGGATAAATGAAACAGACAGAGAGATAAGAACGAGACAAAGAAAGAAAGCATAGTTAGGGGAAGGAGAATCAAGGCAAGGGATGGTGTTTTAGTTTGCTGAAGGCTGCCAGTGCAAAAATACCAGAAATGGGTTGGCTTTTATAATGAGAATTTATTGGGGTAAAAATCTTACAGTTTTAAGGCTGTGAAGATATCCAAATCAAGGCATCACCAAAGATGCTATCTCATCAAAAGTCAGCTTTTGGCAAATCCTGGACTCATGCCATGTGGCAAGAGAAAATGGCAGGCAGACTCTGCCATCTCCTCCAGGATCACTTTCTCTCCAAGCTCAGCTGTGGGCAATCAGGTATATGGCTCATCTCTCCCCCAGGCTTCTCTCTTCAGCTCTGGGCTGCTCTGCTGATTCCAGCCTCCAGCCTCTCTCTCAGGCTCTTGGGGTTTCTCTGTCTTTTTGCAGATATAGGTGATCCTGGAGTACCCTCTCATATGGCAGGTAAAAACTGGCAGCTGTCTTTCTCTGTGTTTCATTTATATAAGACTCCAGTAAAAGGATTAGAGCCCACCCTAGATCCTGCAATCTAATCAAAGACCCTTAACTGAAGTGATCTAATCTAAAGTGATCTACTCTAAATGTCTCTAACTGAATCTAACCAAAAGTTCCCACACACCTTTCATACACAGGAATGGGTTACCTTAAGAACATGATTTTCTGGGGTCCACAAAAGACTCAAACCAGCACAGATGGGATGATATTAGATGATAAGTTCAGGAAGCCCATGAACTAAATGTAAGCCATCTGGAGGGTTTGAAGAAAAACATAGGGTTGTTTTGTATGCATATATCATGAATTAATATAAATGGCACTGTGCTATAAATCTCATTCTAATTAATATAGTTTTCATTATTTTCATACTATTGTTATACTATTATTGAAAAATCTGTCCCATGTTGCTATGTGTACATCTAGTCCATGGTTTCTAATAGTTGCATAATATTCTGCAGTTCACATCTATTCATCTTTACTTGCTCATTTGCCCAGTGATGGACACCTAGACAGCCTTCAACTTCAAGCAAAGCTGAGATGAACATCCTTACACATGCCCCTATGTAAGAATTTATATGTATATGTGTGTATGTGCACATACATATATACTGGATCACAGGGGATGTGTATTCTTAATGTGACCAAAATAGTGGTACCTGCCTATGCTCCCACAGGGAATTGATTCATGTATCCCACCAACAGTGGGCATTATCCAGCTTTCTGTCTTTGACTATTTGGTGGATTTATATTTCTCTGTCCTTTTTATTTTCATTCTCTGATTGCTAAAGAGTTTAAGACTCTCTCCATATGGTTGTTGATAATTTGGGTTTCTTTTTCTTAAAATTACATGAATTAAAGAAATTAAATTTTCTTCTTCATGTTTTTTGCCCAATTTTCAATTAAGTTTTTCATCTTTCTATATTGATTTGTAGGAGTTCTTTGAGTATTTAGATATCAGGACCCTCATTGCTTTGGGACACTGCAAATATCTTCTCCAAATCTATCATTTGTAAATGTTGTCCCTAGTTTCCTGCATTCAACTGAAAGGCTTAGTTTGGAAATAATCAGGTCCATCAATCGTTAATCTTATGATGTCTGTTTTGAAGGTTTTCTTTAAAAGTCCTTCCCCAGTTTTTTATGACAAATGTAGTTTCCCACGTTCTCTTCTATTTACTTTTTAAGTTTCACCATTCAGATTTAGGTCTTTGATCTATCTGAAATCCACTTTTTCAGAATCCACTTTTATTTTTCTTCATACATGGAAACAATTTGCTCAATACCAACTCTTGGGTCGGAGTGTCTGGGATAAATAATGTATGTTTAGGCTTGGATGACAAAGGTGACACAGATTGAGGATGGGGATGTGCATCACTCCTGAGTTGTACATGGGTTGCCCTTGATCCACAAGGACTGAACGGAGGGAGGGCTCTCGGCCATGGCACCAATTCCAGTGTGGTGATGTGGACACGGGGAGGGGTTGAGATGCTCTCCACCAGTTTACCAGGGAGCAGAGCCCAACCTGAACAAACAAAGACAGAGGACAGCGCTGATGGCACATGTTCTGGGCGGAACTGTTGGTGAGCTCACATGAGACGCCATCGAGGACTGCCAGGTAAACAGGATGAGACTTTGAAGGGAAAGAAAAATCCTACTTTACTAGGTGGTAACAAGGGCCACCAAACCACAATTAGGTACCATTAGGTTGATCCCTTCTCCAAGTGCGGAGCTAATGGAGCCAGGGGAACTTGGACAATATATGTAAATTACAATCTCTATTGTGTGATAGGGTGAAACTACCATTTTGTTCTCAGGCTCATGAAATAAGAATTACTTTCCTGGAAGTAAATTATAGTTTGAAAAGGGAAAATGTTATACTTGAAACCAAGTCTGTGTATCTCATCCATTCACATTACTATGAGTGAAGGATTACTCTATATTTTAGAGTTATTTTTCTATTATACAGTATTCACACTGTTACAGACAAATGGATATGAAATAAGACATTATAATTACAATATTTAATCATGTAAAAATATCACTAAATCACACTTGAATGTATCTTAAATAAAATAGCATAATGGAAAGATGCTATTAGGCTAACTAAATCTGGTAGGCCATTTTTACCTGCCTTTAAGAATACAGACCATAAGGCAGAGGGAGATCATAAGTTCCTGAGGCAACAAAGGAATAAGAACAGACTAAAAGTAGAATGATGATTAATTTTTGGTAAATAGTGTGTCTACATTTTGACTAAATACTTCTCGAACTTGTAACTATAATTTTAAGTGAACTTATTCAAGGAAAATTGCCAAATGCTTCAGCTCATTGTATCCAGCGCACATTCAATTCAAAATGCCTCGGAGTTCAGTCTCACCAAACTTAATTTCCAGATTTAATTTCACGTAGCTGTACATTTGGTTATAGCTGATGATCTTACAAGCCCTCGCGTAAATTCATTTACTGCCCTGAAGGCCTAAGGGCTGTGGTCTTCTCCAGGGAAGCCCATCATCTGAGTGTCAGTTCCTCCTCAGAGGCTGAGCCAAGAAAAGGTGCAAGGGTTCAATCAAGGGCAGATAAGTGTTTCACAGGGCCTGATACAATTGGTGAGTTTTCATCCAAAAAAGTACAATGAAACGTGAATACAAAAGTAAGTGAAAACATGTATATTTATTCAGAACGAGAAATAAATCACAAGTTTCAGTGAAAAAGTTCAACCCAACACTCTGTAAAATGAGGAGAAACTTAACAGAGGGGAAGTCAGAATGGAAAGAGACGGCCATCGTAATCAATTCCAGCTACAACATCTGACTTTTGCACATTTTTACTAAGATGCATGACCACGCGAACACATTGCTAGGGTCCCTCCAGGAGTTTTAGAAGTGGCCTATGCAAATGAGGGTCCCTGAAGTTTAAGCTTCCTGAGCTTCACAGTAAATCCTCCTCTGTTGCTGATGAAGCCCTCCCAGCACTGACCCACACCTGGCACAAGGAGAAAGGGGCAATGTTATTTATGACCTAGTTTTGGAATCCACATGCCATCACTTCCCCTATATTTTATTGGTCACATGGACTAAAGCTGAAATGCTGTGGAAGAGAACTATACAAAGGCATGATTTGAAGAAGACATCATGGCAGCTGGGTACCACACTGAAGGATCTCAGACTAGTTACTTAACCTCTTTATGCATTATGGAATTTTGCATGCCATTTCGTTTACTATTATTATTGTAAATTGATTTATATAAAATGAATCCTCCTGAAGTCGATCCTCTTAAGGGTAGTTTGTCTAATGAGCAAGAAGAAAATATAAAAGACCACAGAGTAGGTTCTTCTGTATATAAAGTTCAAAAACAAGCAAACTGAAACACCACTGGGTAGTGATACATATATCAGTGGTAAGGCTTTACAGCAGAGCACATAGAAGAGGTAACCATAAAACCCAGGTGAGTGGTTACTTCTCAAAGGCTGGGAGGCAGTTTGACTGGAAAGGTGGGCAGGAGAGGATTTGCAGCAACAGCAGTGCCCAACGTCTTAACTCAGTCGGTGGTTACATTTATAAAGAGCCATTACATTGTACGTGTATGGTTTAGGCACTTGTCTGTATTTGTGCTATACGTCAGTTTAGAATCTAAAGGTTAAAAAAGAAAAGCCTTGGGGAGGAGCCAGCCAACATGAATTTTGGGCAGGGAGTTTGGCAGTTTCCAAGTATATGTTTCCACTATCCAAAGTTATGATCTTTGAAGGAATCTTACAGCAAAGACAGCTGAAGGGGAGTGCCTTTTGAAGTATTTCCTAATGACTGCCAAGAATTCCCTTTGAGCAACCTGCACATAATATGGGAAGAGGTGGTCAAATCACACTGTGGGAGGTCCACCCAGTTGGCAGAGCTATGTTTAGAAATGAGTTTGCCAGAACGGTTCATTGGGGCAATCAAGGAAAAGAGGGCTGGATTGTTTCAACGAACGATGACCCTGTTCAAATATTTCTGTGAGGACCAGTGAGGACTTGAACTCTCAAATCAGGTTTCCTGGATCTGAATCCTGTTTCTGCTGCTTAGTAGCTGTGTGACTCTGGGAAAGTTATGTAACCTCTCTACAGCTCACCTCAGTGAGCTAACTATAGGGTCCTCTGGCCCCCAAGTCCTCTATACTCGGTCCCTTTAACAACCCCCCACACACCCCTATATGTACTTCCTCACATACAACAATGTACACAGTCAGCCACTCCAGCCTTAAGGAATGGGTTCTGCTCAAGGTCTCAGCCACAAAAGGCCAGGATTGGGTATATGTGATTGATCCATATAAGGAGATCATGTGATTGATCTCCTTTCCAAGAGAAAGGAGAAATAAAGATGTGACTTGCCAGTGTTCTTTTCTATGCGGAATCCCCTGGCAAATGGCTTATATTTGACATTAAGCTGGGTGATCTAGAAAAATAGGAGAGTGGTTTGGCCACTGGCCCACTTGGCATCATTGAATCCCATCCTGCCTGTCTACTGCTTTCCTCCGATACTCAATCTACTCTGGTAGATTCTTTCCTCTCCCAGAGGCAGCCCTCACCTCTGGTTCGGGTAGAAAGACATAGCAAAGATGGGCCCTTCACACTGGGAACCCCTTAGCCTAGTCGGTTCTCAACTGGGGTGATTTTGTCCCCCAGGTGGAATTCTGGCAATGTCTGGAGATATGTTTTATTGTCACAACTGAGACAATGCCACTAGAATCTTGGGAGAAGAGGTCATGGACAATAAAAATCTTAACAGTACACAGGACAGTCCCCTACAACAAAGACTTATTCAACTCACAATGTCAGTGGGGCCGTGCTTGAGAAACCGCTTGACCAAATTCCTTCATAGAAGGAAGCCCCCACAACACTCTCTATGTAATTAATGGCTTTTCCCTTTCTCGTGTCTACTAATGAGATGGACAAACTAAGACTCTCTAATGAACTTAAGTTATGCCCAAATCTGTAGACATCTTTTCTAGAAGACAATTTATACATACATATTGCGACAGGAATTTTGAAAGCATCACATATTCTGTGAGGAATCTGTCTAGAAATTGCACTTGCATGCTGTTTTAATGGTACAATTAGAGAGTAGACAGAGACTTGCCATGAACGTACCTTGAATGAGGTAACAGTTATGGCTGGATATCCATTGCTGATCATTTCTTCCCTGGAGGAGGTAATAAAAGAAGTCAGAACACTGCCCTGCTTTAACTAGTTGATGCATCTAATGAACTTGACTACACAGCTATGGGAAGATCCTTCTTGTCATCCCTCAAGAAAGGGGGAATTTAGACAGAGTTGGTAATACTCAGAGTATTTAAGGGGGGCTGAGGTCAGTGGCAAAAACGGCAGAATGTAGAAAATTAAAGAGGTGGTAGAAAAACACTCTCCAATAGACCTTTCTGCAAGGATTGAAATTTCTATAACTTGCATTGTCCAATATGATAACCACTGACCAAATATGGCTAGGGGGCACTTGAAATGTGGCCAGTGTGAATGAGTAACTGAATTTTGTACTGTGTTTCATTTTTAATTAATATGCATTTAACTAGCCACATGTGTCTGGTGGCTACCATGTTGGACAGCACTGGTAGAGGCTGTGTCTTTGTGTCCTAAAACTTAAAACACTGCTTATTGATAATCAAGGGAAGGGAAGTTATCTGTGATTTGGGGTACTCTCTTCTTCTACATGCTTGCTCTGAGCTGAAATTAGTACTTTTGAAACTATTCCAACTGGACTGCCTACATTAGAAAGGTAGATGTGAATGTATTCACACAGTAAGAAATCCCACCCTACATCCACACTGCCGGCGAGGCCACACAAGCCAGGTATGAACTTGTCAGTTATCCACTCAGTATCTTCATATACCTCACAACACAGAGACCATATCTCCTTGCGAAAGCTCTACCTCTCTTGTTTTATGCCACACTGCCACTAGGAAATATTAAAGTCTGCCATAAATCTGGTTTCTTCTTAGTCTGGACATAGACATCCACACCTTTGTTCTCCCTCTGCATTTTCTTACCTGGGCTAAATAATCCTGCCTCCATATCCCTTCCACTCTGGACCTATTTTTTATAATTCAAAGTTAACCCATCTCGGAAACCACTCTTGGATCATCCTGTAGGATCATTAGCACCAACATGGGCTTCTAAGTGAAAGGGTGCACGCGCCCAGGATTCTTGGGGCCTCTTCTCTGTCTGCACCCCCTTCCTCATGTCATTTTATCCAGTCCTATGGCTTTGAATGCCATCTCAATGTTGAGGACTCAGCCCAAGTCCCTCTCCTAAACTCAAGACTCATTTTTCTGACTGCCGACATCACAGCTCCATGTGGCATCCAAACTTAGAATGTCCGAAGCCATACAACAAACCTTCTATCTTCTCCATTTCAGTAAATGGTAACTTCTTCCCAAGCCAAAAACCTTGGAGTTATTCTTGACTGTTCTTTTTCTCACTGAGTAATGGCCCCTAAAGATACCCAGGTCCTATCTCTGGAACCTAATGAATGTTACCTTATATGGCAAAAGGGACTTGCAGGTGTGATTTAGTTAAGGATCTTGAGATGGAGAGATTATTCTGGATTATCCAGGTGGGCGCTAAATGTAATTACAAGTATCCTTATAAGAGGGAGGCAGGGGGAGATTGGACTATAGAAGATGAGCAGGTGATGTGACCATGGAGATGGAGATTAGAGCAATGCAGCCACAAGTCAAGGAGTGCCAGCAGCAACCAGAAGCTGGGAGAGGCAAGGAACAGGATTCCTCCAGAATGAACCTGCCCTGCCAGCTCCTGGATTTGTATCCCCCTCAGACTCATTTCAGACTTCTGGCCTACAGATATATAAGAGAATACATTTCTATTGTTGTAAACTAGTAAATTTGTGGTAATTTGTTATAGCAGCAATAGAAAACTCATACACTCCCCATAGGAGATCAGTCAGTAAACTCTATTGGCTTTATCATCTAAATATATTTATAATCAATCATTTCTTACTATCTCCACCATGGTCAAATTACCATCGTCTCTCTCCTGAATTACTGCAACAGACTCTTAACTCATCTATCAAATTCTACATTCCCCTGTCTAACCTCTACATAGAAGTCAGGGGGATTATTTTAAAGTGAAAGTCAGATTGTGACTCTCCTCTCTTCGAACCTTCCAGTAGAATCCTATCTCACTCAGAACAAAACCCAAAGTCCTTACTATGGTATACAAGGCTCCACATGATCTGAACCCTGGCTATTTTTCTAAATTCCCCTCTTCTTCTTTCCTCAGGTGCTCAATGCTAGCTAAAGGCCTCCTTGCTGCTCACTGAATTGTTAGGCATGTTGCCACAGAGACTTTTTTTTTTAATTATTTTTTTTAAATTACATTAAAAAAAATATGTGGTCCCATTCAACCCCACCGCCCCTGCCCCCCACTCCCCCCACAGCAACACTCTCTCCCATCATCATGACACATCCATTGCACCTGGTAAGTTCATCTCTGAGCATCACTGCACCCCATAGTCAATGGTCCACATCATAGCCCAGACTCTCTCATGTTCCATCCAGTGGGCCCTGGGAGGATCTACAGTGTCCCGTAATTGTCCGTGAAGCACTATTTTGCACTTGCTGTTTTCCTCGCTGGAATTCTTTTTGCCATAAATCCCTATGGGGTGGGTGGGGTGTTCTTTACTCAAATAACACCTTCCCAGTGAGGCTGTCCATACGGGCAGGGAATTTTTTTTATTTTGTTTGTTCTATAAACTCAGGGCCTAGAACATATTGGCACATATTGAAATATCTGCTGAATGAATTAATGGGAGGCATCTTGTTGACATCCTCACATATTTCCCAACCCTTCTAAAATGAGAAGAAAAAATAGTGGAGAGGAGAGAGAGGAAGAGCTAAAGAAAAGGAATGTATGACCATTTCCCGGTCCTGAAGGAAATTGGACAGACTTCTCTAATCAGATCATTTCCTGCTAGTGGATGCATGTCTTCCCATTCTCCCTTCTCATACTAGGGATCACAATATTCCAGGGACCCCGGTGTTCCCTTCCTGGGATTCTGCCATACAAATCCAATGTGGAGGACCCAAAAGCAGACATCTGTACTGAATTATTTTCTCTCCTTAGGCTGAGAACTCTAATTTCCAAAGGCAAGACTCAGAATCGTCCCAAGGTGTGAAAGAAGACTTTAGCTTTATCTCCTTGCTGCCAGCTCCACCATCCTCAATCCATCCTCACTTCTGCTCACCAACAGTGGCAAAACTGAACTGAGGTGTGGCATCAGGCCATGGTCTAAGGGGAGCCCAGGAAGCTAGGCCCACAGCTGATGAGGGGCTGCAGGTGAAAGAAGGTATGTCTGTAAATTGTTTCAACTACAGCTGAAGCTTGTGTGGAAGCAACCTCTCTCCTGGGTCCACAGTACAGATTCAGAGCCAAGGGGAAAGTTCTGGGAGAAGGGAGGAGATTTGAGACTGTTAGGAAGGAGAGCACGGGATGGGGTCTACTGAGCTGCCACCCCTGCTCAGACCCCAGCTACTGTTCTGCCTACAAGTGCCAACGACCACCCACCACCAGAGCAGGACTCAATTCTGCAGTTATGGAAATGCCTGTAGCATCCGTGGAAACCCCTAGAGCAGGGTTTCTTAACCAGGAGTCCATGAGCTTGGACAGAAATTCAAAAGAACATTCTTCTTGTGGGGCTGTGTTGGTGCAGGTGTGATAAATGTATTAAATAACACGCAGTAGAGTGGGGACTTAGTAAGGAGTCCGTGGTTTTCACCTGGTTGGCAAAGGGGTCTGTGGAATGAAAAAGGTGAAGAACCCCTGCCCTCTAGCTACTGTGATGGCCCCAGAAACCTCACCACCCGGCTATGGCACCTTCAACCTGCTTGGTTCCCATTGCTCTACCAGGGAGGAAAAAACAATTCCCTCCCTGCTTCCTTCCTCCTTCCCTCCAGGCCTAAAGCTCCCATCCCTTTCTGGCCAGAAAAAAAGAAGACAGAAACTCCTGGGAGGGCTTATTTGTACTTTGCAAGGGACCCTAAATTTTGCCAGTGATGCCAAGGCATCAAAAAGATCTTTCTGAACGCAAATATGATCATGCATCCCCCTGCTTTAAAAACTTCTGCAGTTCCCCTGAACATTCCAAGCTGTCTCAAGTTTCTGTGCCTTTGATTAAACGGTTCCCTCCATCTGGAATGTCCTTCCTTCACTGTGTCCAACTAATGACCTCCTAATTCGATTTTCAAATAACAGCTGAGAAGTCACCTCCCCAGGCAGCCTTCTGGAATTAACTCCCTCTTCTCACCCAAGAGCAACACTTCCTCCTCTGAGCTACCTGTGTCTTTGTTAATGCTTCCATACTGTACTTTTCACAAAATATTAGTTTGTTTTTAATTGTCTGTCTGCTGAGGGCAGTGTCTTATTCACTTTCTATTCCCAGTGCTTAAAAAATACCTGACAGGGAAGTGGATTTGGCCCAACAGATAGGGCATCTGCCTACCACATGGGAGGTCCAGAGTTCAAACCCAGGGCCTCCTGGCCCACGTGCAGTGCTGATGTGCACAAGGAGTGCTGTGCCATGCAGGGGTGTCCCCACGTAGGGGAGCCCCACGTGCAAGATGTGCACCCCTCAAGGAGAGCAGCCCAGCGCGAAAAAAGTGCAGCCTGCCCAGGAACAGCGCTGCACTCACAGAGAGCTGATGCAGCAAGATGACGCAACAAAAAGAGACACAGATTCTCGGTGCCGCTGACAAGAATGCAAGCACACACAGAAGAACACACAGAGAATGGACAGAGAGAGCAGACAACTGGGGGGGGAGAGGGGAGAGAAATAAATTAAAAAATAGTAAAATACCTGACATACAACAGGCACAAAATAAATGTCTTTAAAAAAAATTGAACTGAAATGCCAAGGGCTTTCTTTATGTGTTTACCTAATGATAAACCAGGCCTGGAGGGGAGAGGTTGCTTTTGTTTGTTTGTTTTAACTATCAAAAAATTTGAACTACGACTACATGAAAACTCACAGACTTAAGCAACCCCAACTTCGGAATTGGATGTTATCTAGCCCACTGTCTCTCCAACTTTAATGCTAATAGGAATCACTTGGGCATTTGTGAAAATGCAGATTCTGTTTCAGGAGGTTCGGGGCAGGGCCCAAGATTCTGCATTTCTAAGAAGCTCCCAGGTGATGCCCAGGCTTTGGGATCATCAACCACCTTTGGAATATCAAAAGCCTAATCCTCCTGGTAATCAAATGCACGAATTAGATCTACAACATTTGGACAAGTGGTCAACGAGGAAACAAATGTGAAAGTGAGCTTTTCTGAAGTTTCCTAGGACAGGAGTTCTCAAATTTTAGAATACTTCAGAATCCTGTCAAGGGCTTGTTAAAACCAGATTACTTGGCCCCATGCCCAGTGCTCCTGATTCAGTAGGTCTGGGGTAGGGCCAGGGGATTTGCATTTCTTCTAAGTTTTGCCACAGGCCAACCGTGTACAGAGGCCATATTAGATGGTCAATATGCTGCACCTTGGGACACCAGCCATGTGACAGTTAGTTGGTGGCCCTTGTTTGAGATGCTTCCCCACACTGGGGAGGTGGAAAGAGCATTGGACTAGGAGTACAAAGACCTGGCTTCTAGTTCCCATCTTACCTGTGTTTTACATCCCCTTGGGCAATCATCGACCCTCCCCGGGCCTCAATTTCTCTATCTACAAAACATCTACACTTCAAGACTCAGCTAAAGCAAGCCCTGCTCCAGGGGCCCACCAGAGCACCTCCCAGCCACCACCAGCAATTCTGACCTCCAACCTAACTGACCTTGATCCTTAACTCTTTACTTGATATCTAACTCTACAAAGACTCTGAGTTCCTTGAGGGCAGGGATGAGTTCTAATTATTATTTATTCCCAAACAATAGCAGTACCTCTGGCACAGAACAGGTTGCTCATTAAATGTTTATTATTGAATGCATAAAAGTAGTAAACTCTGGGCTCCAAATAGCCCTTTAGGACCTGGGATTATGCTATTTTGCTCATTTTAAACTGCTTTGAAATATCATGAAACTAGAAAGACTCCCCAAATAGTGCTAGGAAGGAGAGACACATAATCCAGTGCTTAATACAACTCTCCAGGGAAGGCTACATGGTTAGGCCACTGCCCTATAAATGGGAGTTTAAATTTTTTTCAGATTTAATGTTAGATAGAATTATTTTTGAAAGTAACTCTTTTTACTGATTTTTTTTATCACATGCCTTATTGAGGCAGCCTTTCCTACAGGGCCTTGCTTTCATGAATAAACTGGGTCTTTTTATTACTATAAAAGTTTTCGTTAATTTTTTAAAAATCCCTTTTTGGACTTAAATGTTTGACTTTAGATTTTTAAAGTAATTTTTATTTAGTTGCAATCACTTTGCTGCTTAATAGAATAACAAGCTAATACTTCTCTTTTTCTCAAGTTCCAGCCATGTGACTTTGGGTGCTTAAGTTTCCTCATCTGTAAAATAGGGTAAAAATTGCTACCTTATAGTTTTTATAAGAATACATGGATTAATAGATGTCCCTAGAAGAATGCCTGACATAATAAACCCTAATAAATGTCAGTGATGATCAGCTATTATTGTTTTAAGGTTGAATAAACACACTTACAGGGGATGCATGCTTTCTCACCGTAAACCATGCTTGCCCCCACACAGACCATATGGTCATAAAAAGATGGGCTTCCATTGCCTAATTCAGAGGGCGGGTCATTGGTTTTGTTCATCTGTTTTCCAACCTAAAATATCAACTGTTGGCTAATATCCCTCATTTGAATCTACCAAAAACTTGAAACAATGATCTGACTGTAGTTGTGTAAAAACCTTGCATAATTCTCAGTGTATATTTATAAGTTTCTATTTTTTTCATAACTTTGGGGGATATTTTGGAGGGAAAAGGTGGCAAATAGGGCCAAATTAAAAATGTGATTTATTAAAATGAGCTCATAATAAACACTTTGTAAATGAAAAAATGAAGTTGCCAAAGAGTACACAGGCAGGTAGAGGAAGGAAAACCAGGTAGAAGATTGCCTAAAGATGCTATATCCAGCAAGCCAGGTCTCTTTTCCTGGATCAAGGAGTTACCATGGTGGATAACTGAAATAGTGAAGAAGAAATGAAGCTAATGGAAAAACAGGGATGGAGGCCCAGGAGAGAACAAACGCTATCACAATAGAGAAGGCTGCCCTGCAAGCTGTCCAGTTAGGATGTGGCAAATCCTAGGCAAGCTTGCCAGAGGAGGAGAGACACAGGGCTCAGTCACCCCCAACAGCCCCGCTGACAGCCAGGCAACCTCCAGCAGAGCTGCCCTGCTGATCTGCAGCTAACTGCAGCTGCCAGAGGGAAGCCATCTGAAACCAGAACAACTGCCCAGCTAAGTCCCGCCTAGACGGCTGACCTAAAGAATCATGAGCTAAGCATCTGATTGTTACTTTTAAACATTAAGTTCTTGGGTGTTTTCTATGCAGCAATCTATAACTGATCCTGGGAACAGTTGTGTCCATTTGGATATGGACTAGATGATACTATTAATGTATAACATCAGAAAGTTACTAATTTTATTATGTAATAATAGTATTTGGATTATACAAAAGCATGTCCTCGTTTTTAGGAGATATAGGGGTGATGTTTCATGATGTTTGCAGGTTTCTTTCAAAGGATCCAGCAAAAATATATATAGATAGGTAGATTGATAAATAGATAAAACAAATATGACAAAATGCTATCAATAGCTGACTCAAAGCCATGGCTATATGGCTGATCATTGCACTACTTTTTTCAACTTCTCTATATGTTTAAAAAATTTTATAGTAAAACATTGGGAAAGAAAACAAAACAAAACAAAATATACCTTGTGATGGGTAGGCTGATGTGTCACTTTGGCCATGTAATGGTATCCAGTTGTTTGGTCAAACAAGCACTGGGCTAATTATAATACTAAAGGGCATTTCATGGACTTTAATCATCAGTGGGTTGATAGCATCGATGGCTGGTTACATCTACAATCAACTGAGAAGCTTGCCCTTATCAATGAATGATGTCTCATCCAATTAGCTGAAGGCTTTGAAAGGAGAAGGGATTTCAACATTCAGAGAGAGAATTCCTTTCTCTACTTCGGATAGCTAGGGTCTCCTGGGGAACTCAACAAGGACCTTCATCAGAGTCCTGGATTGCAGGCTGCCCTTTGGAATTTGGACTTGGTCATCTCCACAGTTACATGAGACAATTTTATAAAATTTCATACTATTTACAGTATCTCCTGTTGGTTCTGTTTCCCTAGAGAACCCTAACTAATACAAACTCATACCAAACATTAAATAAGTATTTATATATCTATAAATAAAAGCCTTTTTATCATTTGAATTTGAACTCATTTGGTTATGAGTAAGGATTCAATAGCCACTGGCTACACTTTCTTGGCTCCTCTCACAAACTCTCATGAACTCTCATGAAGAACAAAATCCACTTACAAATTGCTTTCAAATATAAAAAAAATTTTATAAAATTTATGATCTTTTATAAACTTAATGAATATCAAATTTAGGATTACTGAATTTAATCATGAGTGAATCTGGCACAATATTAATTTTTGCAGTCATTTCTTTGAACATTTATTAATTTTGGCTTGGCAGTTTTATTTCTGCAGTTAGGAGTCAGTAATTTTCCCCTAGTCCTCAAATGTTTTCATAGCTCTGAATGAAGTGATTCAGAGATAAAATGGACCTGCAGTGCCCTAAAACCAATTCAGCTCTGTCAACTAAAAAACAAATCTGGACTTAGTAAGGTGAGACTTTATTTGAAAGGATTATTACAAGGGGGGAAAGGGACTACTGCAATTGGGCAAATGCTCCAACCATAAGATCTACAAGCATCTCAAGGGTAAGGCTAGGGAAGCAGACTTGGCCCAATGGATAGGGCATCTGCCTACCACATGAGAGGTCCGGTTCAAACCCCGGGCCTCCTTGACCTGTGTGGAGCTGGCCCATGCGCGGTGCTGATGCGCACAAGGAGTGTCCTGCCACGCAGGGGTGTCCCCCACGTAGGGGAGCCCCATGTGCAAGGAGTGCACCCCGTAAGGAGAGCTGCCCAGCACGAAAGGAAGTGCAGCCTGCCCAAGAATGGCGCCGCACACATGGATACCTGACACATCAAAATGATGCAACAAAAAGAAACACAGATTCCCGGTGCTGCTGATAAGGATAGAAGCGGTCACAGAAGAACACACAATGAATGGACATAGAGAACAGACAACTGGGGAGGGGGGAGAGAAATAAATAAAAAATAAATCTTAACAAAAAAGGTAAGGCTAAAAGGGTTTTTTTTTTAGAGAGAGAGGTGTGAATAAGGTTAGAAAGAACTGGATGTGGGGAAATGGGGAAATGGAATGAAAGGGTGGCATGATCAGATAGTAGATCCCAGAATGTTTTCCATCCTATTATCTGGGAGGGATGCTCAGGAGGAGCTGTATGCTAGTTCAGGCTGAAGGTAGGCTAAAGTTCTGGCACTTGGCAGAAAGAGTCTTAACGAAAGTTTGATTAACGAGCATTTTGTTCTGACTGATCAGTGGACAAGGAGGCCAGCTAATCATTGATGAGACAAGGAATGGGAATTTGGAGAGCCTGTGTTAGGCTTTGTCATGGGTAAACACGACAGCTTCTGTGAGTGTCATCTAAATGATAAGGGGAAAGGTGGTTCTTTGCATTTTCTGGAACCCAAAGGGTAGGGGGATTTCTTAATCATTGTTTTTTTTCCAGGATCACAGGGCTTGGGTAAAATTCAGCATTGTCAGCAACTTTACCAACTTGGGAAGAAGCCAAATACCTCAGCAGACAGAGGCATTAGAGGGAGAAACTTGGGGTGTGGTCTTGGGAGCCAGAAAGACCTAAGTTTAAATCCCAGTTCTGCCATTTTCGGTAAGTCACTTAACCACTCCAAGCCTCAATTTTCTTATATTTAAGATGGAGATGATAATGACTCCATGACTGGATTGTCATGATGACAGAATGAGAGAATGACATGAAAGAGCCTTGCACATGCTTGGCCCCCATGGCTTCTATTTCCTTAAAATCAAATGACTGCCCAAGAGGAAAGAGACAGCCCCAGAAAGGCCATAGCAGAATTAGTTAGAGCACAACCATTTAATTAACCCCGTCACTACCAGAGATGCCACTAGTCCATGTGATGTCATTGTGCAAATTAGAAAAAGCTCCCCCTTCCTCAAAATACTTTACCTTCCACATATTGAAATATATTGATTTATTATCATTTGCTAGGAAATTGCCATATAAAATATACAACTGATGATATCTACTGTGCAAGTTATAGATAGAAATAATGCCCACTTTTTTGTGATCATGCCTAAATGTTCAAAGTTGGAATATGTGACAGTTTGAGATTATTTTATGAATCACCAAAAGAGAAAGATTATGTATTTATTGCAATAAATTCGATTGAGGGCCCTTTGACTAAAATACTTACTTGATAAGAGCACTTTAGGGCTTTTGAGGCATGACTCAGGTTGAGTCTCTGCCCCCTTGCTGGGTCTGATACAAATGGAGAAACAGAGCAAGACAGGCACAGACACAGGAAAAGGAAGCCACCATTTTAGATCCTGCCATGTGAGAGGGACTAGAGGATCGCTTAAGCATAAAGCCCCCAAGAAGCTGGGCCCACAGAACAGCTCAAGAGGAAACGTGCCCTGCTATATGCCCAATAGCTTACAGCTGAACTCAGGAAGAAAGAGGAGGCCCAGAGAGACAAGCCCCATGCTGGTTGCTCACAGCTGAGCTCTGGGGGCTAGGCTCTGACAGGCTATGAGCCTGGAGGGGAAGGCTGAGACCTCAGCAGAGATTGGCAGCCATTTTGCTTTGCTGCATGCCTGGGCAACAGGATCAACAGTAGCTGACTTTGGTGAGAAAGCCTCTCTTATGGTGCCTTGATTTGGACTTTTCATGGCCTTGGAACTGCAGGCTTTTACTCGAAATAAATTCCTTTTATAAAAGCCAACCCATTTCTGGTACTTTGCATCGGCAGCCCTTTGGCAAACTAAAACAGAATCTATATATTTTTTATTTCAAATATAGATATCTTCAAGGGTGAAATTTCATTCATGTTTGTCTGTTCTCTGGGCAGTTGAGAAATATAAAAGACTCAATCTCAGAAAAATGTAACAGATTTGTAGTACTAAATGCAAACAAATGAAAAAGCAAAATCAATAAGGGAAAATATATACTCTGTACCTGTCCTAAAATTATTTCTTCTCAGAGCTATTTTGGGCACAGCCAGGCATTGGTGTCTATTTTTATTTTTGTCTTAGCTGAAAAAGCACATTTTAGTTTTCATTTGTATTAAGCTGTGATGTTTCACAAAAATCAACGGAGAGCAGTAATTTGTTCTTCTTTGTCTAATTGTTCCAGTTTTGAGGTTAGGTCTCTGACTTGAAGTCTTTCTTCTTTTTTAATGTAAGCATTTAGATCTATAAATTTTCCTCTCAGCACTGCCTTTGCTGCATCCCACATTTTGATACGTTGTTTTTTCATTTTCATTCACCTTAAGATACTTCCTAGTTTTGCTATTGTTTTCCTCTTTAACCCAATGGTTGGAAAGTCAGCTAGCAAGATAGGGAATCAATAGATGGATCTGGAACCTGGCAAAGAGTCCATGTGGACATCAACATCCCCAAGATGGCTGCTGGAAGATCACACACACACACACACACACACACACACAAGATTCTGCTATTCAGAACAAGATTTCCTCTGGAAGCCAGGAGAAGCCCCAAGGACTTAATAATTGGGCCCTCCTGGGGGATTGATGGGTGGGGTAATCAATCAAAACTGCAAACAGCTGGAACTCCTCCCCTGCCATTAGCAAAGGGGTGGAAAAATGGATGGTTTAAAAAGCAAGCTTTTGTGACTAGTAATGGAAGAAATTGTAGCATTGATGTGGAGCAAGTGGCCACGGTAATTGCTGAGGACAGAGAGAGGGAAGAAGAGATGTGATGTGGGGGCATTTTCGAGTCTTGGAGTTGTCCTAAATGATATTGCAGAGACAGATGTTGGACATTATATACTCTGCCATAACCCACTGAATGGACTGGGGGAGAGTGTAAACTACAATGTAAACTATAATCCATGCAGTGCAGCAGTGCTCCAAAATGTATTCACCAAATGCAATGAATGTGCCATGATGATGTAAGAGGCTGTTGATGTGGGAGGAGTGGGGTAAGGGGGTGTGGGGGTATATGGGAACCTCTTATATTTTTTTAATGTAACATTAAAAAATAAATAAAGAGATTGTAGGAAGGGAAAAAAAAAGCAAGCAAGAAGACCTCTTGCTTTCTTGCCTTCACCCTGTCCTGGTACCAATCCCGGTGCCGGTCCTGCCCTGTTCCTGCCTTCTGTGCCCTGCTCTCACTGTGTTCCCCCACATGGATCAACACACTAGTAAAACCTGGGCATTTACAATCTATAATGGGAAATTGTAGTCTGCTTTATCACTTTTCAGCCCCTTCCTCTCCACCTGGAACCCATGATCTGTTATTTTCTCCTATGTCTCTTCCCTCCCTACCTTAATAAATTACTGGCCTAACTCACCTGACATGCTCTTGAAGTTCATTTCTGCAGCATAGTCAAGAACTTAGATAATAATCCAGTTACAGTTGTATAAGAGTATGTTGTATAATTTCCACATATTTGTGAATTTTCCATTTCTCCCTCTGTTATTGATTTCTAAGTTCATTCTGTTGTGGTCCAAGAAGAAATATTGTATGATTTCAGTATTTTTTAATTTATTGAGACTTGTTTTGTGACCCAATATATATTCTATGCTGGAGAATGATCCATATGTACTTGAGAAGATTGTGTATTCTGTTTTCATTGAGGGCAGTGTTCTACATATGTCTATTAGGTCTACTTGGTTTAAGAGTATCATTTAATTCCATACTTCCTTATTGATCTTCTGACTAGATGTTCTATCCAGTATTGAGAATGGTATGTTAAAGTCTCCTACGAAAATGTAGAATCATCTATTTCTCTGTTCAAATCTGTCAGTATTTGCTCCATATATTTTGGGATCTACTCTTAGATGCATAAATTTTTATAGTTGTTATAGCTCCCTGTTGAATTGTCCACTTTCACAGTATGTAATGACCATCTTTGGACTTCATAACTTTTTTACTTAAAGTTTATTTTATCCTATATTAGTATAGCCACCCCAGCTCTCTTTTGTTTACTACTTACATGGTATATATTTTTTCCCATCCTTTCACCCTCAACCTACTTGTGTCTTTGAATTTAAGGTGAGTCTTTTGAAGACAACATATAGTTGGGTCATGCTTTTTTATCCATTCTGCCAACATCTTTTTTTTTAAGATTTATTTATTTATTTATTTCTCTCCCCTTCCCCCCCACCCCGGTTGTCTGTTCTCTGTGTCTCTTTGCTGCATCTTCTTTGTCTGCTTCTGTTGTTGTCAGTAGCACAGAAATCTGTGTTTCTTTTTGTTCTGTCATCTTGTTGTGTCAGCTCTCTGTGTGTGCGGTGCCATTCCTGGGCAGGCTGCACTTTCTTTCGCGCTGGGTGGCTCTCCTTACAGGGCACACTCCTTGTACGTGGGGCTCCTCTACATGGAAGACACCCCTGTGTGGCACAGCACTCTTTGTGCGCATCAGCACTGCACATGGGCCAGCTTCACACGGGTCAAGGAGGCCCGGGGTGTGAACCGCGGACCTCCCATGTGGCAGATGGATGCCCTAACCACTGGGCCAAGTCCGCCGCCCCAACATCTATCTTTTGACTGAAGAGTTTAATCCATTTACATTTAAAGTCACTACAAGCCAGCCCCTGAGCCTCAACAGACTTGCAACTCCTACACTCTGGTTTATTGGACTTACCCCACTCAGCTAACGCGGAGGTGAAGAAGGTCAACCACCACACCAGGGAGCCAAGAGTGCCTACAACTGAAAGCAGGAGATTTGCATCCAGCATCCATGTGGAATCTAAGCCCCCTCTTGATATGGATATGGAGTGGACACAACCATTCTAAGTTCCACAGGATGGAGGAATAGAGTATGGATTAGAGTGGACTTGCTGATAATCTATTCATGAACTATTGTGATTAGTAACCGAAGAAAAGGTGGCATTGGTGTGGAGAAAGTGGCCATGGGGACTGCTGGGGGTAGAGAGTGGGAGGAAGAGATGTGATGTGGGGGCATTTTCAGGACTTGGAGTTGTCCTGGGTGGTGCTGCGGGGACAGTTACCAGACATTGTATGTCCTCTATGGCCCACTGGGTGGACTGTGGGAGAGTGTGGGCTATGGTGTGGACCACTGACCATGAGGTGCAGCAGTGCTAAGAGATGTATTCACCAAGTGCAATGAATGTCTCATGATGATGGAGGAGGTTGTTGTTATGGGGGTAGGAGTGGGGTGAGGGGGGTGGGGGGTATACAGGGACCTCATATTTTTTTAATGTAACATTAAAAAAATAAAGACAAAAAAAGTCACTACTGATAATACAGGACTTTCTTCTGCCATTTTCCTATTTAGCCTTTGTATATCTTATACCTTTTATGTACCTCACTTCCATTAATGCCTACTTTTACATGTATTTGATTTTTTTTGTGTGTTGTACCATATTGAATGTTGTATTTGTCAAAGGGGTGCTGATGCAAAGTATCAGAAATCTGTTGTTTTTTATAAATGGTATTTATTTGGGGTAGAAGCTTACAGTTACAAGGCCCTAAAAAATCCAACTCACAGTTATTTCCTCACCCAAGTCTTAGATTGCCATGTGTTGAAGGAGGATGGTGGGTGATCTCTGCCTGGTCTCTCCTTCCTTCTTCCTCTTAAGGCTCTCTGGGCCCAGCTTCTTCCATTCTCAGCTGTAGGCTGGCATAGGGCTTGTCTCTCTTCCTGGAGCTTCAGCTGTTGGAGCCTTCTCCTTTCTGTCACATGGCCCAAAACGACCAAGTTCTCTCCTCTTTCATAGCTGCTTCTTCTGTGTGTCTTTTTTAGCAAGTGCCTATTTATATACCCCACCAAGGGGGTGGGGAATTAAACTGAGTTGCACCCTACTGATGTGGTCAAATCAAAGCCCTAATCTTGTTTTTATCAAGTAAATGTAAGCATGTGAATTTAATACAATCAAAGGTATCATACCCAGAGGAATAGATTAGTTTATAAACATAATCAAAATCTTTGTTTGGAATTCATAAATAATATCAAACTGCTACAAGTGCCTTCTCATTTCTATCTGGATATATTTTTCATCTATTTTCTTTTTGGTTATCATGGTATTAAAATTTAACATCCTAAATGTGTAACAATCATATTTGGTTTGATACCAACTTAACTTCAATAGCATGCACATATACTTTTCCTATAGCCCTTTGTACCCCCACCTTTTTTTGGCACTTCTTACCACTTACATTTTTGTCCATTATATGTCCAAAAACATAGATATATCATTACATTTTATGCATTTGTATTTTTTTAATTTTTTAATTTTTGTCTTTTTTTAAAAAAAGATACATAGATCACAAAAAATGGCACATTAAAAAATATAAGAGATTCCCATATACCCCACACCCCACCCAATTCCACTCCTCCAACATCAACATCATTATGGCACATTCATTGCATTTGGTGAATACATTTTAGAGCACTGATACACCACATGGATTATAGTTTACATTATAGTTTACACTCTCCCCCAGTCCATTCAATGGGTTATAGCAGGATATATAATGTCCTGCATCTGTCCCTGCAAAATCATTCAGGACAACTCCAAGTCCTGAAAAATCACCCACATCACACCTCTTCTTCCCTCTCCCTGCTCCTCAACAACTCCCATGGCCACTGTCTCCACATCAATGATACAATTTCTTCCATTGCTAGAGTCACAATAGTTCTATAGTAGAATACCAGTTAAGTCCACTCTTATCCATATTTTATTCCTCCATCCTGTGTACCCTGGGATGGTGATGTCCACTCCACCTCTAAATTGAGAGGGAGCTTAGATCCCACATGGCTGATGTATGCACTTCTCCTGCTTGCAGTTGTAGACACTCTCAGTTTCCTGGTGTGCTGGTTGACCATCTTCACCTCCCTGTTAGCTGACATGGGTAAGTCCAATGGGAGTTAAATACCAAAAAATACAATAATACTGTCATTTATAATTACCCAAATGGTTACCTTTATCACTGGTCTTTATTTCTTTATGCTGCTTTGAACCATTGTTTAGTGTCCTTTCCTTTCAATCTGAAGAATTCCCTTTAGCATTGCTTATAGAGTAGGTCTAGTGGTGATGTATTCTCTCAGCTTATGTTTATCTGAGAATGTCCTAATCTCTCCCTCATTTGTGAAAGACACTCTTGCTCGATATAAAATTCTTGGCTGGCAGTTGTTTTCCTTAAGCACTTTAAGTATTTCAATCCATTGCCTTCTTGCCTGCATAATTTTTTTTGAGAAATCAGCAGTCAATGTTATTGGGACTCTCTTGCACATAACACTTTGCTTTTCTCTTGCAGCTTCCAGAACTTTCTCCTTGTACTTTGCATTTGATAGTGTGATCTATATATGATAGGGTGTATTTTTCTTCATGTTTATCCTATTTGGTGTTCTCTGAGCTTCTTGGATGTACATATTCATGTATGTTGTTAAGTTTGGGAAGTTCTCATCATTTCATTGACTATTCCTTCTGCTTCTTACTCTCTTTCCTCTCCTTCTGGGACTCCCATAATGTATATATTCGTGCACTTGATGGTGTCTCCAAAGTGTCATAGGCTATTTCACTTTTAATAATTCTTTTTTTTTAATTTCTGCTCCTCAGCCTGACTCATTTCACATGTATTATCTTCAAGTTCACTGATTCTTCTGCCAGCTCCAATCTGTTCTTGAAAACCTCCTCAGCATTTTTCATTTCAGTTATTGTGGTCTTCAACTCTAGTAGTTCTGTTTGGTTCCTTTAAAATTTTTGTCTCTTTAGACTCTCATATTGGTCATTTTTTTCCCTGACATCTGTTAGTCCTTTCTCTGTATTTTCCTTCATCTCTTTGAGCATTTTAAAGATCATGTTTAATGGTTTTGTTCAGTATGTCCACATTTTCATCTTCTTGAATGGTGTTCTCTGTATTTTTATCCTCTTCCTTTGTATGAGTCATCATTTCCTATTTCTTTGTTTATCTTGTATGCTTTTGCTGTCCACTGTACATTGTAACAATTTAAAATGTTAACTCTGGGATTTATTCCCTGAGATGTTGGTTTCTTGATTTTGTAAGCAGCTGCTAATAAGACAGAGACTTTTTTTGTGCTTCAGCCCTCCTACCAGCAAACTCTGCCCAAGGTGAATGCACCATGCAGGGTTTTCCTTGTCTGTCTGGGCCTCTGTCTCGTCCTGGGCTTTTGCTTGTTAGTTGTTTTGGAGTTCCCCTGTTCACAGGAGCTTGGTTGCCCTCTCTGTTTTCCAGGGGACAAACCTCCTTCATCAGTGTGTATGAGCTGGTAAGATTTTTCCCCAGACTGTCCAGCTCTATAGATCTTTTTATACTTCTTTCATTGTCTCAGGCTGCTTTTGCCTGGAGGGCAAGTTCTAGAAGGAGGGGCATACTGGAGAGGACTTTCCCAAGTCAGTCTTTCTCAGCTAAAACAGGGTCAGGGACCCAAAAAGGGAGTGCAGACCAGCTCCAAAGTACCCTGGGAAGAGATCAGGAAGGATGCCAAGAGCTTCCCCAACAGCACCCCAAAGCTGAGCTTTTCTGTCCTATCCAGCAAATGCAGCCCTTCAAGTAACTGTCCTCCATAGCACTGAGGAAGAACAGTGTCTTTAAGTCTCCTCCTCCACTGCTACCATCCCTGTCTAGGGATGGATGAAAGAATGGGAAACAGACTTGGCCCAGTGGTTAGGGAGTCTGTCTACCACATGGGAGGTCCGCGGTTCAAACCCCGGGCCTCCTTGACCCGTGTGGAGCTGGCCCATGCACAGTGCTGATGCGCGCAAGGAGTGCCCTGCCACGCAGGGGTGTCCCCTGCGTAGGGGAGCCCCACGCGCAAGGAGTGCACCCCGTAAGGAGAGCCGCCCAGCGCCAAAGAAAGTGCAGCCTGCCCAGGAATGGTGCCGCCCACACTTCCCGTGCCGCTGACAACAACAGAAGCAGACAAAGAAACAAGACGCAGCAAATAGACACAGAGAACAGACAACCCGGAGGGGGGGGGGGAATTAAATAAATAAATAAATCTTTAAAAAAAAGAAAGAAAGAAAGAATGGCTGCTGCCACCTTTTACTGACAGGTTGAAACAATAGCTGCCCTCAGAGCTTGGCCTCCAAATGATCCAAATTTGCTAATCAAAAGTCATGATCAGTGATCAGCCATGCCCACCCCTGTTCTTGGGGAGAGGATTTTTATGTCTCTTTCTGTCACCAGCAAGCTAACCAGGGGCTGGACCACTTGGCAACCTGACATAAGAGTGAGGGATGGGCACTGCTGGTGTGGGCAGCTGCCATGCAAAGAGAGCAATTTACTCTTCTTTACTGTAATTTATCAGCCTCTTCCTCCCACTCTTCCCTGGATGCTGTACAGTGTTCTTCTGGACTCCAGAGTCTCAAAATAGTTGTCAGGCAGTTTCTGCCTTTTTAACAGTTGTTTTGGTGGAAGGACTCATTCCTGAAGCTCCCTAGTCCACAGTCTTCCCTATTTTGTTTTTCTGATTTCCAAGTTTTAAAAGGGAATTTATAGGGGTTTTTTTAAAACTGCTTTATGTCTTTGTTTATAACACATAGTAAGCACACAAATATTGAAGAACTAAATGAATGAAATTCAATAGATCAAAGAGAAAATGGTCACCAATGAGAACAGAATTAGCACCTGGAAGAAAAGTGGGTTAAAGATGCCAAGCAGAATTTATGAGGAACAAGGTAAGATACATGAGGAGAAAAGATTGGGGAAACCTCATCTGCAAGTAACAGGAGTTCTACAAGGAGTAAAAGGAGTAGAAAGAGGTGAATAAAGAAATAAGAGAGGCTGATTTTCCTGGTCTGAAGAAAAATAAGTCTGCACAGGTCCAGATTGGATTAATGAAAATCAAAGGCACTAGGAACATCTTGATAATATTACTGAGCTCCAGAGATACAGAGAAAACTTTATAAGCATTATTCAGATGGAAATAATACTTCACTTACAAAAGCCCAAGAATCAGACATCATCAGACTTGTGAGCAACACTGAAAGTTAGAAGGAAGTAAAATAGCACCCATAATCCACTAAGAGAAAAGAATTACAGATGAAGAATCCAACAGCCAGCCAAGATGGCACTGCCCTGTCAGGGTAGAAGATAATTGTGGCAATAGTATTGAATGCTTACTATGTTCCAGGTGCTCTGACATGTGTCTTATAGATTCCATTCGTTTCAACCTTATAACAATCCTATAGGTAAATACTTTCATTATGACCCCAATTTTAGAAATGAAGAAACTGAGGCACAGAGAAACGGAGTAAATTGCCTAAGATCACAAAGCTCAGAAGTAGCAGAGTCAAACTTTAAATTCATACGCCCAAGCCCACACCCTTACCCTTGCATTTATGAGGGGTGGAGACAGGGTAGGAGAAGAATGGTTTGTTGAAAATATATAAAATTAAATACACACGTTGACAAAAACCAAAAGATAATAAGGATATATGAAAACATGGATTTGATCTTGATTGGTCTGCATGTAATTTTATTCTTTGATTTCTATTATTTCAATATACTGTCCATAATCAAGATTTCAAGAAGCAAAGAGGTCTGACTTTGGAGACCAACTACCTGGGGTCCAATTCTTGTTCTAATTACCTAGTAGCTGTATAATCTTGGGGATCTTCACCTGGGGTTTGTGCCATTTGAGGGAAAAGAGCTAGGCATTCACCCTGGTGCACCCATCATTCATTACCTGCAGCAAGCGCGATGTGCAGCAGCCCTAGGGAGGCTGTGCGACTTGAGGTAGCCTGCAGCGGAGGCTGCCATGGCTCCAGTAGCCTTTAGCAGGCCTCAGAAGAAAGTTACAGGTGTGAACAGTTACTAGCAAAGTGCACCGTGCCTAGGGAAATAGTGCCTAGAACTAGTAAAACATGCGCAAGGAAGTTGAGGCAGACCACTGCAGCGTCCTTATGGGGTTTATTTTTCTCCAATAACAAAAAAACACAAAGGGGAGTTGGAAGAGTTCGATTAGTGAGGCGACAATTCTATCAAAAATGTTCTTTCCATCTTGTGGCTCCTGCATCCTCAACATGTTGGCTTTTTGCTTTAGAGGTTGAGATGCTGTCCAGCTTCCAGGCATAACAACATTTTTCAAGCAGGAAGAAGTGGAAGGGGGTAATGGATAAAACCAATTAATGGGCAGAGGGAATGAGATCACCACAGTTGATTTAGACTAATCACGATTCATTCTCTGGTGCTAGGAGAGCCCCCTCTCGGATCGGTGCCAGCCACCTGAACAATTTATGGTTCTGTCAGCAGCACTGAAGGCAAGAGATGGCCGTTGGCTCTTGGCCTTATCTGCCACCATTCTTTACCCTAACTGAGGTCATGGGAGTAATGGAAATTATGCAATCCAAGAAAAGTGCAAAGAATGAAAAGATGGTGAAAACTTGAGCAACCAAGATATCTGAGGGTCAAGCAGAAGAAGAAAAGCCCGGGAAGGACCTGGAATAGGAGCCACAGAGCAGGAGGATAGCCTGGTGACTGTAATATCACAGAAGTCAAGGGAAGAAAAATGTTTTACCCATGTTTCAGTTATCTATTGCTGCATGATAAACGTCCCCGAACTTTGTGCCTTCAAACACCACTTACTTATTATTACTAGCTCTTAGAGTTTGGAGTTGACTGGACTCAGATGGATGCTTCTTATGTGGGGTCACTCAGGTAACCGCATCTGCTGGTGGCTGAGGCCAGAATTATCTCAAGGGCTTCCTCACTCACATGTCTGGCGCTTGGGTTGGGAAGATTCCAACATCTGGAGGCTGGAACAGCATCTCTCACTATGTCTCTGTGGTCTTTACATATGGTGTCTCCCACATAACTATTTCAGGGTAGTGGGACTTTTTATATGCTCCAAAGGTGTGTGTTTCAAGGAGAAAGTGAGCTGGAAGTCAATGTTGCCTTTTATGGCCTACTCTCAGAAGTCAAAGTCACAAAGCATCACCTCTTGCTGCATTCCCATTAGAAGTGAGAGGCTAAGGCCTGCCCATATTCAACAGGAGGAGAACTAGATTTCACCTCTTGATGGAAGTGCAGTTGATCTTAGTTTCCTAGGTCTGCCTAAATAAAGTACCACAAAGTGGGTGGCTTAAAACAGAGGTTTATTGTCTCAGTTCTGGAGGTTAGAACTCCAAAATCAAGGTGTCTGCCGGGCCATGCTCCCTCTCAAGTCTATAGAGAATTCTTCCTTGCCTCTTCTAGTTTCAAATGTTTGCTAGCAATCCTTGGCATCCCTTGGCTTAAAGCTGTATCACTTCAATCTCTGCCTCTATCATCACATTGCCTTCTCTTGTGTCTGTCTCACCCTGTGTCCAAATTTCCCTGTTCTTTTAAGGATACCAATCATATTGGATTAGGGCCCATCCTAATCCAATTTGGCCTCATCTAGCTAGTCACATCTTCAAAGGCCTTTATTCACATAAGGTCACAGGCACAAGGCCAGGGATTAGGACTTAGGCCTATCTCTTGGGGGAACACGATTCAACCCATAACATGTCAAAGCATTTCCAACCATGCTTTTAAACCACCACATCTCAGCAATTTTGCCTTGAGCCTACTGCTTGGTTGTCACAAAAGGACAGTGATACAGTCAATGGAAAGGTGCCATCAGTCAGGCCAAGGACACACATTTCTTTAATGTAGGTACAGGGTATAAAGGAGACAATACAAGAGTGATCTGCCTACTAAAGGGGCCCATCAGCACCCCAGCTGGAAGGACAGCTTAAAATCCCCCAAGTCGTCCTGCTGATCAAAGAGAGAAGCTCATCAGGCCCTTCAAAAGCTCACATTTCCAGTCCTGGGGTCTTCTTGTACTCTCCAGCTTGGCCCCTCATCTTCCCCCCACCCTCACCAAATGTTCTGGAGTCTTGTCCAAGATGACCTGCTCTCTCTCAGGTGCAAGCCACTAATAACAACCCTACCACTTTCCTTGGTATTTGCTGCAAGCCTGAGTGAATCAAAGATCACTTTTCTAGTCCGAGCTTCTGCTAGCTGGCCCTGGCTTCAGGAATGCCTGCAGCCTTTCTGACTTTCTTATCTAGAATCTATTCCCTGCCTATTTCTAAAGACTTTGAGGCCACTCACATGATTAAGCAAAAGGCACAGTGGGAGAATTAGAGAAAAAAGAGACCCACGCGAAGGGGGCAAAGAGAGTAGTGAATTACTGTGCAGCTCTAAATCTCCTGGCAGTGAAATCAAAAAGGAAAATCATAGATTATGTGGGGCTTTTTATTCCTCTTCAGAGATCAACTTTTTTCTAAGCAGTCACATTTATCACAATAGGGCATCAAATAAAGGACACTTGGTCACAAGGTTGACATACCACCTTTAACTACAGTTACACAAGTCATCAGCTGTCTGCATGAGGGATTCTTCTATAGATCCTTCATATAGATTAAAGATATAATATGCCTATCAGGCAGTCACTTCCAATATTATGTGTCTTAAATGAGTCTTTCTTAAGTACCTTCTCTGAAAAGTTTATTGCATATCATCAGTGGGTTTAGCATGGTGCCAGATACTAAAATATCTGGAGATATTTTAGTATCAGCCAATTTATCCCTGAAATCCCAAAGACAGTACTTCTCAAACTTTAGTGTGCAGCACAATCTCCTGGAGGGCTTGCTAAAACTCTAGGCTCCATTAAGTTTTGGATTCAGTGGGTCTAGATGGGGCTTGACATTCCATCTCTAACAACTTCCCAGTGATCTTCGATTACATGCACATGCACCCTCCAGGCAGGAGATGGGAAAACTCTTCCCTGGGAAATCAACCAGCACAACTGACCAGCACGCTGGGGCTTCTGCAACAGAGTGGATGGAGTATGAGTTTCCTATTGTTGCTAGAACAAATGAACACACATTTAGTGGTTTAATATAACACAAATACATTGTCTTACAGTTTTAGAGGTCAGAAGTTCAAAATAGGTCTCACTGGGCTACAGTCAAGGTGGCAGCAGGGTCATGTTCCTTCTAGAAGCCTTAGGAGAGAACCCATTTCCTTGCCTCTCCCAGTTTCTAGAGGATGCATGTGTTCGTTGGCTTGTGACCCCACTTTATTCCAACCTCTGCTTCCATTATCATGTCTCCTGGTCTGACTCTGACTATCCTGCCTCCCTCTTTCACTTACAAGGGCTCTTGTGATGACATTGTGCCCACCCATATAATTCAGGATAATCTCCCCATCTCAAGATCTTTAACTTTATCACATCTGCAAAGTCCCCTTTGCCATGAAGGCAACAGATTTCACAGTTTCCAGCATTAGGATGTGGGAAACTTTGGGGCCATTATTCTGCCTCCCACTGATGGCTTCATCACTTTCCTGGGAAGCCTATAGCTGACAAGTCACACTCACTGGCACAGGGCTTCTGATCCTCTCTTTGGTGCCACAACCTAAATGTTAGCATTCAGCATAGACATCCCAGCCTCAGTTTCCTCATTTCTAACAACCCCTATAAGAAAGGATTGCTATTAAGATTAAATGAGGGAAACGGACTTGGCCCAGCAGTTAGGGCATCTGCCTACCACATGGGAGGTCCGCGGTTCAAACCCCGGGCCTCCTTGACCTGTGTGGAGCTGACCTATGCGCAGTGCTGATGCACACAGGGAGTACCCTGTCATGCAGGGGTGTCTCCCGTGTAGGGGAGTCCCACGGGCAAGGACTGTGCTCTGTGGGAAGAGCTGCCCAGTGCGAAGGAAAGTGCAGCCTTCCCAGGAGTGGCACCACACACACGGAGAGCTGACACAACAACAAGATGACACAACAGAAAGAAACAGATTCCTGGAGACGCTGATAAGGATAGAAGCAGTCACAGAGGAACACACAGCGGATGGACACAGAGAGCAGACAACTGGGAGGGGGAAGGTGAAAGAAAGAAATAAATTTTTAAAATCTAAAAAATGCGTACATATATATATATATATATATATATATATATATACACACACACACACACACTAATAAGCTAAAAGGAATAATTGCCTCCCTAAAAAAACCTTTCAAAAAAAGATTAAATGAGTTAATATATGCAAAATACTTACAAGAATTTCTGCCAGACAGAAAGTGCGAAAAAAAAAACCCAACTGCTCTTTTTTATCCTTTCTTTATTAGAGAAGTATGTTTACCAAACAATCATGCACAAAATTCAGGATCCTCATATACCACCCTACCACCAACACCTTGCATTGGTGTAGAACATCTGTTACAAATGATGATATTACATTTTTATATTAATTAAGGTCCATGGTTTAACTTAGGGTTCACTGTTTGTATAGTGTAGTTCCATGGATTTTAAAAAGTTTTATTGTTACCTTATATACAATCTAACATTTCCTCTTTTAATTAGATTCATATATATATATTTCAGTGTTGTTAACTGCATTCACAATGTTGTGCTATCATCACTACTATCCATTACCAAAGCATTTCCAGCATTCCAAATAGGAATCCTGTACATTGTAAGCCTTAATTTCCCATTCCCTGTCCCCTCCCCATTCCCTGGTACCCTATATTATAGATGTTTACTCTATGACTTTGCTTATTCTAATTGTTTCAAATCAGTGAGATCATTCAATATTTGTCCTTTTGTGTCTGGCTTATTTCACTCAACATGATGTCTTCAAGGTTCATCCATTTTGTTGCATTTAAGAGAACTTCATTCCTTTTCATGGCTGAATAATATTCCATTGTATTCATCCATTCATTAGCTGATGGTCACTCAGATTGCTTCCATCCTTTGGCAATTGTGATTAATGCCACTATGAACATCAATGTGAAAATATCTTTTTCAGCCCCAGCTTTCAATTCTTTGGGGTATATATCTAGTAGTGGGATTGCCAAGTCATACAGAAGTTCTATACTTAGCTTTCTGAGGATCCACCAAATTATTTTCCATAGTGGCTGCTTCATTTTATAGTGCCACCAGCAGTGAATGAGTGTTCCTATTTTTCAAAATTTAATAATTTTATTTCAAATTTTTAAAAAAACAAATATGCAGTGCAACAAGTTATGGAAACAATACCCTGAAAAGTTCTTTCCAGGCACTTTTCTTTTTTAAGATTTATTTATTTATTTCTCCCCCCCTCCCTCCATTGTCGGCACTCTGTGTCCATTTGCCATATGTTCTTTCATGTCTGTTTATATTCTCATCAGGTGGCTCCGGGAACTGATCCTGGGACCTTCTGGAGTGGGAGAGAGGCGATCATTCTCTTGTGCCACTTCAGCTCCCTGGTCTGCTGCATCTCTTATTATTTCTCCTCTGTGTCTCTTTTTGGAGCGTCATCTTGCTGTGCCAGCTCTAAGCATGGGCCAGCACTCCTGTGTGGGCCAGCACTTCTGCGCATACTCCACACAGGCCAATACTCCACATGGGCCAGCTTGCCACATGGGCAAGCTTGCTTTGACTAGAAGGCCCTGGGCATTGAAGCCTGGACTTCCTATATGGTAGACAGGAGCCCAATTGCTTGAGCCACATCTGCTTCCCTTCCAGGTACTTTTATCTCATCTAATTCCAACTACTAACTTATGTGTTCCTCTAGTGATCAGAAAAAATGCACAGATGAACACAGATTAAATGACATAGTTAAGGTCTCCTTATTAAATAAAAAAAATGAAGAGAAAAAAATGCTAAATCATATGCATATCTCACAAACGATACTCCATATTCTTTTCTTTTACCTTTAGCATTAATACAGCACCAACTTTGCTTTTGCTACAAAAACATTGTAATGTTGTTGTTAACTATGGTCCATAAATTATATTTGTTATATTTTCCCATGTATCACCACAGTCTGAACACCTTGTAATAGAACATTCCTGTATTTATATTATTAATTGTTTTCCCCATCAACTGTCAAAATCATTGTTATACACTCCCAATATTATCCTTTAACTGTCCTCCAACTAAATTGACTACTAGACTACTACTAGACTACTACTAGACTACTCGTTTCATCCACATTCACATCCATAAATCCACAGTGCTTGTTACATTCATTAAAATGTGTTTCCATCAAATTCAACCATTAACACATATTTACATTTGACCTTATTAAACAGTCTGCATATATCCAGCATCGTCTCCTCCTTCTCATGCCACATTCTATCTCAGACCAACCTACACTTCATAGTCCAACTCCATAAGTCTACTCATTGTATTTAGGTTATGTCAGTGAGACCATACAACATTCACCTTTTTCGAGTCTGGCCTATCTCACACCACATAATGTCCTCAAAGTTCCTCCATGCTATCATATGCTTCCCCAGCTGATTTATTCTTACATCTGAGTAATATTCCATCAATGAATATATCATATCTTGTTTATTCATTCACCGGTTGATGGACACATAGGTTGTTCCATCTTTTAGCAACTGTGAATAAGGTTATTATGAAAATTGGTGTACAAGTATCTGTTTGCATCCTTGCTTCCAGTTCTTCTGAATATACTCCTAGTAGTGGGATTGCTGGATCTATATTTAGTTTCCTAAGTAACCACCAGATCATTGTTCACAGAGGTTGTACCATTTTACACTCCCACCAACAGTGAAGGAATGTTGCTATTTTCCCACATCCACTCCAGCACTTGCAGTTTTCTGTTTGCTTAATAATGGCCATTTGATATGGTGTGAGATGATATCTCTTTGGAGTTTTGATCTGCATTTCCCTAATAGCTAGTGGTGCTGAACATCTTTTCATGTGTCTTTTGGCCATTTGTATTTCCACTTCAGAAAAATATCTATTCAATTCTTTTGCCCATTTTTAAAATTGAGTTTCTTGTCATTTTGTCATTAAGTTGTGTGATCTCTTTATATAACATGGAGATCGATTCTTTATCAGATTTATGGTACCCAAAGACTTTTTCCCAAAGAGTAGGCTGCCTTTTTACTTTCTTAACAAAGTCTTTCAAAGAACAAAAGTGTTTAATTTTGAGGCAGTCCCATTTACCTATTTTTTTTCTTTTGTTGTTCGTGCTTTGGGTATAAGGTCCAAGAAACCACCACCAACCACGAAATCTTGAAGAGGTTTCCCTACATTTTCTTCTAGGAGTTTTATTGTTCTAGTTTATATATTTAGGCCCTTGATCCATTTTGAATTAATTTTTGTATAACATGTGAGCTAAGGGTCCTCTTTTTTTCTTTAAGATATGGATGTCCAGTTTTTCAAGCACCATTTGTGGAATAGGCTGTTCTGACCCAGCTGAGTGGGTTTGACAGCCTTGTCAAAAACCACTTGACCATAGATGTGAGAGTCTATTTCTGAACTCTCAATTCGATTCCATGGGTCATTCTGTCAATCTTAAAGCCAGTACCATGCTATTTTAACCACTGTAGCTAGATAATATGTGTTTTTTTTAAGATCTATTTATTTATTTATTTCTCTCCCCTTTCTCCCCCACCCCGGTTGTCTGTTCTCTATGTCTATTTGCTGCGTCTTCTTCTTTGTCCGCTTCTGTTGTTGTCAGCGGCATGGGAATCTGTGTTTCTTTTTCTTGCGTCATCTTGCTGCGTCAGTTCTCTGTGTGTGCAGTGCCATTCCTGGGCAGGCTGCACTTTCTTTCACGCTGGGCGTCTCTCCTTACAGGGCGCACTTCTTGTGCGTGGGGCTCCCCTACGCGGGGGACACCCCTGTATGGGATGGCACTCCTTGCGCGCATCAGCACTGCACATGGGCCAGCTCCACACGGGTCAAGGAGGCCTGGGGTTTGAACCACGGACCTCCCATGTGGTAGGCAGACGCCCCAACCACTGGGCCAAGTCTGCCACCCTAGATAATATGTTTTATAGTCTGGAAGTGAGACTCCTCCAGGGAGGAGGCTATTCAGGGACTCTTACACTTCCATATAACTTTTTTAATTGACTTTTCCAATTCTACAAAGAAGGATATTAGAATTTTTATCAGAATTTTGTTAAACCTGTAAATCAGCATGGGTGGAATTGACATCTTAATGATATTTAGTCTTCCAACCCATGAACATGAATATCCTTTCAGATGATCATTGGTTTCTTTAGCAATGTTATATAGTTTTCTGAATACAGGTTCTTTATCTCCTTGGTTAAATTTATTCCTAAATATTTGATTCTTTTAGGTACTATTGTAAATGGAATTTTTTTCTGACTCCCTCCTCAAATTGTTCATTAGTAGTGTATAGAAATGCTGTTGATTTTTGTGTATTAATTTTGCATCCTGGGAGGTGAAGAAGGTCAACCACCACACCAGGGAGTCAAGAGTGCCTACAACTGCAAGCAGGAGAATTGCATCCATCACCCATGTGGAATCTAAGCCCCCTCTTGATGTAGAGGGAGATGGGACATAACCATCCCAGGGTCCACAGGATGGAGGAATAGAGTATGGATTAGAGTGGGCTTACTGGTGTTCTGCTATGGAGATATTGTGATTAGCAATGAAGAAATTGTAGCATTGATGTGGAGAAAGTGGCCACAGTAGCTGCTGATTGTAGGGAGAGGGAAGAAGAGAGATGATGTGGGGGTATTTTCAGGATTTGGAGTTGTCCTGGGTGGTGCTGCAGGGACAGATGCTGGACATTGTGTGTCCTGCCATGGCCCACTGGGTGGATTGGGGGAGAGTGTAGACTACAATGTAGAACACCATCCATGTGGTGCAGCAGTGCTCCAAAATGTATTCACCAGGTACAGTGAATGTGCCACAATGATGGAAGAGGTTGTTGACGTGGGAGGAGTAGGGTGAGGGGGGTGGGGAGTATATGGGGACCTCATATTTTTTGAATGCAACATTTAAAAGAAAAGAAAAAAGAAAAAAAATCTTGTATCCTGCAACTTTGCTGAAATTGTCTAATAAGTTTTGTTGTGAAATTTACAGGATTTTCTAAGAATAGAATTGTATCATCAACAAATAACAAAAGATTTACTTCTTTTCCTAATTTATCTTTTCTTGTCTAATTGCTCTGGCTGGAACTTCTAGCACCACATTGAATAACAGTGGAGAGAGTGGGCATCTTTGTCTTGTTCTTGATTTCAGTGGGAAAGCTTTCAGTCTTTCCTTGTTGAGTACAATGTTAGCTGTGGGTTTTTCATATATAGCCTTTATCATATTGATAAAATTTCCTTCTATTCCTATCTTTCAGAGCATTATCATCAAGAAAGGGTGTTGTATTTTGTCAAATGCCTTTTCTGCAGCAGTTGAAATGATCATATGATTTTTCTTCCTCAATTTATTAATGTGGTATATTATATCAATTGATTTTCTTATGTTAAACCACCCTTGCATACTTGGTATAAAGCCCATTTGATTGTGATGTATAAAATTTGTTATGTTTTTTGGATTCCACTAGCAAGTATTTTGTTGAGAATTTTTGCATCTGTATTCATTAGAGAAATGGGTCTGTAATTTTCTTTTTTTTGAAATATCATTACCTGGCTTTGGTATTAGGGTGATATTGGTTTCATAGAATGAGTTTGGTAGTGTTCCTGCATGTTTTAATGTTTATTTCATCCAATATAAGTATAGCTACTCTAGTTTTTTTTTGTTCTTTTTGTTGTTGTTGTTATTCCATGCATGGAATATCTTTTTCCAGCCTTTCACTTTCAATCTATTGGTATCCTTCATTCTAAGGTGAGTCTCTTGTAGACAACATATAGATGGCTCATATTTTCTTACCCATTCCACCAGTCTGTATCTTTGATTGGGGAGTGTAATCCATTAACATTCAATGTTATTACTCTAATGGCAGCTCTTATTTCACCGATTTTAACCTTTAGATTTTATCTGTCATATTTTATTTTCACCACCCTTTTTGCACTTTTAGTTAGTTTTACTGATATAATCTTCATTTCTATACTCTCTTCCAGGCCTCTCAGTCCTGTCTTTTCTTTTCAGACTGTAGCACTCCCTTTAGTTTTTCCTGTAAAGCTGGTCTCTTGATTACAAACTCTCTCAGTTTCTGTTTATCTGTGAATATTCTAAACTCGCCCACATTTTTGAAAGACAATCTTGCTGGATATAGGATTCTTGGCTGGCAGTTTTTCTCTTGCAGTATCTTAAATATATCATCACTGCCTTTTTGTTTCCATGGCTTCTGATGAGAAACTGACACTTAATCTTATTTGGTATCCTTTATATGTTATGCATAGCTTTTTTCTTGCTGCTCTCAGAATTCTCTCTGTCTTTGGCATTTGACATTCTGATTACTATGTGTCTTGGTGTTGGTCTATTTGGATTTATTTGGATGGAAATACATTGTGCTTCTTGGACACAGATATCTATGTCCTTCAAAAGAGTTGGGAAATATTCTACCATTATTTCTTCAAATATTCCTTCTGTTCCTTTTCCCTTCTATTCACTTCAGAGACACCCATGACATATATGTTTGCACATCTCTTGACATCATTTAGTTCCCTAAGACCCTGTTCAATTTTTTACATTCTTTTCTTCATCTGTTCTTTAATATGTTCACTTTCAGAGGCCATGTCTTCAAGCTCACCAATTGTTTCTTCTCCCTCCTAAAATCTGCTGTTATATGCCTCCAGTGTATTTTAAATTTCATTTATTGCACCTTTCATTTCCATAAGATCTGCTATTTTTCTATGCATGCTTTCAAATTCCTCTTTGTGCTCACCCAGTGTCTTCTTAATATCCTTAATCTCTTTAGCCATCTCATTGTCTCAACTCCCTTTATGTCATCTGGAGGCTTATCTTATTCCTTTGACTGAGCCATACGTTCCTGTTTCTTGGTATGGATTGTAATTTTTGTTGGTATCTTAGCATCAGGTTTACTAGAAGTATAATATTTACTCTGGGTGCAGTTTCTCTCTTTAGTTTAGGGCTTTCTTGCCCTTTCTCCCTTACTGGTGTGTAGTAGGAAATGAGAATGTAGTTGGTACTGTAAGCTATGGAGGCTAAACCTGCCCTAATTGCCCCAGAAACCAACAAAGCTTCTCCCAGCTTTCTACTCTGCCAGGGGTAGAGACTGAGCTGCAGTCATGTGTAATAATCCATGTCATGCAGGTCAAGACCATCTTTAGTTGCCTGGAGAGATTGATGAAGCTTCATGCCCCTTCCTCCCCTTCCTGGGACAGGGATGGAGCTGCAGGTATAGGCAACAATCTATACAATGTGGGTCCAAAATTACTGCAGTTGCCCAGGTAGGCTGATGTAGCACCAGTCACCATCTTCCCCTGCCAAGGGAGGGGATGGAACCTCTGGAGTGCCCAAGAAACAAATCCATATGGGTTGAATATGCCTGCAGTTGTCCTGAGAGGCTGAGGGAGTACTGTCCCCTCTGCTCTTTAGAGGGTGAGAATGGAACCACAGGCACCCAACAGTTCAGTCCATGTAGGCCAAAAGTGCCTGCTCTTACCTGGAAAGGCTGAGGAAACACTAGCCCCTTCCTATCCTATTAGGGGGGTGGGGGTGGATCCACAGGCACCCAGCAGTCCAGTCCATTCAGACTGAAAGTGCCTGCCATTGCCTGCAAAGGCTAAGGAAACACAGTTCCCCCCCTATCCCACTTGGGGCAGGGATGTAGCCACAGGAATTTGACTATTCAGTCTGTGTAGGCTAAAAGGACCTCCAGTTACCCAGAGAGGCTGGGGAAACACTGCTCTCCATTTCTCTTATCAGAGGTGAGGGTGGAGCCACAGGTGCCCAAGACTCAAGTTTGTGTAGGCTAAAAGTACCTGAAGTTACCCTGAGAGGCTGAGGAAACCCTGCCCCCTCCAATCCTATGGGGGGAAGGCCAGGGAAGAGATGGAATTGGAGGCGCTCAACAAACCAATTTGTGTGGGCCCAAAACACCTGTAGTTTCCTGAAGAGGCTGAGGAAACACAGCTCCCCTCCTACGCTATTGGGCATCTGGGATGGAGTTACAGGTGTCCACATATCCAGTCTCTGTGGGCCAAAAGCACCTGTAGTTGCCCAGAGAAGCTGAAGAAACACCAACCCCCTCCTATCCTATAGGGGTAGAGAGGTGGAAATGGAATTGTAGGTGCTCAACAAACTAGTTTGTGCAGACTGAAAATGCCTGCAGTTGCCCAGAGAGGCCAAGGAAACACAGCTCCTCTCCAATCCTGTTGGAGTGTGGGAATGGAACTCCGGATGTCTGACTATTCAGTCTGTGCCAGCTGAAAGCACCTGCAGTTACCCGAAGAGGCTGGTGCTGTTCCTGCCAGCTTCCTCACTGCTGGAGGTGGGGCTGAAGCCTAGGCTAGAGCTGCCATCCAATCTAAGTGGAAAGAAGCTGATTCCTACCATCTCTGTGATTTTCAAACAGCCCCACTTCCCATTGTGCCAGGGGTGGAGTTAAAATAGCAGCTACCAGCCTCTTTCTGACTTGGACAGATTCAAACTTTAGCTGTTCTTAGGATTATACTTTAGCCAGTCAAATTTACTAATCAGTAGTTGAAGTTGGTGGCCAACCTTCTCTTCCTCCCCTGTTTTTGGGAAATGGGGCTCCCAACTCCAGCCACAGAATAGCTCCCAAGGTGGGTTCTGCCACCAGTGGAGGATGAGCACCAGCCTCCACAGCACCAAGTGCTCTACTCACACAATTTCACTACAGATGGGCAGTCTCCTCCTTCCATTCTTTCAGGGATGATGCAGGATGCTCTTCTAGTCTTCTGCCCCTCCCCCCCCGACAGGTGCTTTAGATAGCTCTGGGTGATTACTAACTGCCCTGTAGGATGAACTGACTCTGGAGCTCCTTACTCAGCTGCCATCTCTCATCTAGATTCTTGGCTTATTCTTTTGACTGGGCCATATCTTCCTGTTTGTTAGTATGAGCTGTCATCTTTTGCTAATACCTAGGCATCTGTTTATGTTAATTTTGCTCTGTTGAGGAATTTCTCTCTTGCCTAGTGGTTTTTTTTTTTTTTTTTTTTTTTTTTTTTTTTTTTAAATTTTTTTATTTTTTATTGACTTTGTAATAATATTACATTAAAAATATATAAAAATATGGAACGCTTCACGAATTTGCGTGTCATCCTTGCGCAGGGGCCATGCTAATCTTCTCTGTATCGTTCCAATTTTAGTATATGTGCTGCCGAAGCGAGCACGCCTAGTGGTTTTATTTCACAGCTCTTCTTTGATTTTTAGTTTAATTTTTTTCTAAACTTTAACATTGCCCTGTTTAAGTAGTCAAAACAGGGGCAGAGAGTCACTAATGGAGCCCAACCAGGTATACTGTGCCTGGGAAATAATTGGGAGAGACTTGTCTTCCTTCACTTTCCCAGCTGGCCAGTAATTGGTGCTCCTCAACAAACCCTTCCACAGAGCTGAAACCTTCAATTTCCACTAGCTCTTCTGAAGCAACAAATTCTGGTATTTGCATTCACCAAAAAGAAACCTCACTCAGCCCTCTGCTGCACTCTACCTCTCCCTAGGGAGGAATATATCCTTTCCCCCTCTCCACTGACTGCTCAGCCACAGATTTTACCAAGGCTGTTCCCCTTGGAGAAGGGGACAGGCAGCATTCCCAGCTGTGGGTGTATCAACTCATGGTTTTCCCTTTGGCCTTCCATCCCTCTGTCTCTTTGGACGATGGATGTGACACTCTCCTGAACTGCAGAGGTCCCCAAAGCAGCTCCCTCTGATGACTTCTGTGCCTTCTCCCTGATTTTGAAAGAGATCTGTGCCCTGCCTGAGTTACTCCGACACCATAAGTGTTCTTTCTCTCCACATCCTCTCCAACACTTGTTATCCTCTATTTCTTAAAAGAGCCATTCTAATGGGTGTGAAATGGTATTTCATCATGGTTTTGATTTGCATTTCCCAGATTGCTAATGATGTTGAGTATCTTTTATGTGCTTTCTAGCCTTTTATATATCTTCTTTGGAGAGAAGTCTGTTCAAGTCTTTTGCCCATTTTTAAATTAGATTGTTTGATTTTTTGTTGTTGTTAAGTTGAAGGATTTCAGGATACAAATTCTTTATCAGATATGTGGTTTCCAAATATTTTTTCCATTGTGTATTTGGTTTTTTACTTTCATGATAAAGTCCTTTGATGTACAAAAGTTTTTCATTTTGATGTGGTCCCATTTATCTATTTTTTTTCTTTTATTGCTTGCGCTTTTGGTGTAGTCTAAGAAACCATTGCCTAACACAAGATCTGGAAGATGCTTCCCTACATTTTCTTCTAGGACTTTGATACGTCTAGCTCTTATGTTTAGGTCTTTAATCCATTTTGAGTTGACTTTTATATGTGGTGTGAAGTGGAGTCCTCCTTTTTCTCTACAAATGGAGATCCAGTTTTCCTAGCACTAATTGTTGAGGATACTATTCTTTCCCCATTGAGTGGTCTCTGCCACCTTGTCAAACATCAGTTGGCCATAAATGTGAGGGTTGATTTCTGAACTCTCAATGCTATTCTATTGATCTATATGTCCGTCCCTGAGCCAGTCCCATGCTGTTTTTGTTTTTTGTCATCCTCCCCGCACCAAGATGGCTCCCTCGTCTGTTTGCTCATTGTTTGTCCTCGTTGTTTGTACTCATTGGGCTTTTTCTTGCTTGTTGTCTGTTTATTGTTTTTTCTCATTGTTTTTCTGCTCATTGTCTGTTTGTTGTTTTTGTGTGATGTCTGTTTGTTGTCTGCTCATTGCTCATTTGTCTTCTTCAGAAGGCAGCAGGAACTGAACCCAGGACCTTCCATGTGGGAGGTGGGCACTGAACTGCATGAGCCACATCTGCTCCCACCATGCTGTTTTTTATTACTGTGGCTTTGTAATAAGTTTTAAGATGGGGAAATGTGAGTCCTTCAACTTCAGTCATCTTTTTCAAAATGGCTTTAGCTATTTGGGGCCTCTGACTCTTCCATATAAATTTGATGATTGGCTTTTCCATTTCTGCAAAGAAGGTTGTTGGAATATTATTGGGGTTGCATTGAATCTATAAATTGCTTTGTGTAGGATTGACATCTTAATGATATTTAGTCTTCCAACCCTTGACCACAGAGTGTCCTTCCATTTATTTAGGTCTTCTTTTATTTTTTGTAGCAATGTGTCACAGATTTCTGCATATAGGTCCTTTACATCCTTGGTTAGATTTGTTTCTAGATATTTTATTCATTTAGTTGCTATTGTAAATGTAATTTTTTCTTGGTTTCTTCTTCCCATTGTTAACTGCTTGTGCATAGAAACACTACTGATTTTTAGGTGTTGATCTTGTAACTTTGCAGAATTCATTTATTAGCTCTAGGAGGTTTTGTGGATTTTTCAGGATTTTCTGTATATAGGATTATACCATCTGCAAATAAGTTTAACTTCTTCCTTTTCAATTTGGATACCTTTTATTTCTTTTTCTTACCTAACTGCTCCATCCAGAACTTCCAGTAAAATATTGACTAGCAATGGTGACAGTGGACAAGCTTGTCTCATTCCTGATCTTAGAGGGAAAGCTTTCAGTCTTTCACCATTAAATAGGATATTAGCTGTGGATATTCATATATGCCCTTTATCATGTTTTGTAAGTTTCCTTCTGTTCCTAGTATTCTAAGTGTTTTTATCAAGAAAGGGTGCAGTATTTTGTCAAATGCTTTTCCTGCATCGATTGAGATGATGATGTGTTTTTTTCCCTTCATTCTGTTAATGTGGTGTATTACATTACTTGATTTTCTTATGTTGAACCAACCTTTCATTCCACCTGATCATGGTGTGTAATTCTTTTAATATAATATTGGAATCGGTTTGCTAGTATTTTAGTGAGGAATTTTGCATCTATATTTGTAAGAAATATTGGTCTATAGTTTTCTTTTCTTGTGGTATCTATCAGGCTTTGGTATGAGGGTGATACTGGCCTTGTAGAATGAGTTATGGAGTATTCCCTCCTCTTCAATTTTTTTGGAAGAGTTTGAGCAGAATTGGAATGTTTGGTAGAATTCCCCTGTGAAACCATTAGGTCCTGGGCTTTTCTTTCTTGGGAGATTTTTAATGACTGAATCAACCTCTTTATTAGTAACTAATTTGTTCTGATCTCTTTCTTCTTGAGTCAACGTAGGTCGTTTGTTTCTAAGAATTTGTCCATTTCATCTAGGCTATCTAATTTATTGTCACATAATTTTTCATAGTATACATTTATAGTCCTTTTTATTTCAGCAGGGTTAGTAGTAACCTGTTAGTTAGTAGTTACACCCCCTTTTCATTTCTGGTTTTCTTCATTTGTAACCTCTCTCTTTTTTTCCTTTGTCAGTCTAGCTAAAGGTTTACTGATCTTGCTGTCTTTCTCAAAGAACCAAACTTTGGTTTTGTTGATGCTCTGTGTTGCTTTTTAATTTTCTATTTCATTTCTTTCCACTCTAACCTGCATTATTTCCTTCCTTCTGCTTGCTTTGGGTTTAGTTTGCTCTTTTTTGTCAAGTCCTTCCAGGTTTGATGCCAGGTCTCTGATTTAAAATCTTTCTTCTTTTTTTACTGTAAGCACTTAGAACTATAAATTTCTTTCACAGCACTGCTTTCATTGCATTCCATAAGTTTTGGTATGTTGTATTTTCATTTTCATTCACCTCAAGATATTTCCTAATTGCACTTGTATTTTCCTCTTTGACGTATTGGTTGTTGAAGACTATGCTGTTTAATTTCCATGTATTTGTCAATTTTCCATTTCTCCCTCTGTTAATTCATTTCTAACTTCATTCCATTGTGGTCCTAGAAGAAATATTGTATGATTTCAATATTTTTTTAGTTACTGAGACTTATTTTGTGATCCGACACATGTTCTATCCTGGAGAATGATCCATATGCACTCAAGAAGAATGGTATTCTGCTTTTGCTAGGGGCAGTGTTCTACATATGTCTGTTAGGTCTACTTGGTTTAGAGTATCATTCAATTCCTGTACTTCCTAATTGATCTTCTGACTAGATGTTCTATCCATTATTGAAAGTGGTGTGTTAAAGTCTCCTACGAAAATGTAGAACCATCTATTTCTCTGTTCAAATCCATCAGTATCTGCTTCATATATTTTGCATTATCAGGCAGCATTTGCTGCATCAGCTCTGCACAGCAGCATTGTGCGTGGGCCAGCTGAGTTTGAACCCTGGACCTCCTATATGGTAGGTGGATGCTCTATCAGTTCAGCCACATCTGCTTCCCTGCTTCATATATTTTGGGAATCTGCTCTTAGATGCATAAATATTTATAGTTATTAGATCTCCCTGTTGAATTATCCACTTTCTCAGTATGTAATGACCATCTTTGGACCTCATAACTGTTTTTGACTTAAAGTCTATATTATCCTATATTAGTATAGCCACCCTAGCTCTCTTTTGGTTACTACTTACATGGTATATATTTTTTCCCCATCCTTTCATGCTCAACCGACCTATATCTTTGAAGTTAAGGTGAGTCTTTTGAAGACAGCATATAGTTGGGTGTATTAGTCAGCCAAAGGGGTGCTGATGCAAAAATACCAGAAATTGGTTGGTTTTTATAAAGGGTATTTATTTGGGGTAGGAGCTTACAGATACCAGGCCATAAAGCATAAGTTACTTCCCTCACCAAAGTCTATTTTCATGTGTTGGAGCAAGATGTCTGCCAATGTCTGTCAGGGTTCAGGCTTCCTGGGTTCCTCCCTTCCAGGATCTTGCATCTCTCTGGGTTCAGGGTTCCTCTATTCTCAGGGCTTGTTTCTCTTTCCTGTGTCAGCTTACTTCCTGGGGCTCCAGCTTAAGACTTTAGCGTCAAACTCCAACATCAAAACTCCAACATCAAAAACCCTTAACTCTGTCCTTTGCCATGACTTTTCTCTGTGAGTCCTCACCAAGGGGTGGGGACTCAATGCCCTAATGACGTGGCCCAATCAAAGCCCTAACCATAACTTAATCATGCCAGGTACTGACCAGATTACAAAAATAATCCAATATCTATTTCTGGAATTCATAACCATATCAAACTGCTACATTGGGTCATGCTTTTTTATCCATTCTGCCAATATCTGTCTTTTGACTGGAGAGTTTAATCCATTTATACTTAAAGTCACTATTGATAACACAGGTATTTCTTCTGCCATTTTGCTACTTAACCTTTGTAAATCTTATACTTTTTTCATCCCTTGCTTCCATTAAAGCTTACTTTAATATTTATTTGTTTTCTTCTCTTGTACCATATTAATAGCCTTCTCAATTCTATCTGGATATATTTTTCATCTATTTCCCTTGTAGTTACCATGGGGTTAAAATTTAAGACCCTAAATGTATAAAAGTTATATTTATTTTGATACCAACTTAACTTCAACGGCATGCACATACACTTTTCAAATGACCCTCTGCCCCCTGACCATTTTTTATACTTGTTATCACTTAAATCACTGTCCATTATATGTCCAAAACTTAGATTTGTCATTACTTTTTGTGCATTTGCATTTTAGCAAATGTAGGAAGTAGGAAATGGAGTTACATACCAAACAATACAATACAATAATGCTGGCCTTTATCATTACCCAAATGGTTGTCACATTTACTGCAGGTCTTTATTTATTTATGCTGCTTTGAACCATTGTTTAGTGTTCTTTATCAGTCTGAAGAACTCCCTTTAGTGTTGCTTATAGGGTGGGTCTAGTGGTGACATACTCTCTCAGCTTGTGTTTATCTGAGAATGTCCTAATCTCTCCCTCATTTGTGAAAGACAGTCTCACTGCTTATAAAGTTCTTGGCTGGCAGTTGTTTTCCGTAAGCACTTTAAGTATTTCAACCCACTGCCTTCTTGTCTGCATGGTTTTTGATGAGAAATCAGCACTCAATGTTATTGGGACTCCCTTGTATGTAACAATTTGCTTTTCTCTTACAGCTTTCAGAATTCTCTCCTTGTACTTTGCATTTGATATATAGATAGTGATCTCTATATGATGGGGGTGTATTTTTCTTTGTGTATATCCTATTTGGTGTTCTCCGAGCTTCTTAGATGTGCATATTCATGTATTTTCCTAATTTGGGCAAGTTCTCTGGCATCATTTCCTTGATTATTCTTTCTGCCACTTTCTCTCTTTCTTCTCCTTCTGGGACTCCTAATGCTTTTGATGGTGTACCAGAGGTGTCTTAGGTTATTTTCACTGTTAATAATTCTTTTTTTCTTTCTACTCCTCAGCCTGACTCATTTCAAGTGTCATCTTCAAGTTCACTGATTCTTTCTTCTGTCACTCTGATCTGCTCTTGAAACCCTCTTCAGCATTTTTCATTTCAGTTACTGTGGTCTTCAATTCCCTGTTCAGTTTGTGTTGAAACAATAACTGCTCTCAGAGCTTGGACCCAGTGATCTGCTTTTGCTCACTAAAAGCCAAGATCAGTGATAAGCCATGCATCCCCCTGTTCTTGGGGAAGAGGATTTTTATGTCCCTTTTGGTCAACAGCAGCTAGTCAGGTACTGGACCCCATGGCACCTTGCTACAAGGATGGAGGATAGGTGCCAATAGTTACCATGCAGAGACAACAATGTACAGTTCTTTTTCCTAATAACAGCCCCTCCCTTCTGCTCTTCCCTGGATTCTGTGCAATGTTCTTCTGGCCTTTGGAGTTTCAAAATAATTGTTTCAGACAGATCCTGCCTGTTTAATAGTTGCTTTGGTGGAAGGACTGAGTCCTGGAACTCCCTACTCTGCCACCTTCCCCAGATATTCCAAAACATTTGCTTTTATTATTCAATATTAGTATCATGTAAGCAAAACTTCTAATGGGGAAATCAGAGAACAAAACATTGAGGCAGACAAAAGCAACTTTGAAGAATGAAAGACTATACCAGAAAATAAAAAATGTCAATAAATATCCTCAGAGAGATGAGAAGATATTACATCCATGAAACAAGAGCCAGATGCTATCAAAATAAAAAGGGAACAATGAGAAAGGAAGAGCAAGCTTTTGGAAATTGAAAACATATGTCTAAAGCATATAAAACTGCCATTTTAAAAGATGAAACAAAACCCACCAAATATTGGCAATTTCATGTGGTTCAACCTAATAGGATTTCAGGAAAGAAAAAATCAGAAGAAAAAGTTGAGGAAATCTCTCAGACAGTAGAGCAAAAAGGGGTGAGTATGCTGTACATGGTAAGAGGAGAGAAGGGCTTGGCTCCACTTGATCTTTCAGGGACCCACATTGCCAGTGGCTCTGCCACCTCCAACATATGGCTTCCAAAAACACTCCAGTCATCACCAGTCCAGCATCAGGAATGAGGGAAGACTGTGAAGAAGTATGCAAGGTTTAACATCACTTCTGTTCCCATTCCACTGGCCTGAACTCAGACACATGCCTGCACCTAACTGCAAAAGCAACTGGGAAGGGTAAAGGTGTTCAAAAAGTCAGGAAACCTAGGAAAAACTTATTTTAAAATATTTTAGATACATTTTCAAATAACATGCAAAGTAGCAGAAATGGGTTGGCTTTTACAGTGAGAATTTTTTTAGGAGAAAACCTTATAGGTTTGAGGCCATGAAACATCCAAATCAAGGCATCATCAGAAATGCTTTATCACTAAAGAAGGTTACTGGAGATTCTGGCATCTCTCTACTTTCTCCTGGATCTCAGCTGTGGGCAATCAGTCATCTCTCGCTGGATCTTCACTGCTCCTTGAGTGGTGAAAGACTGAAGCTTTCCCCCTAAGATCAGGAACAAAACAGGGATGACTGCTGTCACCACTGTTAACCATTATTATACTGGATGTTCCATCCAGAGCAATCAGATAAGAGAAAGAAATAAAAGATACCCAAATTGGAAAGGATGAAGTCAAATTATCCCTATTCTCAGATGACATGTTCTAATATATAGTAAATTCCAAGGGAGACACAATGCATCTCTATGAAAACTCCAGCAGCATTTTGTAGAAACAGAAAAGCTGATCCTCAAATTCATATTGAATTGCAAGGGGCCCCAAAGAGCCAAAACAATCTTGAAAAAGAACAAAGTTGGAGGTCTCACATGCCAGATTTTAAAACTTACTACAGAGTTAAAGTAATTAAAAGTGTGGTGCTGACATAAAGATAGATTTATAAACCTTTAGAATAGAATTGGGAGCCCAAAATTAAATCCACACATCTGTAGCCAGTTGATTTTCAAAAAAGGAGCCATGTTCATTCAATGGGGAAATAATTGTCTCTTCAACAAATGGTGCAGGGACAACTGAAAACCTGCCTGCCAAAGAATGAGTCTGGAAAGGAGTAGATATATTTTGATGCTCTTCATCATCTCCATTGCTAAAGAAGAGGTTTATAGATCAAATACTTGTACAGCAAAATTCCATTGTTATCGCTTTGGCCTTTTTTCCATGAGAAACTGGGAATGGTCAGATAGGTGTCCTGCAGGGGTCTTTTGTTCCACCTAACTTTATCCAAAAAGCTTAGAGTCATTGCTATAGAAGAGCAGTTTTGATCTATAACTTGGTGGGTTGTAAATTATGGGTAAGGATTTCAGCTGTGGCATTGAAAAATAGACTTTCTTCAAGGACTCAGGCCTAGCTGACCTGAAATAGAAATTGCCGTATTCATCTGACAGGTAATAGCCAGACTAATAGGAATAACTTTGTCTTACATATCTATAATAATGTACACCAACTCTAGCTATAGGTCAAAGATTAATACATATTCTTTTTCAAACATGCCAATATTTGTCTAAAACTCTCATCTTTGAAATATGAGTATATAAAAGTGCCTAATGCAGAGAACATGTTCAAAAAATAGTTGATATAAAATGAAAAATTTTTCAAGATATGGTATACAGCACAGGAAATGAAAGCAGACATCAGACAAAATTACCGGCTAACCTCTTTTGTCAGTGTATTATAATCCAGTAAGGATCTCTCCAAGAGATCCTTGGGAAGGCAAGTGAAGTGAATTACTCTATGCACATCATCATCATCATTATCATCATCATCACTGTACTGAACTAAAGGGAACAATAGGTTTGCCCTGAAGAAAAAAAAAGCAAATGGACTATACCATTGGCTCTGAAATGTTTTTGTATACTAGAATCCCGTAAGGATCTTTGAAAAATTTCAAAGCCTAGGCCATACCTCGGACCAAGTAAGTCTCCATCTCTGGGAGAGCCCCAGACATCAATATCTTTGATGCTCCTCAGGGGACAGTATTCTAAGATGCAGACACTGGACTAGGGTATTTAGCAGTTACTTCCATGTAATAGCATCATCGGACATGAGCACAGCAGGTCACAGTTGATGAGCATTTTGGCATAGATTATCTCATCAAATCTTTGTGCAATGAATGCAATTCTTATGCGATAAGTACGATCATCTCCTTGGTGGCTCTTAAAGTTCTGTATAGGAGGGTTTAGGGACGGTAAGCTGAATGGTAGGGGATCTTGGGGAGTCATCTAGAAGCTACATTTGCCGAACTAGCATACTCTTTTAGCTGTATTATATGGTGGCTGGGATGGGGGGAACTGATGAAGAGTATGGAGGCTTAAAGTCTCCTCCTCCAAGTCTCCCTTTCATGCCACCTGTGATGGTTAGGCTACTGTGTCAACTCGGCCAGGTAATTGTGCCCAGTTGTTTGGTCAAGCAAGCACTGGGCTAATTGTAATACAAAGGCATTTATGGACTTGAGTCACCATTGACTATACTGCAGTGGTAAATCATAGATAGCTGATTACAATTACATCAATCAGGGAGATTGCCATCAGCAATGAGGGACACTTAATCCAATCAGTTGAATGCCTTAAAAGGGGAAGTGATTCCAGCATTGAGAGAGAATTTCCCAGCTCATCTTTGGGCAGCCAATATCTCCCAGAACTCGTCAAGAACCCTCACTGGACTTTCATTGCAGCCCCTGGTTGCAGCCTGCCTGCAGAACCTGGACTTGTGCGTCCCCATGGCTGTGTGAGAGACTCTTATAAAATCACATACTATTGACAGATATCTCTTGTTGATTCTGTTTCCCCAGAGAATCCTGACTAATACACCACCACTGATGGATTAGCTATACATTCTAGACAAAGAAGCCGAGGTTCTTGTTTCCTTAAAATCACAAGCAGTGCCTAGCAGGGCCACCACTGCAACCCCAAACCTGAGTGTCTGAGTGGAATCTCAGGTGGCTGAGTGGAAAGAGCAGAGGACTCCAAGTGCGCTTTCCATTCACAGAACTGCGATCAATATATTTCCAGTGTTCTTCATTTTAAGCAAATAGAATATAGGAAAATCTGAATTTGTCTAATTAGATGAGACAATTATTTACTTTGGGAAATATTTCCTTTCTTTATGGCAAAATTCACCACAGGACTTAAGATAATCAAATCCTTTCCTATATTTGAAATGACTCATTTAAAAATCCAGTTTTATCTTCACCTCTTTTAAGAATCATTTTGGAGTTAAAGCTAGATATACCAAAATATTTTGTCCAATTCATTAGTTCTGTTTTTATACTTGTGCACCCAATAGTCAATCAGACAGAAAGAGAAACTTTCAAAAACCCAAAGAGATTCTCCTAATTCATGGCTGTCATGTATGGTTGCACAGGTTGTACATTGCACAACTCCCAGAGGCACCCTCCAGGGAGACAGCGATATGAATAGCAGCCCCTCAAGTTGTGTGACAGGGTGAGGCTGCTCTGATGCTAGGTCCTGCAGCCACACCTAATGGCTGTCATTTCAAAGCCAGTGCTGTTTCTCTTGGGATGGCTTCATGTTGGTTCTATGTCATTTCTCCAATCATATTAAGACTATCACTGCCTTCTCCTTTTTAAAAAAATACTTTCCCTAAGAAAATTTAAAAGTTTGTTCCACCTCATCCATAATCAAGAAAGCATCATGCTGTGTAATCTGAACATGTCAAATTCATGTAATAGAAAGATCTTACTGTTTCCGCCTCTGAACATATACACCGTGACCCTTTCCCAACTTTCAATGTCACAGGTGTCTTTATTCTTCTGAGCAAATACTCTGACTCCTCTTGTATTCAAATGTGGTTTTGACCTCTTCTCAAATATATATTAGCAGTTTTGCATTTCAAATGGCATTTGATGTATGTTTCCTTATGAATGTAATGTCCCCCCATGCCCTGCCTTTCTATGGGGGGGGGGGGGGGAGGGAGGATCACAAAGCAATAATTCCTGGGTGGGGGGTGGAGTAAAAAGGGGGTGATGTTGCATAAGTTTCTTGCATTATTTGTCCAAAGCCGTAGTTCCAGATCCTGAGTCTGCAGTTCTCAGCCCATCCACCCCCACAACAACATTCCTCTTGAGAGTCATAAACTCGGTTTTCCTTCTTTGACTTGTTTGGCCATCTGGAGGCTCAGAATGATTTGGGCTTGCAAATGTTTTCTTCTAACTTGACTTTCTAATGTAATTCTGTCAAATCCACTTGGCCTTTAGGTTTTGTGTTCCTATGTTCAATTTTAATATTTCTGTGCTTTTTATCTTCCAGCTGCCCCCCAAATCCCTTTAGGGAGGAGATTGGGCAAATAAACAAACATGGGAATTGGAAATACTGCCTTCCAGCTCCAAGCCTTGGAGATGTAGACAGGAGGCAGGCACTAGGGAAGCCAGAGGCCAGGAGACCCCCTGAACCCGGCCTCCCGCTCCTGGAAATGGCAGGGGTGTCTAAAAGCAGACATACATCTTTGTTCTCCTTTTTCTTTTTTTTTTTATGAGCATTTATTTTTTATTGTATTTTTTTAAAGATACATAGATCACAAAAAATGTTACATTAAAAAATATAACAGAGTCTAAGAGACAGATAAGGTAGATACAACCCCAGGTATTGGTTCTTTTGAGGGATAAAGAGACCCACGGGTTCTATGGTCATGGCAGAAGGGGTTCACTGCCATGACAGATGGCCCTTCTTTGGAGCTGGTGTTTCTGCGTGATGGAAATGGACTCAGAGGGGATCTCTTTTCACAAGACTTGCATGCTACTTTATTGGAATTGTAGTTGGTGCTGGGTTTAAGATATATGTAGGGGATTTGAATCTCTGGACTGATAATATGACACCCAGGCCCAGAGCCTCAACAGACTTCAGCTCCTACACTTTGACTTATTGGACTTACTCCACTCAGCTAACATGGAGTTGAAGAAGGTCAACCACCACAACATGGAGCCTAGAGTGTCTACAACTAGAAGCGGGAAGAGTGCATCCAGTACCCATGTGGAATCTAAGCCCTCACTTGACATAGGTGTGCAATGGACACAACCAATCCAATGTCCACAGAGAAAATGTGGAATGGGTGTGGGAACGGTAGCCATGGGGGCTGCTGGGTGTGGGGAACGGGAGGAAGAGATGAGATGTGGAGGCGTTTTCGGGACGTGGAGTTTCCTGGATAGTGCTTCACGGACAATTACGGGACACTGTAGATCCCCCCAGGGCCCACTGGATGGAACGTGAGAGAGTCTGGGCTATGATGTGGACCATTGACTATGGGGTGCAGTGATGCTCAGAGATGAACTTACCAGGTGCAATGGATGTATCACGATGATGGGAGAGAGTGTTGCTGTGGGGGGAGTGGGGGGCGGGGGCGGTGGGGTTGAATGGGACCTCATATATTTTTTTTAATGTAATTAAAAATAATAATAATAAATAAATATTAAAATATATATATATAAGATGGAAGTAGATTTGGCTCAACTGATAGAGCATCTGCCTACCACATGGGAGGTCCAGGGTTCAGACCGAGGGCCTCCTGATCCGTGTGGTGAGCTGGCCTATGCCTAGTGCTGATTCATGCAAGGAGTGCCATGCCACACAGGGGTGTCCCCCACGTAAGGAAGCTCAATGCACAAGAAGTGCACCCCATAAGGAGAGCCGCCCTGTGCAAAAGAAGTGCAACCTGCCCAGGAGTGGCACCACACACAAGAAGAGCTGATGCAGCAAGATGACGCAACAAAAAGAGATACAGATCCCCAGTGCTGCTGACAAGAAATCAAGCAGACACAGAAGAACACACAGCAAATGGACACAGAGAGCAGACAACTGGAGGAGGGGGGGGGCGGTAAGGGGAAAGAAATTTTAAAAAATTAAATTAAAAAATTAAAAATATAAGAGGTTCACACACACACACTCCTTCCACATCAACAACCTCCTTCACAATTGCGGCACATCTATTGCATTTGATGAACACATCTTAGAGCACTGCTGCACTGCATGGATTACAGTTCACATTGTAGTTTACACTCTCCCCCAGTCCATTCAGTGGGTTATGGCAGAGTATATAATGTCAAGCCTCTGTCTCTGCAATATCATTTAGGACAACTGCAAGTCCGGAAAATGCCCCCACATCACATCTCTTCTTCCCTCTCCCTGCCCTCAGCAGCTACCGTGGCCATTTTCTCCACATTAATGCTACAGTTTCTTCCATTACTAGTCACAATAGTTCTATGGTAGAATACCAGAAAATCCACTCTAATCTACATTGTATTCCTCCAACCTGTGGGCCCTGGGATGTGATGTCCACTCCACCTCTACATCAAGAGGGGGCTTAGATCCCACATGGCTGATGGATGGGATTCTCCTGCTTGCAGTTGTAGGCACTCTCGGTTCCCTGGTGTGATGGTTGACCATCCTCACCTCCCTGTTAGCTGACCTGGGTAAGTCTAATGAACCGGAGAGTAGGAGTCGCCACTCTGCTGAGGCTCAGGACCCAAACAGGAATCACAGGACAGAAAACCATAGCAGTAAGTGGGGGGAGTGGGGGGGGGGTAGTGTGCACAGTTCAGTTGATGGGATTGGGAGTGGACACACCTGGGTTTAAATCCAGCCCTGCCGCTAATCCAGCTGTCTGTCCACTTGCTTATTCTTACTCTACTCGATAGTTAACAAATGTACCACACCAATGCAAGACGCCAATACTAGGGAAAACTGAGTTTTGGGGTAAATAGGAACTCTCTATGTACTTTCTGCCCAATTTTTCTATAAAGCTAAAACTGCTCTAATAATTAAGTATATTCTTTTTAATGTGCTCCGAATTTTACATGTTGTCCTGTCAAAAAATGGGTGACTCTGAAAGTAGCAGTAATTGTAGTAAATGTCTCTCTTTCCCCTATATCACCAATTAATGACATTTGATAATGACATTCAAAAGAACATACGACACGCAAAAACAAAAGCAAAAAAGTTTCCCAAATATTTTTTCTGGATTTTTATATCTCTTGTAGAAACTGTCCATAAACACTAGCTTATTAAGAGAGTTAAATGTTCAATTTGGATACAGTAATCTTACAAAATGCTATTCTTTTGGATTTTTAAAAATTTTTAAAGTAATAATACATTTTGGAGTAATGAAAATATTCTAAATTGACTAAGGTGATGACAGCACAACTCTGTGATGAAAATGAGAGCCATTGAGTGCACACTTTTGAATGGATTGTACAAAGCATGGGACTGTATACACAATGACTCCTGTGGTGGAAGATGGACTGTGTTTAATAGAGCAAATATGAGAACGTTCTCTCATGAACAAGTATATAGTACTACACAGGGTGTCATTAACCGAGTGGGTTGGGGGGGAAATACACCAGATGTAAGATATGGGCTATAGCTGGTAGTAATGTATTGACAATGCTCTTACACAGTTTGTAATAGATATTTCACAACAATGCAAGGTGTTAATGGAGAAGTGATGTGTGGGATGTATGTATGATGACATGCATGTTTGTTTCAAAAGTTCACAACTTATACTACATACTTATTGTTTATGGATATTCATGTATGAATGATAAACTTCCATTTTAAAAGTTTAAAAAAGTAATAATAATACATAGTTAACACACATAACTATAAAATAACCATGAGATAATCTATTCTTAAATTTCCTTCACTTTTGGAAAAACAAGTTCACTGAAAGTGGCTCTATTTCAGAGAGTTAAAATAATAAATTCTAGTTTCTTCCCTTCAAAATGCTCTGCCATGAGACTTATATACTTTCCATATATTTTTCCAATTGTAGAGAAAACGTGCAATGAATATTTTAAAATTATCCAAACCAATAATGATATGACAAAAGCTTTCTCTGGAAACGTATTACTAAAATAGCTATTATTTAGGTGTTTAAACTAATCCTGCAGAGCTCAAGCTACATATGGTTACAATTCATTTGGAAAAGAAAATTGCCAACCAACACCCTCTGGAACAAAACTCTAAATTTAGAAAATTCCACTGTTATCTGTTTTCTTAGAGCTACATTATTTCTTTAAAAATTAGAATTTTATTTAATTCTCTATAAGCACAAGGCAGTCAGCAGATCCTCTGCCATGGGGAGCACAAATCCTTTGACAGCTCCGGTCTCTAGCCCCCACCTCAACCCTGGCTGCCATGCTCTGTTGCCGCTAGTTCAAAATCAAGTGCTTAGGATTAGCTTTCATGTTCAGGAAACATTTACACAGGCCTATTTTGTCTGCTCTCGGTTTTGTTTTGTTTTCCTTTTTCCCTTCAACAGTAAAGGCACACTCCCTCTCCAGGAGGATAATTAAATTTCTCCAGACCGGTACATGTCCTGAGTTGCCAGCCCAGAATAACTGAAGACAGGCAGCTACTTTCCCTGTAATTTAAATGGGTCCTAAAGCTCAGGGGCATACAAGCAAAATCAGATGCCTGCAAAGACCAAGACAGCAATGGAAATGCATGACGAAGGCACCAGGCAATGCTAAATAGAAGGACATTCGTGATGATAAATTACAATGGGCATTGGGCCTCCATGGGGATGAAATAGAGACCGCCAGGGCTGACGGCAGAGGGGCAGCCTGGCCACCAGGCAAACGGCTGTGGACAGAGGCGAAAAGAAGCGCAGCATTGCCCTAGCTTCTGATTTTTCAAGAAAACACAAAGATTTGTTTTTAGATGAAATCTACATTTTTAAAAGTTAGCAACCCATTCAAATTACAGGCTACCACACAGTAACATCACTAGGTAGACCAAAATAAACAGCTGCAAGACACTGATTCTTAATTGTGACTTTGCCTACAAAGTTTTTTTCAGAATTGCATTGAGGCAAGTGCTGTTCTTTCAAAAACTCTCCTCCAGAAGCGATTAAAAACAAAAACAAAAACAACCATGCAAACCATATATTAAATGTAATGTGCTATCCTGGGTTGGCTCCTGGAACAGAAAAAGGACAGTTGTGCTAAAATAGGGAAAGTCTAAAGTTTAGTTCATAGGAATGAACCAGTATTAATTTCTTAGTGTTGACAAATGTACCATGGTTAACCTTAGGGGAAGCTGGGTGCCACTTTTCTGTACATCTAACATTATTCCAAAATGAAGAGTTCACCTAAAAATAAACTATATAAAAGAGCAACATGTGTGAAGAGGAGCTATATTATCAATCAATTAAATCATAAAGTACATATTAAGGAGGTTGTCCATGAGCATCCCTGTAGTGGATACTGGGAGAATGCACAAAGATAGGACATGCCTTGGTCCAGGCATGAAGTGTGGGAGTGAAGTGCAAAGGTATAAACTCCAGCAGGAATAAGATCCTTTAAGACAGTTGGTTAAACCCATGTGGGTGGTTCAGAGGGTCTGGGAGAGGATCATTTGGGTGAAAAGTCTGAAAGAAAATGAAGGCAAACTGAATTCTGTGCAGCGAGAGTAGACAATAGCATTGCTCATTTATTTTCTCTTGACTTAAATATCATTTCATTACCACCAGTTTCCTGGCTGCTGGTTTCCAATTGCCTTTATTCACCAAGTTAATGAGATACAAAGTGTTTACAAACAAAGGCTAAGCACAGATAAAGGGCTGGAACAAAATAAAAGAGAGAAAAATCTAAGGCACACCAACCCGTGTGCACACATGGCCGTGTTACCTATGAAACTGGCCTAGAACAGGGAGTCTCAGCCTCAGCAGTAGCGATATTTGGGGCAGATCATTCCATGTAGTGGGGGGCTGCCCTATGCTTTGGAGGCTGTGCAGCAGCGTCCCCGGCCTCTGCCTACTAGATGCCAGGAGCACCTCCCTGCCTCCCACAGTTGTGACAACCAAAAAATGTCTCCAGACATTTCCAAATGTCCCAGGATGGGGAGAAGGAATGACCCCCAGTTGAGAACCACAGGCCAAGAGGGAAAAGGATCTATCCAAGTCAGTGATTGTGTTCAACAAGTAGTCCCCAGTAAGGCCATTCCACTTGTTAGAAATATCAGGCTGAACCATATGAAACTGCTGCTTTTGTAGGTTGAAAACAGTTTAACGTGGCAATTTTATAAGTTTCAACCTGAAATTTATGTACTTCTATACTAACTGGAAAGTAGTAAAATGGCAACTGCTATTAGTGGTAAAGAATAATAATAATAATAATAATTTACACTGTAATGTAAACTTGTTAGTTCAAGGTCATGATGACCAGTGATATATGGTCTTCCAGTGACAGAATGAGCCTGCTGAATACAGAGACATTCTCTGCCGAGGAGATAAGAAGTCACCCAAGGACATGAGGAATGGGGCATGGGGGCAGTGCTGACGTGGGGCACCTGGCATTGGGATTGGAGAGGGAGATGCCAAATAGGCTGGGGCAGGGGGTGTTGGTGGTCCAATGGTCCACAGAGGCAAAGTTCTTGGGGTCCAGGTTTTGTAGAAAGCTCTAGTATCCAAAGGTTCAGCCAACTGAGACCTGGGACATGCTCCGTGGGGCCCTAATGATGTGCCATTAAAGGGGAACCTCATGGAATGAATTGGGTACAATTCCCTGAGTCAAATTATGGCTCAGACAGGGATATCCTATAGTTGTGGTCATAGTAGCAACTAACAAATGATCCCATGGACAGTTTCTAAAAATCAACGAATATTTGGAAATTAATAGGCTATTCAATGAACAATATGCTGCAGCTCAGATCACTTAGTATGTAGTTTGGGATTGAAATAGCTTAGTTTATTTAGAGAATAAAAGGAAACACATTTATAATTTTTATATATGTATTGATTTTTATATTAACTATACTCACATGTCACTTGTAAAGTATATTTATTATCACCTGTGACCAATCATCAGCTATCTAAAATCCTACTGTTCTCTAAGGATGGCTCACCACAACCAATATTGAAGACTGGGCAATTTTTTTCTGTGTTTCAATATAAAATATTCAAACTTATAAAAACAATCTTCCATTGCCTTGCATATTTTTTCTTTATTTTAAAAGAAGCTTTAGATTATATAAATGTTAAATCGAAAATATAGGGGATTCACATATGCCTCCCCTCTCCCCCTCCCACACTTTCCCTCATTAACAACATCTTCCATTAGTTTGTGGTACATTTGTTAAAACTGATGAACATACATTGAAGCATTTGCTTTGCATATTTGATCTATCCACCATCTGCCTGGAAGAGAGAGAACAGAGTTCAAATCCTGACCAACCACTTACTTGCTAGGCAACCTCAGGTACATTACTAATGCTCTGAGTTTCAGTTTTCTCATTTTCAGTAGTGGAGAAATACTCAACAGAGTTATTGTGAGAATTAGATGTGATTCTACGAGAAAGAACCTGACACATAGGAGGGACTCATGCTCTCTTCTCTGGTTCCCATGAATAAATGAATTAATGAACAACCTTCCTCTATGTTAACTGATACAATTTATATTTGATTCTCTTTCTTTGCACAATGTTGGTGTTTATTAAATGTATTTTATTGACTAATTTTAAAACATCCAAACTAACAGCATCTCAATATTACAGAGGAGTGTGTTTGAACTAAAATTTCTCATTATGGCTTGCTACTGTCCTCTTATCTGTGACAACGTAACCTTGAAGGAGTGCCAGTGAAATTAATAATTTACTAAGCATGACTTTTTCCCTAAAGAAACTTGAGCTGAGGCCTATTCAAGCCGGAACAAGGTCACATTATTCTTCTTTTAAAAGATTAAGAAAAACACATCATGCTCTTAAGAATTAATATTGATATGTTGGTGGTGGTTATCATCAGTAGGCGTTCAGGGAAATGAACATTGTTTAAAAGCTGTGGTGATAAATCCAATTATCATGTATAATAAATCTCAGGAAAGTACATGTCAGACTCTTTCAACTCCCTTAGAGTTCTACTTTGGAGGAAAAAAAATGTTTTCAAATATTATTCATTTTAAACCACATGATCATCTCAATTGATGCAGAAAAGGCATTTGACAAAATCCAGCACTCTTTCTTGGTAAAAACACTTAGAAAATTAGGAAAAAGAAACTTCCTTAACATGATAAAGGTCCAAATGAAAAACCCACAGCTAACATATATTTAATGGTGAAAGAATGAAAGCTTTCCCTCTAAGATCAGGAATGAGACAAGGATGACCACAGTGACTACTGTTATTGAACTGGAAGTTCTAGCTGAGCAATTAGGTAAGAAAAACAAATAAAAGACATTAAATTGGAAAGGAAGAAGTAAAACTCTCCCTATGTTCAGAAGAAATGCTCCTATATACAGAAAATCCTGAAAAGTCCTCAACAAAGCTCCTAGAGCTAATAAATGAATTCAGCAAAGTGGAGGGGTACAAGGTCAATACCCCCAAATCAAGAGTGTTTCTATACACAAGCAATGAACAATCAGAAGAAGAAATTTTTAAGAATTCCACTTACAATAGCAACTAAAAGAATCAAATATCTAGTAATAAATCTAACTAAGGCTATAAAGGACTTATACACAGAGAACTGTAAGACATTGCTAAGAGAAAAGAAAGAAGACCTAAATAAATGAAAAGACATTCTGTGTTCATCGATCGAAAGACAAAATATTTCTAAGATGTCAATTCTACACTAAGCAATCTACAGATTCAACACAAACTTCCAACAACCTTTGAATTAGTCAGCCAAAGGGGTGCTGATGCAAAATACCAGAAATCTGTTGGCTTTTATAAAGGCTGTTTATTTGGGGTAGAAGCTTACAGTTACCAGGCCATAAAGCATAAGTTACTTCCCTCACCAAAGTCTGTTGGAGCAAGATGGCTGTCGACATCTGCAAGGGTTCAGGCTTCCTCTTCCTCTTAAGGCTCCATGGTCCCAGCTTCTTCCAATATCAGTTGTAGGCTGGGATGTCTCATTTCTCTCTGGGCTCAGCTGCTCTGTTCTCTCCACAAGGTCAGTGATACACTCTCATGCTCTCTCTCTTCCCAGGGCTTCTGCCATGTCTATGGAGCTGTGTCTATTCCTGTGTGTTCTTCTGCATGTTTACTTCCTGGGGTTCCAGCTCAAAACTCCAACTAAATCCTCTGCCATTTAGTTTTCTCTGTGAGTTCCCACCCACCAAGTGTGGGCAGGGATTTGACATCCTACTTCGTGGCCCAATCAAAGTCCTAGTCATAATTTAATCAAGTAAAAGTGAAACCTCTGAATTTAATACAATCTAAGGGTATCACTAGCCCAAAGGAACAGACCAGTTTACAAACATAATCAGTATTTCTTTTTGGAATTCATCAATAATATCAAACTGCCACTACCTTCTTTGCAGAAATGGAAAAGCCAATCATCAAATTTATGTGGAAGGGTAAGGGGCCAAAGCCATCTTGAAAAAGAATAAAGTGGAAGACTCATACTTCCTGAGTATGAGTAATTAAAACTAATTACAAAGCCAAAATAATCAAAACAAAATGTATTGACACAAAGATGGACATGCAGACCAATGGAATTGAATTGAGAATTTGGAAATCAACTGTCACATTTATGGCCAACTGATTTTTGACAAGGGGGGGGGGGGCAAAGAACACAATTGGGAAGGAATAGTCTTTTCAACAAATGGTGCTGGGAAAACTGGATCTCCATATGCAAAAGAATGAATATAGCTCACACCATATACAAAACCCAACTCAAAATGAATCAATGACCTAAATCTATGAGCCAGAACAATAAAACCCCAAGAAGAAAACATAGGGAAGCATCTGTAGGACCTTATGTTAGGCAATGGTTTCTTAGACTTTGCACCCAAAGCACAAGCAACAAAAGAAAAAATAGATAAATGGGACCTCATCAAAATGAAAAACTTTTGCACCTCAAAGGACTTTATCATGAAAGTAAAACAAGACCCTACATGATGGGAGATAATTCTTGGAAACCATGTATCCGATAAAGGTTTAATATCCAGAATATATAAAGAAATCCTTCAACTTAATGGCAAAAAGACAAACAACTCAATTAAAAATGGGCAAAAGACTTGAATAGACATTTATTCAAAGAAGATATACAAATGGCCAGAAAGCACATGAAAAGATGCTCAACATCAGTAGCAATCAGGGAAATGCAAATCAAAACCACAATGAGATAACATTTCACACCCACTAGAAAGGCTATTATTCAAAAAGCTGAAAATTACAAATACTGGAGAGGATGTGGAGAAATAGAAAAAATCATGCACTGTTTGCGGGAATGCAAAATGTGCAGCCACTGTGGAAGACAGTTTGGCGGTTCTTCAGAAAATTAAGCATAGAACTACCATATGACCCAGCAATCCCACTTCTAGGTTTACACCCAAAAGAATAGAAAGCAGGGACTCAAACAGATATTTGCACACCAATTGTGGGGGTCCAGTGAATCCCCAGCCATGGCTCCACCTCCCTAAGGGAAACTCAACCTGTAGTATGCAGCTGCCTGCATGCTCCAAGACACAAGTTAAAATGTAACAAACCTCCTCACAAAGAAACAACTTACAGATAGTATCAGAGACTAATTTTCTCCAGGCTGCACAATTCCCTTCCCCAGTAAAACCACCAGACCCCATTTATGTGCTTCATGTGACCCTAGCAGAAACTCTGTTATGAAATGGCTTTGTTCTGAGTCCCTATATATTGCCCCCCATTTTCTTGCCTCTTTGCAGAGTGCTATCTTCATTCTCTGGACCACCACCACCAGAGAGAATATTGCCTGTCCATAAGTCCCAATAAAAGAATTTTATGCCTGACACTGTGCCGGGTACATCCTTTGATCTTACAGCCTCCCTGACCAGTGCCCTTCAGGAGCTGGGTTGCAACAATTGGTGAGCAGTGAGCCAGGAGACCGAAGTAGCACTGGCAGTAGCAGGCATGAGCTCCAGGAAGGGAGAATCCGTAGGGGAAATCCCGGGTTGGCCTATAATATCTATGTGGGGAGGGGTGGCTGCCCTCTAGGACAAGTGGGGACTGCTGCAAGAGTACAGGGACCCCCAAAACTCTCCGGCAGGTATATGGGCAGTGCTACAGCAGGTAGCAGAGCAGCTTCCCTCAAATGAAAAAAAGAGGGACCACCAGATAGTGGCAGGTATAGCATGGCCCGTTAGGACACTTGTAGGTGGCTACTGAGGCAGAGCAAGTGGCAAAGGCCTCTGTGCACCACTTAGAAGAAAAGTTAAAAAGTCAAAAAGGGACATGCACCTGGCACAGGCAGAGGTGATTCTTTAACTAATTGCCTGCACTGAATTAATGATCAGTTAACCCTGGCTTGTAGATATGCTTGGATTAGGGGTTGCAGGCTGCGTGGAGTCCAGGTCCAGAGGATATTTACCACCTCTGGGTGGGGCCCTAAGGCATGGGTCTCTATGGACTCCTCCTCAGATAAGGAAAAACAGGAAAAAAGGGAAATGGGCTAGGTGTGATAAAATAAGGAAATGTAGGCTGGGGAATTAAAAATCATACTTTGTCCTGTAATTCCCCAATTTAAACCTTTTAACAGCCTTAAAATAAGGGTAATTAAGCCAATTACCAAATTTCAACAAAAAGTCCTTAAAAGTTATGGAAAGATCTTTCCTAAGCTATGATTAAAACAAATAAAGCAATTTATAACATATATATATTCCAGAACCTGGCAGTCAATATGCTTTAAAGGTTATTCACACTTTTAAAATTGTATTAAAGAAAAAAAGGAGGTTTTAGCCTCCTGTAGAGAAAGTAAGAAAAAGAAAAACATTTCTTGCATAAACTATAATTGTTCCAATGTTATTTGGCTTGGGTGTAATCTCCCTAGATTTATAGGTTACTAATAAAATAAAATAGCTTTATATGTATTGAATCTTTAAGATAATGAAAGCTGAAAGTTTGTGTTTAAGGAAATTAAGTTTAAAAAGAAAATAAAGGTCTGTCCTAAAGTTAAATAACTAGTTTTTACAAAACAGAATGAGGAATGGAAGACAAGAGTTAAATGGATAAACATAAATTTCATTAGTTACTGATTGTAATTTAATAAGCTTATTTAAAGATAAAAGTAACTTATGGTTATTGGAAGTTTGCAAAAGCATTTTCTAAACTAAAATATTTAAATAGCTAATTCCAGGAAGGCATTATTAAATAGAAACCTAAATTGATATTGATAACAAAACATAAAGTTCTAAAAATAGTTAAGTTCATCTGATACGTTATAAACTGCATTGAAAGTATTTAGAAAGTATATAAAAATTTAAAAAGGTCAACTTCAGTATTGTCAAATTCTTTTGTGCATTCAAACTAGGACCCAGTACACTTCATGGTGTCTCTCCATATGAGTTTTTGGCTAAGTGGTCACTAGGACCCCTAAAACAATAAAAGTATCTACCACATCTGGACATGCTCCTGAAGTGGATGGGAAGTATGTTGCTGTTTTCGACTCCTGTAGCAGCCGGCATGGCTTGATATGGACAGATTTACAGTGGACATTGCCTCCAGACTGACTCTGTTTCTTAGTGCCAACGGGTGCTGCGCACCAGGTCAGTGGAACTGGAGCCTCCCTAGGGTCAACAATGCTGCAACATGCTGGTTCTGTGACGAACATACCAAGTGGAGCAATAATTATCAGAGTAATGTAAGTACAACTTAAACAAACACAATTGGCATTAAGCCTGCTCCCACGAAGAGACAGCATGTATGGTATTGCAAGCCTGGAGCTTAGATCTATTAACTGCAGCTCAAAGAGGAACTTATGCTTTGATTAGTGCATTGATTAGTATTAAGTGCTGTACCTATAAACCTGATGAATATAATAATATCTCTTCTATTCTGGATCATATGCAGAAGGATATTAAACATGTTAAAAGTCTTTGTAAACTCAATCCATTTTCTAAGTTTATTTTGTCCAGAATCAATGCCTTCCAGAACAAAGTACTAGTCATGCAGGGATTTTATCCAGTTCCAACTATGGTGCCAGACCTGCCTTCCCTCAACATTAATAGAATAGCCAGAGAGTTTCACACCCCATTAGGCAGGGACTGCTACTCCTAATCAGCAGGAAGCAGCTCCAGAAAAATGACCATCGCCCTTCAGTTCCCCCCTTAGGAATAAGGGTGTAAACTCTCTGATAGGGGAAGTTGAGGCAGCTTAGTATAGGAAATAGGGAATGTGGCTGGTTAGAATAAGGCTCACCAAAGACCCTGGTCACAAGGTCCATTTTAAAAGTCCTGGGTGCAAAACAAGTCCTGGATAACTCCAAACAAAAACACCTCCCCATTGGTTCCCTGAAAGCTGACAGATGAAGGTAAAAATGCAACCAATCAGGACAACAAATAGCTGAGGTCCTATGTGTGTCTATGTGGACTCTCCTTACGCCTAAACTAGTTTTTAATGCCACTGTGGAAAACTCAGAGAATTTAGAAGGGGAAAATATATAGTATTGGAAGCCTCCTTGTAGGACTTCCCTACCTAGTACTTTGTTATCACTAATGAAAATGTTGCTTGTATACTGTTAGACCAGTACAATCGGCCTTCAATAGTAACTCCTGCAAATTGAACAGCCTGGAACACCCTGCTGGCACGGCAGAATATAACCCATCGATAAGTTAGGAACAAGACCTTCTCATTAAATAATGTTCAATGTTGTTTATCCCTGGCAACGTCTTTATAGGTTTACTAGCTGTTGGTGGAGGACTCTTATTCTATTGTATGTTGTACTGTTGTTGTGAAATGTGCATGCAGTGTTTGCCCTATGGGCAATGCAGACTGCTGCATAGGGGTGGATTGTGGGGGTCCAGTAAGTCCCCAGCCCTGGCTCCCCCTCCCTAAGGGAAACTTAGCCTGCAGTATGCAGCTGCCTGCATGCTCCAAGACACAAATTAAAATGTAACAAACCTCCTCACAAAGAAACAATGTACAGATGGTATGGCTGTAATTTTCTCCAGGCTGTACAATTCCTTCCTAAAGGAACATCACCAGACCCCATTTATGACCTTCATGTGACCCCAGCAGAAACTCTGTTATGAAATGTGTTTTTTCAGAGACCCTATATATTACCCCTCATTTTCTGGCCTCTTTGCAAAGCACTATCTTCATTCTCTGGTCCCCTGCCACCAGAGAGAATCTCTCCTGTCTGTAAGTCCCAATCAATAGAGCTCATGTCTGACACCTTGCTGAGTGCATTCTTTGGTCTTGCAGCCACCTCGACCCATGCCCTTCAGGAGCTGAGTTGTAACACCACTGTTCATAGTGGCATTATTCACAATTGCCAAAAGATGGAAGCAACCCAAGTGTCTTGTCAGCCAATGAATGGATAAACAAAATGCTTGCATACAATGGTGTATTTTTCAGGAATAAAATTCTGATATATGCAACAGCAACATGTTGAGTGAAATAAGCCAGACACAATAGGACAAATATTGTACGATCTCATTGATATGAAATAATTAGAATAAGCAAACTCATAGTATCAGAATTTTAGAATACAGGCTACCAGAAGCCTGGGTGGGTAGAGAATGGGGAGTTAATGCAATGCACAATGGGAAGCTACTGAAAGGTTTTAAACAGGGGAGAGATATGAAGCAATGCATTTTGTTTAAAAATTTTTTTTCCACTTGCTGTGTTTAAAGGGGTTGGAAAGAGACAAGTATCTTGGCAAGATGGCTTTCAAGGAGGCCACTGCAGTGGCTGACTGATGGTCAGAGAGATGGAGAGAAACAGGTAGATTTGCGACCAAGACTTTGCCAAACAGTGCCAACAGCCTTGTGACCTGAAGGGCGATGGAAAGGTCAGAATGGAGGATGATTCATACAGTTTCGACTTTTGCGACTGGATGGTTGGTACACTTTGTATTGAAGGGAGAATGGGTGGTAGAGAGGAGGAGTGTCAAGACTTCCCATTGGAGAGGCCTGTGGAGGTTCCTAGATCAGGGTTTGGCAAACTTATTCTATAAAGGGCCAACTAGCAAGTATTTAGGCTTTGAAGCCACAGGTTCTCTGTTGCTTCTCCTCAACTTTGTCCTTGTGGCACAAGCAACCATAGGTAATATGTAAACAAATGGGTGTGACTGGATTCCAGGAAAACTTTACAAAACTGGGCCTTGGGCAGTGCGGCAGTTTGAGATTATTTATGAATTCCAAAAAGAAAGATTATGTTTGCAAACTGGTCTGTTCCTCTGGGCGTGATACCCTTTGATTGTATTAGATTCAGCTGAGATGTCTCTCATTAAATTACGTTAAGATTAAGGCTTTGATTCGACTACAGCGGTAGGGTGTAACTCAGGTTAAGTCCCTGCCCCCTTGGTGGGCTGATATAAACAGGCACTCACTCAAGAAGGCACAGAAGATACACACAGGAAGTGAGAGAGCGCTCCATAGACACGGCAGAAGAGAGTACTTTGATCCTGCGGCCCCAGGAAGAGAGATGAGCCATTTGCCTGATAGTTTGCAGCGCTGAGAAAACCCAGAAAGAAACAAGCCCTATCCCAGCCTGGAGCTGACAGAGAGGAAGGCTGAACCCTTGCAGAGATTGGCAACCATCTTGCTTCAATATGTGGCAACTGACTATGGTTAGAAATCAACCTTGAGTTGGACTTGTTTAGGCCTTGAAACTGTAAGTTTTACCCCAAATAAATAACCTTTATAAAGGCCAACAGATTTTCTGGTACTTTGCATCAGCACCCCTTTGGCTGACTAATAAAGGCAGGATTGACTGTGAGCTATAGTTTGCCAACTCCTGTTGTAGCGTTATCCTTGCCTGGCCTTTGGGGGAGAGGTCTGAGTTGGAGATGTAAACCTAGAAGCCATCAGAATTACATCGTGGCCCGGGTGAGAGTGAGGAGAACTCACAAGATCATGCTGGGAGACTCTCTTCATCTGCCAGAGCTGCCATGACAAATGCCACACAATGGGTTGGCTTAAACAAGAAGTTTATGGCTCATGGTTTTAGAGGCCAAGAGTCCCAAATCAAGGCCATGCTTTCTCCCTTGGTTCAAAGTGTTCTGTAATGTCAGTCCTCCGTCATGTGGTTTGCCTCCTCCTGTGTGGTTTTCTTTGACTCAGAGTCCGATTTTCTTCTGCTTATAAAGGGCTCCAGTAATACGAATTAAGGCCCACCATCATTCAATTTGGCCACACCTAAATAAGATCTTAGAAGATCCTATTCACAAATGAGTCCACATCTTAACTGATAATACATCTTCAAGGAGACTAATTTACAAACGGGTTCACACCCATGGGGACATGAATTAAGATTAAGAACATGTCTTTGTTGGGGTACATAATTCAACCTACCACAGAGGCATTCCAACGTTTCTTGGCAGGCATAACCTTTATCCAAACTGTGTTACAGGGATTATTTGGAATCCGAAAGCATGATAAGGAAGAAGTACTCTTTTTATACATCACTTCCATCTACAGTTCAGAGCCTTTTTCAACTGTTCCCACTTACATGGTGGAGTAAAGTAAGAGGCAGTAGAGTGTAATAGTAAAGAGCTTCCTGGCTCCACTACTTAGCTGTGGGATCTTGGGAAAATCACCTAACCTCTTTGTTCCTCAGTTTCTCTACCTGTAAAATGGGGACAAGCATAACAAAACCAAAATTACAGTGTCATTGTGAGGGCCTGCAATATATTAAGAGCTGTATACACACACAATATTATTATTCCTTCTCTCAATTGCTACCTCATTCTAGAGAGAGTTTGGGGCAACATGCTTTCATTAGTCCTTACTTAATTTAGGCTTTATGTTGCTCCTCTCATCCAAACATTTCCCTGCCTCTTCCCTGACAATGCAAATCCTGTACCCTCCTTAAGACCCTTCTGTTTCCACCATCATAAAACCTCTTTACATGCCCATCTACACCATTATTGTGAATCCCTGTGCCACTTGTTTGGCCTTCATTTGAGCTCTGAATTACATATGCCTTAGCCAGCTATCTTAAAGTTCAGTGAGGCAACCAGACCTTTTATCGTTGATCTTTTTTTCCAAAGTGACTGATAGGACCTACACAAAAAGCACATTCCCCTTGGCAGCATCAGATCACATGCAATCACCAGAGAAATAGCTGGAATTCCCCCTTCACTTCTCCTCTCAAAAAAGCTTACTCTTTGATTTCCAAATTCAAAGAAAGGAGGCAGTTTAGTATTAATCTTTGCTGCTGTCAAGTGAGGTTTACTTTGCTCATGTTTTGTTTAGGTTTTCATTTGATCGAATGCCATTATGGACTCATTGATTTTTAAACATATGCTGCATTCCAGGCAATTCCTGACATACTAATTTTTAAAATACTTTATTAGAGACGTTGTGAGCCTACAAAACAATCATGCACGATGTGCAGAATTCCCACACCCTACCCCTCCACCACCACCTTACATTGTTGTGGAACATTTGTTACAGATTATGAAAGAACATGATCAGACTATTCACTAACTATGGTTCATAGTGTACACTGGGTATGTTTTTTCCATACACCCCCTCTTATTATATTAACACTATGTATCAGTATTGTACATTTGTTATAGTTCATGAGAGAACACTCTCATATTTGTACTGTTAATCACAGTCCATCTTCCACCACATGGTTAACTGTGTTATACAGTCCAATGCCTTTGGTACACTAATTTTTTATTTTTACACCATCCTACCTTTGATCAGTAGTAACTGCTTTAAGTTGGTCCCTTTATCTTTCTGACATATTGCCACTAGTTTTGACATTCCTGAGATCTGATACTCCAGGCCCACACTGTACCGTGCCTGCCCCAGATCTTGAATCAGCTAAATCTCCAAGGATCCCCGGTTAGAGACCCAAAATCCTTACTCTGAAAATTGGCAATTAAAGGGAAAAGAATTGAACTTGCTTTTCCACTACAAACTGTATTTGAAGGTAACCGAGTAGCCCCAGAAGAGAAAGGAAAACTCATCTTTACCCAAGAATTCCAGGTAATATATTTAGAAGGAAAGGAATATTGGAATTAGAAAATTACTGTTTTGCAAGAGAAAAAGCAACCTTACAGTGGAAGAATCAGGCTGTCACTGCCTAAATCAGCAATAGATCTCAGTACACTAACAGCAGGACAACTTGACATGTTAATATGTTAAGTGAACCATGGTATTGGAGTCATGAAGAAAAATACCCTTATCCCTTTCTTAAACAGCTTTTTTGAGATATAATTCACATACCATAAAATTCACCTATTTGAAGAATACAAGTCAATGGCTTTCAGCATATTCACCGAGTTGTGTATCTCTCACTGGGGTCACTGTTAGAACATTTTTATTGCCCCAAAAAGAAACTCCACACCCATTAGCTATCACCCCCAAAACTCCACCCCACCCCTACCAGCCCTAGGCAACCAGTAATCTACTTTCTGTCGCTATGGATTTCCCTATTCTGGACATTTCACATAAATGGAATCTTACAACATGTGGTGTTTTGTGGCTGGCTTCTTTCGGTAGCGTAAGGTTTTCAAGTTTCATCCATTTTGTAGCAGGCATCAGTACTTCATTTCTTTTTACTGTTGAATAGCATTCCACTATAAGGATATGCATTTTATTTATCCAGTCACCTGCTGATGGTCATTTGGTTGTGTCCACATTTGGCTTTTATGAGTAATACTGCTGTAACATTCATTTACAAGCTTTTTGTGGACATATGGTTTCATTTCTCTTGGGTATATACCTCAAAATGGGATTTCTAGGTCTTATGGTAACTCTATGTTTAACCACTTGAGGAACTGCTAGACTGTTTTCCAAAGCAGTTGTATCATTTTACATTCCCACCAACAATATATGAGGGTTCCTGATCAGAACCAATGGTATCTCATTGGGGTTTTGATTCACATTTCACTGATGACTAACGATAGTGAACATCTTTTCATGTGCTTATTAGCCATCTGCATATCTTTTTTTGTCTTTTCAGATCCTTTGCCCATTTTAAAACTGGGTTGTCTTTTTATTATTGGGTTGTAAGGGTTCTTCATATAGTCTAGATACAATTCCCTGACAATTTTTACGATGTGCAGAACATTGTCCCACTTTATGGATTGTCTTTTCACTTTCTTGATGGTCTTCACTGAAGCACAAATGTTTTCAATTTTGATGATATATCCCATTTCTCTATTTTTTTCTCTTGTCACTTGTGTTTTTGGTATAACATCTAAGAAACCATTGCCTAATTCGTTGTCATGAAGATTTACACCTGTTTTCTTCTAAAGGTTTTATAGTTTTTGGTCTTATATTTAGGTATTTGGTCCATTACTTAATTTTTTTATATGGTGTCATGTCCTTATTCTTTTTGAGATGCAGACAAAAGAACCTAGAGGTGAATGCAAGATGTCTTTAATTTACTGTAAAATACTTCAGAAAAAATATATAAAGTAAATATGGCAAAATGTTGATAGATGCTAAATTTGGGTAATGGGTTTAGAGGTGTCCACTTATTTTCTAAAATAAATTATTTAGAAACATTAGCTTGTTATTTGTTACATATTATTTGCCACACAGCTAATAAAAATCACACAAGAGGGAAAAAATGCATCAGGGTGTTGTGACACCACTTTTAGAAACTAGTATTCTAGAGCTACTCGATGTAGCACTGCCACCACTAGCTCCACGTGGCTGTTGAGCACGTGAAATACAGTGAGTCTAAATGTGCTGATGGTGTAAAATGTGCACTGGATTTCCAAGACTTGGCACAAGAAGAATGCAAAATATCTCATCAGTAATTTTTATATGAATTACATGTTAAAAATATTTTTTATATAGTGGGTTAAATAAAAGATACTACAGAAATTTATTTCACCTGTTCCTTTTTTAAAAACATGGCTACTAAGAAATATTCATTACACATGTGCCTTGCATTATGTTTCTTTTGGACAGCACTGTTCTACTTGAGTAGAAGCCAGAGAGCTTCCATTTACTTCCCTTGCTGTCTTCTCCCAGCTGTGTGACTTTGGGCCATTCCCTCCATTTCCCAGCTGTGTGACTTTGGGCCATTCCCTCCATTTCTCAGCCAGAGTTAGGAATAAATTCATTCAACAAATATAGTAATGCTTTTACTACATACAATGAACTTGCCTAAATAATGTGGCAAATGAAAGATATGAAATGATCCACAAACTCAAATTAGTGTTTCCCCTTTCATCCCGATCTATCAGTCAATGAAGAGAGAAGCCAACAATGGAAATGTCTCATCATTTTTATTTCCTCCACTGGCATTTCAACTTAAAAGAGTATCAGAGATAAGAGATCCCATGTACACATTATATATGTTCCCTTGCTCCTTTGAGCCTTGAGTCTTTGCGTATGTGTTCCATTTTCCTGGAGGCTCCCCCAACTCAATATTCTGTCCAAGAATTATCCATACCATGGTAGACTATTGGTGTAGTCCCATACCCTATTGACTCTGGTCTTAAAATCGTGCAAGTTGCTTTGACCAATGGGACATTACCAAGCATGATACAAGGAGAGTAGTGCTTGCACGTTGAGGCTTGTCTTCTTGGGATACTCCTTCTTGGAACCCAGCTGCTACGCTCTGAGGAAGCCCAAGCAGCCACGAGGAGAGGCCCACATAGAAGAGGGAAGGGACAGTAGTTCTTTCAGACTGTAGTTCTCAACTTGGGCTAATTTTTTTTTGAGGTACCAGGGGTAGGAAATGAACCCAGGACTTCATATATGGGAAGCCAGTATTCAACCACTGAGCCACACAGGCTTCCCTGAGTTGTTTTTTTCTTTTCTTTTGTTCGTTTTTGTTTTTTTCAGGAGGCACCGGGAACCAAACCCAGGACCTCCCATGTGGGAAGCAGGCACTCAACTGCTTGAGCCGCATCACATCTGCTGCCTCAAGTTGGGATAATTTTGCCCCCAGGGGACATTTGGCCATGTCTGGAGACAATTTTTGGTGTCCCGATTGGGGGTGGGGTGGGGAAAGGTGTGCAACTAGCATCTAGTGGATAGAGGTTGGAGATGCTGCTAAACATCCTTCATGCACAGAATTAGACAGCCCGAATGCCAACAGGGCCAAGGTGGGGAAACCCTGGTCTAGACCAAGCTCGCTCCACAACCTGGCTCCTGTGGATCAAAGATAAAGGGGCTTGGAAGAGAAAGAGTTCACACTCGAATAAAATCATCGGTAGCTTTGTTTTAACCCTGTACATTTATGGTGACAGTTTTCTGGACAGTTTGCTATTCATCATAATTTTAGATGCTCTCTATTGGTATTCTCATCAATCCCAGATAATACATTTCCCCTGTTTACCCTCAGCATTTCAACATCATAATTCATCAAATGGCTAAGCCAACACCCATTTAATTAGTTACCCCAATGCAGATATTGCTTCTTCCATCAAGGTCACGGTTTGTCTCAATTCACTCCTAGCTTCCAAATCCCCATCCATCAGCAATCCTGGAGACCAGGGGCTTTAACTTTTACTGTTTTGTCATCCATCAGCAGTGTTATCAAAGAACTGTGGTCCCATCATGCTAACAAGAAGCCCATATTCCCCCTAAGAACATATACATATTTAGAGGAATCCCATTATTAATTAATTTTGTCGATGAGAGAAATTGTAAGACCTAAAAATCACAATATTGTTGGTAGTAAATTTTACTAGAAGAGTTTAAAATAATTAGCAGACTCATTCAATAAAAATTTAAACATGTGGCTGAGTATAAATCTTATCACTATGGTATGCTAACACAAATATAATAAACCATTATAAGAAAGGGTTTTGTTTTCTTTTGGTTTAATAATACAGCCCATACATGTTTCCAGGATGAATAAAAAAAGAGGCAGACATGCTGCCGAAATCTGTGGTTTGGACAACGTTTTGGTAGGCAGAGAGATACAGAAGTTTTAAAAAAAAAATACTTGAAGTGCAAGTTAATATAATTTGCAAGGTCCAAAGACCGAGATGAAAAATCCCCAATACTGCATATGAAGCTGGGTTAGTGCAGGCTGCAATCTACTGCAAGTGGCCTTTGCTGCTGAAGGAGAGCCAATTCTTGGCAAGTGTTAAGACAAATCCAGCCCTTTATCTAACCTATAAAATCCACGTTCACGGACGACTGTTAAACTGTGACCACCAGCACCGGGCTTCCACCCCAACATTATACATTCCCTTCCCTGAAATCGGGTTTGCACCTGGAGATTGGCCCTGATACTGCACGTGCTTCTTGCTCCGGTAAAACCCTTTTTCCTGGTTTCTATGGGGAGGGACTGAGAAGAGGCACTGCCTCCAGGAATGTGGAAGGGCTTCTGCTGGGGTCCTGGCTGGGGCAGTTTGTGTTCCCAGGATCAGGTCTACCCATCCGAAAGAGACCAGCCAGAAGTTATGAAATCGACCCAAGAACCACTACGTCTTCCTACAAATGAGGACTTGGGGGGGGGGGGGGTTGGTTTGGTCTAATGCCCCACCAAAACCCCCCTCCTCTTTTGGTCGGGACTCCGATGGCAGCTGGCATTGCTGGCTTTTTCAATGACAGGGGCAAATTCTGCTGATCAGACATCAGCAGATTTTAACTGTCAAGGGCCAGATGCTAAATACTTTAGACTTTGCCGGCCAAGAGGCAAACTGGAGGACATTTATATAACAAGAGAGAAAACAAATTTCCACCGTGTTTTAATTGGCAGGTTCAAAATATAACAATAATAATTGTGTACATTTCTTGGTAACTGCACCCTACTCATGAGAAGAAAGGAATTCTTTTGGGGAGAGGACAATATTTCTAATTGGGGTTCAAAGGCAGCGTGCCCTATCTTAGCATAGATTACAAATGTTGACCTGGAAAGCCCACTCTTAGGTCACTGGTACAGAAAGAGGCAGGGCATCCCGCTAGGGCTGAACACCCGTGGCCTGTGCGGGTGCTCTGGGTTAGGGGTCGCTCCTGGCTACAAGGGCCTCTTCCCAGGGCCTTCCCTCCGTGGCTGCGAGGCAGATCAGAAAGGTCAAGACTGGGACCTGGAGCCCCCCACGGGCAAGGATGCCCCTGTTCCTTGGGACCACCCAGGGCCACTCGACCTCCCGCCCTGGGTGTGCGGGCAACCCCTGACCCCGCCTGCAGCTCTCCCTCCCTCTCTGGCTCCAGGGGCTGGCCCTCCAGCTCCACGCCCCCCCCCCCCCCGCGATTTCGTCCTCCCCCCACCTCCACCCCCCGCCCCCAGCTCCTACTCCCTGTCTCGAGGCTCCTCGCGGTCCCGCCGCGGCGCTTTTCCGTTCCTCCGCCCACTCCGGCTCCCCGCCAACGCTCCCCCACAGCTCCCCACAGCTCCTCCTCCCGCTCCTCCTCCCGCTCCTCCTCCCGCGGCTCCTGGGTCTGGCCGCTGCGCTTTCCCGCTCCCGCCCGCCGCCCGCGCCGTCACCTCTGCGTCCCGCCATGCCGAACATCGTGCTCTTCAGCGGCAGCTCGCACCAGGACCTGTCCCAGCGCGTGGCTGACCGGCTGGGCCTGGAGCTGGGCAAGGTGGTCACCAAGAAGTTCAGCAACCAGGAGACCAGGTGGGCCCCGCGCCGGCCCCCGGCCCCAGAGGGGCTCGCTCCGCGCCGGGTGCGGACTCGGGCGGGGGAGCCGCTGGCCACGCACCTCCGCTGGGGGCCACCTCCCTGGGCCGCCGCGCTCGCCTTCCGGGGAGGGCGGGCGGTAACCAGGCCTCGGCGCCACCGCGGCCCCGCAGCAGCCCGGAAGGGCGAGATCGGGGCGGTCGCAGCCCTCGGGTTCCCCAGGGCTGCTCCGTCCCGGTGCCCGCGTCCCCTGCGCGGCTCAACCCCAGCCCCGTGCGAGGTACAGAAGGTTCCGCCCACGTCTCCCCAACCCTGGCTGCACACCCGAGTCACCTGGGGCGCTTGAGAATGCTGGTTCCCCGCCATCCCGCTCCCAGTCCTGGTTCTGAGTTAACGCGCCGGGCACCTGCGTTTTTAAAGTTCCGCGGGTGACTTTACTGAGCAGCTGGAGTGGAAACCTTTGGGCTAATGAGAGGGTGCGGTTGTGCCAAAGGTTGTACGGAGTGTGAGAGCTCCAGGGCACACGTGCTGAGTTCCCCTGTGCTTCCTCTCATTCTTTGAAAGCTCTGGGGCTCCACTGTGTTCAGGAGGCAGGCCATGGTCTGACGGTAGTTTCTTCCCAGTTCTCAAGTCGGCAAGACAGGGTCGCCTCTGCTCATCAGCACAGCCAGGTGGAGGCCATCCTCTGAAGCTGGCCCAGGGGCTCCTCTTTCCACCTGCCTGACTCCTTGAAGTCAAACTGGAACAGTTTCAGGTTGGTCCCTTTCTCCCCTCCTCTCCCTTAAGTGTGGAGCACCATACGTTACTGATTACTGATCAGTATCCTTGGTAAAGATCCAGTTCAATCACCATTTTCAACAGATGGTGCGGGAACAATGGGACACCCATATGCCAAATAAATCAACAAACATAGGAGCCTTCCTCCATACTTCCCACCATTCACAAGCATTACCTTGAAATGGGTCATAGCCCTAAATGTACACTCTGAAACTATAAAACTTCTAGAAGAAAAATAGGAGAACATGGTTGTGACCTTGGGTTGGGCAAACATTTCTTAGATCCCAAGGAGTTACATTAATACATATGAAGATGGTCTCCAAATTGGTCTAGAGTTAGGTGTTTTTTGCCGAGTCAGCTTTTAGGACATAGGGATTCCTTGTGACTTCTTCCAGGTGGTAAATTATAGTCAGGAGGCTCTGGTGATAATAGAAATAAAGAGACCTGAACGAGTGGTAGGTAGGTGATGTTACTGCTGGGAGCACTGCGGTTCAAGAATTCAGTTTTGTGATGCTTACTCCAGCTGGAGGAAGCTCAGGGGCTCTGCAGAAGGGTAGAACTGGGTTTGAATGTTGCAGTATTTTGCTACTCCTGTTCAAGTTTCACTGGCTTTTAGAAGTAGTGTGTAGTAGAAATTAAAGGAGAGATTTCTGGATGAAGTGGATTTTGAAAGCAAAAATGGTGCCCCTTCCATGTTATCTCAAAGCAGCAGTCCTTTGCTAAAGAGCACAGTTCATCTAGATCAGAAGTTCATTACTAAGTTAGTGCTGGGTTTCTGCTAAAAAGTATGGTGTGTGTATGTACTACTGTGGGGCTAAACTCACTCAGACATCGAAGACTAAATGTTTATACATTTGTTTTAAGGATAAAGCAGATTGAAATTTATTTGCTTTTGAGTATTTTATAACTGCCACCTGATAACTAGAAACCATGAGGTCTCAAAAACCAATCAAGCAGAAAGTCTGGGAATTTAGGTAGAATGTGAAAAGTTGACTTCCTGGCTTTTCTCTTTTTGATGAACTGTGCAGGTATGGAGGTTGATTTACAAACAGTTTTCTCTGGACTAGGTACTGTGCTAATGGTCTGGTTTTTACCTTGTGGTCCTAAAGAAGAAAAACAGAAGGGCAAAGGGAAGAGAAAACGGATTCAGTTCACATGAGGGCCCCTTCCTGAATCTCTTGCTGAGCCAGAACCAGAAATCTGGTTTCCTATCTCCTGGTCATGCTCCTTCCAGTCCACATTTTAAAATGCTACCTAACTGGGCACAGTACTTCCTAATTTTGCCTTCTTATATCTAAATCACTTCAGATATGCAGGGAAATGCCAGTCCCAACTTCATTCTAGACCACTGAAATCCCATGATGACTTCCTAGGACAGCACTGACCATGGTGTCCAAGTCTCTATTAGAACCTTGTGCCGGCAGAGTCGTTATCTGAAGTGAGAGCTCCCAGGTTCTGGTTGTTCATTGCCGTGTAACAGATCAGCACAAAACTTAACAGCTTAAAACAACTGTTTAATTTGCCCAGAAACCTGAGGTTTGGGCAAAGCTCAGCAAGGAAGGCTGGTTTCTGCCCTCGGTGTGGGCATCTGGGGCAGCTAACAGGGGCTGGAGTAACCTCTTCCAAGATGGTTCACTCAGCTGGCTGGCAAGTTGGTCATAGCTGTTACCTGGGAGCCTACTTAGGAACCTCACGTCCTCTTGCCCTGGGTTTCTGCATGGGGCTGCTTGAACTTCCTTAAGAGTATGGAAGCTGGGTTCCAAGAGCAAGTGTCCTCCTAGATAGGAAGTAGAAGCTGCCAGTCTGTTGAGTCTGGGAGATGGTACACCATCACTTCTGTCCTATTTTATTGGCCAAGCAGTCATATTCAGGGGGAGGGAGCATAGACCTCACCTTTTGATGGGAATAGTGTTAAAAGAGTTTGTGGCCAGGAAGCAGATGTGGCTCAAGTGTTTGGGCTTCCGTCTACCATATGGGAGGACCCGGGTTCAATCCCTGGGGCCTCCTGGTAAAGGTGTGCCTGTGTGGTGAGCCAGTGCCCATGGATTGAGCCATGTAGCAAGATGATGACATACCAAAAAGAGAGACAAAGGGGAGAGTCAAGGTGAGATGCAACAGAAACCAAGAACTGAGGTTGTGCAAGTAACAGGGAACGTCTCTCCACATCAGAGGTCCCCAGGATTGAATCCTGGTGAATCCTAGGGGAGAAAAATGAGAAGAGAAGACAAAAAGAGAAATAGACACAGAAGATCACACAGCAAATGGACACAGCAAAAGCAGCGCAGGGGAAGGCAGGAGAGGAAAAAAAAGAGTTTGTGGCCATCATTTTTTTTAGGAGGTACCGGGGATTGAAACCAGGACCTTGTATATGGGAAGCGGGCACTCAACCACTGAGTTACACCCACTCTCCATGTGGCCATTTTTTAATTACCACATCCATTCAGTGCTGAGTCAAACTCTTCAGCCTTCTTATGGGGGGGAAGTAAAGATATGCCTGAACAGCAAATGGATGTTGCCTTCTAGCCCCAGTTTTTAGAAGACCTAGAACAAAGATCAGGTGTGATCATCTTTATGAGTAGAAGCAAGAATAGCTTTGGGAAAAAAAGTTGCCATGGTGATGGTATTATGTGCCCTCTCCTGGACCACTAGTCGTAAGGAGGTAGAAGTTCCTGAGGGAAAATAGACCACTGGAGGGATAAACAGTCAAAAGACCAGGGCTTGGCAAATGTTACCTATAAAGGGCGAGATAATAAGTATATTCTGCATTGTTGACCACAGGCAGTCTCTGTTGCTGCTGCTGCTCTTCTTATTCTCCTCTTTTCCCCTCTAAAAATGTAAAAACCATTTGTATTAGTTTCCTGTGGCTGCTCAGATTTAGTGGTTGAAAATAGCACACCTGTTTTAGCATACAGTTCTATAGATTGGAAGTCGAACGTGGGGTGGCAGGGCTGCATTCCTTTCTGAAGGTTCTGGAGGAGAATACATTTCCTTGCCTTTTCCAACTTCTGGAGGCCACCCACAGTCCTTGGTTCATAGCCCCTTCTATCTTCAAAGCCAGTAATGTAGCATCTCTCTGGCCCTGCTTCATCCATCCCGCCTCTTTCTCTGACTCCAACCTCTTCTGTCTCCTTCTTTTAAGGAATCTTGTTATCTTCCATTTTTAAGGGCCCATCCAGAAATCCAGGATAATCTTATTTTAAGGTCAGCTGATTAGCAATTTTGATATCACCTGCAAATGTATTCCCCTTTGCTTTGTAAATTAACATGTTCACAGGTTCCAGGGATTAGGACGTGGACATCTTTGGGGGGCCATCATTCTGCCCACCACAGCATTCTTAGCTCATGGCCCATCCAAAAACAGGTCATGGGCCATAGTTTGCCAACTTCTGAGCAATACAATACTGTGACTTCCATATTTACTTTGATCCACATTTGAGGGGATATTTACAAAGGCATTACATTTAGCTCCTT